>NC_044388.1:59727787-60395547 GCF_006542625.1 Nomascus leucogenys
GCTAGGTGGTAGGGGTGACTGTTACTGGCATGTAGGGGATAGAGGCCAGGGATGCTTCTAAACATCCTATAATGCATAGGACACCCCCACCCCCAACAAAGAAGAATCCAGTCCAAGATGGCAATAGTGCTAAGCCTGAGCAACCCTGCACTGGGGATGGCCTTGCCTCCGCCTAAGCCAAGAAGGAAATTATTTAGATTTGCAACATCCAATGGGGAGCTTCCTGTGAGACAAGAAATGATCAGCGTTTGTGCTGTCCGATGTGAGAGCTACCAGCCACATGTGGTTATTGAGTGGGTCAAATGTGGCCAGTGTGACTGAGGAAGTGAGTTTTTTATTTTATATAATTTTAATTAATTAAATTGTAATGGTCCCATGCAACTGGTAGCTACTCTGTTAGGCAGCACAAGTTCATACAATGGGAGCTTAGAAGCACTGAGATCACCTGCCCCTAGTCAGATGTCCTTTCCATTGGTTTATGACTGAAAATCCACAGTTAGACACTCCTTCTTTAGCTAAGACTTTAACCCATGTTGGTATGACATTATCTGTGGGAGGGAGAAGACCTTTAACTTGTAAAGAGCTGTTGCTAATTTAATATGACTAATGGATCTGAAAGATATTTTGGTGGGAACAGAGAACACTAAGAGGCCTTGGGTAAAAAACAGGACCCTGTGAGAATGACCAGGGGGTAAGCTTGGGGAGGGGCTAACTAGGATACACGGGGGGAGGTGGAGACATAGGCTAGAGGTAGCAAAGGCAACCAGTGCTTGCTTTCCTCATATACACTCTGCTGAGACTGGAAGCCAATTACTCAGCATTCTCATCAGACTCATGTCTGTGAAAACCAGAGCCAAAGAGTGCCAGGAAAGACAAGGTCCGTGACAAAGGGCAGCCTGTTTCCTGCTCTCTCTCTACCTCCTTGTGGCTTTTAGTCTAAGTCCCCAAGCACTGAAATATTTTGATGCCTCCTCCCATATATAAAACCAAATTAAAGCAATACTAAACCACAAAACATAAAATGATTTCTTTTTATCAGTTATAAAATTCTGGATAAGTCCATGAAAGCCTCATTGTTCTAATTTTGGCTGACACCTTAATTAAGTAAGCACCTTATGGTTAACCTAGCATTGCTTTAGGGTCTGAGTATTAGGGCTGTTTTCTCCATAATCCATTTTTTATCTAGTCTATTGTGCAAATTTTCACAGATGGAATATTGTGTAGATACTCTAAAGATTCTAGAGAAGAAAGTCACCAACCTCACCTGGTAAGCTCCATCTACCCATGTTTCTAGAGAGGGGAAAAAATAGCTGAAACAAATCAAACCAAAGCCAAAATACTCTCTTCCTCAATGTTCTGTAGGGCTCAAATGCGAGCTTCTGGTAGTATTGGTTCTGGTGATCTCCATGGGGAACAATGGAGACTGATCTCAAACAGTGAGTTCACCAGAATTATGGCAGTGAAGGGGAACTGCGGTGTAGGAATTGCTAAAAAGATAAAAATTGTTCCGTCCAGAGAGACGCAAGTTGAGAGAGATATAGGGCTGAGAGAATAGATAGTTGTGAGGATTTACTCCTCCACGAATCATGAGTTTTTCTGAAGCAACAGGGTGAGGTGGGGGTGGGGGTGTGGACAGGAAGGTAGATAAATTTAAAACAGTGAAATAGTAAAAGGAAGTATTATATAAAACAGTGTGGTGGTGGTGGGAGTGGGGAGGAGATATGACTTAAGAATTTTTTATCCCAATGCTAAAGAGTGCAAAAATAAGAGTTCAAAAAATGTTTAAATGTAAAATGACAGTTCCATAACAAATTACTGACTGGAGGAAACTGAAGATGTTTAAAGCTAATCTCATGAGATTAGCATAGGAGGTGCTCCATCTCCTTCCCAAAACGACCCCTTGCCATTCTCCAAAATGCAACTTAGACCTGCCTGATCATGAATCTTTGGGTTTATTTCATATGGCCTTGTTGTGGAATAAGGTCAATTAAACCTCATGGGTAAGTTTGCAATTTACTGACATTTGACATAAGCAGCTTTTACGGGTTGGTGCTGAACCAGGCTGAGAAACACAATCCCTCCCTGAGTAGAACTGGGAGCTTTCCTGTGGCAGCAGCAAGCCCAGACATACGGAGGGCTGGAGGGGAGCTGTAGTTCAAATGCAGTAATAGCTGTTTTTAAACTGATCCGCTCTAAGTCTTTGAGTGCAATGGCTGATTATTGGGTCAACAAACATGAAAAGCATTGTCATTGGCCCAAGTTTGAACCAGAAGCAACATGTCTTTCATGAGCATTTAGGATGAAAGATGTAAGATTAGAAAAAAATGTTGGTAACAGTGAGCATCATTTAAGGGTCTTTGTAATGTGTGTTTTGCCCTAAGAGGAAAAGTAAGGCAAGATCTATGAAATGTCCTTGATCTTTTTGCAACCTAGAGCTGCAGGCCCTGCATTACCTTCATGTTTCCATTTCAAGAACTGCCAGGTTGGTTTTCCAATGAAACTTTCAACTCTCAGCTTAATAAGACTGTGACCATGTGCTGCAGTGAACAATGGTTCAAGGACTACTTCACTGAGTGTGAATTTGACTACATGATGCCTATTCTTAAAATCCTTAAAATCCATCAATGGTTCTCCATTACCTCCAGGACTGGGAGTCTCCCTGCTAGGATGTACCACTTTCGTCTCTTGCCTCACGTTGCGCTAGGTCCACTTTTCCAAATGCTCCATGTTCTCTTGTAACACCACAGCCTTGCACATGCCATGCCCTCATTTTAGAATCATACAGGCCTTCTCTACGAAACCATCCTAAGCAACTCTCAAATTAGATGCTCCTTTGCACTCTGTGCTTAACTTGTTTACAGCACACATCATGTTCTATTTAAGTGGCCTCCCAACTAACCTGTGAGATTCCAGAAGCTGGGGGAATGTGCTCTGGAACTAAGCCTTCTGCTAATTGCTGAGAACATGTGGGCAATGGCACGTTCTCAGCATCTAGCACCATCCCAGGCACAAGTGGAGCAGAGGTAGATCTGTGCTTGATGATTGAATGGATGAGTTTCAGTGAACTCTGAATGATGGGGAGCTTTTCAACAAAGCCACACCCCATGTTTTCTCTTCAGCAGAATAAATGCTGCATAGAAGTAGTTAATAGTCCCCCTTATGTCAGCTCAGCACATAGATATATGAGAAGTCCCACAGTTTCCCATAAGCTAAATAAGACAAAATAAAACCAATAATGGTCGATACACTTCAGAAAAAGGAAGGAAGGAAAGAAGGAAGGAAGGAAGGGAGGGAGGGAGGGAGGGAGGGAGGGAGGGAGGGAGGGGGGGAAGGAAAGAAGGACAGTTTTCCCATGAGTCTACTGTCAGTGAAAGATATTATTTAAATAGTATTTTTTTCTGAGGCTTTGTCCATGAGCACAAAGAAGAAAGTGAAATATGTTGGGTTCCATCCGTGAGATTAAAAGAGGAACATCTTTCAGTTCCCAATCAATCAAAAGACACAGGTTGTGTTTCAACCAGAAGCCATTTCTGAAGAGGCACAGGAGCGTAGGAGAGCTGTGTTAGGCAATGGAAACCAAACTGAACCTGACATGAAAGCCTGGGTTAATTAGTCAGTTTCTTTCCCAATATCTGCCCTAACATTGTCTTTAAAGTTTTTGGAAATGAATATGCTTTATTATTCACCTCAGTTGGATTTATTGTGCCTCACAATTATTGACTCCTTTTGCTCTTCCTCCTCGCGCTATGGAAAGACTGAGCAGAGGAAGTGCTCGGACAGGCATGCCCTCCTAGAATGTAAGAAAGCCATCAGACAACAGGCAGGTGCAGAGACCACAGCCAGGGCCACACAGCCTGGAGAGGGCCTCCCTCCTGGCAGGGAAGGCTGTCTCTACTTGCTCCTCTCTGAGAATGCTCACCAGGTGTGGCTGGGGGTTTTCGCAGCCTGCAGCTGTGTTTAGGAGGGCATTTGCTTTATCTACCACATCCTTTGAGGATTTCATTGCAGGCCATTTTATCCACTTTAATGAATGCTCTGGCAGCTTGTGAACGTGGGGCTGTGTCTGCATGCCCTGAACAGTGATTATGTTCACCATTGTTGAGGTTGAATGTAATATATATTCACAGATCCTTCTGCCACCTCCTTTTCACAGGATGGACCCTCCAGTTCTGGCCAAAACAAGAAGAAAGCTGTAAAAAGAAGTGCTTTCTCCCAAAAGTTGGGGTTGCTCAGTTTTTTTCCTTTCCCTCAAACCCCATCAGCTAATTAATCACCTCCTACTGCTATTTATAATTCCTTAACAGTTTTCAAATCTGTCCTCTAGATTAGCTAAATAAATATAGCACATCAACCAAAAATCAAGTTCTATAAAGTTACTAATAGGGAAATACATAAAGTGGAAAAAGCTGTTTATAAAAGTTTGAGTAAATGACTATATATGTACATAGATATGATTTTGAAAAGAACTTAATAGGATACACAAACATTAATAAGAATGCTTATTTCTGGATAATTAAGGGGTGATTTTGTTGTATTCCTTATACATTTTCAATGTTTTAATCTAAAATTTTTTACAGTGAGTATGTATTACCTTTTGTCATCTGAAAAATAACACAAATAAAGAAGTTAAAATAGAATTAACTGTATTTGTACAAATAGGGGAAGATAAAGGTGCCCCTGTTTTCTCTATTCATGCCACCACTACCACTGTTTAGACTATTGGTCATAATTTTTTCCTCACCTGCAAATATCTTCTTGCCTGTTACTTTCTCTTCAATTTCTTTCCGCATTATTCATTCTCTCTGAAAATATTAGGTTGGAGCAAACGTAATTGCATTTTTGCATTGCTGGAATTTGCTGTTTGATATTGGAATACATTCTTAAATAAATGTGGTTATGTTATACATCATTTTAATGGGCATTTCTCGCTTTATGTATTTTTGCTAATGACTTTTACTTGCTGTTTATTTCATGTTTATTTTAGACTATGGAAATGATGTTAAACAAAAAGCAAATTCAAGCAATTTTTTAATTCAAGTTCAAAATGAGTTGTAAAGCAGCAGAGACAACTGGCAACATCAACAACACATTTGGCCCAGGAACCGCTAACAAATGTACAGTGCAGTGATGGTTCAAGAAGTTTTGCAAAGAAGACGAGAGCCTTGAAGATGAGGAGTGTAGTGGCCAGCTATTGGAAGTTGACAATGACCAGTGGAGAGCAATCATTAAAGCTGATCCTCTTACAACTACATGAGAAGTTGCCGAAGAACTCAAGGTTGACTATTCTACTGTCCTTTGGCATTTGAAGCAAATTCAAAGGGTAAAAAAGCTCGGTAAGTAGGTGCCTCATGAGTTGACCGAAAGTAAAAAAAATCACGATTTGGCGGTGTTGTCTTTTCTTATTCCACGCAACAACAATGAACCATTTCTTGATCGGATTGTGACATGCAATGAAAAGTGGATTTTATCCAACAACCGGTGATGACCAGGTCAGTGGTTGGACCGAGAAGAAGCTCCAAAGCACTTTCCAAAGCCAAACTTGCACCAAAAAATGGTCATGGTCACTGTTTGGTAGTCTGCTGCCAGTCTGATCCACTACGGCTTTCTGAATCCTGGTGAAATCACTACATCTGAGAAGTTTGCTCAGCAAATCAATGAGATGCACTGAAAACTGCAATGGCTGCAGCTGGCATTGGTCAACAGAAAGGGAGCAATTCTTCTCCACAACAATGCCCGACTGCACGTCATACAACCAATGCTTCAAAAGTTGAACGAATTGGGCAACAAAGTTTTGCCTCACCCACCATATTCACCTGACCTCTTGCCAACTGACTACCACTTCTTCAAGCATCTCAACAACTTTTTGCTTCCACAATCAGCAGTGTGCAGAAAATGCTTTCCAAGAGTTCGTTGAATACCAAAGCATACATCTTTATGCTACAGGAATAAACAAACGTTTCTCATTGACAAAAATGAGTTGATTGTAATTGTTCCTGCTTTAATTAATAAAGATGTGTTTGAGTCTAGTTATAAGGATCTAAAATTCACAGTCCGAAACCACAATTCCTTTTGCACCAATCTAATATCTTTCAGAGAAGGAAATCTGACTAATATCTTTCAAAGAAGGAAATCTGACAAAGTGGCTCCTCTAAATCTTCCAGGGTTTCCTGGAGGGTAAAGAAGTCCCAAATCCTCAGGCTGAAGATAAGATCCTTCAGAAGCTTGTCTGCACTTGAGATTTGCTTCCAACTCCTGTCTCCATTCCTGGTAACCAGGAGTCTGTCTGGGCTCTCCCGCTTGAGACATGACATGCCCCAGGACTCCCTTTTCCCTCCTCACCTCCCCCCGCCCTCACCTCCCTCAGAGTCAGCCTTCCACAGTCAGCTCTTATGACACTTCTCGTAGGGCACCTTCCTTGGCATCGCCAGGTGGAGTTAAGGGTTTTCTTTCTGCCTTGGTCATGGCTCTACATTTACTATAATATATTGATATAATTACAGCCATGTGCCACTTGACGATGGGGACATGTTCTGAGAAATGCGTTGTTAGATGATTTTGTCATTGTACAAAGTGCATAGAGTGCACTTTGTACAATGATGGTAGAGCCTACTACTCACCCAGGCTATTCGGTCTAGCCTATTGCTCCTCGGCTACAAAAGTAGACAGCATGTCACTGTACTGAATATTGTAGTCAATGGCAACACAATGGTAAGTATTTGTGTACGTAAATAGTTCCTATCTAAACATAGAACATGTTCAGTAAGAATATGGATATAAAAGGTCAAAAGTGGCACATCTGTATAGAGCAGTTACCATGAATGGTGCTTTCAGGACTGGAAATTGCTCTGGGTGAGTCAGTGAGTGAATGTGAAGGCCTAGGACATTACCGTACACTACTGTAGACTTTATAAATACTGTACACTTAGGCTACACTACATTTATCAAACAATTTTTCTTACTCCAATAATAAATTACCCTTAGCTTACTACAACTTTTTTTACCTTATAAACTTAAGAAAAATTAAAACTTCTTTACTCCTTTGTAATTAAAAGGAAAGACACAAGAACACGTATTAGCCTAGCCCTACATAGGGTCAGGATCAGCAGTATTGCTGTCTTCCACCTCTACATCTTGCTCTGCTGGAGGATCTTCAGGGGCAATGACACACAGGGACCTGCCATCTCCTAGAATGCCTTCTTGGCTGGGCACGGTGGCTCACGCCTGTAATCCCAGCACTTTGGGAGGCTGAGGCAGGCGGATCACGAGGTCAGGAGTTCGAGACCAGTCTGGCCAATATTTGAAACCCTGTCTCTACTAAAAACACAAAAATTATCTGGATGTGGTGGAGCATGCCTGTAGTCCCAGCTACTCGGGAAGCTGAGGCAGAGGAATCGCTTGAACCCAGGAGGCGGAAGTTGCAGTGAGCCGAGATCATGCCACTGCATTCCAGCCTGGGTGACAGAGTGAGATTCTGTCTCAAAAACAAAACAGTGCCTTCTTCTGGAATACTTCCTGAAGAACTTGCCTAAGACTGTTTTAAAGTTAATTTTTAAAAATAAGGAGAAAGTGTACACTCTAAAATAATGATTAAAAGTATGCTATACTAAAAACAAACCAGTAACATAATAATTCACCATTATCAAATATTATAGACTATACACAATTGTATGTGGTGGCAATGCAGTAGGTTTGTTGACACCAGCATCACCACAAACATGTGAGTAATGCATTATTATGTGATGTTCGGATGGCTACAATGCCACTAACTGATGGGAAATTTTCAGCTTCATCACAGTCTTGCGAGACCATGGTCCTATATATACGGTCTGTCATTGGCTGAAGCATGGTCACTGGGCGCATGTCTGCATTACTTTATGTGTCTTTTCTCCACCTGAAGGGCAGGAGGATGTTCTGTCCAACTCCGTCCCTAGCTCTCAGTGCAGCATCGGGCATCAGTAGGTGTTTATTAAACATTGCTGCATGCATATGCCTTTAGCTGGCATGGATGGGGAGGGAAGAGCAGGGGATCTGAGTTTTGTTTCATGGATTTATTGCTCTAACAAGCTGTTGTTCTTAGTTAAGCAAGTTTAAGCTCTCTTCTTTCCTCAGAGGATGGTAATGCATTAAAAAATATTAAGGTATTCAATCATACCAGCGTGTATTCACTTTATACATCTGAGGCATGAGGAGATGCATGTTACTACCTGTGCCTCATAGACACATAGCAAAATACCTCCCCTCAGTAAGCAATTTAACTCTGGGTAAGTGTCCCTCAGTGTCATCAGTTGAGTGCTGTCCCCTCCAAATTCTTAGGCTGAAGTCCTAAGCCCCAGTGCCTCAGAATGTGATCTTATCTGGAAATGGGGTTGTTGCAGATGTAATTAGTTAACGTGAAGTCTCTAGAGCACACCCCTAATCCAATGACTGGTGTCCTTATAGAAGTGGAAAATTTGGACATAAACACACATGCACACAAGGACAGTGACACATGAACATGAAAGCAGAGATTAGGGTGATGCCTCTACAAGCCAAGGAATGCCAAAGATGGCCAGCAAACACCAGAAGTTAGGAGAGAGCCACAGGTTCCGCCTTGCAGCCCTCGAAAGGAGCCAGGCCTCCCGACACCCTTGATCTCAGCCTTTTAGTCTCCAGAACTGGGAGACAATAAATGTTTGCTGTTTAAGTCACTTTGCTGTTTAAGTTTGTGTTTTTGTTTTTTAACAACAGCCCTAGCAAACTAATACTCTCAGGGACCTTTAAATGAAGCATCAGAAAGAAGCACTTTATCCTAAATCTTCCTTATTGAACTATCATTTTGAAAGCCATCATCTGGGATGATTCTGGAGCGCTTTGCAAATGGGAAAGGAATGGAGGCATTCCACCTCTTTTAAAAAATTAAATTAGGCTGGGCGCAGTGGCTCACGCCTGTAATCCCAGCACTTTGAGAGGCCAAGGCAGGCGGATCACAAGGTCAAGGGATTGAGACCATCCTGGCCAACATGGTGAAACCCTGTATCTACTAAAAATACAAAAATTTGCTGGGTGTGGTGGTGTGTGCCTGTAATCCCAGCTACTCGGGAGGCTGAGGCAGGAGAATCGCTTGAACCTGGGAGGCAGAGGTTGCAGTGAGCAGAGATTGTGCCACCGTACTCCAGGCTGGCAACAGAGTGAGACTCTGTCTAAAAAAGAAAAAAATTAAATTATGGTTGTTATTTTCTTTTTTCCTATTCCTTTTTAATTTTTCAACTGAGAAATAAAACTATCTGAATCTAGGTGCATATACCAATAAATTCAAAAGATATAGACTGAGACATAAGTCTCCTGCTTCTCTTTATCTTCAGTCCCAGCTACCCAATTTCCCTCCCCCAGAGGCATCCTTTGTGTGTGCAACTTTATGTATGTGCAAATGTATGTTTCATTTTTCTCATAATTGTCATACACTATATAATTATCTATATATAGCGTTTATCACTTTGTTATAGACATTGGAGACAACTATTAAAATACCAAACATGACTCATCCTTTTTGATGACTGCATACTATGTCTTTGATAGATGTATTTTCTGCCCATTTAAAATACATTCTCAGCTGACTTTCTCAATCAAAACAAACAGCATTTCTAAGGTAATCACTTCTCAGCCTGGATGAGCCTTTCCACTGCTCTCTCCCCCATTAAATAAATGGATACTCTTTTTCTACCTGAGGTTGTTAGATATGCCTCAACCTCTATGAAAACCTACTTTTCTCATGTTTCATACAGGTGTGCCCAAAGCAGAGCAGCTTATGTCTGTTGTGCAACTGGTGCATCCTGCCCCACTAGATCATATTTCACCAAGTTTTTCTCCCCTGATGAGCTATGCTAAAAATGATCAATTGGATACATGTTATGCCAGATGAAATGTGAGACAACATACATTAATCACAACCTTTGATTAGCATATTCATTGCCTTCCTGTGACCTGTGGGCCATTATTCACTTTCTCAATCCTGCTGCACTGAGATTTCAGGACTTGCCTGGGTTCTCTCCACTTGGATTTCTAGAACCTTTCTTAAATTCTCATAGAAACAACTGGGAAATGCTTCTTGTTAAACAAGACTGTGCTTGCATTTGTCATCTAATTTCCAAAAATAAGTTAGTAAAGCCATTCAGCTGTATGGTAATGATCTCCTACTTCATATGGTCGATTCCAAATGTGAGCTTAAGGGGATAATAACCATGTTGAACTCATAATTTTTCACTTTGAATTTAAGAAGCTCTTTAAACATTAGTGATGGCTGCAAGTTCAGATGACCTTCAGAATTCCCTTCCCTTTCCACATTCTCTGTATCTAATCCATTCTTCAAACCCTAACTCATTGCCTCTCAATAGTCTTCAAAGATCTCCTTAGCCTGAATGAAAAATGCCTCAGCCTTCCCTCCTTATGCAAGAGCTGACTGTATGGACCTCTACTTGGCTCTTATTTCCTTCAGTCTTGTTTTTGGGATATTTTTCCTATGCCAGATGCACATATCTCTTGAGAATCAGAATTGGGTGTGGTACCCTTTATTCACAGAGTAGATCAATGTCAATGTCCACAGGGTACAGTAATAATCATCAGACATTCAGCCTCTCAGATAGTAATAGTTAACATTTGTAGAACGCTTACTTCATATGCACCAGGCATTATTTAGAGAATTTTACAGGAATTATCTCATTTAATTGTCATAATGTCTTTTATGTAATAGATATTCTTATTATTTCCACTGTATAGAAATAAAGAAAGACAGTTGAAGTCATTTGCCTAAAGTCACACAGCCAATCAGACTTCAGATGATGTGATCTTCCACACTAAGGTACCTGTCTCCTCGTGAGCCCCAAACTCTAGGAAACGAATAAAAACTCAGCCATCAACCTTGAATAATTCAGAATTTTAATTAGATTTGCAAGTTTAGTCAATAGATTCTCTCAATGGCCTTCTAATTCAGCACACTGCTTTTGTCCTGGAGGTGTTTCCAAGAGCTAGTGTGATCCTGTTAAAACCCAAATCAGTTCTTGGCCCCAAAATTTCCAATGACTTTTCATCTCACTAGAGTAAAAGCTAGAGTGCAGATAGTGGCCTATAAAGCCAAATGGTGTCTTTCCCACCACCTTGCCTCTCTGACCTCCTGACCTACTCTCTCTGTCCTTTGCTCCCGTGCTCAGCCATGTTGCCTCCTTACCATTGTAAGTCAGGCATGCTTCCGCCTCCCACCCTTTCCATTGACGTGCCCCTGTTTGAGACTCTCTTCCCCTAGTTATTTATCCCATAATCTTCTTTGGATTACGACCTGAAGGGACACTTCTCAGGCTACTGACTGTGATGGAATGACTAGTTTCAGACTATTTCGTCCCCTGTAAACAATTAGAAAACAGGACAAGTTATGTGAAGCAAGATAGTTTTCAGACAACGGAAAATAAACAACACCAGACTGCAAAAATGGGGAGAGGCGAGTGTGAGGTGAGCCCCACAGTAGTCCAGCTGTCTGCCTGGAGACTTGAGTTTGAGCAGAGCACAGGACTCTTGCTGGACTGAAGAGGCAGGGATCAGAGTTTGAGGCAACTGAAATAGCTGGAATCTGTGCAAAGACAAAGACCTAGAAGTCCGTGCATGCTTATGGGAAGCCCCTCCATCAGTCCACAGCTGAGGGTTTGACTGTATATGTGCAGGGAAAACCATCAGAGGTTTGCCAGATGTCAGCTGCTATGAGGTTGAGACTGAAACAGTATAACAGAGGTTGAGCAGTTCTGGGCGTAAGTATGCGAGCATTTAGATTAAAATTAAAATTGACTTCCTCAGTCACACTAGTCACACTGAAGTGTTCAATAGCCACATGCAGCCAGCAGCTGTCCTATTGGATGGTGCAGACATAGAACACTTTCTTCATTGCAGGTACTATTGACGAGTGCTGAGCTAGAGCTTCCACAATGTAACATTCACAATGTCCAGTATTCAATAATAAATCACTAGACATAAAAACCAACAAAAACCATACAAGGGTAGTGTAATCCATAGTAAAAAATACAAGCAAAGGAACTATTCTAAGACAGACTAAATGTTGGATTTAGAAAATAAAGACATTAAAACATACATGTTTTACAATATATATTCAAAAAATATATTAATCAATTAGAGAAAATTGGTCCTAAGTTGTGAGTAAATGAGGAATTTTTAGTAGATAAATGGGAACCCTAAAAAGAAACAAATGGAAATTCTAAAATTGTGCAATGCCTGAAGTGAATCATTCACCAGAGGAGTTTGCTAGCAGGTTGGAGATGATAGAAGAAAAAGCGAAGTTGGAGACATGGCAGTAGAAAATATCAAATCTGAAGAACAGAAATAAAAAATATTAAGGAAAAATGAACAAAGGGTCAAAGACCTGTGGAACAATATCAGACAGTCTAACTTACGTCTGTTTGGTGTCCCAGAAGGAGGAGAGAGAGAGAGAGAGAGAGAAAGAGAGAGAGAGAGAGAAAGAGAGAGAGAGAGCAGAAAAAAAATCTGAAGAAATAGTAGCCAAGAGCTTCCCAAAATTTTAAAAAATGACTTAAAAATCCATGAAGCCCAAGCAGGATGAAGATAAAGGAAGCCCCACCTAAGTACATCAGCCAAATGACTGAACACTGAAGATAAAGATAGAATGTTAAAAGCAGCCAAAGAAAAAGACACATACGCGGGAACAAAGTTAAGAATTATTACCAATGCTCATCAGAAACAGTAGAGGCTAGAAGACAATGAAACAACGTCTTTGGAGTATATCCTATTCACACAGAATTCTATACAAACTGAATAAGAATAGTCTTCAAAACTGAAGGCGAAATGAAGACATTTTCAGATAAGCAAACTCTGAGAAGGTTCATCATAAGCAGATCTGAACTACAGGCAATGCTAAAGGATGCTCTTCAGTATAAAGAGAATAGTACCAGGAAGAAACCACACAAAGAATGAAGAGTATTAGAAACAGTAAGTAACTGAGTAAACGAATTATAAAACATTCATACAATATACTCAGTAATAAAAAAAAATGACTGATAAATGCAGTAACATGGCTTAAACTAACCAAAGGAAGCCACATTCAAAAGACTTAACATGCATAGTTGCATTTATATTAAATTCTAGGACAGGAAAAACTAACCTATAATGGTGTAAATAGTATCTGTGGTAGCTTGAGTGGGAGTAGGAGACTAAATATGAAAGAGAAAGAGGGACGTTTCAAGGAAATGGAAATTTTCTGTAGCTTGATTAGGGTAGTGGATGTGTATACATTAGTCAAACGCCACCCATCTGTACACTTAAAATGTGGGAATTTTACAGAAGATAAATTATACCATGGTAACACTGGCTGAAAAAAAAAACCTTAAAAAAGGTAACTTCGGCCCAGTGCGGTGGCTCACGCCTGTAATCCCAGCACTTTGGGAGGCTGAGGCAGGTGGATCACGAGGTCAGGAGATCAAGACCAGCCTGACTAACATGGTGAAACCCCATTTCTACTAAAAGTACAGAAAATTAGCTGGGTGTGGTGGTGTGCGCCTGTAATCCCAGCTACTCAGGAGGCTGAGGCAGGAGAATCGCTTGAATCTGGGAGGCAGAGGCTGCAGTGAGTGGAGATGGTGCCACTGCACTCTAGCCTGGGCAACAGAGGGTGGCTCTGTCTCAAAAAAAAAGTACCTTCTCAATGAGACTTTCCCTGAGTAACCTATTTAAAACTGCACCCCGCTACTCCACTACTCCCTAGCACGTATCTCTGTCTAACACATTGGATATTTTTGTCTTGCTTTATATTGCCTCCTAGAATGTAACTTCCATCTGGGCAAGAACTTTTGCCTGTTAAGTTCAGAGCCGTGGACCATACCAAGAACAGTGCCTAGCACATAATGCATGCTCAATAAATTTACATGAATGAATGAATAAAGGAATATATGAATGAATGAATTTACCTTCTTTACTGTTATCAGATATAAGATGAGTAGACAGGCTAAAATCATACTCTACTAATATGTTGTGAAACTCAAGACACCAGATTTTAGTCTAATTCCAATTACAGGGCAAGAAACCTAAGTAAAAGGGTATTAAACATAGACTAAATACACGGGCCAACAGTTGGTATGCTATGTGAGGTGCTTCATCTGGGCTCTTGGGTGAACTATAGATGTTTACAATAAAGGTAACCAGATATTTGTCTGTACTTTATCCATTGGAAGGTTGGGGTGTTTTAGAGAATTAGGATAAGGGGGAGAGAAGTGAAGTTATTTCTCAACAGACAGGGTGAGTAGGCTGCTATCCATCACCAAGCAGTCTACTACATCCTGGCCTCTTTTAAGTTCTCAGGGAATTAGTAAGTATAAACTCTTAGGTGTAGTGGGCTCATGACACTTGGGTTGCATACATCTCTGGCTACAAAAATGTGCTGATAAGAATGTGTGATAGATGTAATATTCTAACATGAATGTGAGTGCAATTCCACAGTTAGAAATCTCACATAGCATCAAATTCCAGAGAGTTAAAAAAATTCACCTGGTCCACTCTGTTGGAAAGTCCCTGCTATTGAAGATGTTTATCTTGGAGAAAGAGGGCACCTTCAAAGTGGCGAAAGGCTCAGACTAGGAGTGTGGACAAAATATCAGCAGCATCCCATGGCAACACATTCCTGTCCTAAGCATCACACTCTTCCAAAGAAAAGATCAAGCTGCATTTAAGTTTCAGGTGGGGCATGTTTATTTCAGGTAAGCAGTTGATAAAATAAGATTCCAACCTACAAAGTCATGCGGATGACTCTGCAGTGTGTGACCTCAATGCCACCTCCTTCGGGGCAAACTCCAGCCTATGGCTGATCTCTACTGCACTTAAATGGCATAGCACACACTTTAGCACGTAACTACAATCTGCTTGGTGCTGTGTCCAGGTTGTTAGCCAGCACTGCACTTCTCCTCCTGTGTCCATCATGAGCATCAGCCTCTCCAGCCCTGATGTTCAGAACACAGCTACCTTATCTCATTTGTTTTTATTACTAAAAATCCCTTTCATTTCTTGTTTTCCCATCTCTCTTTCTTTTCCCCTACTCTCCACCCATTATAGAGTCAGTATTCAAAAAACTGGAGATTGGGAATCAGGTGTGGAGAAGAGTCAGGAGTACTCATACTTCTCATTCCAAGCCCTTCTGCTGGTTAAAATTATAAATGCCAGGAGTCAGCCCTTGCAATAAAAAGGAAAGGAATCTGGGGGAATTCTTGTGGAAGTAGAGAAGATACTATGGAAGAAAGGTATTTTTGTAAGATCTTGTCTAGAATAGGGTGGCGGAGAAGGGGCCTTAGAAAGAGGGACTGGGGTGAGGCAGGATGAGAAGGGGAGTGAGAGTAAGAGAGAAAATAAACTTAGAAATTCTTAGAGAAGAAGGAGGGAGAAGAAATCCACCCAAGGGAATATTGAAGATAACTCAGCAGGGAAGAGCTGGGGCTGGAGAATGAGAGATGAAGATGAGCTGATTTAATGCTTTAAATCTGAGCCAAGAAAACTGAGTGACAAGGAACTGTGACATCTGTGACTTATTTTGACAGTGTCTTGTTTTGGGCAGTGTGAGGGAGTGTCAGGGTTTTGAGTTACTTGTACATGGAGCTGTCTTGGTTCTCAGGACAGCAATAGAAGAGATGGAGCATCAAGCAAGACAGCAGGTGAGAGAGAGAGAGAGAGTGTGTGTGTGTGTGTGTGTGTGCTACATTTGAACACCTTAAAGGAGACTCACCTCCTGCCAACTATATGTGGAGCCAGGATCTCCCCACATCCCTGTGCTGTGATAGCTGCAGGGGATCGTGGCTTCACGTCCAGGGGAACCTTAGATCATACAAGATGGGAACTGCTCTTAGCTCTCCTGTTTTCCACCACCAAGTTTCCAAAGAGACTTCCTGGAGTAGGAATTATCTTTTCACCCTCATCAACACTGGTAGAGGACTTTTCTCTGAGTAGAAAGTACATGACACATCATGCATTGGTTGCAAACACCAATACAGTAGGAAGTAAAGCAGCATTTTAGCTGAGATCAAAGGCCAAGTTGGTGTGAGAGATAGACCATAAACAATTTCCAAGCTTATCTTGTACCACCGTTCCCTGGCTCATGCCTTGCAGGCCAACTGGCCTCCTGGCTGTTCCTCAAACACAACTTCTGTACCTGCTCTGTGTAAAAGCTCTGATCTCAGACCTCCAGGTACTCTGCCCCCAGGACCTCCGTATCTAAGGCATCTCCTACAACACCATGTCTCATTTTCAGGTTCTTCATGGCACTTGCCACCTCTGACATGGTCTAGTGTGTTTATTTATTTCTTTGGCTTCTTTGTGTCTCCACCATTAGCATATAAACTCCATGATAACAGGGATCTTGTCTGTTTTCTCCAGCACTGGGGACAGTGTCTGGCACACAGAAAGTGCTCAGAAGATGCTCTTTCAATGAACAAACACGGCTGTGAATGTAATATTTGTACCTTTTATGTTCCCTGGAAGGGTTTTGTTCTGCACTCGGTACTGATTCAGTAAATTCTCCCAGTCCTACTATTCCACATCATGATGGTGGCAGCCCTTAACTGACTAAAGAATGTGGGAGACCAGTGCTAACAGTTCAAGACCCACCCAAAAGAGCAACGCTGTTAATTAAGGGAGTGAATGTCTGTGGTTCACTTTTGTTGTGCTGTTATAAGAAGGCTCGGAGGCCCCCCCAGGTGAGTTGAAAGCCCTCTCTTTACTAGGTAAAATAAACCCGATTATGATGGATACACTAGAATTCACAGGCAAAGATGTTTTGGCTCTGTCTTTGATTCATCTCCACAGTTTCTGTTTGAGGCTGGCCTGGACCCTCGTCGGGGAAGGAGGGGGCTCGGGAGGACTGGAGTTACAGATAGGATCTGGATTGGCTGCTGGCTGAGCAGCCACCTTCAAATTTTCAAGGCTCTTGACTCGCTTTGATCACTCAGCCAGTAGCTGCTCAGGGCAGCAACCCTGAGTTTGTGCTTAGTAGGGTCCCAGCTCATGGGCACCCATGTGGAAAGGATGTGCAAACCTCTTTTCTCTGTGGGAGCTCATGCTCAGCTGGCTTCAGCCCAGAGCATCTTAGTCAGGACTGGCCTGAAAGTTTTGTTGTGAAAGGTCAGCCAGCTTCTCCTGTTACCTGCTCCCCAAACTCCATTTCTATGCTCCAATACCTTCCCCTCATCCTTCATGTATCCCCATGGGCTAAGAGGCCCCAAAGCACAACTCACCAGCCTGCTCTCCTCAGCCCTCTCCACCGTCCCCTCCACTCTCCGGCTTCACCTCAGGTCCTTGTGTTTCCACCAGAAGAGCAGGCCCAAGAGGCTCGGGGTGGAGAGGAGCACTGGGGTACAAAGTGGAGAGGAGCAGTGGGGTACAAAGATCAGATGTCTGGCCACTTCTTTTTATCTTCATGAGCTGCAACTTTGGGCAAGTCACTTCTCTCTGAGACTCAGTTTCTTTATTTATAAATCTGGGATAAAAATCCCCAGCCTACTACAAACCAAAAAAAGCCCAGGACCAGATGGATTTACAACCAAATTCTACCAGATATATAAAGAAGAGCTAGTTCCATTTCTACTGAAACTGTTCCCAAAAATTGAGGGGAGGGACTCCTCCCCAACTCATTCTATGAAGCCAGCATCATCCTGATACCAAAACCTGGCAGAGACACAACAAGAAAAACAAAACAAAACAAAACCAACAAACAAAACCAACCACTTCAGGCCAATATCCTTGATGAACATTGATGCAAAAGCCCTCAGCAAAATACTAGCAAAGCTTATCCCGCAGCCATCAAAAAGCTAATCAACCACAATCAAGTAGGCTTTATCCCTGGGACGCAAGGCTTGTTCAACATATGCAAAGCAATAAATGTGATGGATCACATAGAACTAAAGACAAAACTCACGTGATCATCTCAATAGATGAAGAAAAAGCTTTCAGTAAAATTCAACATCCCTCCATGTGAAAAACTCTCAACAAACTAGGTACTGAAGAAACATACCTCAAAATAATAAGAGCCATCTGTGACAAACTCACAGCCGGCACAACACTGAATGGGCAAAAGCTGGAAGCATTCCCCTTGAAAACTGGAGCAAGACAAGGATGCCCTCTCTCACCACTCCTATGCAATATAGTATTGGAAGCTCCGGCCAGGGCAATCAAGCAACAGAAGAAATAAAGGGCATCCAAATAGGAAGAGAGGAAGTCTATCTCTGTTTGCAGATGACATGATCCTATACTTAGAAAACCCCATAGTCTCTGCCCAAACATTCATTGAGCTGATAAGCAGCTTCATCAAAGTTTCAGGATACAAAATCGATGTACAAACATTACTAGCATTCCTATACACCAACAACAGTCAAGCTGAGAGCCAAATCAGAACACAATCCCATTAACAATTGCTACAAAGAGAATAAAATACCTAGGAAACAGCTAACCAGGGAGGTGAAAGATCTGTACAATGAGAACTATAAAACACTGCTCAAAGAAATCAGAGATGACACAAACAAATAGAAAAATATTGCATATTCATAGATAGAAAGAATCAACATCATTAAAACGGACATACTGCCCAAAGCAATTTACAGATTCAATGCTATTCCTATCAAACTACCAATGACATTCTTCACAGAACTAGAAAAAACTATTTTAAAATTAGTATGGAACCAAAAAAAGAGTCTGAATTGCCAAAGCAATCCTAAGTAAAAAGAACAAAGCAGGAGGTAACACACTACCCAACTTCAAACTAAACTACAGGGCTACAGCAACCAAAACAGCATGGTACAAAAACAGACACATAGGCCAATGGAACAGAATGGAGAGCTCAGAAATAAAGCTGTGCACCTACAATCATCTGATCTTTGATAAAGTTGACAAAAACAAGCAACAGGGAAAGGATTCCTGTTCAATAAAGGTGCTGGAATAACTGGCTAGCCATTTGCAGAAGATTGAAACTGGATCCCTTCCTTACACTATATACAAAAATCAATTCAAGATGGACTGAAGACTTAAATGTAAAACCCAAAACTATAAAAACCCTGAAAGACAACCTAGGCAATACCATTCCGGGCTTAGGAACTGGCAAAGATTTCATGACAAAGATGCCAAAAGCAATCTTAACAGAAGCAAAAATTGACAAATGGGATCTAATTAAACTAATGAGCTTCTGCTCATGAGCAAAAGAAACTATAACCATAGGGAACAGACAACCTACAGAATGGGAGAAAATATTTGCAAACTACGCATCTGACAAAGGTCTAATATCCAGAACCCATAAGAAACTTTAACAAATTTACAAGAAAAAACAACGCCATTAAAAATTTGGCAAAGGACATAAAAAGACACTTCTCAAAAGAAGACATACATGTGACCAACAAGCATATGAAAAAAGCTTAATGTCACTAATCATTAGAGAAAGGCACATCAAAACTACAATGAGATACTATCTCACACCAGCCAGAATGGCTATTAACAAAAAATAAAAAAATAACAGATGCTGGCAAGATTGTGGAGAAAAGGGAATGCTTATATACCATTGGTGGGAGTGTAAATTAGTTCAACCATTGTGGAAAGCAGCGTGGTGATTTCTCAAAGGCCTTAAGACAGAAATACCCTTTGATCCAGCAATTCCATTACTGGGTATATACCCAAAGAAATAGAAATCATTCCATCATAAAGACACATGAACACGTTATGTTTATTGTAGCACTATTCACAATAGCCAAGACATGGAATCAACCTAAATGGCCATCAATGATAGACTAGATAAAGAAAATGTTGTACATATACACCATGGGATGCTATGCAGCCATATTAAAGAATGAGAGCATGTTCTTTGCAGAAACATGGATGGAATTGGAAGCCATTATCCTCAGCATACTGATCAGGAACAGAAAACCAAACACTGCATGTTATTACTTATAAGTGGGAGCTAAATGATGAGAACACATGGACACATGTGGGGGAACAACACACACGGGGAACTAACTGAGGGTGGAGGGTGAGAGGAGGGAGAGGAGCAGAAAAAACAACTAATGGGTACTAGGGTTTAGTACCTGGGTCACCAAACAATCTATACAAAATCCCTCATGACATGAGTTTACCTATGTAACAAACTTGTATATGTACCCCTGAACCTAAAATAAAAGTTAAAAAAAAAAATCCCTGGCCTATCTAGCTCAGAGAGGCTCTTAGTTTGAAAGAGACAATGGATGGTGTGCAAATATTGAAGGTCACGTTATCCTTCTAGGCTGAGATGTTCACAATTCACAGTTCTTCAGGAGCTGGCCTGGGCAATACAGTTTGATCTAATACACAATAAACTAATTGACAATTGGCTGTTAATGGCCAAAGAGTGCAAGGGTTATACCACTTACATGGCATATAAACAAGGTAGCATATATGTCTCCAATCTTTTCATGTATATCCAGTCCTAAGGAGGAAATTATTGCAGGTACAGGATTTCAGTTTGACCTCAAGAGGCAAGACCTTATGGGAAAAGAGGCTTTTGAACACTCAAGCCATGGTTTTGACAATTGTCCTCTTGGCCATGCTCAAGGGTATACATACAAGGTCTTGTATCATCTGGGCAGGGCCAAAGATGCTACCAAAGGCCACCACTACCATTACATAACTCATTATTTTGCAACTCTTGCCTCATCCAAACTATGTTTTTCTCTCAGTTCAGTTTCTCTTTCAAATGACCTGATTACAAATTGCAAAGGCCAGGCAGACCTGGGCAACCCCAAACAGAAGTCTCATCATCTGCTTTGGCAACTTCCTCTGTGACTAACTGTGGGAGCAGAAATATAGACTCACAGACTCTCAGAGTGGACAGGATCTTAGAGGTAGGCGAGCCTGGTCTTCCCTCAATGTCACTGGTACATCAACACAATGATTGACTTATTGAGCCCCTACTTAGTGCCAGAGGTCATGGTGGGTGCTAGAGGGGGTATGATTAAGACACTGAACAAGGCCCTGCTGCTGACCTCACAGTGGGGAGACAGGCGAGTGAGCAAGTGGTCGGGATGCCCCGATACACATAGTGTAGGTAAACACTTGGGGGCTCATGTCAGGGAATGTCACCCAGGGTCGGGGGGTGGCCAGAAAGGCATCTTGGCAGAGGTGCAGGCTTTCCACACCTCCTTGTCTTTCTTGATATATAATTGACAAACACAAATTTATACATGGTAATGTGTACAACTTGTTTTATGTATACATTGTGGACGCCACAATGATCAAGGGAATCAGCATTTCTATCACCTCACAGAGTTGCCATTTTCTTTTGAGAAGTGGATTCTTAAAGGGATAAAAGAAGTGAGCTGGCAAGAGATTCGCAGGTGGAAGGGAGATGTTCCAGGAAGAGTTTATAGCATGTGTGAGGGACATGAGCTGGAAAGGAAGAGAGATGGGAAGAAGGAGGGGAGAGACAGAGAGGGCCAAGTGACCAGGACCAGGACCAGGACTAGGAAAGAAAGCTGAGCTCTTTGCATGTTTAGGGAACTGCCAGGAGTCCCCAGGCTGGAATGTGAAGTTCAAGGCCCGGAGCAGAGGGAGCTGAGGCTGGAGCAGTAGGATGGATGAGTTCAGGAGGGGCTTCATGGAGCTGGGGCTTCATCCTGATGGGGTTTAGGACATATTGCCCCTGAAAATAGAACATTGGCACTTGAGAAAACAGCAAAAGCAGAAAGGCCACTCTCACCTTCCCTTGTTCTACCCTTCTCTCTGAGGCAGGTCATCAGTCCCAGGAAGGATTTCCTGACTTTCCCCTGAAGTAGGACGTTGGACCCTGGTGTGAGTGAGGCCCGCATACTCAGAGGAAAGGAACATCCTTTTTCTAAAGACACAAGGACACAGAGGAGAATCTGAGCCAACAGATGTGGCGACATTCCCTCTAGGTTATCACCCGCTTTGCTCGGTCACGCCTCTCTATGACTGTCCACTCTTCATCCAACCTAGCATAGCAAATACACAGGTTTCCCTGTTTCTCTGGTTCTTCATTTCCCCTCAAAGGCTTCTGTGTCGTGTAAAACTTATATTCTATGCGTTTGTATGTTCTCTTGTTCATCTGTCTTTCATTACAGGGGCCTCAGCCATGAATCTAGCAGTGGGTGAAGACATCTTGCCAGCCCTACAATCCCAAAAGCAACAAAGGACCCTTGAGGGTTGTGAGCAACATAGTCATTGGGGAACACCACAGGGCTACTGAGGTTTCTCCAGTGGCCCATGGGCGCCAGCTTCTTTCACTGTAAGGTGGGTCAAGTCGTTCACCAGTGTGTGTTCAAGTGCGGCCCACAGCTGTCTCTACAGGCGGGGGCCCTTTCCAGTGTCCCTGCTCTTCCACGGGCCATGTTCCCAAACTCTGAAGACTTTCTGAGCCTACCCGGCCCCAAGTTTCCTTTTCTTCAGGGTTAACATGTCTAACCCCATCTCCATTTCTCTAGAAAAGTGAGTTGTCTACATCACAGGCGTTCCTTCAGCCTCTGGGTGTAGATGGAGCATACAGATCTTGTCCTCGTGGGCAGTGTAGATGTTTACAGACACCGAGCCCACTTGCTCTGCTGCTTCATGATCCAACTCGGACATTTGCTCTTTGGTTAACTCATTCACCCACAGCCGCTCGGTGGCCAGCCTCTTTCTCTTCTCTTTTGCCCATTCCCCCCAGAACATACACTTTTTATATTGCTTTAGGTAAGCCTCAAGTATAATCATTTGGTTTCTTTATACAGCTTTTTTCTCTGAAGCTAGGACTACGCTAGTTTAGATACCCTAATGTCCACCAGCAACATGGCATCATGGTAAGGAATGGTCCTGCCAGTCAGAAAGACTGGAGTTTAAATTTTTGCTCAATTATGTAATACTTGCGTGACTTAGGCAAGTGATTGAACCTCTTTGAGCTTCTGTTTCTTCATCTCTGTAAGGCCATCAATATCTAGCTTTGTGAGCTGTGAAGATCTCAGTTAATATAGGTAACATTCTTGGTATATAGTAGCACAAGGGATCCAATGCCTATTAAAAACAGAAGTGACAGCGGTAATAGCAGTGATCTCGCTCTTCTACTTATAGGTGTATAATCTGGGTCTCATTATTTAATCAGAGCGTCAGTTTCTCCATGTATTAAAAAAGAATAATAGCAACTGTTTGGCGGAGTTATTTGAGGATTCAATGGGATAAAGGCACATGCGGCACACAGTAGGCTCTTCAAGCACAAATGTGTCCTTGGCTTTTGCCCTCCAGTGGATTCTCCTGCCCTCTTGAGCTATATCACCTTTGTTGCTAGACTTTCGCCTCCATCTCCAGATGTTCCTGTCAGGGTCCCAGGCTCTTTCTGGGTGAATATCCTCTGAGAACATCAGGATCCCCTTTTTTGTTGACCAAGATCAAAGAGTTATTTTTCTGTCCCTGTTTTTGTCTTTCCTGGCTGCTAGGGGTTGAATTGTGTCTTCCTTCCCCACGAAAGGGTATGTGGGAGTCCTATCTCCCTGCACCTGCGAATGTGACTTTATTTGGAAATAAGATCTTTGCAGATTTCATCAAGTTAAGATGAGGTCATGAAGGTGAGCCCTGATCCAATATGACTGCTGTTTTTATAAAAGGGGAAGAGAACGCTGTGTGAAAGAGATGCAGAGGGAGAAGGCGGCCCTGTGAAGATGGAGGCACAGGTGTGAGAGATGCTGACACAAGCCCAGGAAGGCCCGGGGCTGCTGGAAGCTGAAAGAGGCAAGGAAGGATCCTCCCCTTAAAGGTTCAGAAAGAGCGTGGCCCTGCCAGCAACTTGATTTCAGACTGCTGGCCTCCAGCACTGTAAGAAAATCTATTTCTGTCATCTGAAGCTACCCAGTTTATGGTACTTTGTGACAGCAGCTCTGGGAAGCTGATACAGTGGCCCCACAACTAGTTAGAGTCCATAAGACTGGAAGTTTTATTAGTTTGTAAAATAAACATTCCTAAAGCCCACCTTTAACATGGAAAACCTGGTGACTCAAATTAGAGATGTATTACATGATTATATAGAAATTAAAGTAGATTGGATGGAATAGGGGCAGGGTGATTAAGAAGAAAAGAAAATTGCTTAAAAAGACCCAAGCCACCGCCTTGCTCATGGGTAAGAGAAAACAACTTGTAAAAGCTGAAAGGGACTTAAATGAATGTCAGGGCAGGAAGAGTGATGGGGGCCATAATTCAACGGTCTTGCGGGAGCTGGCATTTTCATGCTGATTTAATCTAAGATTTCGGCTTGAACAAGAGATAAGGTTTATAGACTAAAAATTAGCCACAAGGTATAACTTTACCTCTGGCTTAACAGAAGACTGAAAGAATAAAGCAAGCAGCTGTGTCAGAACTTGCCAGGCAACGTGAAATACTGTGGTCTGAACAAAGCCGGGTTGGGCTGAGAATGAATTACAGGAAGAAAGGCAGGAAGAAAAAGAAAGAGCTCCGGGGCTATTTATTCATTGTGTACAGGACGCATTGAAGAAAGTACTGAGTCCCACGTCACCAACCCAGCTGGAAAACGTGGGGGCAACCAAAGCACAGAGAACATGAGTCACCAGCTCCTCGCTCTCAGGAGCTCCATATTTGGGAGCCCAGCAAAGGGCTTATCATGTTTCGGATGGAGTCCCATGGACTCTGGGGCTGCTGCTAGCTTCAGCTACATGTGGTGCGTGTCTTCAAAATTAGAACTGACAATGACGGCCTTGGAGCCATGCAACCTAGTGTTTCAGGGGAAAATACTACCTAGATCTCAGCAGAGTGGGGATGGAGGAAGACATGGGGCTGCACGCTGTTGCCCGTGCATCAGCCAATCAGTTGGTCGGCCCTCTTGAACTGTTTAAGACTACCACGGACATTTGCTATTTTCACCTACCCAGCATCTGTTCCTCCTCTGCTTCTAGGGACCATCTTTTGACTTTCTTTTGGGGGACTTGCATTTCTCTATTCTTAGACCCTAGTGCCAGGGGTGGGTGCATGGCCACCGTCTGGACAATCAGAGTATTCCATTGTCCTGGGGGCTGCAACTGGTTTAGGGAAGGGGCACAGCACAAGTCAGCCCAAACAGAGTCCATCCTAGGGACGTTTACAAAAGCTACTGGGGACGGGATGCCGTCAGCTGGGTTGCTGGGAGGATGGGGGCATGTGGAGCTGCATCTGACCATCTTGTTATGGGTTCAAAGAGGGACCATATCCTGATGAGGTGGAGCCCCTGTATCCACTTGTGCCTGAAGCTCTTTTCTGCTACCTAAGTCGATATACTCCATCCTTTTGTTTTCTTTTACTGGCAAGCTAAAGAGTTCTGACTAATACACAGATCTCAGTAGGGCACAGTAGGTGCCATGGCAAACATCACACAAATATATGGAAGCTAAAGCAAAAATGTACATGGTATGGTGGGTCTGAAGTCAGATAGAGGAGACATGGACACAGGAATAGTCCACAGTATTTTAGAATACTTACGAGTATTTCAAAACACATAAAATAAGGGTATTTCTCCCTTAAATCTTTCTGGAATGAGGGAATAAAAACAAATATGGTTTTTAAAAGAAAACCATAGTAATTTAGTAAGAACTTCTCAAGGGGCTAGAAAAATTAAAAAAAAAATTAAAACCAATAGTAATTTGAATTCTTCTTGCAGTAATGTGGCATAATAGCAACAATAACAACAATAATAAATCAGCCAAAACGCAAGAACTGTGGGTGTAGTGGTCTCCAAACTAGGGTGACGAATTCATCCTGGTTGGTCTGGGACTGTCCCTGTTTTAAAACTGAACGCTCTAATTTCTGGGATGCCTTTAGTCTTGGGCAGACCTGAATGGTCAGTCACATGTTTCCAGGTCATTTTACTTTTCTGAACCTTGGTTTCTTCATCAATGAATGGGGCCTATGTGGCAGGAGGAGGAGGTGGTGGTAGAACCATCCATGGTTTTCAAACCATATTTTTGAGAGCTTTAGATTTTTTTTTTAATTATTTTTTTGAGACACAGTCTTGCTCTGTCTCCCAGGCTGGAGTGCAGTGGTGTGATCTCCGCTCACTGCAAGCTCCGCCTCCTGTGTTCACGCCATTCTCCTGCCTCAGCCTCCCGAGTAGCTGAGACTACAGGCACCTGCCACCACGCCCGGCTAATTTTTTGTATTTTTTAGTAGAGACGGGGTTTCACTGTGTTAGCCAGGATGGTCTCAATCTCCTGCCCTCGTAATCTGCCTGCCTTGGCCTTCCAAAGTGCTGGGATTGCAGGCATGAGCCACCACGCCCAGCCGAGAGCTCTAGATTTTTACTAAGGCCTGCAACAGCCACTGCAGAAAGGAAAGTAGGAAGCAACCTCCACTCCATTTCTGCTGCAGTCAGAGTTTCTCCTGTATGTGTTTCAATCGAGATCCGCCTAACATTTGTTAGGGGAGTGGGGAAACCTGCTCTCCGAGGGACCTCCCTCTAGAATTCCATGATTTTTTCTCTTTGTTATGGGGCAAATGGCTCTTATAGACCACTGGTTCCCACACCTGGCTGATCCTAAGAGTCACCTGGGAAGCCTTAAAACTAAATGCTGGCTACCACACCTGGATATTTCTACTCCGTTGGAATTGGGTGGAGCCAGGGATCTGTATTTTTAAAAAATCTTTGCAGGTGACATACATATAAATTATTCACAAATGTCGGTATGCTAACTATCATTAATAATATATTACTTTCCACACATCTTGCAAATGTCCAGGACACATCATTGTTTGAGACACCATGTTCCCATACATCTTAAATTTTCCATGCATCAGGAAAGCTTGTTAAAACACAGATGGCTGGGCCCCACCCCCAGGGTTTCTGTTTCAGTAAGGCTGGGCGGGGCTGGAATTTGCATTTCTAAGATACTCCCAGGTGGGCGTCTGCCACCTTCAGTAGCATCATTTTAGACCACAGGCTCACTTTAGTGTCTTGACTGGTCTCTTTAATCGTTGTCATGATTATAACCGCCCCCCCTCCCCGCCACCTTTTCTCTTCCCCCGGTATAGCACTTGGTAAATTATTGATGAAGAAATGTGTGGATAAATGTTTTATGGCCTTAATGACGTGATCTTTCAACCATATTTCTAAAGAATATTGTGAATTACACCCCTTCGCATGTAAGAAAAGTTTCTGCTGGTATCTAAGGAATATTGTCTCATGGGACCTCAGCTGAGGACATGGGTGGGGCAACAGGATTTCCTGCTCTCAGGTTTAGAGACTGTGCTGAATACAATGAGGTGACTGCGGCCTTCTGTTCTGGAGCCTCTAGCCGAGCCCACTGGGGTCTCGTCAAGGCTCCACTTTTTGGAGCTCCGTTTTGCTTCGTTTTTCACTTTTGAAGGCTGGCAGATTTCCTTTTCACCCACCAATTCCTTTCAGGCTTTCTTTAGCATGTTGTCATATTTAAGTCTTTAAATTGATTTGCTGGGACATTACACAAGCGTCTTCTGGCTGCTCTAACACTTTACTCCTGTGGATAAACTTGTCATTATCCCTCTGGAAGCCCCAAATGGCCACTCCAATCCCTGGGCAGGCCCTGATCACACCCGCATCCTTTGGCTTGTTTTTCTTCTCCGTTGGTGCTGCCACAGCGGCAGGCAGCTTGGCACTGTCTTTCCACACATCTTCTGTAGTCTGAGAAATGTTTCTTGGACTACAGAGACCTATTCATGGCCACAACCCAGACCTCAAGGCTAGGCACACCCCAAATAAAGTTAGAAAGGAAGAGAAAGCCACTGACCATTATTAACCACTAAATAGGGAGAGCCCGGTCCAAGTTCTGCAGGAACATTCAGAGGGTGTTTAACTGGCTTTGCAACTTTTATGTAACTACTTGGAATCAGAAACAACACCAGAAAATAAATACAAATAATAAAGTAACTTTTAAAAAAGATTCACTCTCTTTTCAGGCGCTTGCTTCTGTGCTGATCATGCAGACAGTCGATTAATTACTATTCAGTCCCATTGCCCCTAAGAAAACAAGATGTGTGCACAAACAGGCAGGAAGCAGGGGGCCTTCCCAACTAGTCCTTGGAAATAGAGTTTGGTTCTGACCAGAACCTATACTTATGGAGAAGTAATCTTTTCTACGTCAGTTCTACAAGATCGGCCTAGCTGAATGGCAGTGAGTCTGCGGTGATGAGTGAAAGCAGCCTTCTTTGCCTTTCTTCCACCCAGGCAGTCCCTGTGGGTCCCGCCTCCAGAGGCGGCCATTCAGCTAAAGAAGCTATGGGGCCGCACGGTGGCTCATGCCTGTAATCTCAGCACTTTAGGAGGCCAAGGCGGGCGGATCATGAGGTCAGGAGATCGAGATCATCCTGGCCAACATGGTGAAACCCCGTCTCTACTAAAATACAAAAAATTAGCGGGGCATGCGTGCTGCGTGCCTGTAGTCCCAGCTACTCGCGAGGCTGAGGCAGGGGAATCGCTTGAATCCGGAAGGCGGAGGTTGCAGTGAGCTGAGATCACGCCACTGCACTCCCAGCCTGGCGACAGAGCAAAACTCCGTCAAAAAAAAGCAATGGCTTTGCTACTACATAATGTCAGCAGCACTGCAGGAATAACACCTTTTCCCTGATGTCAGAAGCTGCAGAAATGCCTGCCAGTGCAGAATGTTCCTCCAGCGCAAACTGGTCTGAAAGGCTTGGCCATGTGTGCCCTGGAAAGTCCTGGAATCTTTTTGGTGTTGGATTAATGGCATTCATTTTTCAGAAAACACCTCCAAACCTGCTTGACAGGAAAACTGTGTTAGAGAACAAATAAAATGGAGCGTTTAAAAAGTTTTCCGCTGAGAAGCAGTTTGAAGAGTCAAGTCACCCTAGAGGAAAGCTGGGTATTTTCTTGTAGGTAGCCTTGGAGGTTTTTGTGAACATGGCGGGTGGTGGTTGACAGGGTGGTTGGAGGAAGGATGAAAAATGACCTGTGTGCCACTCTTAATAATTGCCTCTTGATTTAGAGTCAGGACTTTTCCCCCTGGTTTTACAAAATACATGCAGTCTTCCATGTGAAAGATTATGGGATGATGGGCGGGTGGGGGAGTGTTGCAAGGAGAGACTTAAACGTATCTTACCATTCATGAAGACCAAGGAAATTCACATACTGAGAGAGGGGCTAAGGTCACACCATCTGCAGGCAGCAAGAATGAGAAAGGTAGCCTTGCTGTGGCTTAGCTATGCATATTATCACGGGGGAGAGGCAAACTGTGCAGTTCTTAAAGTTCTTCTTCTTAATGGTGAGTCAGGAACAAATATTTTGTGAGAGACACGTTAAGTCTGAAAAGCTTAGAGAGACTTGAGAGAGCTTCTGTATATAATGGAGAGAACTGAAAATTCCTGTTCTACTCTATCCTGTTCTGTTCTCCAGGTGGAGTGGCAAGCTGGCAAGCCCCCCAGAAAGGAAAGGCTAGAGAGGTTACAGAGACAGAGAGCCAGCAAGGGTTTTATGTGGGACAGGGTGGAGGGATGCCAGGGGAGGGTATATATTTATCTCTGTGTTAGGAAACTGTTGGAGAAACAAGCTGAAGCTTTCTATAAAGCCTTCCTGTTTACCCTTGAAAGAATCAGAAGCAAATGGGCCTTTGCCCAGGAGGCTACAGGGGTCATTTGCCATATTTGGATTTCTCTGAGAAAGAGGATAGAGGAAGCCTCTGCCCAATGTCCTGGGATTATGAAGACATACCCAAATGGCTTCAGAGAACAAATGCCTATCTGTCCCTATTTCACTAGTTAACTTTTTGTAAATTCACATTAATAGAGATAACTACAGATAGGCCAGTTCAAAGTTATCTGTAAGTTCCTCTCATTCTCTCTACAAACTTTACTTTTGCCCCACGTTCTTCTAGACATCTTCCTTTAGAAGGATGACAGGAAGTCATTACAGCAGCTCCTCAAGGGCTGCTTCTGCCATGGTTAAGGCAGAACTGAATACTTTTCTCTTTCATAATATCCCAAACAAGTTGCCACATGTTGTTAACCCTGGACTCCGTGGAAACCCATCCTATAAGATTGGCGTCCAACCTGCGAACCACTGTCTTTGTCATGAAGATGTTCTGTTGTTGCGGGAGTTTAATGTGTTGGTGCACCGTTTTGTTGCCAGATAGCAAGTCGTTTCAGGCTTGTTTCATGCCATGAGGGAACGAACCACATCTTGAAATGGCATGGTTGACAGTTGTGTCAAAAAAATAAAATAAGGCGTTATCAAATCATCTTCTGAAATTCCTGCCTATATCATGAAAGGAGGATGTTTGATGAGCAGAAGTTGGTGTGAGATTCATAACTAAACTGTCCATCTGTGGGAGAATTCTGCAGGCTTCCATCACTAGTGTGTGACACAGCAAAGAGATGACCGTCCTATTCAGCTCCCAAATCTGTGGTTCCAGGGCACTGCTATTGGAACGAGACTCAGTCTTGGGTGCCACTCAAAAGGGAAAGTATGGATGGATTAAAGAGCGATCAAGCAAAAGAAACCCCCGTTAGGGTGAAGAGGGTGTGACATATGGGGAAAGGATTCAAATACAGAGAGCATCATGGAGCAGAAGAACTCCCAAAGGAGAGCATGAGCAAGAGTCTGACAGGAATTTAAGGAGAGTCTTAGGGAAGAGCAGAAAGTGAATGACCCACACACAGGTGAGAACTGTGTGGTCACCACTTGGCCTGGTGACATGGTTTCCTCTGTGTCCCCACCCAAATCTCATGTCAAAATGTAATTCCCAGTGTTGGAGGTGGCGCCTTGTGGGAGGTGATTGGATCATGGGGGCAGATTTTTCCCTGGTTGCTGTTCTCCTGATAGTGAGTGAGTTCTCATGAGATCTGATTGGTTAACAGTGTGTGGCACCTCCCTGCTGTCTCTCTTCCTCCTGCTCCAGTCATGGAAGACGAGCTTTCTCCCCTTTCACATTCTGCTATGATTGAAAGTTTCCTGAGGCCTCCCCAGAAGCTGAGCAGATGCCAGCATCATGCTTCCTGTACAGCCTGCAGAATCATGGGCCAATTAAACCTCTTTTCTTTATAAATTACCCAGTCTCAGGTATTTCTTTATAGCAGTGTGAGAACTGACTAATACATCAGGGAAGGCTACCACTCCTTGCCTGCATGGAGAATTCAAGAAGCAACAGTGAGCACTTTGGTCCTCTTATTCTGTGGACAATGGAAGAGAAAGAACAGAAAAGGCATAGAGCAGACTGTCCACCCAGATCCTAGAGGTGGGCCAAAGTAAAACTAATGTATCAGCTTGTTTGTGTGTATGACTGTGAGCGTACATGTGTGTGAGGCATGTATGGTACATTTTTCTTATTGCCATTCACTTTTGGTGTACTCAAGCTTTATTCAAAAAGTGAAATAGTAAAGGAATGGTCTCCAGAAATAAGCAGCTTGTTCTGGAAATAAGAAAACAAGGCTAAAGGTGCTAAAGGACACCTGTGTGCTCAGACAGCAGTGTAATGGGGTCAGAGTTGTAGGGATGGGGGCTCTGGTTAAAGTCTGGCCAAGCTCTAGATCATATACTCTTTATCTTCTGTATTAGGCCATTCTTGCGCTGCTATAAGGAAATGCCCAAGATTGGGTTAAATTGGCTCATGGTTCTGTGGGCTGTACAGAAAGCAGAGGGGCTTCTGCTTCTGGGGGGTCTCAGGAGGCTTACAATCATGGCAGAAGGTAGAGTAGGAGCAGATAAATCACATGGTGAAAGCAGGAGCAAGAGAGAGAGACAGAGTGGCAGGGGGCGGGGGGGAGGTGCCACACACTTTTACACAACCGGATCTCACAAGACTTCACTATCACAAATACAGCACCAAGCCATGAGGGATCCACCATCATGATCCAAACACCTCCTACCAGGCCCCACCTTCAGCACTGGAGATTACAATTCAACATAAGATTTTTGGGTGGGGACAAAAACCTAAACCATATCATCCCTATTCACAGCAGATGGTTAGGAAATGCTTATAGCTGATGAGAGAACAAAAACCATGTCATTTTTATTTAAGAAACTTCGTAGTACACGAAGAACATCTATACAATCTAATTGCGACCCTAAAGAACAACATTCAGCGTCACAATGGAAGCTCTAGGAACTTATAGGAGGGAGAAAGCTTTGGGGGCTGAGATGGGCTGGGGTGTTCAAGATGTAGGTGGTGTGTGAGCTGAGCCTGGCATATGGAGAGAAAGGAGAAATCAGTCTGAGCAAAGGCAGAGGTACAGATATTCAAGGAATATTTGGGAGATTGCATAGAAGAAAAAAGTCTTCGTGAATTGTGCTGTGCTGGTTGCAATGAACTGAATGCTTTTATCACCCCCTAATTTATATGTTGAAGTCCCAACCCACAATGTGACGGTGATAGGAGGGGAGGGCTTTGAGAGGTGATTACGTCATGAGGGTGAAGCCTCCTGAAGGGATGTAGTGCCCTTATGAAAGATATCCCAGAGAGCCCTCTACCTCTTTTGCTGCCATGTGAGAATACAATGAGAAGGCAGCAATCTACAACCCAGAAGAGGGCTTCAACAGGCACCTTGATTTCAGAATGTTAGCCTCCAGAACTGTGAGAAATAAATGTATGTTGTTTACAAGCTGCCTAGTCTATGGTACTCAGTTCTAGCAGCCCAAACTGATGAGGACACTGACATAATTCCATTTTCATCCCTCTCTTTCTCTCTCTGTTCTGTATGTTCTGCCTCTTGCTTTGCCTTTGCATGTCTTCCACCATTTAGTAGCATCTGTAGACTCAGCTAGTAGCAACCAGGGCTACCATGAGCACTTTGATCCTTATATTCTATGAGCTTCACATCTTATTTTTTCTAGATGCCATTATTTGTTCTTCAAATTATGGTATTAACTACAGTCACACTGTTCTTTCACTATAACTCTTGCTTGCTTTTCTCACCAAAGGGAGATATTTGTGTAGGTGTCAAAATCTGGCACTGCGTTGACTATAGTCATCCAGGAAATAGTCACCTACTCACTTGGATATGTCATGAGCTGCCAGACCCAAAGATGAAGCTCTTTCATTAAGTGGAAGTGCATTAGTATTTGAGTGTTAATGGAGCAGAACTTTAATAAACAGTCACCATGTGTGAATTCTATTCTTGGATCTATGGGGACAGAAATGACTAAGAAGTTTACAAAATCTTCATTTATTGGAAGAGACAGATGTTTAACAACTAACAATGCTAATGCTGAAATAAACTATTGCTCTAAGACTCTGTTTCATCTTACTCTACAACCATATGGCAATCTGCATTGATGACGCATACTTTTTAACTTAAAATTGAAACGATTCTTCTAGCCCTGTTCCCATTTTGAAATCCTTCTTTAAAAAAAATACTAGCTCCTCCTTCGCTGCCGCCGCCGCCGCCTCCTCGCAGTGCAGCATGAGTAGGGAGCCCCGGCTGGTGGACGCCGAACCTCTCGGCTCCTTGGCCGCCCCATCCCCGAGGTGCAGCTGCACCGCCGCGTGGCGCCCCGAGTCCTGCGATCCGGCTGCGGACGCGCTGAGGACGGAGCCCCCATCCTCTGCGTTTCCCGCTGTCCCTCACCGCCCCGCGACCCTCCTGCAGCCTGCTTTTTCTTCCCCCTCGGAAAATGGTTCCCACTGCCAGGCGAGTTAAATTCTAGGTTTGGATAGGTGGAGCCAAGATGGCCGAATAGGAACAGCTCCGGTCTCCAGCTCCCAGCCCCAGCGACACAGAAGACGGGTGATTTCTGCATTTCTGCTTGAGGTACTGGTTTCATCTCACTAGGGAGTGCCTAACAGTGGGTGCAGGACAGTCGGTGAAGCGCATTGTGCGCGAGCCGAAGCAGGGCGAGGCATTGCCTCACTCGGGAAGCGCAAGGGGTCAGGGAGTTCCCTTTCCTAGTCAAAGAAAGGGGAAGCAGACGGCACCTGGAATATCGGGTCAGTCTCATCCTAATACTGCGCTTTTCCAACGGGCCTGGAAAACGGCACACTAGGAGATTGTGTCCCGCACCTGGCTCGGAGGGTCCTATGCCCACGGAGTCTCGCTAATTGCTAGCACAGCAGTCTGAGATCAAGCTGCAAGGCGGCAGCGAGGCTGGGGGGGGGCGCCTGCCATTGCCCAGGCTTGCTTAGGTAAACAAAGCAGCCAGGAAGCTCGAACTGGGTGGAGCCCACCACAGCTCAAGGAGGCCTGCCTGCCTCTGTAGGCTCCACCTCTGGGGGCAGGGCACAGACAAACAAAAACTCTGCAAGAACTTCCACAGACTTAAATGTCCCTGTCTGACTGACTGCTTTGAAGAGAGTAGTGGTTCTCCCAGCACGCAGCTGGAGATCTGAGAACGGTCAGACTGCCTCCTAAAGTGGGTCCCTCACCCCTGAGCAGCCTAACTGGGAGGCACCCCCCCAGTAGGGACAGACTGACACCTCATTCAACCCGGTACTTCTCTGAGACAAAACTTTCAGAGGAACTATCAGACAGCTGAATTTGTGGTCTCATGAAAATCCGCTGTTCTGCAGCCACCACTGCTGACACCCAGCCAAACAGGGTCTGGAGTGGACCTCTAGTAAACTCCAACAGACCTGCAGCTGAGGGTCCTGTCTGGTAGAAGGAAAACTAACAAACAGAAAGGACATCCACACCAAAAACCCATCTGTACATCACCATCATCAAAGACAAAAAGTAGATAAAACCACAAAGATGGGGAAAAAACAGACCAAAAAAACTGGAAACTCTAAAAAACAGAGCACCTCTCCTCCTCCAAAGGAACGCAGTTCCTCACCAGCAACGGAACAAAGCTGGATGGAGGATGACTTTGATGAGTTGAGAGAAGAAGGCTTCAGACGATCAAACTACTCTGAGCTACGAGAGGAAATTCAAAACAACAGCAAAGAAGTTAAAAACTTTGAAAAAAAATTAGAAGAATGGATAACTAGAATAACCAATGGAGAGAAGGGCTTCAAGGAGCTGATGGAGCTGAAAGCCAAGTTTCGAGAACTACGCGAAGATTGCAGAAGCCTCAGTAGCAGATGCGATCAACTGGAAGAAAGGGTATCGCTGATGGAAGATGAAATGAATGAAATGAAGAGAGAAGGGAAGTTTAGAGAAAAAAGGATAAAAAGAAATGAACAAAGCCTCCAAGAAATTTGGGACTATGTGAAGAGACCAAACCTACGTCTGATTGGTGTAGCTGAAAATGATGGGGAGAATGGAACCAAGTTGGAAAACACTCTGCAAGATATTATCCAGGAGAACTTCCCCAATCTAGCAAGGCAGGCCAGCATTCAGATTCAGGAAATACAGAGAACGCCACAAAGATACTCCTCGAGAAGGGCAACTCCAAGACACATTATTGTCAGATTCACCAAAGTTGAAATGAAAGAAAAAATGTTAAGGGCAGCCAGAGAGAAAGGTCGGGTTACCCACAAAGGGAAGCCCATCAGACTAACAGCTGATCTCTCAGCAGAAACTCTACAAGCCAGAAGAGAGTGGGGGCCGATATTCAACATTCTTAAAGAAAAGGATTTTCAACCCAGAATCTCCTATCCCGCCAAACTAAGCTTCATAAGTGAAGGAGAAATAAAACACTTTACAGACAAGCAAACGCTGAGTGATTTTGTCACCACCAGGCCTGCCCTAAAAGAGCTCCTGAAGGAAGCACTAAACATGGAAAGGAACAACCGGTACCAGCCACTGCAAAAACATGCCAAATTGTAAAGACCATCGAGACTAGGAAGAAACTATAGCAACTAACGAGCAAAATAACCAACTAACATCATAATGACAGGATCAGATTCACACATAACAATATTAACGTTAAATGTAAATGGGCTAAATGCTCCAATCAAAAGACACAGACTGGCAAACTGGATAAGGAGTCAGGACCCATCAGTGTGCTGTATTCAGGAAACCCATCTCACGTGCAGAGACACACATAGACTCAAAATTAAGGGATGGAGGAAGATCTATCAAGCAACTGGAAAACAAAAAAAGGCAGGGGTTGCAATCCTAGTCTCTGATAAAATAGACTTTAAACCAACAAAGATCAAAAGAGACAAAGAAGGCCATTACATAATGGTAAAGGATCAATTCAACAAGAAGAGCTAACTATCCTAAATATATATGCACCCAACACAGGAGCACCCAGATTCATAAAGCAAGTCCTGAGTGACCTACAAAGGGACTTAAACTCCCACACAATAATAATGGGAGATTTTAACACCCCACTGTCAGCACTAGACAGATCAACGAGACAGAAAGTTAACAAGGATATCCAGGAATTGAACTCAGCTCTACATAAAGTGGACCTAATAGACATCTACAGAACTCTCCACCCCAAGTCAACAGAATATACATTTGTTTCAGCACCACACCACACCTATTCCAAAATTGACCACATAGTTGGAAGTAAAGCTCTCCTCAGCAAATGTAAAAGAACAGAAATTATAACAAACTGTCTCTCAGACCACAGTGCAATCAAACTAGAACTCAGGATTAAGAAACTCACTCAAAACCGCTCTACTACATGGAAACTGAACAACCTGCTCCTGAATGACTATTGGGTACATAATGAAATGAAGGCAGAAATAAAGATGTTCTTTGAAACCAACGAGAACAAAGACACAACATACCAGAATCTCTGGGACACATTCAAAGCAGTGTGTAGAGGGAAATTTATAGCACTAAATGCCCACAAGAGAAAGCAGGAAAGATCCAAAATTGACTCCCTAACATCACAATTAAAAGAACTAGAAAAGCAAGAGCAAACACATTCAAAAGCTAGCAGAAGGCTAGAAATAACTAAAATCAGAGCAGAACTGAAGGAAATAGAGACACAAAAAACCCTTCAAAAAATTAATGAATCCAGGAGCTGGTTTTTTGAAAAGATCAACAAAATTGATGGACCGCTAGCAAGACTAATAAAGAAGAAAAGAGAGAAGAATCAAATAGATGCAATAAAAAAGAAAAAGGGGATATCACCACCGATCCCACAGAAATACAATCTACCATCAGAGAATACTACAAACACCTCTATGCAAATAAACTAGAAAATCTAGAAGAAATGGATAAATTCCTCGACAAATACACCCTCCCAAGACTAAACCAGGAAGAAGTTGAATCTCTGAATAGACCAATAACGGGTTCTGAAATTGTGGCAATAATCAATAGCTTACCAACCAAAAAGAGTCCAGGACCTGATGGATTCACAGCTGAATTCTACCAGAGGTACAAGGAGGAACTGGTACCATTCCTTCTGAAACTATTCCAATCGATAGAAAAAGAGGGAATCCTCCCTAACACATTTTATGAAGCCAGCATCGTCCTGATACCAAAACCTGGCAGAGACATAACCAAAAAAGAGAATTTCCGACCAATATCCTTGATGAACATTGATGCAAAAATCTCAATAAAATACTGCAAACCGAATCCAGCAGCACATCAAAAAGCTTATCCACCATGATCAAGTGGGCTTCATCCCTGGGATGCAAGGCTGGTTCAACATACGCAAATCAATAAATGCAATCCAGCATATAAACAGAACCAAAGACAAAAACCACATGATTATCTCAATAGATGCAGAAAAGGCCTTTGACAAAATTCAACAACCCTTCATGCTAAAAACTCTCAATAAATTAGGTATTGATGGGACGTATCTCAAAATAATAAGAGCTATCTACGACAAACCCACAGCCAATATCATACTGAATGGGCAAAAACTGGAAGCATTCCCTCTGAAAACTGGCACAAGACAGGGATGCCCTCTCTCACCGCTCCTATTCAACATAGTGCTGGAAGTTCTGGCCAGAGCAATCAGGCAGGAGAAGGAAATAAAAGGTATTCAATTAGGAAAAGAGGAAGTCAAATTGTCCCTGTTTGCAGATGACATGATTGTATATCTAGAAAACCCCATTGTCTCAGCCCAAAATCTCCTTAAGCTGATTAGCAACTTCAGCGAAGTCTCAGGATACAAAATAATGTACAAAAATCACAAGCATTCTTGTACACCAATAACAGACAAACAGAGAGCCAAATCATGAGTGAACTCCCATTCACAATTGCTTCAAAGAGAATAAAATACCTAGGAATCCAACTTACAAGGGATGTGAAGGACCTCTTCAAGGAGAACTACAAACCACTGCTCAATGAAATAAAAGAGGATACAAACAAATGGAGGAACATTCCATGCTCATGGTTTGGAAGAATCAATATCGTGAAAATGGCCATACTGCCCAAGGTAATTTATAGATTCAATGCCATCCCCATCAAGCTACCAATGACTTTCTTCACAGAATTGGAAAAAACTACTTTAAAGTTCATATGGAACCAAAAAAGAGCCTGCATCGCCAAGTCAATCCTAAGCCAAAAGAACAAAGCTGGAGGCATCACGCTACCTGACTTTAAACTATACTACAAGGCTACAGTAACCAAAACAGCATGGTACTGGTACCACAACAGAGACATAGATCAATGGAACAGAACAGAGCCCTCAGAAATGATGCCGCATAGCTACAACTATCTGATCTTTGACAAACCTGACAAAAACAAGAAATGGGGAAAGGATTCCCTATTTAATAAATGGTGCTGGGAAAACTGGCTAGCCATATGTAGAAAGCTGCAACTGGATCCCTTCCTTACACCTTATACAAAAATTAATTCAAGATGGATTAAAGACTTATATGTTAGACCTAAACCATTAAAATCCTACAAGAAAACCTAGGCAATACCATTCAGGACATAGGCGTGGGCAAGGACTTCATGTCTAAAAACCAAAAGCAATGGCAACAAAAGCCAAAATCGACAAATGGGATCTCATTAAACTAAAGAGCTTCTGCACAGCAAAAGAAACTATCATCAGAATGAACAGGCAACCCACAAATGGGAGAAAATTTTTGCAACCTACTCATCTGACAAAGGGCTAATATCCAGAATCTACAATGAACTCAAACAAATTTACAAGAAAAAAACAAAAAACCCCATCAAAAAGTGGGCAGAGGACATGAACAGACACTTCTCAAAAGAAGACATTTATGCAGCCAGAAAACACATGAAGAAATGCTCATCATCACTGGCCATCAGAGAAATGCAAATCAAAACCACAGTGAGATACCATCTCACACCAGTTAGAATGGCCATCATTAAAAAATCAGGAAACAACAGGTGCTGGAGAGGATGTGGAGAAATAGGAACACTTTTACACTGTTGGTGGGACTGTAAACTAGTTCAACCATTGTGGAAGTCAGTGTGGGATTCCTCAGGGATCTCGAACTAGAAATACCATTTGACCCAGCCATCCCATTACTGGGTATATACCCAAAGGACTATAAATCATGCTGCTATAAAGACACATGCACACGTATGTTTATTGCGGCACTATTCACAATAGCAAAGAGTTGGAACCAACCCAAATGTCCAACAACGATAGACTGGATTAAGAAAATGTGGCACATATACACCATGGAATACTATGCAGCCATAAAAAATGATGAGTTCGTGTCCTTTGTAGGGACATGGATGAAACTGGAAAACATCATTCTCAGTAAACTATCGCAAGGACAAAAAACCAAACACCGCATGTTCTCTCTCATAGGTGGGAATTGAACAATGAGAACTCATGGACACAGGAAGGGGAACATCACACTCCAGGGACTGTTGTGGGGTGGGGGGAGGGGGGAGGGACAGCATTAGGAGATACACCTAATGCTAAATGACGAGTGAATGGGTGCAGGAAATCAACATGGCACATGGATACATATGTAACAAACCTGCACATTGTGCACATGTACCCTAAAACCCTAAAGTATAATTAAAAAAAAAAAATACTAAAAGATACCTCTAACTTGGTTGCAGTCAATGACTTCATTTCAATGCATAGACTTCGGTGGTGCAACTGATTGGACATCTACTACAGTTGCTTAGCATTCACAGCCAGCTATTGGACATTCTGCTGCCCTGCCCATTGACATAACCAAAGACCAGAAAACCTGGTGAAAGGTAAGATAGAGGTAATCCCATGATTAAAGAGATTGATTAACTACTTTGCATCAGGAGAAGTAGGTGGGAGAAATTTCTTTGTCAGATTTTTTTTAAGCCTAAAAATGGTTTACAATGGGATGATTTCAATTACGGTGAGATGATTCACTATCTAGATCTTATGGAAGAAAATTCTTATGCCTTTGTGGATACGTATCCTGAAAAATGAAGGAGATCAACAAAGCATGCCTCGTGGAGTAGGGGGGGAAGTCTAAAATATGCTCATGTGGGGCATTAAGTACCAGACCATAAATGCACTCTGAGTGGTTTAACCTGAGAAAGAAGCAACCTAATGGTGCTTATAGCTCCAAGAAGCTCTGTCTTCATAACACAACTGGAATGAAAGGCTCCATCTGCTGTGAACCTGAAAAGGGAGAGACCCACCAACTCCATCCCCAGTTACAGTTTGAAGAAGGATGCGATTTTGCTCGTGTTAGAGCGATGTGAATAAATGCATGAACCTTTTTTGGGGATATGTGAATTCAGATTCCAGTTGGTTCAATTTTTACTGTGTAGTCATTCTAAACCTCAGTATTTTTTTTCCACATAATAGTAAGGGCTAAAAAAATCTGTAGGGCTTCCCACAAATTAGGCATTGTTGTAAGCAACGGATATATATATTACCTTATGTAATCTCACAGCAATCAAAGGGTAGCAAGCAGAAAAGAGTTCACATAGCAGGTCTGAGACTACTATCTCAATCCTGCTTGCAAGGCTGGCCCTTGGCTGGCATCTGGGAACATGTGAGGGGTTCCTGCTGGTCCATGATATGAGTAGCTCACTGTGACTTAACTGTGTGTGCAAACAACATGGTTTATGCTGAACACCTGCTTTCCTTCTGGGAGTCTGGAATTTGTGTATATGCCAGACAGAGGGTGTCTAAGTGACCAACTCCAAATCAAAACTCTGGCACTAAGTCTCTACTGAGCTTCCCTAGTAGGCAACATTTCATACCTGTCATAACTCGTTGTTGGAGGAGTTAAGTATGTCCTGTGTGATTCCCCTAGGAGAGGACTCTGTGTAGCTCATGCCTGGTATCTTCTGTTGCTTTCCCCTTTGCTGATTCTGATTTATGTCTTTGAGGTAATAGAACTTAGCTGTGAGTATTACTCTATGATGAATCCTGTGGGTTCTCCTAATGAGTCATTGAACCTGAGGGTGGCCTTGGGAATTCACCCCAAAAGTGTGTGACATTATAATTATCTCCATTTTAAGGTGAGGAAGCTGATTCATGGAGAGGTTAAGTAACTATACCAATGCCACACAGCAGGTACATGGCACAACCAGGATTTGAACCCAGGCAAGCTGGCTCCACAGCTTTTGCTTCTAACCCCTAAGGAGGCTCCAAAGTTCCCTCATTACGTGGTTGTGAATCAAAGCAGGTGTGTTCACTCAGTACATATTAAGTGCTCAATAAAACATAGTTACCCTACTACATTAGGATGTAATCTCCCATCCCTTCTACCTACTAACTAGAAATCTATCATGTATTTTTCACCATCCCACTAACAAGCAGAGAGTCCCTGAAGCTAAAATATCTTTGAAGAAGAGGTAGAGAAATGGAATGGATGTCATGCTATTTTTTTTAAACAATAATATCTATTATGGTACAGTCCCTTTATAAGCCAAAGGGAGCCTCTGCATTTCCTCTCCTCTTTCCTTACCTGCTCCCTGGCCTCTCTCACCCTGGCACAGGGGTAAGAGCGGTGAGGGTCAGTGTAGCAAGCTGGGCATTCCGAAAAACTGACTGGAGCAAGAGTTGGAGGTGGGTGGGCAGATTTAGGGGAGCTCTTCTCATGATGGCGACTGTATTGTCTGCCGCTCACCCCAGACGGGAACACGCTGTCTGACAAAGAGCGTACTTAATGTTCTGTTTGTTGAAATCATTATTTCTCAATCACCCTCACCCCTCCCTACCTTTCAAGTGTTCTAGTTAATGCGGAAACATCCCGTTTCTTTCCATTGAGGAAACCAAGTGACCCCAGCATTCCATAGACCTATTCTTGTCCTACTTTCAAAGAAAAACAGCTCTTCCTGCTGACCGCCTGCCTATAATAAGTCATAGCTTAGTTAGTAGATCTGAATGTCCTAGTTAGAGATAAGTTGGCTGAAGCACAGTACATCTACGTGTAGAATTTGGAGGAAAGGACTGAAGAAAGATATCGTGATTTAAAAACCTCATCTTCACCCTACACTCCTTGAAATTCTTCTTCAGTAGAGAAGCAAAGCTTCTTATGTATAGTAAGAAATATAGATTAAAAGGTAAATAGCAGAAGAGTGGTGGCTTGGAGTTACACTAATTGAAATCAACGAGACCAAATCCTTCCCTGCAAGCGCATTTTGATGAAGTAAAACTGGAAGGAGTCCATGGATATTCAGTACTTAAAAAAAAGGCTTGATCATAACAAATGCCAAGAAAAAGAAGAAAGAAAATAAAATGAGGCCGGGCGCAGTGGCTCACGCCTGTAATCCCAGCACTTTGGGAGGCCGAGGTGGGCGGATCACTTTGAGCTCAGGAATTCAAGACTAGCCTGGCCAAAATGGCGAAACCCTGTCTCTGCTAAAAATACAAAAATTAGGTGGATATGATGGTGTGCATCTGTAGACCCAACTACTTGGGGGGCTGAGGCTGGAGAATCGCTTGAGCCCAGGAGGCAGAGGTTGCCGTGAGCCGAGATTGTGCTACTGCACTCCAGCCTGAGTGACAGAGCCAGAGACACTGTCAAAAAAAGAAAGACGCTGGGCGTGGTGGCTCACACCTCTAATCCCAGCACTCTGGGAGGCCGAGGTGGGCAGATCATGAGGTCAGGAGTTTGAGACCAGCCTGACCAACAAGGTGAAACCCCGTCTCTATTAAAACTACAAAAAGTAACCGGGTGCGGTGGCATGTGCCTGTAACCCCACCTACTCAGGAGGCTGAAGCAGGAGAATCACTTGAACCTGGGAGGCAGAGGTTGCAGTGAGCCAAGATTGTCCCTGGGTGACAGAGTGAGAGTCTGAGAAAGAAAGAAAGAATGAAAGAAAGAAAGAAAGAGAGAGAAAGAAAGAAAGGAAGGAAGAAAGGGAGAGAGAAAGAAGACAAAGAAAGAAAGAAAGAGAAATAAAGAAAGAAAGGGAGGAGAAAGAGAGAAAGAAAGGGAGGAGAAAGAGAGAAAGAAAGAATAAAGAGAGAGAGAGAAAGAAAAGAAGGAAAGAAAGAAAGAAGAAAGAAGAAAGAAAGAAAGAAAAAAGAAAGAAAGAAAAAGAAAGAAAGCAAGAAAAGGGATTTAGGATGAAAAACTGGTAGTACCAAAGGGTCATTTCATACTTAGAGGAGATTTTCTCACAGGATAGCCATTAGAGGTGAGCACTTTAAAAGCAATGTATGAGAGGTGGAAACCAAAACAGAAACTGCCTATCTTGAAGTAAGATGCATTTTAGTCTGATGAAAACCAGTGTCTTCACACCAACAACGTGTGCTGAAAGGATGCACAGCAAGGAGTTGCCTCGTCATTGAATGAACTCTAAGCAAATGACTTAGGAGACCCAGGCTTCAGTCCTAGCTGTGTCATCTGATCAGTTGCCCAACTTCATGTGAGTTACCTCATCTTTCCCACCGCGATATCCTCAGTTTCACTATCTGTAGAGTGGGAGATACAATAAACCTGCTCCAGGACCACTGTGAAAGTGAAATAATATGATGTGAGTCAATGTACTGAGTTAATTGTAAAATAATATCTAAATCTTGGCTGTTAATATTTTGATCCAATGTTGTTACCTAGCACCAAGATTGAAGAGATAAATCAAACATTAAAAAGAAAACCTAGATTATTTTTTGCTGTACTGAACATTAAGAAAGGAGGGTTACCTCGAGAGGAGAGCCTTACAAAGCTCAGTTAAAAACGGAAAGGGCACTGCAGTGGACTCTATGATTGGTCAAAATATTAGCCTTTCTTCGTTAATCCTTCCTCCCGGGTTTGTCTGGTTAAAATCACACACAGTGGTCTAAAAGGGCAGTGGGCATCAATTAAGATTTAGGTCAGAGCCTCTGAGGTAGCCAGTGATTTAGTTTCTGGGATTAAGGAAGACAAAACCTTACCGATGGCTGGATGGAATAACATTCCTTTCTATTGTGATCATCCTACATCAAGGAAATGTTTGAAATTTAGGGAGTCTGTTAAAGTTATTATATGGTCGAACTTTTGAAAAACACAGCAGCACAAATGTGTTTTATCAGTCTTTACTGTTGGTAAGAATCCTGGAGAACGGAAATTTGATCAATCTCCCAATGCCGTTTACTCCAAAATGGATCATTAGTCTAGAGGACCAACTGCGTCTATCAGTCAGATCTATCTGCCAAGACTCCGCACTCCCCTCACCATCATTCACACATCCTGTGCTTTCTTTGCAAATGATACAGACTGTCATTAGGTTTAGAGTAAGCTGCAATTAGCAAGTCTCTCAACTACTCTTACAAGGAACTCATTTTTCAGTGGAAATTTTTGTAATAGTTCCTGTCTGATGTTTAACTCTTCCCTGGAGACCAAACTCCCCAGCTCAATCATTGACAGCAGGATTCCAGGAGTGAATGGCATCCCTTTGAACCAACTAGTGACTGTAATTTCTTAAACCTAGCTGGTAGCCATTTTGGCACCTTCTACACAGCACCCCTTGCAAATAAGTCCTGCAGAGCTATGAAATTTTGGCCTTCTTGTTTGAACTCTCAGGATCGTATAAGACTGGACCTTGGTTCTTAAAAGGGCTCTTCAGTGTGGTCACGGCTGGTGATCAAAAGCGTCAGTCTCAGGGACCTAGTCACATGTGTTTTCGTGGGTGAGGCTGGTCCTGTGTTTGCCAAGGTCAAGCAACTCTATTACCAAGGGCCTGCTTGGAAGCTACTGTGCACAGCCTGGCCCTCAGTGGCTTCTCCCCTTGCCCTTGTGCCATGATGGCTGTTAGCAAGCTGGGAAGAAGACACCAGGGCTGGGGGGTAACCAGAAACCCAAACAGATGGAGAAAAGGTTCAAAAAGGCAAAACAATGAAGATTTGCTTAATTTACTGATAAAATAAAATAACCGTAATTTAATCTATTGACTATATTTATTCCTGTGGCTCTTCATTAGCACAGAAAAATTAAGAATTGTTTATATTTTAAGAGTAATACAATGAATCTTTCTTCTATTCCTGAATGAGTCACACCGAAGTAACTACCACAACTCTTGGTTACGCTACTAATCAACACACAATAAAACAAATGATCGCCATGGTTTTCCAACTTTAAACCCACTTGGAAAAAGTTCCACGCTGGAGGGGGCTACACCACCAGCGTGGAAATTTGTTCCCAGTCAGTGCCCGGAACACGTATGTATGGGCTCCATATGAATTTGTTGACTGATGACTGACACACAGAAGGGTCTACAGAATAATAAAGGAAAGCTAACTTAAAAAAATCCTCCTTCTATTTCATTTGAGTGCTTGTACCTATCTGCTTATGTTTATCACCTAGTCATGAAATATCATTTAGGCTTTCTTTACAGAGGTTGGGCTGAATTTAACTGGATAATTTCATGCATCCTATAAGCCTTTGGGTTTTGTTTTTTTCTTGCTCTTCTGGAATTCTTTTTTCTGTCAAACCCTACTCATTCTTTACATGCCTTCTCTTTTACGAAAACTCAATCCCCCTCCTCCTCTTCCTCCCACTAGCTAATATGTATTGAGCACTTAATGTGTCACATACCACTTTAGGTGCTGTGTGTGTGTTGACTCATGTAACATTCAAAATCATCCATCGACTCATAAAACCTTCAAAACCACCGGTGAGGTAGGGCTCTTATTACCTCCTTTGTGCAGAGGAGAAACTGAGAAACAGAAAAGTAAAGTAATTTGCTCAATAGCACATGGCAGGTGGGTGGTAGAGGTCGGATTTGAACTCAGGCAGTTGGTTCTCTCTTAAGCACTCCAACCTTCTTGAATCTGCCCATTTCCTGAACCCTGATGATCATTTCCCCAACTTATGTTGCTTGATAGTTGCTCTGTGAATGCTCCCATGCTGCAGAGAAAGAATCTCCCTAGAGAGTATGCCCATGACTTTCTTACACTGCTTAGAACTGTTTTTTGCTTTGCCGTTTATTTTTATCAATTATTTATTAACAAATTAACAAAACAAGAAAACAAGCCAAAACAAAAATGGTCAAAAGATAAGCCTGAGGAGGGGAGAAGAATTATTATTTTTAAGTAAAATAATCTTAAAAACACATTCCTACTGTTAAATTTTATTAGGAACTCCCCGTTTCTACAACCATTGCACCTGTCTACCACACAACCTGGCATGCATGAGTGACTGTGCATGTGTACACACACAGAGTTTTTAACATTTGAGCCAGTTTTCAATCACAAAGCAACATAAACTCATTTTTAAATATCTAAAGACAGACAATGTCTACTGTAGAAAGTGAACCTGTCTTATAATCCCAATCCCAAAACATTTAAAAATATTTGGGGGTCTGTATTTTGCTAGAGTTTTATTCTACAATGAGATAGATAAAAATGGGCTTATACTGTATGTTCTTTTGCATTTGTTGCTTTGTATTTGATTCACGTCTTTTCATATCTTTGTGTATATCCTCTTTATTCTTTTTCACCAGTAGCACAGTATTCCAAAGTGTGGATTGCCGAATTGTAATAAGGACCCTACTGATGGACTTTTGGATTGTGTTCATGTTTTCAATATCATGCTCAACTGCATTTCACATAGCCTCAAAAGAAAGAAATCTGTGCTAGGTTGAACTCAACTGGGGAGTGTTGGGCCAAGTAGCTCTTCTGTGCAATTAAGAAAGAAATTACTCAGCAGATAGAAAGTATGACATAGAAGAGGCTAACACTTCTCTAAATGGGTATTCAGGGATGTTAACTGAGGTACATAAAGAGTCTTTTCCCTAAGGAACATTTCACTTATTGATGAAATAGACACATCTCTCTGCTAAATCATGCCTGCGGGAACCCAGGAGGCCAGCCCCTGGATCACAGGCCTGCTTAGAGTAAGACACTGCCCCGAGGCTCTGCTGACATTTTCCTATGCTGAAGCAAGCAGTGAGGAGCATTGTCTTTGAAAAATGCTCTTACCAAAACCGTTCTTTGCTCCGCTATGTCAAGTAGAGCTTTGTTTTTCAATCAGGCTGTTATTCAAATGCTGGAGCGGATCCAAATTTGCTTTCCTGAGGAAAAGTCTGCCTTTGCCTACAGCACGCACACCCGGCTGGAGGACGGCTCCCACCCCTGTCCTCCCAAGACCTGTATTCCAGTCCAAAGGGTTCCCTCACAGACCCACTAGGTGCACAAGGCTCTCCTCAAGCCGCCTTTTCTTCCCCTCACAATCTCTTCACGCTTTTCTATGTCCTTCCCATTTTGCAAGGGCCGTACCAGCTTCACTTCAGGCTTCCCTGCTTACAGAGCGCTTCTTTCCCTGCCTGGTAGCACCCGTCCCTCACGCTCACTCGGTGATCCACTCACTGGCTCACTCACTCGTTCCTTCAGCAGATGTCTCTCCAGCACCTCCCACGTGCCAAGAACACAGCAGGGAACAAAACAACCTCCTTCACCCACCCACGGAGCCAACGGTTCAGAGGAAGAAACAGACCATAAGCCAGTACGTCAGTCTGCACGGCGTCGGGTGGTGTTGAGGACAGGTGAAAACGGGGAGGGTGACAGAGGTGACCCCGTGGCCATTTTGCATGGCATGTGAGGGAGGGCTGGCGGGTTGGGTGACTTGTGGCCCAGAGCTGAATGAGGAAGGAGATGGAGCCTGGCAGGGATCTCCCAGAAGGTCCTTCCAGGCAGAGGGACTGTCAGTGCAAACGTCCGGTGTTGGGCACTTTCTTGGCCTTTTGGGGGAACATCAAAGAGGCCACTTAGCTCCTTTTAAAAAAAGACTACTTTTTAGAGCACTTTTGGGTTTACAGCAAAATTGAGAAAAATGTACAGATTTCCCATATACCTCCTGCTCCCACATACACATAGGCTCTCCCACTATCGACCTCCCTCCACAGACTGGCACGTTTGCTACAATCAATAAACCTGCATTGACACATCATTATGACCCCAAGTCTATAGTTTACAGCAGGGTTCACACTTGGTGGTGTACATTCTATGGGGTTGGGCAAATGCACAGTGACACACGTCTACCACTATCATATCATGCAGAGGATTTTCACGGCCCTCAAATCTTCCATGCTTCACCTATTCATCCCTCCCTCCCTGCAGCCCCTGGGAACCCCTGATCTTTTTACTGGTACCATAGTTTTACCTTTTCCAGAACGTTCTAGTTAGAATCATACAATATACAGCTTTTTCAGATTGGCTTCTTTCACTTAGCAACATATTTAGCTATTTTTTAAATGTGATTTTTGTTTTACAAATGTATATGTTCTTTCTTCAACTCAAATGTAAGATTTTTTAGAGTAATGGGTTGAAGGTTGCAGATAAGAGGTGAGAAATCATGATGATGCTTTCTTAGAAGAATTCCCCTCTTTGAGGTCCATCAACCTGTGCTACACATCCCTGTGTCCTCCAGCCATTACCTAAAACTTTAATTGGATTATTAGCCCTAGGCTGTGACATGCAAATATTCTAATTAAAGGCTGATTTTTTTTCTTTTTAAAAAAATTCAGTGGATACATAGTAGGTGTATGTATTTATGGGTTATATGAGATGTTTTGATACAGGCATGCAATGTGTAATAATCACATCAGGGTGCATGGGGTCTCCACCACCTCAAGCATTTATCCTCTGTGTTACAAACAATCCAATTACAATATTTTAGTTATTTTTTAATGTACAATTAAATTATTTTCAATTACGGTCATCCTGTTGTGCTAGCAAATACTAGGTCTTACTCATTCTTTCTATGACTTGTACCCATTATCTATCTCCCTACCCTGCCCCCCATAATCCCCCCCCAACACTACCCTTCCCAGCACCTGGTGACCATCCCTCTATTGTCTGTCTTTATGAGTTCAATTATTTCAATTTTTAGCTCCCACAAGTAAGTGAGAACATGTGAAATTTGTCTTTCTGTGCCTGGTTTATTTCATTTAGCATAATGACCACTAGTTCCATCCATGTTGCTGCAAATGGCTGGATCTCATTCTTTTTTATGGGTGAATAGTACTCCATTGTGTATATGTACCACATTTCCTTTATCCATTTATTTGCTGATGGACACTTAGGTTTCTTCCAAATCTTGGCACTTGTGAAGAGTGCTGTAATAAACACAGGACTGCAGATATGTCTTTAATATATTGATTTCCTTTCTTTTGGGTATATGTGAGTGGGATTGCTGGATCATATGACAGCTCTATTTTCAGTTTTTTGAGGAACCTCCAAGCTGTTCTCCACAGTGGTTATACTAATTTACATTCCCACTAACAGTATATGAGGGTTCCCTTTTCTTCACATCCTCAGTAGAATTTGCTATTGCCTGACTTTTGCATATAAGCCACTTTAACTGTGGTGAAATGATTTCTCATTGTAGTTGTGATTTGCATTTCTCTGATGATCAGTGATGTTGAGCACCTATTCATATACCTGCTTGCCATTTGTATTTTTTCTTTCAAGAAATAAGCCTGATATTCTTTCAGGGCATAAATTAAGAATGCAACCCTCCTCTGCCCATGCCCACGTATATCATGTAAGAGCAATCTGGCATAGATACTCCAATTCATTTTTTAAAAAAACGGATTCTCAGTTCTAAACGACATAAACTAACGTCTTTATTTGCTTCAGTCAAAAAAACTCCAAAACACAATGAAGGAAGAGGCCAATTGAGTAAACCAGTTACTTAATGCTAACAAAGAAACAGACACCATCAAGCAGTTCTGTCTTCCCAAATCAATTCTTTTGAAATCAAACATCTTCATTAAGTGGTTCCTTGAACTGTTTTGCCATAAAAATAAAAAAAAAACTCATGAAGAAAATGAAATAACCATGTGCAAAATACCTTCGTCATTTTATTTTAAATACAGTTGTATGCAATTTGTTAATCTTCATCGTCCTTTATAACTGAATTATATGTGCTTTTGAAAGCTACATAATGAATAACATGTTGTATATAATTGTTAAAATGTGTCTATGGTCATCATATAATTTAGACCTGAGGTCCTCAGTAAAAGACAAAGTCCAAGAAGTCAGAACCTCTGTTCCTCTTTTCACTATACCCCAATACCATATGTATATGGGAGAATGGATTTGATTGACTTGAGTTGTATCTGCAGTGCTTCTTGAAGGCATGAAAACTACTGCAAGTGTTTATAATTACTCGAACCTCAACCCTTCCACAAGTAAGCTTCTTGAAAATAGGGATTTTGTCTGGCTGGCTTTCCTGCTGAATCCCCAGCACCTAATATGGTGCCTGGCCCATACAGAGTCCCTAACAGATGTTCAATAAATATTAATATCTACTAAATTATTTTCTGAAATGGATACAGTATCTGACATGGTTAATTTTACGTGTTAACTTGGCTAAGCCAAGGTACCTAGATACTGATCAAACATTCTTCTGGATGTCACTGTGAAGCTATCTTTTTTAAAAGATTAACATTTAAATCAGTAGGCTTTGAGCAAAACAAATGACCTTCCGTAATGTAGGCGGGCCTCCAATCAGTTGAAGGCCTTAATAGAAAAAAGAGCGACATCCACAGAGCAAGAAGGAATTCAGCCAGCAGAGTGCCTTCGGACTCAAGTAGCAACGTCAGTTCTTCCCTGATCTCCAGCTTGCCAGCCTGCCTTGCTGATTTTGGACTTGCCAGTCTCCATAATTGTGTGAACCAACTTCATAAAATAAATCTCTCTCTCTCTCTCTCTCTCTTTCTCTCTCTCTCTCTCTATATATATATGTATACACACACACACACATCTCATTGGTTCTGTTTGTCTGGAGAACCCGAATACACCCACCGTACTCCTTTGCTCACTCAATGAATCAATCAATATATGTCATTTGCCAGAGATCACTCTCATCCATCAAGACCTCACAACTACTAAAGCCAAACCAGTGATACAACCCCTGAAGTACACTCTTGACTTTAACTTCTCCACTCCGGTGGAGTGACAAAGAGCATTACCTCCTTAACGTTTCGATGATTCTATGATGCAAAGCACCTGCATGAGGAACAGGTGCTGAGAGGACACTGTACTTGCTAAAGCTATGTCCTGATAGGGTGACAGAAGGCACCAGCATACTACTGTGCTTTGAGGAGAAAATGCTTCCCATGGTGAGGCTGAGCTGCTGATAGTCTCACTTCCTCTAAATATTTCCACTCTTTACAAGCGAAGCTGTGGGTGGGGAATTTCAGAGTCATGGAAACTAGTCAAAGGTTACTAAAGGTTCATGGACACTACTATTTGATAACTGTGTGGTAGCTGCATAGTCGCATATGCTATAAAAAAGGTGAATTAAAAAATACATCAATAAGAAACTTATAGATGAGCACTATATGAAATTTGGTTCTCTTCAGGATCAAGCAAACTGATGGACCTTCATGGAACCCAGTCTGCTGGTCTGGGGAACAACACTTTTGTAAATTAAGTGTTCATATAGAACTTTTCCCCAAGGGCTTATCTGGAGGGGAAGTGACAGTGAGAGGGAAAGGCTTAATTTGCCCACAATCAGCATGGGCTGGCCCGGTCACAAATTGTCTGTCCAGGAAGATTCTTTTTTTCTTTTTGTTTTTCTTTTTTAATCTTGGGGAGTCACTTTAGCCCTTTCTTCCTCTCCCATTTAAGACCCCTTCCCTTCTTTGATGTCCCCTAGCTAAAACCTGTTTCTAACTTGAGGCAAAACTTCACTTCTCTGCTCAAGTAGTTTGTGCATGTAACAGGGATAAATTTGGTGGCAATTGTGCCTTCCTGAAATCCTAACTCTGAACCATCATTTTTGTCAGTGACTTAGCACTGCCAACTGATAGAAATGATAGATTGTCTTACATTTATGCAATAGGATACTATACAGCTGTGAAAATCAATTACCGACATCTCTTGGCATCAACACGAATAACACTCAGAAACATCATGTTGACCGTAGAGCAAGTCTTGGAAGAATGCATATGTATGATTATATTTACTTACAGTTCCCAAACAGGCAGAAATTGACTATATACAAATTGTGTATATACCTATGCATGTATGTCTATGCATACACTTACACCTAGGAGGCCAATCAAAAATAAAGTAAGGGAATTAGTAACAAAATTTTAAGACAATAGTTCCTTTTGTGGTGGGTGATATAATTTGGACGTTTGTCTCCTCTAAATCTCATGCTGAAACGTGATACCCAATGTTAGAGGTGGGGCCTAGTAGGAGGTATTGTATTATGGGGGTGGATCCCTCATGAATGGCTTAGCGCCCTCCCTTTGATGGTGAGTGAGTTTTCACTCAGTTAATGCACCCAAGATCTGGTTGTTTAAAAGACTCTGGGACCTCTCCCTTCTGTCTGTTTCTCTCTTTCTTGCCATGTCATATGCTGGCTCCTCCTTCACCTTCCCCCATGATTGTAACCTTCCTGAGGCCTCACCCGAAGCAGGCGCCAGCACCATGCTTTCTGCATACCCTGCAGAACTATAAGTCAATCAACCCTTTTTTCTTTCTTTTTTTTTTTGAGACGGAGTCTCACTCTATCGCCCAGGCTGGAGTGCAGTGGCGCGATCTCGGATCATCGCAAACTCTGCCTCCCGGGTTCACGCCATTCTCCTGCCTCAGCCTCCGGAGTGGCTGGGACTACAGGCGCCCGCCACCACACCCAGGTAATTTTTTGTGTGTGTTTTTAGTAGAAACAGGGTTTCACCATGTTAGCCACAATGGTCTCGATCTCCTGACCTCGTGATCCACCTGCCTCGGCCTCCCAAAGTGCTGGGATTACTGGCTTGAGCCACCGTGCCTGGTCCCCACTTTTTTTCTTTATAACTTACCCAGCCTTGGGTATTTCTTTATAGTGATGCAAAACGGGCTAACACAGAAAATTGAAAATTGGTACTGAGAAGTGGAGCATTGCTATAAAGATGACTGAAAATGTGGAAGTGGCTTTGGAACTGGGTAAGGGAGAGACTGGAAGAGTTTAAAGGACTCAGAAAAAGACAGGAAGATGAGGGAAAGTTTGGAACTTCTTAGAGACTGGTTTAATGGTTGTGACCAAAATACTGATACAGATATGGAGAGTGAAGTTCAGGCTGATGAGGTCTCAGATGGAAATGAGAAAGTTTTTGGGAACTGGAGTGGGGTCATTCTTATTATGCCCTAATAAAGAACTTGATTCCACTGTATTCATGCTCCAGGGACCTGAGGAAGTTTGAATTTAAGAGTGGTGACCCAGGGTACCTGGTAGAAGAAATTTCTAAGCAGCAGAGCATTCAAGAGGTGACTTGGCTACTTCCAGCAAGCTAAATCAGATATGGGAGCAAAGAAGTGACTTAACATTGAAACTTATACTTAAAAGGGAAACAGAGTGTAAAAGTTTGGAAAATTTGCAGCCTGGCTCTGTGGTAGAGAAAGAATCCAAGCAGGTTGTGAAACAATCACTTGCTAGAGAGATGAGCATGACTAAAAGGAAGCCAGTATCTAAGACAAGGGAAAAACCCTTCAAAGGCATTTCAAAAATCTTGAGGACAGCCCTTCCCATTACAGGTCCAGAGGCTTACGAGAAAAGAATGGTTTCAGGGGCCAGGCCTAGGGCCCTACTGCCTTGCTGAGCTTCAGACTCTGGCTTCAGCCTCAGCTCAAAGGGGCCCAGGTACAGCTCTGGCCACAGTTCTGGAGGACACAAGCCATAAGCCTTGGTGATTGCCACATGGCGTTAAGTCTGCAGATGCTCAGAATGCAAGCGTGAAGAAGGCTTGGTGGCTTCCACCTAGATTCCAGAGGATGTATGGGAAAGGCTGGGTGCTCAAGCAGAAGCCTACTGCAGAGGCAGGGGCCCCACAGAAAACTCTACTAGGGAAATGCCAGGAGAAAGCTGGGGTGGGAGCTCCCACACAGAGTCCCCACCAGGGAGCTACCTAGTGGAGCTGCAGAAAGGGGGCTGCCACCCTCTAGAACCCAGAATAGCAGATTCACTGGCAGCTCGCACCCTCTGCCTGGAAAAGCAACAAGCACTCAACTTAAACCCATGAGAGCAGCCACGTGGGCTGCATCCTGCAAAGCCACAGGGCCAGAGCTGCTCAAGGCCTTAGGAGTCCACTGTTATAACAGTGTGCCCTAAATGTGGGACATGGAGTCAAAGGAGATTATATTTTGGACCTTTAAGATTTAATGACTACCCTGCTAGGTTTCAGACTTGTGTGGCGCCTCTACACCCTTTCTTTTGGCCAATTTCTCCCTTTTGGAATGGTAATGTTTGCCCAATATCTGTATCATCATTGTATCTTGGAAGTAACTAACTTTTTTTGATTTTAGAGTCTCATAGGTGGACAGATTTGAGTCTTAGATTAGACAGGACTTTGTACTTGATGCTGGAATCAATTCAGACTTTGGGAGACTACTGGGAGAAGATGATTGTATTTTGCAATGTGAGAAGGACATGAGATTTGGGAAGCCAGGGGCAGAATTATCGATATGGTTTAAATGTTTGTCCCCTCCAAGTCTCATGTTGAAATGTGATCCCCAATTTTGGAGATGGGATCTAGTGGGAGGTATTGGAACATGGGGGTGGATCTCTTATGAATGAATTAACACCATCTATTTGGTGATGAGTGAGTTCTCCTTCAGTTAGTTTACATGAGATCTGGTTGTTTAGGCCAGGCGCAGTGGCTCACACCTGTAACCCCAGCACTTTGGGAGGCTGAGGTGGGTGGATCACCTGAGGTCAGGAGCTCAAGACCAGCCTGGCCAACATGACAAAACTCCATCTCTACTAAAAATACAAAAATTAGCTGGGTGTGGTGGCATACACTTGTCTTCCCAGCTACTCAGGAGGCTGAGGCAGGAGAATCACTCGAACCCAGGAAGTGGAGGTTGCAGTGAGCCAAGATTGCACCACTGCACTCCAGCCTGGGCGACAGAGCGAGATTGTGTCTCAAAAAAAAAAAAAAAAGATCTGGTTGTTTAAAAGAGTGTGGCACCTCCCACCTTTCTTGCTCCCACTCTTGCCATGTGATGCTGGCTCCCCCTTCATCTTTCACCATGACTGTAAGCTTCCAGAGGCCTCACCAGAAGCAGATGCCAGCACCATGCTTCCTATACAGCCTGCAGAACCATGAGCCAATTAAACTTTTTTCTTTGCAAATTACCCAGCCTCAGGTATTTATAGCCACACAAACATAGACTAACCCAGTGTGCATTGGGGGAGATGGATACAATTGGTTAGGGGCACACAGCAGGCTTTTAGGGTTGGGTAGTGGGGTAACAGGTGGATGTGTATTTATGTTTTTATTCCTATTATTATTTAGAATATATGGATACCTTATATATACTTTTTTTGTAGTATAAAATGTTACAATATTTAAAAAATTTCTCAAGCTAAATTTATCTAAATTATTCACCCTCATGTATCACTGTCCTTGGAAAGTAGAGGGTTTCGTAGCTGTTTAAAAAAATTTCTCATTCATTGACCTCTAGTTAAGTGAATTACAGACCTTCACGAACCAGACCTTCTCATCTGAAGCAAAAGTGAAAAGGAATGCAGATGAACAAATACCTCCACCCATCCCCTTAGCTCACATCGCTGAGTTACGTTGGAGCCCCATGGATTCTTACTTAGGGTGGAACTACCATACAATGGAGCTTGTGTTGTACCCATTTTTAGGCATCTGTACTACCCTGCATCACTGCTGGGACATTTGGGAGCCACTGTAGCCAAAGTGAAGTTGTATATTTTGAAGACCAAAAACGCGTGTGGCTAACAAAGGCAGCTTGGGCCCCTGCTTCCTGGGATATCCACAATCCACACAATTCCAGCCCAGTGGCATAGGCCAGGCAGGCCCTGGGTGGAAGGCACTGGGAGATGCAGCCGTGCCCTTGAGGAGCCTGTGTTCTAGTGGGGCTTTCCTAGTTTTCTCTTAGTTAAACCCCATTTTCCAGGGTTTGCCATATTCTGTGTGCTGTCAGGACTGTCAGCAACGTTTTTTCTTTAAATTAACTCACTTTTGGGCCGGGCGCAGTGGCTCATGCCTGTAATTCCGGCACTTTGGGAGGCTAAGGTGGGTGGGTCACCTGAGGTCAGGAGTTCGAGACCAGCTTGGCCAACATGGTGAAACCCCATCTCTACTAAAAACAGAAAAATTAGCCAGGCGTGGTGGTAGGCACCTGCAATCCCAGCTACTTGGGAGGCTGAGGCAGGAGAATCACTTGAACCTGGGAGGCAGAAGTTGCAGTGAGCCACACTGCACTCTAGCCTGGGTGACAGAGTGAGACTTTGTCTCAAAAATAATAATAACAATAATAATAATAATAAAAAACTTACTTTTTTAAAACTTAAAGACATTTATATTTTAAAAGAAATATTTATACCACTCCTAAACCAGGCCATTGTGGTTTAATACAAGGTAATCATAAAAAGCAAATACAGGACAATAAAACCATGCTATTAATTTGTAGCTAGCTACCAGTGCCTGTTGATGGCTCCTAGCCTCAGATGGATTTTCTTTTTGTTAACACAGTAAGGAGCCAAGAGTTAGAGTAGCTTTAAGATCAGGCTCAATGTGATTTGATTTCATGCTCTAGCTATGTATCTTGTGCTATAGAAAATTCTCCTATTTGTGTTCCACCCTTCAGAAATTTTGATCAAATGAGTTGTGAAGGTGACAGATAAGCAGGACAAAGTGAAGGTCATTTGCAGTAGGATGCATCTTTGTGCTGTGCAGGTTTGCATGGAGACATGTCGAGCCTAAGGTACTCTCCCTGCTGTGACTGTGCCCTTTCTCCCGGCCAAATACAGTAGAGGAGGAAGAGGATCCTCCCCCACTACAACCCTTGAATGGATATGTGGGAAATCAAAACTCAGAGTCTAAGGTCAAATGGAGATGGAGCTGATCATTGGAGAACAGACTACTAAACTCTTTAAGTACCTACAGTAGGAGGTGGCCGGTGGTCTCAGCTTGGGTTCCCCCAGAAGTAGACTCCAATGCAGAGTTCGAGGACATGTAGTTTAAGAAATGATCCCAGGCCGGGCACGGTGGCTCACGCTTGTAATCCCAGCACTTTGGGAGGCCGAGGCGGGCGGATCACGAGGTCAGGAGATCGAGACCACGGTGAAACCCCGTCTCTACTAAAAATACAAAAAAATTAGCCGGGAGTGGTGGCAGGCGCCTGTAGTCCCAGCTACTCGGAGAGGGTGAGGCAGGAGAATGGCATGAATCTGGGAGGTGGAGCTTGCAGTGAGCTGAGATCGTGCCACTGCACTCCAGCCTGGGTGACACAGCGAGACTCCGTCTCAAAAAAAAAAACAAAAAAACAAAAAAAACCAAAGAAATGATCCCAGGAAGCACTGATGGGGAGTGAAGGAGTATCCAGGGAAGGAGAGAAGCCATAAAGGGCCCCACCACTGTGGGCAACTGGAGCTTGATTCCATGTAGATTATTCCACTCAAGACTGAGGGAGCTGGAATATTTATAGCCTTTGAGGAGTTCATTTCTGGGAATTTTCATCTGTCCTTTGGGCAATTACAGTTGGCCCTATGTGGCTTGGAGAAAGCTCTCAGGTCATGAGATAAAGACTCAGGTTGTCAGCAGCCAGCTCTGTCACAGTGAGGCCTGAGGAGGGAGGCAGGACACTGACTACTTCGGATACCCCTTCTCTACCAGATGCTTAAATGTTTGCTATCCAATCTGATCCTTACCACAGCCATTAAAGATAGCTCTTTCCCCTTATTTACATGTACAGGAAGAGGCACTGGGAATTACATCATGCGACCATTACAGCCTGTCCTCTCCTACACCTCTGCTTTTATATCTTCCTAGTCTTCTTCTTCTTCTTCTTTTTTTTTTTTTTTTTTTGAGACAGGATCTCACGCTGTCACCCAAGCTGCAGTGCAGTGGTGCAATCATAGCTCACTGCAACCTCGACCTCCTGGGCTCAAGCAATCCTCCCGCCTTAGCCTCCTGCATAGCTGGGACTATAGGCACACACCACCATGCCCAGCTATCTTGTTTAAGTGGTGACGTACAAAGTGACAGCCACTAAATTGCTGTTAAATTAATTAACCGATTAACAAGAAATGGTGGAGTGCTAGCTAAACACTGATTTCATATCCTTTCTTTCCACCAACTCCACTTTCCACATTCTTAGAACCAGGAATGTCCTTGAAAGTAACCAAGCTTGGAAGAAAACAGAAACAAAGAAGAAAACTACTTGGCTGATTCCCAGGATTCTGTCAAGGACAATTGCTCTTCACACCCAATGCTGGGTGGGAAACCAGCTTCTGGGCAGGGGAAGGAGGGACTCCCCATGCAGGAGTTTAAATGACTAGAGCACCTACTCTCACTTCTCAATACAAGCAAAGGGAAAAGATTGGTGGCCAATCTCTGCATAGCTTAGAATTATGTATAACCCTTTCAGAACCATTGTCCCCTTTATGATTATAGATGGGCTTCGTTTTGAAATAATTTCAGCAAGATAAAAAGTTTGCCTCAAGTCCTTTGTGGAATAAAGGCAATTGAATGAATGAATGAAGAAATGAATGAATGGGTTAAGTGAAAGAATAAACATGGAGAAAAGTAAGGATGGAGCTCTTGGGCAGCCCACTACGGACAGGGAGAACACAGTGTGCTGTCACTTGTCCTTAGCCCCTTGGAGATTGTGCTAATGACTACAGGGATAGGACACACACAGAACCCAATTCTCAGTCGCCATTTCTCGCCAGTCAGGACTCATGTCCAAAGAGGCTGAAAAAGACGTAAATGATTCTAACCCACCATAAAGAATAAGTGACAGCCCACACTTTGAAGTACTGAAATAATTCAGGAAAAATAAAAGCTTAGTTGCTGTCAGGTAAGCTCTCTGATGACAGTAGGAAGAGGGGAGGGGCCATGTACTTACACACCAGGAAGCATCTACCCAGAACAATTTCAAAAGTAGAAATCATGCGGGTTTGAATGTTGCACTAAAACCAGCACCTCCAGGTCAACTTGGAGACCGGGAGTCACTCATTCCTCTTCTGGGGCATGCGGAGGTCCTCCCTGCCCCAGTTGAGGAGTGTTCACAGTGGGGAAACACCACCAGATGTCTGGCACCAACTCAGGAAGTAGAAGCCTGAGTGAGTCCCTCCTCTCCTACAGGCCACAGCAAGTGGCTGAGAACTCACCCAAGTGCAGGATGGCACTGTTGGTGGATCATCTTGCCTCCCCGACGCTCTGGCCCTCTCTGGGCAGGTGGGCGGGAGGTGACAGCTAGTCCTGCTGCATGCTCATGTTTCCCTCTCCATGCAGCGAGCGGACTTGCTTCTAGAGGCAGCTGTAAGCATTTCCCTACTGAGCAACCACACACGTCGGATGTGAGTGGCGTATGTATGTGTGTGTTTTTCCTTCCGGTTGCTGTGAGGTGATGTTGTCTTGGTTCATTTCCTCTCTGTGCCTCTTCTTTTTTTTCTCTATCATACTTTCTGATTCGCTGAGGACACTTTGTAGTTTAGGGACAGGTAAGAAAGCTTGTTCTCCTCTGGCATCTTTGCTATTTTTGGAAAGGTAGGTGATCTTTAAATTCGTATTGCAAGGAAATTTGTCAAAATGTATTTTTCTAAGTGGCATAAGCTCCCTCCTAGGCTGCACTGAAGCAAAAGTTAGGCTATTTCCAATCCAACTGAATTGGGATTTTATGGTTTTATGGACTTAGTATGTTGCAAAGGGTTCCACTATTAATTGACACAAAACATTCTTTCATATAACAAGTACTTATTGAGCTTGTACACTGGAATAGACACCATGCTAGGGGCTAAGTGCTCAGAGAGTTTCCTACTTACAATGTGGTATGGAAGCCTAGATCTGTGTATGTAGAAGGGAATTCGAAAGCCCAAACCCTTTGTCTTCTTCATTCTGTGCTTTCAATTAGCAGACAAGTGGCTCTGAGACAAGCCTCCTGGGTTTGAATTATGGCTCTGCTCTTTAAACACTTCTGGCCTTTCTGTGCCATGGCCTCTTCATCTGTAAAATGGGAACAGTCACAGGATTGTTGTGAGAATTAAGTGAATTAGTACATGTAAAGCACTCCAAGAGTGCCTGGCACAAATAGAGTAAGCACGATATAAGTGTTTGCTGTGATCATTCGTGGCAACTTTGTATTACTATCAGCTGAGATCTTTGCTATTTTCCTACCCTTCCTCATTTTCCACTCCTTGCTCATGCCTAGCAAATGACTTGGGGACATAGAGGGTTGAGAGGAAAGAGAGAGAGGTGGTTTGAATATTGGATGTTCCCCAAATGATCCTGTGGTGCCTGATGTTTCTGCTCCAAATCCTTCCTGCTCCATCATCAAGACAAACAAAGGGCTGCCCTTGGCCCCACCCATCAGACTCAGCTCAAGTATGTTGCACTCTTGTGGCATCTCTTTTGTTGTTGTTGTTGTTTTGTTTTGTTTTAATTTTCTGTAAGACTTCTCTGAAATTCATTTATTTTTAAATGTTTGAGCTGGTTCAAACCTTGCTAAAGAATATTCTGCTCATACAAAGGTGCCTCACTTAAAGCAATAAACACTCAGCTCAGTGCCATGTACACTGGGTCTTATGAATAAATCAATAACAAGAACATTGATATTAATCATCATATATTGTATATATTGTATACATATATTGTACCTGTTAAGTGCAATTAACAATATTCATCAAGGTATGCTTTTATTCTTCTTTCTTCTCTTTCTCTCTCCTTAAAAAACCATTCTTGAGTACATGCCATGTATCCACATCGTTCCAGATTTGAGCTAGAATTATTGTACTCTGAAGTTTTTATTTTATAGTACAGAGTATTTATAATAAATTGATGGAGGTAAAGAAGTCTGGATAGTACATGTCTTATCAAAACGTCCTTTTATGCTTTTCCCATTATACCATATCAGGTAAGGAATTATTTTCTTCATTAGGCATTTAATTAGTATAAATTTAAATGTACAAACTTTAGAAAACATAATTAATAATTTTATAGTATGACTTGAATATTAATGCCATCAAGTTGTCTGCATAAGTCAGTGACACTCTAGAGATACTAAAAATGCTAAGCTTGGGATCCTTTTACATAAAATACTTGAGATTGACAACCTTATATCCTGGACTCTGTTTTTTCATCTTCATCCTATGGCTTCATTTCCCACTTCCAGCTGCCTGGACCTCCCACTGCTGAATTTTTCAGAACAGAGAGCGAGCGAGCATGTATTTCAAGGCAAACTAAGGAACCGAGACTTTGTCCAAAAACAAATCAGACTTATTTTAGAAAAACAAGTTAAATATTTTTCCCATTTGCAAAGATGCCTGTTTTCTATGTCTGTTTTCCTACTTACAGTGTCAGATTTTCTTCTTCTTCTTTGGTTTGTTTTATTTTCTTTTTGATTAGTAGCACGTTATGCTGCATGTCAACATTTTGGCAAACCACAGATGATTCTGACAAAAAACAAACAACTTTAATTTCTAATCACTCTATCCAATGAGGACAGGGCTTACATTTTCATCTTCATTTAAACCAGCTTCTTGACTGCTTTAATTAGCTCCTTCATGCCATCTCAGTTAGCTGGAATCTTGGTTTGCACCACAAAATGCTTTATAACTACCTGTGAAGCAGTAGCCAAACCCCAGGCAACTGTTTAGAATTTGTTATGGAGGTCTGGTCCAAGGAGCAGCTGTTGTATGGAGTGGAGGTTGAGGGTGGGGGAAGGAAAGGTGAGGAGAATTTCAGAAGACTCAAAGGTTGAGAAATCCACGGCCAAAGTGTGTGCACGTGTGTGCACGTGTGTGTGTGTGTGTGTGTGTGCATCTGTGCACGCATGCGCATGTGTGTATTTATGATTCCATTTGCTTGACTCATTCCCTTCCATGATGGAAGACAGTATGAACCATGGGGAATCAACTGCCCACTGAGGAATTTAAATGAAAATGCTTAAAGGCTGGTCTGGCAAATTTTAAGAGCAACGTTGTCTAGTATTATAATGGATGTCTCCTCCCTTCTTGGGAATGGGAGTTTGTCTTGTGGTTTTCATTTTTAGATGCAGAAATCAGAGCTCAAAAAGATCCCGTTCATTTTTTCCCATTCATTAACTATTGCATACCTGCAAAGTCTCCTGAGCTTTCCTGGGCATTCTCAATACATTGCTCCACAGGACACCCTCCAGAAACCTGTAGCTCAGTGGGAGATAAGCCAGCAAGATAACTGTTTCTGTTCATTAGTTAATTCATGATCTTAAAAGCATTATTTAACATGTGCTAAAATAAATAAAAAAGAAATGAGAATCAGTTTCTCCCCTAAGAGAGATGACAGTCTGGAAGGCATGGAAGAATGAGCCTTGTTCACCTTCCTCTTCTAATCTCTTGCCCTTATAAACCTCCTTTTCTCTCTCCCCTAACAAGACACCTTTGTCTTTCGCCTGTCTATTCTCCCAGTCCCTCAGCCAAGTCCTGGGCTCTCTAGCCCTCCTACGTTGCCAGAACTCCATGACCTATTTCAGCAATGTGTATAATGTAGATTTCCTTGTTCTTGTTCTTCCGGGTGTTCACCTTGCCCATTTCCATCCCTGTCATGCACCAGAGCTATCCAGACTCACTGGGGAAAGTTAATAAAGGTAACTTGTTTCCTTGCAAATTCTCCCCAATAACCTTAACTGAGGCCCTTCCGCTGCTCAAGAATTTTCCTTCTCATCTCCTGCTGTCTGACAGGTCCCCTGTGGTATCCTTTCTAGACTTTTCTCATGTTCTAAAAGCTCTAAGCCTAGCCGTTGCCTCCTGTCATGGCTGGGGTAAGGTCTCCTGATGGGAACTCTTTCAGGATGCCTCAAGATCCCTGTAGTTTCACCATTTCTTCCATACTGTTCCCCATTCTCTGTTCATTCTTCAGTCCTTTGAATTACAGCTTGAAGCATCACCAGCCAATTCATAATGATAGTAATAGCTACCATTTTAAATTTATATCAGCAGGAGGCAAACAACATTGGCAAAGATGAAACCATTCTTCTAGTCATAGAACAGCTGTTTGAGAAAACACGGGCACCTAGAAGAGCAAAAGGAAGAAAGACTGAACACTTTTAAAGACAGAAGTGATGCCAAATTGTAAAGATTCTGACTTATTGGCAGCATTCATCGCATTCAGGAATCTGGCAAGCACGTATTTCCCCATGGTTTACACCCTGTTTGCCTACCCTTTCACTAGATAATAACCATCTTTGACTTCTCAAAAAATACTTGGTAAAACTTAATTAGTGCTAATTTCTCTGTAACTTTAAAATAAAATTTTAAAATCTACTAGTAATAAATTTATCATGTAAAGAACTAACATTGCAGATGAGGTTCTCCAAAGTGTCTTTGCCCATCAGCCCTAGTTTTAGTTTTCTTTCTTGCTTCGCCCACAGAGAACCTTTGCTATCGGTTTGAGGTACATTCTACAAGACATTTTCAGGAATTCATGTAAATATATGTCACCACTGCCAATTTGCAGTTGTGCACATGCCCTTGAGCATGCATGTGCACACAAACAGAACCTGACACTGAAACCATCATACTGTACTATCCTCGGTTTCTGAGGGAACTGTATAAACTGCTGTTCTGGTTTCACATGAAATAGCAACTTGAAAACAACATCTTAATCACGAGAATGTAAAAAACAAAACTGCAGTGCTGCTTTAGATGGTTGAAGAGGTGAGGCTCCTCAGTTTATCTGAATTTTGTCCATTTGTTTTCTAAATACATAAAAATGTGGATTCACATCCAGCTGATTTACCTCTGGGTAGAGATTCCTGGATCAAATACTAAAGATCCATTTGCCATTTGATAAAGTGATTTTGGGGATTTTTCCTTTTTGCCTTCACAGTCACCAAGCTAAAAAGTCAGATCATTGGCCGGGCGCGGTGGCTCACGCTTGTAATCCCAGCACTTTGGGAGGCCGAGGCGGGCAGATCACGAGGTCAGGAGATCGAGACCACGGTGAAACCCCGTCTCTACTAAAAATACAAAAAAAAAAAAAAAAATAGCGGGGCGTGGTGGCGGGCGCCTGGAGTCCCAGCTACTGGGAGAGGCTGAGGCAGGAGAATGGCGTGAACCCGGGAGGCGGAGCTTGCAGTGAGCTGAGATTGCACCACTGCACTCCAGCCTGGGCGACAGAGCGAGACTCCGTCTCAAAAAAAAAAAAAAAAAAAAAGTCAAATCACAACCCTCCCCTGATATATACATAAGCTGCCCCTGACAATGACCCCAGACACGGGGAGGGGTGCCAAGTGCCGGGATTAATTACATCCACTTTTTTCTCTACAATGACTTACTGTTTACCTCTCTCCTTCCTTGGGCGTTTCCCTTATCCTGACTCTAGTAGCAGCCTCCGTTTCACAGTGCCATATTGTGGGTTAACTGCTTTCTAAATTGAGAAATATTTTTACTGATCCCTAGTAAAAACTCCAGCACTCCCTGTTTGTTCCCTTTAGTTTTTATACATGATTTTTTCTCTAAGACAATGGAAATTTAAACTGGAAATCCAACTTACCCTTCCTCTACTTTCACCACAACTTTTCTTATAAACAAACACCTATGTCCATATTTTCCTGGCAGTCCTAACTCAGTTCCTTGGTTCGATCTTCTTTTTTGTCTCTTTCTCTTCTTTCTTTCATATTCAGTTGTCCTAAGAAGTTTTTCTACACTCCATACCTCCACTTCTACACTTTCCATTCCTTCCTTCCTCACTGCATTCCTTCCATCCTGACATCTGGTCCATGCCCCCAGCTCTCCGCTGAAATCGTCTTTGCTAAGGTCACCCTCAGGAACCTGGATGATAAACCAGTAGACACTACAAAGTCTTTTTCTCTGCTGCATTAAAAGTGGTTGACCAATTCTTTCCTCTCAGGCCCCTCTCTACTTCTTTGGAGGACACCTCTTGCCTTGGTTCCCCTCTTTCTGGTTCAGTACACTCCACCACTTACTGCTACAGTGATTCACCCTTGGGCCTCACACATTTTCACTCTTCTGCTTTCTCTATGGGTAGGTTCATCCCATTTAAAAGAGGGGCCTTCTCTTCCCACACTTCCATTTGTCCTAGTTCATTTGCATTGCTATAAAGGAATACTTGAGGCTGGTCATTTATAAAGAAAAGAGCTTTATTTGGCTCATTGTTCTGCCGGCTGTACAAGTCGCATGGTGCCAGTGCTTGGGGGAGGGACAGGAGGGCCTCAGGGAGCTTCCAGTCATGTTGGAAGAGGAAGGGAAGCTTGCATGTGCAGAGATCAGGTGATGAGAGAGGAAGCAAGACAGGGCGGAAGTGCCAGGCCCTTTTAAACAACCAGCTCTTGTGGGAACTAATAGATTAAAAACCCACTCACCACCCTGTCAAGGGAAGACACTAATCTAATCTGCACTAATGAAGGGTCTGCACCCATGACCCAAACACCTTCAATCCAGCCCCACTTTCAACACTGGGAGTTAAATTTCAGCATGAGATTTGGAGGGACAAACATCCAAACTATTGTCTTTTCCTGTCTGTTCTCCCAGTCATTACCCATGTCATTATAATATTCTCAGTCCCTCTGCCCCAAAACACTACAAATCTTTTCCCCACTGTGTCTTCAATCCAACCAGTCACCATATTCTGTGTTGTTGTTTTTTTAAATTAAATCTCAAATCCAATCTCGTTGACTCATTCAGTTCCCTCTCTGTGTATCCCTTGCCACTTTCTTAGTTTAGACGTTAATTGCTCAGACTGTTACAACAATTCCTAGCCGTGAGGCCCTCTTCTAGCCTCTATAGAACACTATTAGGAACACGGTAGGTGCTATGGTTCAGATTTTTGTGTCACCCCAAAATTCATATGTTGGAACCTAATTCTTAAGGTTTTATTATTAGGAAGTGGGGCATTTGAGAGGTGATTAGGAGATGAGGACAGTGTCCTGATGAATGGAATTAGTCCCCTTATAAAAGAGGCCTGAAGGAGCCCGTTGCTCCTCTCACCACATGCAGACCCAGCTGGAAGGCCCTATCTATGAGGAAGAGGGACCATGGCAGACACTGAATATGCTGGCGCTTTGATCTTAGACTTCCAGCCTCCACTACTCGGAGCAATCACTTTCTGTTGTTTGTAAGTTACCCAGTCCTAGTTATTTGGTATAGCAGCCTGAATGGGCCAAGACACCAGGTCCTCAGGAGATATTAATTGAATGAACATCTTCAAAATATTAGATGTTTCCATAGACAAACTTCATATCTTCTCATGTTCACTTTCTGCTTAAAGACTTTTACCAACTTCCTGTTGCCTACAAAATAGAATGGAAATGACTGTGCTGGTGAATGGTGGTCCACTCTTCTCTTTACATTCTCTCCTGCCTTGTCCACCCCTGTAGTGCCCTTCACCTTCCCATCACATCAAACTGTGATTCACCCTTGGGTCCCACCCATATTCACCCTCCTGACTTCTCTGGGTAAGTTCATCCCATTTAAATCAGGGGCAAGCCTTCTCGTCCCACACTTCCATTTGTCTCAGTCCATTTGTGTTGCTATAAAGAAATACCTGAGGCTGCTAATTTATTAAACATTCAGGCTGCTCTCGGTCCCCTCCTATTCCATAACTTCTCATGGTTATGGCATTGTAAAGGCTGTTCCCCTGCCTAGAATGCCCTTTCTCCTTGTCTTTCTGGCAACCCCTTGGTATCCCCTAGACAGAGTCTTCCTTTCCTCCTTCGCTGTCACCAGGCCCTCTATTAATCACATAATGTCACCATAGTGTATCTCCATTCCCTGGACTTTGAGGCTCCAGAGGGCAGGGAACTGTTGTTTATTCATTCTGGAGACCAAACTAAACATTTTACAAAGTAGTCCATGGAGGTCTCTTATCAGAATCACCTACGAGGCTGGTTAAATGTAGATTTCCAGGCCCCACGACTGAGCTGCCAAATTCTGTTTGTCTGGATAGTGGGACTCTCCTAGGTAAATATTATGCACATGAATGTTTGAGAACACATCTACAGCATCCAACAAATATTTGATGAATAAAAACATGATTAAAAAAGTACTGAGATCCCTACTCCTAAAATTCTGCTCTATTTCCTTCATTCCTCTGGGGTGTAGTTTGGCTGGGGACAGGCCCAGGTATTTGGCTCAGTCATAGATCAAAGTGACCTAAATGGGAAACAGCTGTGCGTTATTCCCCAACCATGTCATGCAAGTACCTATTGTCCTGTCCAAAACGCCAAATTAGGTTTAAGGCCATTCAAAGTCCGGAAGATGGTTGGCTGTGATAAGAACTAACAAATTCTTGCTCAAGTGGGAACTGGTTTTGCAGGGCATACTCTGCATTTTTAACTCACTAAAGCCAAGTTCTTAAGTTTAAGTGGTTCATAAGTATCTTCTAATGAGCTGTACGGTTCCATTTGCTGTGCTTATCATCGGTATTGATAACTCTAGTATCAGCTAGTAGCCCTCACCTGTTGACACAGAGTTGATTGTGAATGAGCTTTTTTAGACTTTAGATGAGGCTGCTGGGAGACTGTAATGATAGGCAAGCCTTGTTTTGGCCACAAACTCTCTAAAATGTCCTTTTTAATCTTGAGCTCTAGCAACACAATTTTGAGATCTGTCATAATGCGCCATACCAGGACCCATGAAGACTTTACAAAACATACATCATCTGAATGACCTCCAGACTACACGACAACACATATTTGTTGTATTTGTTATTTACCAAATATGTATGTATTGTGTATCATTACTTACCAACCAATGAAATCTTTTTTTTTTTTTTTTTGAGACAGAATCTTGCAGAATCTTGCACTGTTGCCAGGCTGGAGTGCAGTGCCATGATCTTGGCTCACTGCAACCTCCACCTCCCAGTTCAAGTGATTCTCCTGCCTCAGCCTCCCGAGTAGCTGGGATTACAGGTGCAAGCCACCACGCCAGGCTATTTTTTTTGTATTTTTTAGTAGAGACGGGGTTTCACCATGTTAGCCAGGATGGTCTCGAACTCCTGACCTCGTGATCCACCCGGCTTGGCTTCCCAAAGTGCTGGGATTACAGGCTTGAGCCATTGCGCCCAGCCAATGAAATCTTTTAAAAAGTCCATATAGATCCAGCAGTTCCACTTCAGGATATATATATACTAAGGACTTGAAATTATGTTGAAGAGATATCTGTATGCCCATGTTTACCGCAGCACTGTTTATAATAGCTAAAATAGGAAATTTTCCTATGTGTCCATCAGTGAACGAATGGATAAAGAAAATGTGGTATGCACACACAATGGAATACAATTTAGCCTTAAAAAGAAAGAAATTCTATAATTTGCAACAACAGGGATGGACATGGAGGACATTATGCTAAGTGAAATAAGCCAGGCACAGAAAGACAAATACTGCCTGCTCTCACTCATACATGGAATCTAGAACAATTTAACTAATAGAGAGCACAGTGATGGTAAGACGATTTTTGCTCCAAATAATGTAAAAATACCAGAGGCTGGAGGTCAGGGAATGGGGAGGTGGTGGTAAAGGGGTAGAAAGTTAGAGTTAGACAGGAGGAATAAATGATAAGTATTTAAGGGGATAGATATGTTAATTAGCTTGATTCCGACATTCCTTGCTGTATACATACACCATAGCATCACTGTGCACCCCATAATTATATCTGATTATAATTTGTAAAAAAATAAATAAAAGGACACATAAAAATGTAGAAACACACTGATATCATATACAGGTGAATACATATTTGCATCTGAGATATGGAAAATAAAGACACCAGGAGTGATTTGAAATTGCTCTTTCTGGTTCCTTCGTGGAGGAGTTAAGACCTGTCTATGGCATCCAAGAAGAAACAGGATATGGATTGGCAATTAAGCCACCAGCCGGATTGCTCAGATAATGCCACAGTTAGATGGAGCCTTAGAGGTCATCTAACTTAATTTAGTACATATTACTTATTCTTTAACATTTCCATCATTTCTTTATTACACAAATAACATACAGTCATTATTGAAACCAGAAAAAAGAAATAATTTGAAAAATGACAAAACCAATGTTACATTGGAGAATATATTGTTTTAGACATTTTCCCATGCATATGTAGTGTTAGCCATCAGAATGTATTAGTTTTCTATTGCTGCTGTAACAAGTTATTGCAAACTTAACAGCTTAAAACAACACAAACCTGTTATATTACAGTTCTATAGGTTAAAAGTTTAACACGGGTTTAACAGGGCTAAAGCTAGGGTGTTTGGCAGGGCTGTGTTCCTTCTCTTTAGGTTGGGAAGAATCTGCTTCCTTGCCTCTTTCCAGCTTCTAGAGGCCATCCACATTCCTTGGTTCATGGCCCCTTCCTCTATCTTGAAAGCCAGCAGTGCTGCATCTCTCTGACCATTCTTCCCTCATCACATCTCTCCTTGACGACAGCTGGGAAAATTTCTCCCTGATTTTAAGAACCCATATGATTAGACTGGGCCCACATGTATAATATAGCACCCTATCTCAAGGTTGTAACTTAATCATATCTGCAAAATCCCTTTTGCCATGTAAGGTAACATAGTCTCAAATTCTGAGAATTAGGACGTGGACAAGTTTAGGGCTATTATTTTGCCTATCACACATAGAGATGAAACAACTCATGTTCATGGAGGATACGTGACTTACCCAAGATCACAAAGCTGGTAAATATTGGATCTATTAGTTAAACTTTTTCAGAGAGTCTGATGCAATTAGATTCTCTAATGGAAATTCATGATGGAAGAGATGTAAGGAACTAATGGAAATTACTGATGAAAGAGACATAACAAAGAAATGTGGAGCTTGAATGGACTTAGTTCTGAGCCTCACACTTTGTTCTCAGTCTACAGATACCATGATCTTGATCTCTCAAAAGCAGGCACTGGCACAGGAGGCCCCTGTCTGTTTCTGCTGCCACTCTTGACATCTCTCAGATGACCCCTTCTGGCTCCTTTCAATATCCTTCTTTTGCTGTTTGGCTTGGCTTCTGCTGTCTCCTGCTTCCACTGGCTGCCTCCTTTCCATGAGTCTCTCGGTTTCTGGATCCTATTGCCACTTGCATTTCTCTCTGTGTCATTTTCAAGTTCCCTAAAAGAAAATATCTGATATAACTCATTGTTCGCTACAGGGCACTGGGCAACCCTTATCGTGTAGAGATTGCCACTGTGTTATCTCCCTGGCTGCCAGCCAGTTTGCTGATGGCTGTCTTCAAAGACAACTGCCATTTCCTGGTTCCATCAGCCAGGATCATATGGTCAAACGTGACAATCTGCACATACGAAATCACTCATGGTCACCTCCCTCAGCATAGCACCACAGGCAGGGCAGTCACAGAGACTTTTCTCCAAATCCTGGACTGGAATTTTCTTCCTGGCTCACCCCTGCATATACTGAAGCTGAGCCATATCGGGGTACCACAGCTAGAATGATGTAGCCGAATGAATGAGCGTGAGAAGGGGCCAAAGGGGAGGAAGACGTCAGTCCCGAGAACCAAGACTGAATATGGGCATTTGGCAAACAGTTTAGGGAATTGCATTCAGTACTTCAAGGCTCTAATTGCTGTTCTTTAACAAGGAGGCCACATTGGCTTATGAAAAGTTCTAAAATTATATCATTTTTATCAGTAACCAAGACCTCAAGTTGCTTCCACAAACTACATAGGGCCTTGCAAAATGAGGCTTTGGGAAGGGGGCTCTGATGTTTCTAAATTTCGCACCCATTGGTTTCTCCAGCTACATTAGCTCTGAAAGGGGCACAAAATGGCCTCATTAACTGGGGAAGAACGAGTCCAAACAAGTTTCAGAAGAAGAAAAGGTCTCTTGGGTCCACTGAGCCCTGCCACCACCCCCACCAACCTTCCTAATGGAAGAATGCTGCTGGAAAAGTGTCATCCGATATTTCCCACAAAAATGTGTGCTGTGGTCACAGCTCAGAGATGCCAACACAAATCTCCAACACAGCCACCTCCTGACTGAGAATACATTCTACGCCGTTTTTAGTTTGAGCCTCGGTAATCGGGGACAAAAGCTGATTTCAGTTTTAATTAATTACATGGGAGTGAACGGCCATCTGATCCATAGGGGTCATAGCACATAATGTCCCCGGTGGCACTATGCCGGCCGAGTTTTGGGAGGAACTTATCTTTGTGGTATGCTACATTTTCTCTTCCTGTTGCGCTTTTAGAGAAGATTCTCTAAAAATGATTGTGTCCTCAGCCTCCTACACTTTATAATAATTAACCAAATTCATTCATTTTTACTTTTTTTAAATAACCGTCTTCCTGCTGCCAATCAAAACATATTTTTTGAGCAATAAGCACTCTGTTCAGAGCTGGAATAAACTGGTGAGTAAAAATAGACATGGTCTGGGAGACTACATAGATTGGATATTTTTGCTTCAAATAATGTAAAAATACAACTTACACTGGGTTGAACAATAGATATTTGCCGCCTCATCAAGCAAGAATCCAGGGGGTAGGGTGGGTCCAGCATTGGTTAATTCAACAGTTCCATAGACGTCTTCATATCAGCTTTGGTCTGAAGTTCTTGGTTCCCTCATGATTGCAAACTGTCTGCAATAGCTCTAGGTGGTGCATTCCCAACCACATCTAAATGAAAATAAATTTAAAAACCCAGAAGGAAGGCCCACTACTCTTCGGATCTCCATGGTTCTTTTTGAGAGATGATTCCTTTCCTAGAAAATCTCTTCCTCCAAGGCTCACTCTCCAGCAGACATATCCACAAGTCTTAGAGGCAGAATTGCATCCCAAGCCTGTTCCTAAGCCAATCAACAACAAAGCAAATGAAATGGTCCTAAATGGTTTAGGACCGTCACATCTTGCCTCCTGGGGTTAAGAAAAGGCTCAGTCTGCAGCCATAAAAAGGAATGAGTTCATGTCCTTTGCAGGGACATGGATGAAGCTGGAAGGCATAATTCTCAGTAAACTAACACAGGAACAGAATACCAAACACCGCATGTTCTCGCTCATAAGTGGGAGTTGAACAATGAGAATACATGGACATAGGGAGGGGAACAACACACACCAGGGCCTCTCGGTGGGTGGGGGGCAAGGGGAGGGAGAGCATTAGGACAAATACCTAATGCATGTGGGGCTTAAAACCTAGATGACGGGTTGATAGGTGCGGCAAACCACCATGACAAAGGTATACCTGTGTAACAAACCTGCACATTCTGCACATGTATCTTGGAACGTAAAGTAAAATTTAAAAATTAAAATTAAAAAATAAAAGGCTCAGTCTTTCCCAAAGCACAAAGATGCCCCATCCAGAAACACAATTCAGGACCCTTAGCAGGGAGAAAGGATAGTTATTGGATAAGAAACCAGCAGTGGCTGCCTCAATAAGAGACTTTCAGATGACCTGGGAGGGAGGGGAAGAAACACTACCCACCCCCAACCCCACTCCCTAGCAAGCGCAGAGTCAGGAAGATCAAAGTTTTAGGGTCAGCATTGCTACTTAGTAGTTGTTAGATCTTGGATTAGTTATTTAGCCTTGCGGAACCTCAATTTCTGCATCTGTGAAGTGGGAAATTACACCTATCTCACTGGGTTGCAGTGAGAATCAAATATATTAGTATATGCAAATTACCTGGCAGGCATCTGGCCCATAGATTTGTCCAGTAAATACCATTCCCTTGCCCAAAGCCCTTGGACAACTTACAGTCTAACTTGCTGGGTAACTGACAGGTCAGTCCACTCACATTCTGATTATTAAGCACTATGATAAAGGTATGTAAAGAGGCTTCCTAGGGGAGGGAATGCTATCACAGTTCCTAGGAGCCACTAAGGTCCTCCAAATGCTTTTCTAGATCCAGTGGGTGCTTTCCAGTTCTTTGTCTTACCTTACTTTTCTGCAGCATCACTTATCTTGGTAATTCCTTTTCTTCTTCTTTTTTTTTTTTTTTTTGAGATGGAGTTTTGCTCTTGTTGCCCAGGCTGGAGTGCAATGGTGTGATCTCGGCTCACTGCAACGTCTGCCTCCTGGGTTGAAGCGATTCTCCTGCCTCAGCCTCCCAAGTAGCCAGGATTACAGGTGCCCGCCACCACGTCTAGCTAATTTTTTTGTATGTTTAGTAGAGACAGGGATTCACCACGTTGGTCAGGCTTGTTTTGAACTCCTGACCTCAGGTAATCCACCCACCTTGGCCTCCCAAAGTGCCAGGATTACAGGTGTGAGCCACCGTGCCCAGCCAGCAATTCCTTTTCTTCTAAACTGTACCTTGCCCTCTTACCCTGTGTTCCATGACGATTTTCTCCTGGTTTACCATCTACCTCTCTGGCAACTCCTTTTCATGCTCCCTTCCAGGGTCCTCTTTTTTTTTTCCCTTCCCTACTGTGTTCTCCCCTTCTGTTTCAATCTCATCTGTCAATTCCTGAGGTGAGGTCTCACGGTCTCCTATACTTTCAACTCCTATTTATATGTTCATGACACATAGGAGATATTCAATGCACATTGTTTTAATTCATTTTTTATTCAACAAATATTTATTGAGTGCTTACTATATGCCTGGTGCTGTTCTGTGAGCTGGAGATAGAGCAATAAAGTAATCAGACCAATCCCTGCCCTCATAAAGCTTACATTCTAATGAAGAGACAGACAATGAATAAATTAAATAAACATTTCATATATTAGATGGAGGAAATGCTGTGGAAAAATATAATGCTGGGTAGGTAGGGTAGGGCGGCCATGAGCAGACCCTTCTATTCATTATGGGGTCCCCGGGAATGCCTCCTTAATAATGAAACATTTAGGCAGAGACTTAAAATAAGGGAGGGATTATACCATGAGGCTGGGCAGGGGCAATAACAAGCACAAATGCCCCGAGGTGGGACAGTGTTTGGCATCTTGAAAGAATCATCATAGGGTTAGAATGAAGGGAGAAAGAGGATGAAAAGATCAGGAAGGCAGATCAGTCAGGGTTGTGAGGGCAATGTTAGGGCTTTGGCCTCTACTGTGAGTGAGACAGGAGCTGTTGCAGATTCTAAGGAGGGGAAAGGTATGATCTGACTTATGCTCCTAGAGGCCACTGCAATAATCAAAGTGAGAGATAGTGGGGGCTTGGATCAGGGTGGTGGTGGTAGAGTAGTGAGAAATGATGAATTTGAGTCATAATTGGAGGTGAGACCAATACTATCTTCTGCTGGATGCGGGGAGTGGAAGAAAGAAATCAAGATGGAGCTCAAAGGTTTTGGCTCCAGTAAAGAGAAGGGGGTTGTCATTTTCAGAGATAAGAAAGACCAGCCAGGAGCAGTGGCTCATGCCTGCAATCCCAGCACTTTGGGGTGCTGAGGCAGATGGATCACCTGAGTTTGGGAGTTCAAGACCAGTCTGGCCAACGTGGTGAAGCCCCATCTCTACTAAAAACACACACACACACAAAATAGCTGTGCGTGGTGGCATGTTCCTGTAATCCTAGTTACTCGGGAAGCTGAGGTGGGAGAATCACTTGGACCTGGGAGGTGGAGGTTGCAGTGAGCCGAGATCATGCTACTGCACTCCAGCCTGAGCAACAAAGTGAGACTCCATCTCCAAACAAAAAAAACATAGGGGGTGAAAATACAGAAATCCATTTGGTGTAAATTAAATCCTACATGATTACTAGACATTGAAGTGTAGCTGTTGAGAAGGGCATTTGATATGTGAATGTGGAGTTTAAGAAACAGGTCTGGATTAAAGATAGAACTTTGGAAGTCATCAGCACCTAGTTGATTTCAAAAGCAGTGATCCCAGATGAGGTCATCAAGGGTATGCCCTTAGAAGAAAGAAGCAAACCGAGGACTGAGAATTGGGCATGCCAAGATGAAGAAGTCAGGGTGAGAGGGAAACCAAGAAAGGAGACTAAGGAGTGGCCCGAGAGGAAGGAGAACAACCGTGAATGTGTGGGGTCCTGAAAGGCAAGTGCAGAGAGAGAGGCCAGGAGGAGGTGAAAAGTGTGTCCACTGTTGACAGAGGAAGTACAATGGAGGCTGAGAACAGAGTGGTGGATTTAGTGATGTGGATGTCATTGATGACCTTGACAAAGCAGTTTCAATAGTTGGTACAAGAGATAATGGGAAGAGATAAGTTGGAGACAGAAGTATAGACAACTCTGTCAAGGTGCTTTGCTGTAAAGGAGAGGAGAAGAATGGGGTGATAGCTAAAGGACGGTGTGGAGTCAAAGAAGGTTTACATTTGCTTTTAAGATAGGAGATTCAATATGCTTGAACAATAATAGAAACAAGCTAATAGACACTGACATTTTTATGATGCAGTGGAGAGGGAATAGAATTATTGAAATGAGGTCTTTGGGAAAGGGAAAGGGGATGGGACCCAGAAAACTAACAGAAAAGTTGGTTAGTTTTCATCAAGAGAAAAGGCAGATTATAGGCATGGCGGTGTGAGTTCAAGTACATCCTCTTCTGGCTGCTTCTGCTGTTTCCACGAAATAGAAAATAAGGCCATGGGCTAAGACCTAAGTCTGTGCAGGAGGTGAAGAAGGCTCAAGGAGAAAGAATGGGGTGTGAGACAACCACCTTGGAGGGTAGGAGAGTAACGGACTCGGGGAACGTCGTAGGATCATTGGTGGGTAAATACTGAGTCAACATTGGCTGTTACATGTTAGCTCTACAATCTGTTTTGAACCCTGATATCTCTCCTGAGTTCAGCCTGCTCTTCCTACAGTCCCTGTTTTAGAGACTATCACACCCATGCACCCAGTTTCCAAAGCAGAGAGCTGGGAGTCATTTAAAATTCCTTCCAGTAAATAAATCATCACTCCAATTGGTGACCACATTTTGTCACTTCTAGCTCCTTAATATTTCTTAACTTTTCCTCCTAAGTTGAAAGCCTTGCCAGTTTTCACTGGATTAGTTAAGTAACTGTCACATTGTTATTGCTTAGGCTATTTCCTCCACTAGACTATAAATTTTTAAAATTCAGCTCAACACTTTTCAATAAATGGTGCTGGACAAACTGGATAATCATATGCAGAATAATGAAATGAGACCCCCATCTCTCACATATACAAAAATCAAATAAAAATAAATTAAAGACTGAAATCTAAGACCTGAAAGTATTAAACTACTAGGAGAAAACAGTGGGGAAATGCTCCAGGACTTTGGTCTGGGCAAAGGTTTGTTGCGTAAGGCCTCAAAAGCAAAGGCAATCTAAGCAAAAATAGACAAATGGGATTACATCAAGCAAAAAGTTTCTGTACAGCAAAGGCAACAATCAATAGAGTGTACAGACAACCTACAGAATAGGAAAAGATATTTGCAAACTATCCATCTGACAAGAAATTTAAAAACAGGATATAAAAGGAACTCAAACACCTCGAGAGCAAAAATTAAAAAAATTAAAAAATAGACAAAAGATCTGAATAGACTTTTCTCAAAAAAAAAAAAAAAAAACCATACGAATGGCCAATGGGTACATTTAAAAATGCTCAACACCACTAATAATCAGAGAAACACAAATCAAAACCACAGTGAGCTGGGCATGGTGGCTCACGCCTGTAATCCCAGCACTTTGGGAGGCTGAGGCAGGTGGATCACTTGAGTTCAGGAGTTCCATACCAGCCTGGGCAACATAGTGAAACCCCATGTCTACTAAAAATACAAAAATTATCCAAGCATAGTGACACATGCCTGTAGTCCCAGCTACCTGGGAGGCTGAGGCATGATAATTGCTTGAGCCCAGGAGGCAGAGGTTGCACGAGCCAAGATCACACCACTGCACTCCAGCCTGAGCAACAGAGTGAGACCCAGTCTCAAAACAAAAAAAAACCCAAAAAACAACCACAATGAGATGATATCATCTCATCCCACTTAAAATGGCTTTTATCAAAAAGACAGGGAATAATGGATGCTGGCAAGAATGTAGGGAAAAGGGGAACCCTCATACACTGTTGGTGGGAATGTAAATTAGTACAACCACCCTGGAAAACTAAATGGAAATTCCTCAAAAAACTAAAAATAGAACTACCATGTGATTCAGTAATTCCACTGCTGAGTACATCTCCAAAAGAAAGGAAATCAATATATCAATGAGCTATCTGCACTCTCATGTTTACTGCAGCACTATTCATAATAGTCAAAATATGGAATCAACCTAAGTGTCCATCAATGGATAAATGGACACAGAAAATGTGGTATATGTAGACACTGGAATATTATTCAGCCATAAGAAGAATGACTTGAGCCTAGGAGTTTGGAACTACTCTGGATGACATGGCAAAATCTCATCTCTCCAAAAAATTAAAAACTTAGTGGGGTGTAGTGGCACAGCCCTGTAGTCCCGGCTACTCAGGAGGCTGAGGTGGGAGGATTGACTGAACCTTGAAGATCAAGGCTGTAGTGAGCCATGATTGTGCCTCTGTACTCCAGCCTAAGTGACAGAACAAGACTGTCTCAAAAAAAAAAAGAAAAGAAAAGAAAAAGAAATCTGGTTATTTGCAGTAACATGGATGGAAATGGAGGTGTTTATGTTAAATGAAATAAGCCAAGCACAGAAAGACAAATACCACATTTCTCACTCTCATATGTGGGAGCTAAAAAAAAATTGACATCATGAAGATAGAGAGTAGACTCGTGGTCACCAGAGTATGGGAAGGGTAGGAGGGTGGGGGAACAAAGAGAAGTTGATTAACAGGTAGAAATATACAGTGATAGAAGAAATGAGATCTAGTGTTTGATAGATCAGTAGGGTGATTACAGTCTACAATAATTGTTTGTGTATTTCAAAATAGCTATAAGAATAATTTGAATGTTTCAAGCATAAAGAAAAGATAAATATTTAAGGTAATGAATATCCCAATTACACTGATTTGACCTTTATGTATTATATGAATGGGCTGTATGTGGTGGCTCACACCTGTAACCCCAGCACTTTGGGAGGCTGAGGTGGGAGGATCACTTGAGGTCAGGAGCTCAAGACCAGCCTGGACAACATGGTAAAACCCCAAGTCTACTAAAAATGAAAAAAATCAGCCAGATGTGGTGCCACGTGCCTGTAGTCCCAGCTACTGGGGCGGCTGAGGCAGGAGAATTGCTTGGACCTGGGAGGCAGATGTTGCAGCGAGCCGAGATCATGCCACTGTACTTTAGCCTGGGAAACAGAGCGAGACTTTGTCTCAAACACACACACACACACACACACACACACACGACCAAATTATATAAATGTATTAAATTCTCACAGGTACCTCTAAAATATGTGCATCTATTATATACCAACTAAAAATAAATTCAGCTCAGCGAACATTGAGGACATTCCATGTAGGAAATGAAGGTGAATAATACTGAGTTTGTGCGTTTGAATAGCTCACAAATTATTTTAGAACAATAGCTCTCATTTTCTCAGAACACTGGAAGAGAATCACGTTTTTGGGAGCAAATAGTATATAGTTCGGTTTTGGACACTGTCAGCTTGAGATACCTGTGAGATGTCCAAGTGGGAATAGTGAGTAGTTTAGCTGAAACACATTGGGTGATTGTGTGACCCGGTATTACTCCTTTAGTAATTATGAGGTGTGGCCCAAGGTGCCTTCTATTCACCTGGGCTCTTGTTAAAATAGGAATGGGGAGTCAGTAAGTCTGCAAGCGTCAGGGGCTGTAGCTCTAATGAACTCCCAGATGATGCCAATGATACTGATCCACAAACTTCACCTTCAGGTGTAAGTTGTTACACTAACAAGGAAGCTACGTCAGCATAATTTATTTATAGCAAGTGGATTAAGGGAAAACCACATAAGTTCTTCGCTGGCAGGTGGAGGAATATGTACTTCATTCTGAAAAAGATGTAGAACCGTGAAAGTGTCTGGAATTGGTGGGTTCTCCGTCTCGCTGACTTCAAGAAGGAAGCTACCGACCCTTGTGGTGAGTTTTACAGCTCTTAAAGAAGGCATGTCCAGAGTTTGTTCTTTCTGATACTCGAATGTGTTTGCAGTTTCTTCCTTCTGGTGGGTTCATGGTCTACACTGGCTCAGGAGTGAAGCTGCAGACCTTTACCATGAGGTGGTACAGCTCTCAAGGCAGTGCGTCTGAAGTTGTTTGTTCCTCCCAGTGGGCTCATGGTCTATACTTGCTCAGGAGTGAAGCTGCAGACCTTCATCATGAGCTTTACAGCTCACAAAGGCAGTGTGGACCCAAAGAGCAAAAACACAAACCTTCCACACCGGGCAAGGGGACCCGAGCAGGTTACCACTGCTGGCTCCAGCAGCCTGCTTTTATTCTCTTCTCTGCCCCCCCCCCCCCCCCACCCCCCATCCTGCTGATTGGTAGAGCCGAGTGGTCTGTTCTGACAGGGCGCTGATTGGTGCGTTTACAATCCCTGAGCTAGACACAAAAGTTCTCCATGTCCCCACCAGATTAGCTAGATGCAGAGTGTTGACACAAAGGTTCTCCAAGGCCCCACCAGAGTAGCCAGATACAGAGTGTTGATTGGTGCATTCACAAACCCTGAGCTAGACACAGAGTGCTGATTGGTGTGTTTACAAACCTTGAGCTAGATACAGAGTGCCGATTGGTGTATTTACAATCCCTGAGCTAGACATAAAGGTTCTCCATGTCCCCAGCAGACTCAGAAGTCCAGCTGGCTTCGCCCAGTGGGTCCCGCACCCAGACTGTAGGTGGAGCTGCCTACCAGTCCCACTCCGTGCGCCCGCACTCCTCAGCCCTTGGGTGGTTGATGGGACTGGGCGCCGTGGAGCAGGGGGCGGCGCTCATTGGGGAGGCTGGGGCCGCACAGGAGCCCACAGAGGGGTGGGAGGCTCAGGCATGGCGGGTTGTAGGTCCCGAGCCTTGCTCCGTGGGAAGGCAGTTAAGGCCCAGCGAGAAATCGAGCACAGCGCCGGTGGGCTGGCACTGCTGGGGGACCCAGTACACCCTCCGCAGCCGCTGGCCTGGGTGCTAAGCCCCTCATTGCCTGGGGCTGGCAGGGCCGGCCGGCTGCTCCGAGTGTGGGGCCCGCCAAGCCCACGCCCACCCGGAACTCCAGCTGGCTCGCAAGCGCTGGGCGCAGCCCCGGTTCCCACTCACGCCTCTCCCTCCACACCTCCCTGCAAGCTGAGGGAGCCGGCTCTGGCCTTGGCCAGCCCAGAAAGGGGCTCCCACAGTGCAGCGGTGGGCTGAAGGGCTCCTCAAGTGCCGCCAAAGTGGGAGCCCAGGCAGAGGAGGCGCCGAGAGCGAGCGAGGGCTGTGAGGACTGCCTGCACGCCGTCACCTCTCAAAAGGATGTGAAAGAGGCATACTATGGTTCTATGCAGAGTGCTTTTTGAAAGCCAGCCGTGTGTCAACTGCTATCTAGGCAGCAGTGAACCGTGAACAGGAATCCCAGGGAGCTTACATCCTGGAGGGAGGTGGACAGATAATAGCAAGAAAACAAATAAACAAAGTCATTTCAGATGATAGAAGTGCTGTAAAAAAATAAAAATAGCATAATGTGATGGATCCTGGGGTGCTGCTCTAGTGGGAGGTAATTGTTGAGCCAAGAACTAACGATGCAGCAGAACCAGTTATGCAAGGATATGGGGTCAGAACATTCTGGGTACAGCAATAATGGGTTCCTTTTCCTTGCCAGGAAAGAGGAAGGCAGCGGCCTTGAGGCAGGAGTGAGCAAGGAGGTAGGTGAGGATCAGTTACGTGAGTGTTACTGGACCCTGGGGAGCAGGAGGGGAAACAGTAGGAAATAAAGTCAAAAGATCATCAAGGACCGAGTCATGCAGGGGCTCTGAAGCTGCAGTAGAGAGTTTACATTTCATCTTACATGTGGGAACAAAATAATTCAATTTTTTAAAAAGATAGCCAGGATCATAGATAGCCTTTGCTATCTTTTTTAAAAGGTGGCAAGCATGCTCAGGACTGTGCTGTAGAAAGGTGAATCTGTCAGCAACATGTGGAACGGCCCGCAGAGGAAAGAGAGGCTCTCTGCAATTGACGGTTAAGGAGAGCCTAAATGGGAAGTCAGACTTGCGCTTCCAAATGAGGCTACAGGAAGTGACATACAAGATTCAAATAATACCCAACTCTCTTGATCCCAGGCATGCAAGGCCAAGAACCTCTCAGTAAGTCCCTCATTTAATCTCCACGACCCCACAATGCTTGTTAGAAATGCTGGTTTCCAGAGTTTTAACCTGGACCTGCTAAAAGAGAGAGCACAAGGCATCTGATTGTCAATACATAACTGAGGCAGGAGAACAGGGTCTGGAGCTAGGGAACATAAGTACTTCCTCGAACTAAATCAAATGAAAAGCTCCAAGTCTCTACGACCAAGTAAATAACTTTGTAACATCACTTCATCCTCTTCATTTGCATAGGGTGTACACCAGGTAACCAATGGGAAACCCCTAGAGGGTATCTAAACCCCAGAAGATTCTGTAACCAGCTCTCTAGAGCCACTTGCCCAGTCCTGCTCCCACCCTGTGGAGCGCTTCCGTTTTCAATACATCTCTGCTTTTGTTGCTCCGTTCTTTCTTTGCTTTGTGTGTTTTGTCCAATTCTTTGTTCAAAACGCCAAGAATCTGGACACCCTCCACTGGTAGCATAACTACTTTGGGCAATTTTTAAATTCAGGGGAGGTTGGAATTAACGAGTGGGCCTCCACTTCCATCTGCCAAAAGGGAATGAAGATGCTTATTATTTTCTGAGTGCTAGCATAGCTCTCTCTTACCCTTGGTGCCTTTCTTTAAATGCTGCAACTCAACTTACAACCTGAGTAGTGAGATGGGAATTCCAGGATGAATCCACTTTAAACATACCAACTAGCACACGTACTCCTGAACCTAAAATAAAAGTTAAAAAAAAAAAAAACATTAAAAAAGACTACAAAATATGTTCATGTATATTAACACTGTTCTGATGATAAGAACACTATGTAAATTAACTACTCGGTGTCTCCATTCTGGACAGTGTTATATAAACATTGCTAAAATTAAAAAAAAAAAAAAACAACTAGCAGGATGCTGGTGCCTCCTGAGGAAGCTCTGCTGTCTCTCGCAGGCATTGGTTTATTTAAAGCTAAGGCCAACTTTGGGGCAACGCTTTCCACTGCAATCCTCACGTGTATTTTAATGTAAATGAGTTTCAGATCCTTTTTGAGAGAAGATTTTGCCTGGGAAACAGGACAGATCTGGGCCTAGAGTGCCTGGTAACGAAGTTGGGGGAATAGAATGGGGAAGGGGATAGGGGATAGGGGAAGGAGGTGGCCCAGGGCACTGCACTTCACTTCCTTCACACATTTGCCCAGAGCCAGGAAACAGCCCTCGCCCCCTTCCTGAGCAGAGGGCTCTTAAAATACTGAATGAAGCAGAAGAAAAAAAAGTGGGTTTATAACTTTGCATTATTTGTGCTTGATTAGATTCTAACCTTAAAATATATATTTCTTTAAAAGGAAAACTCTTTGATCTGCATTTTTGACCATTTTTCCCTTGGCGTAGCTACTAGGCTGCCTTCTGCCATCTCCAGACCAGAAAAGCCTTCCTGGGCACAGGGAAGCCACAAGGCACAGTGGGGAGAATTGTGCGCTTCAAATTTAATGTCATAGAAACAGGGAGATGACAGAAGCGGAAGGAAGGAAAGTCACCACTCACCATGCACTGACAGCCTGCCCTGCTCTGTGCGGACGTCTCTCCTATAGATTAACTCAAGGGCTCCCCACTTTCCTCTGGTTTTCCTTTGAATCCCCACGATTGTAGATTGGCTCGAATGGTGACCACCCCTCCTGCTGAGTCGTCTGTGTAAGCGGTAGCAATACCTAATATTTACTGCCCTTGTAACACACGCTAGGCGTTTTCCAGGAATTCCTTCACTGAATACTCTCAACACCTTAAGAGATGGGTCCTCATTTTCAAATAAAATTACTGACCCCTAGAGATACTGAGTGACTTGTCCAGAATCAACAGTGCCATGATTCGATCCTAAGCCACTGGATTCTGGAGATCATCTGTTTAGCTCTTACGTGATAGTGTTTTGACTTGTCAGGAAAGGCACAAAATTATACTTGCTCTGGTAAAATTCCCCGCTAATTTTATGTTTGAGGTCTTCAGGCTTCTTATTTTTTTTTGCTCCCTTTTCTCCCTAAAAGCATCTCCTCTTCAACGTAGGTACCCAAAGCCTTGTCATATTATATATGTCATATTACATATCCCACTACCCCCACCACCTCTTTTCTTAAAAGACTTACCCAATAGGATTTACTCATTCATGCTGCTATGCCTTCTAGGCACAAATGCATTTTTGGACTTTTCATCTCTATGAAACATTTTTTTCTTCTGAGAATTGTCAGCTCTCCAGTAGCAGATCCATTTGCCTCTTGACCATGGTTTTGAGATGTCTTGGAATACCTGGGTGTGGAAACCTTCTCTCAAGGGTTTCCTGCTTACCTGGAGAGGGTAAGCGTCAGAACCAGACACTGGATGTATGTTCTCTGGGAGATGTTGAGCATTCATTCATTCATTCATTCATCAAGTATGTATGATTGCTCTGACTGGCACTGGAGACTCTGGAAATCAAAACAAACATTGCTCCTTCTACCACAAAGCTCACAATGCACAGTCAAAGACAGACATTAAGTAAGAAACTTCAATGAAAAATATATGGTTCTCAAACTACCTATTGGGTACAATATTTGGGTGATAGGTACACTAGAAGCCCAAATTTCACCACTGTACAATTCATCCATGTAAGCAAAAACAACTTGTACTTTTAAAGCTATTGAAATTTTTAAAAAGGGGATTGTAACAATCTTCTTGATTAAAAAAAGAGAGAGAACACTCCTCACCCCCATTTTTCGTTTCTTTGTTTTTTTTTTTTTTGAGACAGAGTCTTGCTCTGTCGCCCAGGCTGAAGTGCAGTGGTGCGATCTCGGCTCACTGCAAGCTCTGCCTCCTGGGTACACACCATTCTCTTGCCTCAGCCTCCCGAGTATCTGGGACTACAGGTGCCCACCACCACACCCGGCTAATTTTTTGTATTTTAAGTAGAGATGGGGTTTCACTGTGTTAGTCAGGGTGGTCTCGATCTCCTGACCTTGTGATCCGCCCTCCTCAGCCTCCCAACCATTTGTCTTTTCTTTCCTCTTCCTTTCTCCCACCATTGGCATACCTTTGCCCCAAGGCTCCCACATGCCATGTGTCTATACCCTTCTTTCCTCCCTGGTGCCAGTATCCTGGCTTGGACCTATCTCACTTCTGCCTAAGGGACGATCATCATGTTTGACCCAGCTCATTGTCAGCCAGGAAACCCATGGTTTAGTGGCCATTTTTCTCTGCTATGAAACTTCTGGTCATTTGAAACATGCAGGACAGGGTACAGCAAAAAGAACAGAGAGTAGTTGGTGGTCAAGTTCACAGTGCCCATTAATTCATTCATGTATTCATTCAGCAAACATTCATTAAACAGCATCTGCCAGGAATTGAGACATAGAAAGAAAAAACACATAATTGTTGCATAGTAGAAAGGCTATAAATGTCTAAAGGTAAGAATCCCCTGTATCATCTTCATGCCTCTGTCCCTGATATTTAACTCTCTCCTTAGCACAAGGTGGGCACTCAATAAATATTTGTAAAATAAAAGAATGAACTGATATCTTGGCAGAAAATACAGGTATGTAAAGAACTGTAATAAAGTGGGATGACCATTCATTCAACAAATATTGATTGAACGTCTACTAAGTGCTAAGTACTATGTCAAGCCAGACAGATGCAGTCCTTGGTCTTAAGAAGTTCACAGTTAAACATTTGCACTTTAAGTATTAAAGCTGTGATGAGTGATGTGAAAAAGGCCAAGGCCTAGAGAGCATGTAACAAGATGTTTGCCTGGCACATGTGAAAGCCCAGTACCCCCCAAAAATGTCAGATTACATTTCAAAAATGGAAAGATTGGTATAGTTGAAACATTTTAAATGAGGGAAAAGAAAGAGTAGGAAAAGATGAGGTTAGAAAGAAAGCAAAGATTGGATTCCCAGGGCAAATGAGGAATGCAGGGCTTATCTCAAGAACAATGAGAAGCTTTTCTAAGGTTTTAAGCAGAAGCAAGGTATGGTAAGTTTTAAATTTCATACAGTCACTCTGCCTTGAGGACAAAGAATGTCAGGAGATCAAGAGTGTAGGCTCGGTGCGGTGGCTGACGCCTGTAATCCCAGCATTTTGGGAGGCCGAGGTGGGCGGGTCATCTGAGGTCAGGAGTTCGAGACCAGCCTGGCCAACATGGTGAAACCCCTCCTCTACTAAAAATACAAAAAATTAGCCCAGTGTGGTGGTGGGCGCCTGTAATCCCAGCTACTCGGGGGGCTGAGGCAGGAGAATCACTTGAACCCGGAAGGCAGAGGTTGCAGTGAGCCCAGATTGCACCATTGCACTCCAGCTTGGGCAACAAAAGCAAAACTCCATCTCAAAAACAAAAAAAAGAGTGGACAGTTGGAGACCAGTTGGGATGCTACTGCAGTAATCTAGGTGTGGAGTGACATTGTTTTGAACTACAAGGGCGATGTTGCAGACAGAAGAAGTGGACTGATCCTAAATATATCTTGGATGTAGAATTGATAGACCTTGATAATTGGATGGTGGGTGGGTTAGGCAATAACAGCAGGGAGAGGGACTGTCAAGCATAACTCTTAAGTATCTCGCTTGAGAAATTTCATGAATGTTTATGTCATTTTTTGACATTTAAAATACTGGGGAATAATCATGTTTTTGGATAAACATTATTGATTAAATTGTGGATACTGTCAACTTGAGATACCTGTGAAAGACCTAAACGGAAATGTTGAATAGTTTAAATGATATTAATTAGGTGACTGCCTGACCCAATATTATTCCTCTAGTAATTATGGGTGTTCACATGGCCCAATTTAAATCAATCAGAATATCATCATGCCCAGACCGCAATGACAGATTCCTAGAAAAGCCATATGAGCCTCACTGGACCAATCTAATTACTTCTCTTAATCCGAATGGGGAGAACAGATTTTTATACTCCAGTTGCAGAGCTGTGAACCTGTAAGTTCAGAGCTGTTGATGAACATGTCACCTCTGTGGGGATGATGTTGGCTTGAAAGAATGAGGGTACCATACAGAGAGAGAAGAGGCAGAAGAAAAGACTACTGAGAATATAGGCATTCCCTTGCTTCTGACCCTGGCTTGTTTACATGAGCTGAGTTGGTATTTGTCTATTAATACATTTCTTTCTCTGTCTCTGTCTCCCTTTTTCTTTCTCTCTCTGTGTCTCTCTCTCTCTTTCTCTTTCTCTCTCTGTGTCTCTGTCTCTGTTTTATTTTAGCTAGTTTTCAGTGGTACTTTATCATTTATAATCATTCATGATGGTGCTAGCAATATAAGTATGCAGTTGGATTTGCAATTTCTCTACTCAGAAAGAGATTAACTGTAGACATGTTGTTGAAAGTTGTAGATATTGATATAGAATTTGAAGCCAGGGAGTGAATTAGATCACCAAGAAAGAAAGAGGAGAACTGAGATATAAACTCTAAGAATTCTAACACTAAAGTTTCAGGAGAGGTGGATGAATTCTCAAGAAAATTGGAAGAAATGCCTCAAGTCATTGGAGGAAAACCAACAGAGTGTGGTGTGTAAGAAGCCAAGGGTGTTTTAAAGAGATGGTGGTCAACCGTATAGAAACTTCAAGACAGGGAAAAAGTGCAATAAGAACTGGCAATCAGCCACTGGATTGGGTAGTGCAGAAGTCATTGCTGCATTTTCCAAGAATAATTTCAGCAGAGTGGAGGGGTCAGAAGCCAGTTGGAGTGAATTGAAAAGGAAGTGGAAGTGGGGAAGTAAAACCTGAATATGGAAACAATTCTTTTAAGGATTTTAGCTGTGAAGGAGAGAATATGGAAAGGATGGCAACTGGAGAGGGAGCTCCAGAAAGGATATTGTTTACTTTTTTTTTCTTTTGGATGAGAGGGACTAAAACCAAATTATATTTAAAGATCTATTAGATCTTTAAATCTAATAGAGGTACTAAAACCAAATTATATTTGGTTTAAGTCTTGAAATCTAATAGAGGGACTAAAACCAAATTATATTTAAAGATCTATTAGATCTTTAAATCTAACAGAGGGACTAAAACCAAATTGTATTTAAAGATCTATTAGAACACAGAGGAAGGAGCAGCTAACTCTGCCTAGGTGAGTAGAGAAAGATTTCCTCAAGGGAGCTGGGTCTGCAATGGCAAGTAAAAGTATGTTTATTGTGGCACTATTCACAATAGCAAAGACTTGGAACCAACCCAAATGTCCAACAAAGATAGACTGGATTAAGAAAATGTGGCACATATACACCATGGAATACTATGCAGCGATAAAAAATGATGAGTTCATATCCTTTGTATGGACATGGAGGAAACTGGAAACCATCATTCTCAGTAAACTATCGCAAGGACAAAAAACCAAACACCGCATGTTCTCACTCATAGGTGAGAATTGAACAGTGAGAACACATGGACACAGGAAGGGGAACATCACACTCCGGGGACTGTTGTGGGGTTGGGGGCAGGGGGGAGGGACAGCATTAGGAGATATACCTAATGCTAAATGACGAGTTAATGGGTGCAGCACACCAACATGGCACATGGATACATATGTAACGAACCTGCACATTGTGCACATGTACCCTAAAACTTAAAGTATAATAATAATAATTTAAAAAAAGAGAAGGCATTGGCCGGGTGCAGCAGCTTACGTCTGTAATCCCAGCACTTTGGGAGGCCAATGCAGGTGGATCACCTGAGGTCAGGAGTTCGAGACCAGCCTGGTCTCTACTAGTGAAACCCTATCTCTACTAAAAATACAAAAATTAGCCAGGTGTGATGGTGGACGCCTGTAATCCCAGCTACTCAAGAGGCTGAGGCAGGACAATCGCTTGAACCAGGAAGGCAGAGGTTACAATGAGCAGAGGTTGCACCGCTGTACTACAGCCTGGGCAACAGAGCAAGACTCCACCTAAAAAAAAAAAAAGAAGAAGAAGGCATCGCATAGAAAAGGAAGGTTGTACGCAAAGACACAGTGGTGTGTTTGGAGGATGTTCAATAGGTCACGGCATGAAAAACTTTAGCTCTGGACCTTGTTAGGGAGAAAGAAAAATGCCACAAGGCCTTCTGTACCTTTTATCTTTGTTCTTAACTTCATCTTTAAAATAATTAGATCAGGCCTGATTATGTTTAAGGTCTAATCCACTATTAAAATCCATAGTGACTGTTTCACTAGATTGATAATACTCCCAGAAATGAATAATGCACTGCAGATGTTTCCTGAAATGCTGTATAATGTGTGGTGAGAGGCTCCTAGGAGGTTGGAGGCTCAGCCTAAAGTGACCCACTTAGAAAAAAAAAATGTGAAGCATATTTGAAGTTTATTGTGTTTTACCTTAAAAGATCATGTACATCCTACTCCTGAATACATCTGGCAGGATTTTCTTAATAAAGTGTTTTTTTATTATTATTCACTGATGTCCCACGAAGATAGGCCAGCCTCAGCCTTTAGATTTAATTATTTCCTGGTAGCTACTTACATAAACTCTGAGTGACAATGAAAGTCCATGCCTGGAACCTATTTTCTGCTCTGAGTCTGCGCACTTGCCCACTCACTGCCAGCTTCACAGAGGCACAGTCTGAGCACCAGCTCTCTGCAGAAGTGAAATACGGTGGAATGTGGCGATGAGAAAAGGAGAGCAGTAAGAGTAGTTTCACTGGGTTAAGTGATCTGTATCAACGTCCTGGGCTGGATAGAATCAAGTAATGGCATGATGAGCCTTAGCATCTTAGCTGCTCACACATCACATTATTCACATCCACTTGGCTGTATGAATTTTCTTTATAAAATAATATGAGAGGCCAGGCGCGGTGGCTCATGCCTGTAATCCTAGCACTTTGGGAGGCCGAGGCGGGCAGATTGCCTGAGCTCAGGAGTTCGAGACCAGCCTGGGCAACATGATGAAAACCTGTCTCTACTAAAATACAAAAAAAACATTAGCCAGGCATGGTGGTGGGCACCTGTAGTCCAAGCTACTCGGGAGGCTGAGGCAGGACAATTGCTTGAATCTGGGAGGCAGAAGTTGCAGTGAGCCGAGATTGAGCCACTGCACTTCAGCCTGGGCAACAGAGCGAGACTCTGGTCTCCAAAAAAAAGAAGACTATGAGATATAAAATCCACATCATATTGCCTGAAAGAAAAACGCAACACACATTAATTGGATTCTTGGCAAAAGACTGAAAAAAATGTCCCAGAACTGTTGAAGCAAGTTATTTTTAGACAACTTTACTCTAAAATATGTTGGTTCCTCTGAATGAGTTCACAGCGTATACTGCATACTCCTCTGGTCTGATCCTCTTGAACAAAAACACCTCCATTTTTCCTTTTTATTACATAATAAAATAAAATGAGCAGTCTCCCAGCGCCGTCCCAGAAGTACTCCTCCACTGAATGCTCTTTTTTTGTTGGCTTCTATCTACACATTTGCCTTCCTGTGAAGCCCTTGACCTACTTTTGTAACCTAAAGACATTAATAGACACTTAAGTTCTTTCCACCAGTCATTTTGTTTTTTGGTTGTCCCCATTTTTAACTCATGAGGTCACTCTGTGTTTCATCAGATTTCCTACACTGCAGCCTTCTGCTATTTTTCTAATAGAACAGCCGAGGACTAACTTTATATGGCATTGCAAGGGAAGAAGGATTAAGCCATTGGTAGTTACAGAGATCTGACTTTGTGATAAGAGATCTGCCAGTGATTAGAAGACCCCACCTAGTTGGTCTTAAAATGGAATTTGTCCAGATGGTGCCAATGGGAATTAAGGGGCTGCATGGTCCCAGAGCAAACACAATACCTGTCTTTTGGATGCTCTTAATCTCAGGGGCAAAGGAGGGAAATGGGGCTTTCAGAGGCTGAGCCACACATTCCCCCGTGATTATAGTGGTAAATACTTGTGATTCAAAGTGACTGTTTATCAGATACTAGAAATGTCTTTTAAATCATTAAAGGAGTATAAAGGTCTGTTTGAGAGTCGCAGGTTATTGAAATTAATAGGAGTTTTAAAGACATTTATGCATATTTCTGAGACTGCATCTACAAAGGTTTTCAATAATCTTCGTTAAATATATATCTTTGGGAAGAAACACAAGATTCATCTAGAAAACATGACTTGCAGATAAATATGTTTTTTTGTGTACCTTGTTTGCTTACAGAACTTCTATGTATAGCTGGACAAATTTCAGGCGCTATATGCAAATAGGCATACTAAGAGTGCTTACTTCTTTGTTTCCAGTTTCCTAGAATTTGGCATCAGAGTTAAAGTAGAGTCTTGGTAAATGTACTGTTTTTTAGGTACTAGGAAAATCAGAGGCTGTCTGTACTCACAAGGTTTTCCCCCTTAAATTATTCCTTATCAACTTGTCTGATGACAGGAGGGGCATGGTGGCTCACGCCTGTAATCCCAGCATTTTGGGAGGCTGAGAAGGGAGGATCACTTGAGGCCAGGAGTTTGAGAACAGCCTGGGCATCATAGCAAGACTCTATCTCTACCAAAAAATAATTTTTAAAAATTGTCTGATAACAGATCAATGTCCAGTCTTCAGCTTTAAGCTCAAATCTTTGGTGAAATGCACATAATCTGACTGACATATTTTTTGTATTGTTATTCATTACACTTTAATGTAAATGAACATTCTCAGAGACTTTGACAAGGAGTGGAGAGGAAAGCTCAGGGGACTGAGTTGCTGTGGGTGATAACGAGGAAAGCGTCTCTGAGAGTGAAAATGAATACATCCTGACAGCTTAGTTCAACAGTTATTCATGGGGTGGCCTTGCTCTCATTCATGAAACTAGTGCCTTTCCTTCAAAGGGGAGGAGCTTCCAAACTTTGACATGCTATGTGTGCAAATAGGAATGGAATATATAATGTCATGGAATCTAAGTCCAGCTGCCATTTCGGAGGCTCCCTCTTGTGGGCATGCACCCATCTATGTTAACGTGGGCAAATCAAACTTGCCGCCATTAAGAAGTCTTAGATGCATGCATATAATGCACGTTCCTCATGGTCAACTTTCTTACTGCTGGATGACAGAATTGACTTTTGAGGCTGAATGATGCCCAAACTTCTTGTCACATTACAGAGTTTGCATGTAGTTTCCCTTTCTTTCGATATCTTTGGTTTTGGTGTCAGGTAATACTGGTCTTATAGAAGGAAGCCTCTCATCTTTTATTTTTTGGAAAAGTTTACGAAGGGTTGGCATTCTTCTTTAAATGTTTGGTAGAATTCACCACTGAAGCCACTTGGACCTGGGCTTTTCATTGTGAAAAGTTTTTGTTGTTGTTGTTGTTGTGAATTTTTATTACTATATGTGTAAGGAAAAAGAAAGATTAGTGGTTGTCTAGTGACCTCTAGGTAGTGACTAATTGCCTAGTGATTTCTAGGAGAAGCACAGGGTTTCTTTTTGGGGTGATGAACATATTCTATAATTAGATTGTGGTAAGGTTGTGTAGTTATATGAATATACTAAAAATCACTGAATTGTTCACTTTAAATGAGCGAACTAGTATGTGAATTATATTTTTGTAAAGTCATTTAAAAAACAGGTACTGATTCTTTTCATCCTCTCTACTGCTTCTCTTTTTTCTATATTATTAATTTCTGCTTTCTTAAAACTTCTTTAGATTGCTCTTTCTTAAACTTAATTATATTTACTTTTTTAATTAATTTACTTAAAATTACATGTTTACCTTTAAGAAGCACTTACAGCTAACATTTTTATAAGCAGTACTTTTATTCTGTTGTAAATATTTTTTAATTCTGTCATAAATGTCTATGTCCCTAAAATCATAGGCTTAAAATACATAGCTATTTGAATATTTACTGTGATTTCCCTTTTTGTTCACATGAGTTAGTTAAGAAGACATGTCAAAAGTTTTCCAGATATGTTTGTGTTTCCTATCTCTTAGTGAATTTCAATTTTTGTTATCATGTGTACTTATCTTTACTCTTACTAATGCATATTATGTCTGAAATTCTATTTTGTCTAATACTGATATTGTTACACAAAATTTCTTTGCTTATGTTAAAGTAAAAACTTTAGACTAATTAAATTGGCAGACTTTATTTGAGCAAAGAAAGATTCATGAATCAGGAAGCATTCAAGCCAGAACGGGTTCAGAGAGCTCTGCCTAGCAATGCGAGCAGCAAGCTTTTACAGGCTGAACACAGAAGCAAAGTATAGAAATCACCTGATTGGGTACAGGTAAACTTCAGCTTTATTTGAACATGGTGTGATGCGGTACTTTCCTGTTTGGGCGTGGCATAATGAGTTGGCTGCCTGTGATTGGCTGAAACTCAGCCATTTTTTGTACTCCTAAATTAAGTTTCAGTTTGTTTATGCACTAAGTTAGGTTGCAGTTTGTTATGTAGGAATTCAAAGTATCAACACAGCCTCAGGCTAATGGCCTTCTACTTATTTAATTTAACAATTATTAATTGCAAGTTTCCACTTTTCCCATTACTTTCAATCTTTCTGTGATTGTGCTGGAGATTTTTAATGTTTCTTATAGACATCAACTAGCTAGCTTACAAAGCTCTAATCTGTTAGTTTCTGTCATTTATCAGATGCGTTTAATTCATTTTCACTGTCATAATCACTGATATATTTGCATTTATTTCTACTACCCTATTTTCCTTTTACTATCCATTTTCATTGGATTTAAAAAATGTATTTCCATGCCTTCTTTTGGATAAAGCTGTTTTTTAATAATATCCTCCATGAATATTACCCCCCACTGTTGGCTTGGAAGCATTTCTATTATTTTAAGGCATTTCAATTACCATCTCTAATCCTCAAACTACATTTTTCCTAACATCTAAATTTATTGAGAAAATTTCTGAATGTTACAAAAGCCCTGGGTATATATAACTACCTATTAAATAACTACCTAAGATTTCCCAAAATTGCTAAACTAGCTTTTAAAATTGTCAACATTAAATTAATAAACAGACAATTTGTTAATATTGTGTTTACCACTCTTTCTTGTATTCTATGTGCCTTCCCTCAAGGTTGACTTTTCTTTTTGCTTAAATATATCCTTTAATATTTGTGCTCATGAGCATCAATTAATGGTGAACTCTCTAGGCTCTTTAAGAGTCTAAAGTTGCTTTTTTTTTTGAGATGGAGTCTCATTCTGTTGCCCAGGCTTGAGTGCACTGGTGTGGTCTCAGTTCACTGCGACCTCCACCTCCCGAGCTCAAGCAATCCTCCTGCCTCAGCCTCCTGAGTAGCTGGACCTACTGGCACTTACCACCACCCCCAGCTAATTTTTTGCATTTTTAATAAAGATAGGTTTTTCTCCATGTTAGCCAGGATGGTCTCAATCTCCCAACCTCATGATCCACCCGCCTCAGCCTCCTAAAGTGCAGGGATTACAGGTGAGCCACCACACCTGGCCTATTTCTTCTCATTTTTAAAATCAGTTTGGGTATAAAACCTTAGTCTGAGTTAATTTTACTTATTCTGAGCACATGATTCTTTTCTAAAATCCTCCAGTATCTGAAACTGGCGGGTTCTTGGCCTCCCTGACTTCAAGAGTAAAGCCACAAACCCTTGCGCCGAGTGTTAGTTCTTAAATGTTGTGTGTCTGGAGTTTGTTCCTTCAAGTTTTCAGACGGGTTCAGGATTTCTTTCTTCTGGTGGGTTCGTGGTCTTGCTAGCTTCAGGAGTTAAGCTGCATACCTTCGTGATGAGCGTTCACAGCTCTTAAGGTGACATGTCTGGAGTTGTTCAGAGCTGCTCATTGCTCCCTCATGGTTTTGCGGGCTTCAACGGTAAAGCTACAGACTTTTGCAGTGAATGTTACATCTCACAAATGCAATGCAGTACTGACTCAAAGAATGAGCAGCAGCAAGATTTATTCCAGAAAACAAAGCATCCACAGCAAGTAAGTACACCCCCCAACAAATTGCTACTGCTGGGCTGGAGCAGCCTGCCTTTATTCCCTTATTTGGCCCCACACACATCCTGCTGATTGGTCCATTTTTCAGAGAGTTGATTGGCCCATTTTACAGAGAGCTGATTGGTCCCTTTTGACAGGGTGCTGATTGGTGCGTTTACAATCCCTGAGCTAGACACAGAGTGCTGATTGGTGCGTTTACAATCCTTTAGCTAAACACAAAAGTTCTCCAAGTCCCCACGAGATTAGCTAGACACAGAGCACTATTGGTGCATTTACAAACATTGAGCTAGACACAGAGTGCTGATTGGTGCATTTGCAATCCTTTTGCTAGACACAAAAGTTCTCCAAGTCCCCACCAGATTAGCTAGATAGAGTGCTGATTGGTGTATCCACAAACCCGGACCTAGACACAGTGCTGATTGGCGCATATACAATCCTCCAGCTAGACATAAAAGTTTTCCAAGTCCCGACTTGACTCAGGAGCCCAACTGGCTTTGCCTAGGCTCCACCTAGTGGATCTCTTGCCTGGGCCACAGGCGGAGCTGCCCGCCAGTCCCGCACGGCGTGCCTGCACTTCTCAGCCCTTGGGCAGTCAGTGGGACCCCACGCCATAGAGCAGGGAGCAGTGTCCGTTGCAGAGGCTTGAGCCGCACGCGAGCCCACCATGGGGGGAGCTCGGGAATGGCGGGCTGCAGGTCGTGAGTTGTGCCCCACTGGGAGGCCAGGTGAGAATTCGTTGCACAGGTGGGTCAGTAGTGCTTGGGGACCCAGCCCACCCTCCACTGCTGCTGGCCCGGGTGCTAAGCCTCTCACTGCCCAGGGCCAGCAGCACCTGCCGGCCGCTCTGCGTGTGGGGCCTGCAGAGCGCACACACACACACACACACACAAAACTCGGGCTGGCCCATGAGTGCCCTGCACAGCCCCAGTCCCCACCCGTGCCTCTCCCTCCACACCTCCCTGCAGGGAAAAGGAGCCCGCTGGGGCCTCAGCACGCCCAGAGAGGAGCTCCCTCAGTGCAGTGGCGAACTGAACGGCTCAAGCACTGCTGGAGGAGTGGATGCTGAGGCTGAGGAAGCGCTGAGAACAAACGAGGGTGCTAGTGTGTTTGAATTGGTGGGTTCTTGGTCTCACTAACTTCAAGAATGAAGCCACTAGACCCTCACAGTGAACATTACAGCTCTTAAAATGGCACATCTAGAGTAGTTTGCTTCTCCCAGTGGGCTCATGGTCTCGCTAACCTCATGTAATGAAGCTGCAGACCTTTGTGGTGAGTGTTCCAGCTCACAAAAGCAGTGTGGACCCAAAGAGTGGGCAGCAGCAAAGCTTATTGCAAAAAGCAAAAAACAAAACTTCCCCAGCAAGTAAGGAGACCCCATCAGAATGTCACTGCTGGCTCCGGCAGCCTACTTTTATTCTCTTCTCTGGCCCCACCCACATCCTGCTGATTGGTAGAGCCGAGTGGTCTGTTTTGACAGGGCCCTGATTGGTTCGTTTACAATCCCTGAGCTAGACACAAAGGTTCTCCACGTCCCCACTAGATTAGCTAGATACAGTGTCCATACAGAGGTTCTCCAAGTCCCCACCAGGGTAGCTGGATACAGTGTCCATTGGTGCATTCACAAACCCTGAGCTAGACACAGGGTGTTGATTGGTGTGTTTACAAACCTTGAGCTAGATACAGAGTGCTGATTGGTGTATTTACAATCCCCGGGCTAGACATAAAGGTTCTCCAAGGCCCCACCAGAGTAGCTGGATGCAGAGTGTCCATTGGTGCATTCACAAACCCTGAGCTAGACACAGGGTGCTGATTGGTGTGTTTACAATCCCTGAGCTGGACATAAAGGTTCTCCACATCCCCACCAGACTCAGGAGCCCAGCTGGCTTCACCCAGTGGATCTCGCACCAGGGCTGCACGTGGAGCCACCTGCCAGTCCTGTGCCATGTGCTCGCACTCCTCAGCCCTTGGGTGGTTGATGGGACTGGGCGCCGTGGAGCAGGGGGCGGTGCTCATCGGGGAGGCTTGGGCCGCACAGGAGCCCACGGAGGGGTTGGGAGGCTCAGGCATGGCGGGCTGCAGGTCCCGAGCCCTGCCCCGCGGGAAGGCAGCTAAGGCCCGGCGAGAAATCGAGCGCAGCGCCAGTGGGCTGGCACTGCCGGGGGACCCAGTACGCTCTCCGCAGCTGCTTGCCTGGGTGCTAAGCCCTCACTGCCCAGGGCCGGCCGGCTGCTTCGAGTGCCGGGCCCGCCAAGCCCACGCCCACCCGGAAGTCCAGCTGGCCCGCAAGCGCTGCGCACAGCCCGGTTCCCGCCCGCGCCTCTCCCTCCACACCTCCCTGCGAGCTGAGGGAGCCGGCTCCAGTCTTGGCCAGCTCAGAAAGGGGCTCCCACAGTGCAGCGGGGGGCTGAAGGGCTCCTCAAGTGCCGCCAAAGCGGGAGCCCAGGCAGAGGAGGCACCGAGAGCGTGTGAGGACTGCCAGCACGCTGTCACCTCTCACTAGCTCGTTGTCACCTCTCACTGGTAACTACAGCTGCTGTCAGCTTAACTGTAAGTCCTTTGTAAGTAAGCTGTCTTTTTATGTCTAGTAGCTTTGAAAGGTTTCCCTCTTATTTGTTCTCAATGGTTTGTAGTTGCGCTATATATATTATCTTGTACAATTACTATCTATCTATACCTCTCGGTGCTTGGACTTTGCTCTGAAGACTCATGTCTTTCTTCAGCTCTGGAAAAACATCAGGAAATACTTCTTCAAATACTGCTTTTCTACCTTTTTGGAAATTCTGTTAGCCATGTATAAGTCAGATCTTTCGTTTATCTTCCAAGTCCTTTATTTTGTCATTTTTTTCTTTTTGTGATGCATTCCAGTGAAATCCTCGGTAGTATTTTGTAGCGCCCTTGTACTTTCTATACAATCTCCCTACCAAGATTTTTTCCAATAAATTTGTTTTTTTGTGTTTAAATGTTTTACATTTTTTAGATCTACCTGTTTCGTTTAATTTATTCTTATTTTTGTTTGCCAATTTTATATCTTATTTTCAGTGGATATTCTTTAACTTATCTCCTTTATTACCCTAAATGTGCCTATTTAAAAGCCTGTGTCAGACTATTCTTGTACTTTTGTCAAAGGCGGCTTCTTCTTGGTGATTTATATTGGCTTTGCATAGCATTTCTTTATTTTGGTATTGTGGTTTCTAGGCTCATTTTGAGAAACAGTTAAGCCTTTTTGGTTTTTGTTTTTCTTCTACTCTTTCCTTTCTAGTTTTTGTGATACCCTCCACCTAGCTCCCTGGGGCTCCTTAACCAAAACATGTCTTATGTTGCAGATTTGAACTTCATATAATTTAAGGATTATGACGTCAAAGATTATCATATCAAAGACTATTAGTGCCTATGGCCAATTTGGTCATAGAACCAGCAGTCAGTTTCAGATCCTGGAGATGAGGCCGTTTTATTTCCTACCAAGGAGGCAATATTCCCAGGAAACAATTAGCAGAAACTTCCCTAGACTTTTCTGTTTCCTTGTTTAAATTAGGGGGATTTCTACCCCAATCTCTGGCTTGATTCCTGTTGCCATTTTATATAGAGTAATTTTAATTACCATTACTTCAGATGAGCCAAATTCCCAGATGTCTTTGCTTGCTTCCTGCCCCAGAAGCAGGCCCAGAGCTTTGTGTATACACTGCTGACTGCCTTGTTTTCCGGTCCAGGTGCCTGGTGTGGTTCATATAAATTTTTGTCTTGCTTTAAACCTGCTTATATCATTTTACTTATTTATTCATATTTTCCTGTCATTGTTCTTGTTTGAAGCAGAGTTGGGTACATAAGGCATGTACTTACTAATATAATCTTGATGCCTCCTTAGATGAGTCTTCTGTAAATATAACATACAAATTCCTTTAAAATTCCTTGGGGCCAACTGAAACACTTTCTTTGCTGAGATGTTAGCAAGATGGTGGAATAAGACTTTCCAATACTTGTCCCCAAATAGAAACTTCAATCTGAATAACTGTCCATGCACAAAAATACCTTCACAAGAGCTCAGAAAACCAGGTGACAGATAACAGCATCTATTCTGTGTGTAGCAGAGAAACAAGAAAAGACTCGTTGAAGAGAGTAGGAAGGACGGTTTTACATTACCTGCATCATCTATCCCCCAACACCAGGCAACACAGCATAGAGGGAAACACCCTCTGCTTGAAGAAAGGAGAGGGGAGGGAGCACTGGACTTTGTCTTGAACCCCAACACCAGGCCTACACCAGTAAAACCCAGTACTGGGCATGTCTGACAGCCCCAGACTTTAAGCTGGTACCTGAGGAGGGAGTCTCCATTCCTGCCTCAATACCAGCAAGATCCTGCAGTCTCAAGCTCCAGGCTGTTCAGTGAACTTGATCATTGGCCCTGCTCTACCGCCAGGCTCACTCTAACAGTCCCAGGCTCTAGATTGGCCCCAGTGTGACTGGCCCCAAGTTTTGGATCTGCCCCAGAGCCAGGCCAGCCCTCATAGACTGAGTCTCCAGGCCATCTCTAGAACCAGGACTCGCCAGTCCCATAGTCCCAGGTTTCAGGCCCACTCAACACCAGGCCAGCTTGAGGTTCCAGGTTAGCTCAGAGCCACATTGGTCCATACAGCCCCAGGCTTCAAGCCCACCTCAACACCAGATTGACACGCCTGGCCTCAAGTGCCAGGCCAGCACCCATGGACACAGGTTCCAGGCCTGCCCACTGTCAGGCCGGTCTCTGCAAATCCATCCTCTAGGCTGGCCTGTGCAGCTCCATACACCATCAGACACAGGGTCCAGACTCATTCACTAAGCCCCAATGCTGGCTGGTTCCCACAGCCTCAGACTCCAGACCAGATCCTGTGGTTCCAGGCACAGGCCAATAACTGCAATTCCAGGCTCAATACCTGCCCCAGCACGTGACCAGCTCCAAGCTGGTCCCCTGGGTCTGCTCCAGCAGACCCAGGTTCCAGGATACCCTACAGATCCAGGCTCCAAGACAGCTCCCATAGGCCCAGGATCGAGGTTTCTTCACATGGACTCAGGCTCCAGCCTTGCCCCAGCACTTGGATGGCCCCTCCATACTCAGGCTCAGGTTCTACCCCAGTGCCAGGTCAGCCACAGGGGACCCAGGCTTCAAGTCAGGACCCCACAGATACAGGCTCCAGGCCCACCCTTGCAGATCCAGGCTACAAGTGCATCCTCTCAGACTCAGTCAACAGGTATATTTACATTGGCTACAGGCTCCAGACCTAACCTGGACCCAGGCACTAGGCCCACCTACCTGCTGATCCAGGTACCAGGCCAGCTTGCCCAAGGATTCCAAAAGCAAGCCTACCTGTGGACCATGACAGATGGCATTCCTAGAATCTCTGAGGGGACTGACTGGTGAAGGGATTTCCCAGACAAAGCCAGTCTGCAAAGAATAAGTAGGAGATAAGAACCTACTTCTCCAAATGCACAGACACCAATGTACAACCACAAGGATCAAAAACAATCAGGGAAATGTCACCACCTAAAGAACAAAATAAAGCACCAGTAACCAACCTTTAAGAAATGGAGATGTATGAAATGGGTGACAAAGAATTCCAAATAATGGTCTTAAGGAAGTTTAACAAACTTCAAGAAAACAGAACAAAAATCAGGAGAACAATAAATGACCAACATAAGAGATTAAAATCATTTAAAAAATATCAAACATAGATTCTTTAGTTGAAAAAAGAATAAAATTAAAAATGCAAAAAAAAAGAAAGTCAACAGCAGAATTGATCAAGCAAAATCAAAGACATTAAAATACACAGAGGAGAAAATGCAATGAAAAGGAATGAAGAAACCTTATGAGATTTTTGGGACAGCATCTAAAGAGCAAATATTTAAGTTTTAGGAGTTCAAGAAGGAGAAAAGACAAAGGGGTAGAAAGTTTATTTAAAACGAAGTTTATAGCAGAAAACTTCCCAAACCTGGAGAAAAAGGTAAATATCCAAGTGTGGGAAGGTCAAAAGTTCTCTAATTCAATTCTACCTAAACAAGACTATAGCAAAACATAATAAAATTGACAAAAATCAAAGACAGGATCCTGAAAGCAGCAAGAGAAAAAAAAATCACATAGGGCATTTCAGTAAGGCTAGCAGCAAATTTCTTACCAGAAATCTTATAGGTCAGAAGAGGGTGGAATAATATATTCCAAGTGTTGAAGGAAAAAAAAAAGCTGCCAATCAAGAAAACTGTACCCTGCACAGCTAGCCTTCAGAAATGACAGAGATATAAAAACTTTCCCAGACATGCAAAAGCTGAGGGATTTTGTCACCACAAGAACTATCTTATAAGAAACGCTCAAAGGAGCTCTTCAAACTGAAAGAAAAGAACAACAGTGACAGAAAAACATTAAGTATAAAAATCACTGGTAAAAAAAAAAATACAGTAAAATTCAGAGTACTCTCATTCTGTAATGCTGGTATGTAAATCACGTCTTTTGTATGAAGTTAAAAGACAAAACTATTAAAAATAATGGCTACAATAATTTAAGTAATATGCAATATAAAAAGATGTAAATTGTGACATCAAAAACATTAAATGGAGAAGGGTAGAGCAAAAGTGTGGTGCTATTGTTTGAAATCAAAATGAAGTTGTTATCAGCTTAAAATAGCCTATTACAACTAAAAGATGTTATGTGTGAGCCTCATGGTGACCACAAAGCAAAAACCTATAGTAGATACACAAAAGATGAAATGTAAGAAATCAAAAATACTACTAGAGAAAAATAATCACAAAGGAAGACAGCAAGACAGGAAGAAAAGAACAAAAGATTATTACATTAACAACCAGAAATAATCGACAAAATGACAGTAGTAAGTCCTTGCCTATCAGTAATTATCTTGAATGTAAATGGATTAAATTCTCCTATCAAATGATAGGAGAGTGGCTAATGGGCAAAGAAATAAGACTGAATTGTATGCTGCCTACAATAAACTAACTTCACCTTTAAGGACAGACATAGACTGAAAGTGAAGGGATAGAAAAAGATATTTAATGCAAATGGAAACCAAAAGAGCTGGAGGGTAGCCATGCTTGTATCAAACAAAATATGCTTTACGTCAAAAATATTTTGTGCTTTCTTAAGCTTTAGAGCAGCATTGTCCAATAGAAATACAATGCCCGCCACATACGTACTTTTAAATTTTCTAGTAGCTAGACTAAAAATATAAAAAAGGTAAAATTAACTTTAACGATAGATTTTATTTAACCCAATATATTCAACATATTATTCCAAAATGTAATTCATACGAAAATTAGTAAGGTGTTTTTGATTTTTTTATAGTAAGTGTTTGAAATCTGGTGTGCATTTTACACTTACAGCAAGTTTCAATTCATAGTAGCCACACTTCAGATGCTTCATAGGTACATGTGGCTAGTAGGTTTCATATTAGATTGAACAGATTTAAGAAAGGTTATAAAATGATAGTAAATTAAATCACTACCACCACTTTGGCTTTTATTGGACCATTTTGTTCCAAGAATTTCATTAAGTAATTAAGACATAAAGAGCAAAATTTAAATGGCCTCAAAAGCTGTGTCTTCCTCTATATTATACTTATAATTACAATGCTAATATATTTGAAGAACTCACCTTCTCTTTTTGAAGCAAGGAAAGATTGTGAAGTCTTATGAGTACAAATTTATAATAGAAACAAGACCATTTATATTATCAATTCTGAAAAACTGGCTTCTGTAAAATCAAGTTTTAGTTTTACCCAGGTGACATGAAATGAGAATATAAGATTTGAAATAATCATTACATTAATTACTTACTAAGTTAATTAAATATTTAAACTGTATTTACTACCAAAAAAACATTTGGAAAGGCTGGAAGGAGTTAGAAGGGAGTCAGCAGTGTAAAACATGATGGGAGTTTTTTGGGTTTGTATAAAATTATTTTCAGTTGAGGTTCATTTTCAAACCCTCCCCCTACTGCAGACAAAGGATATTTGGTTTTACTGAATATTTTCATTAAGATTTTGATACACTGTTTACAGTCTGACATCCCAAGTGTCTCAGGCAGCTGGGTAGATCTGTTTGGATGCAAGAACTCCCTGTCATCTATGTGTGTCATCTGTGTGGGTGTTAACAAACCTTGCTACTTCTGGAAAGTAATGCTCTCAAAACACATTGTTTCATTATTAAGTCACTTGCTTTCTAAAGCATTGGACCATCTCTCAAAGTTTGGAAATCACACTACTTTACAAAACTGCTTATTTATATGGCTTCGAAACATTGATAGTTGATCAACTAGATTTTGTGGCCAATCTTTAGAAATGCTCATTCGTCACATCTTTTGAAACCCATTCTTTTATTGGTAGCGGTTTTCCCTGGTAATTCCCAGTCATGTCATATTTAGTGGAAACAATATCAGCAATCACAGAGGTCCATAGCCCTTTCCTCCTGGGAGTCTCCAAATGGTTTCCAGATTGGTGGGGGTGGGGGTCAGTGTTCAAAACCTCCATGTGAAGAAAGGGGGGGAGGGAATTCATTTCCAATCAAGGTAAGGGGAAGTCAGGCTCACAGGATCAAATCATTATCCCCAATCATTCAGTCCATCTGTGCTGTGACATTTCCCTTCCGACTGCATTTCCAACAAGCTGAAACACACCTATTTGGCAAGGACTCCTCTCATGCTGGCTGGGGAGCCATCATATTGTCATCACAGCTGGCTATGACAGGCTGCAGGAGTTTAGAAATTGTTCTTGACATGTTGGGAAGCATTTTTATGTCCTGTCATCACAAATGCATCATTTCCTTGTAAATAGTACTGCCTGCTCCCCAGTTCTTGCCATGTAGTTCCATGGTTTATTTTTCCCTCTGAGATTTAGCACCACGTAACATGCTATATATTTGTGAATTTTCTGCTTCTATCCACCAGCATATGATGTCCACGAAAGCCATAGCTTTGTCTGTTTATTCACAGGTATGTTTCCAGCCCCAGGCACTTGATAGGAACTTAGTAACAATTCATTGAATGAAATGATGGATTTACGTACAAGAACAGTTAAGGAGAGTTAGGGAAACCTATGTGAAAGTCACAGTGCTGTGGTTTATTAGCTGTAAGGTCTTGGGTAAGCTGCTCAACCTGTCTGGTTTTCAGGTTTCTCACGTAAGAAATGGAGTAATAACATGTATCTTATTGAGGATTAGATGATGTAAAACTCTCAACTAAGCACAGAACCTGGCTTACAGTAAGCATTCAAAAAAGGGTGGTAGGGTGGTTACTTGAAAAAATACAGTACTCTTTCAGTGACTTCTCACCTGGAAAGTTAAAACTCAGAATCCTCTCTTCAACTGTGAGGTTTAAACCTCAGGGTTGAGTCACATTCCTTCACCAGTCATGGGCAGTGACCTGGGCGTAGCCCTGGTTTCCTGAGTCTCCAGGGCAGCAGGAAATTCCCAGCAAATCTAAACAGTCTTCAAGAATACCTTGTTCCACACACTGGGGCCACAGGCTTGCTTTATATCACAGCCCAGTGGGGACAACTTCTGAGAAGGAAGACGTGCTCATGATACCCCACAGCATGGAGCTTTCAGCAAACAGATGGGAAAATATTGGTTCAGCCCCTTCTAGCTGGAGATTGTTAGATTGGTTTTGCTGAATGGTGCTTTTCCCTTATTTGGACAGGTTGGGAAGTTGGGGACCTGGGGTTGCATTCCTGCACCCCACATTCCCAGCTCCTTTCCACCCTTGGTGTTGAAATAGGAGATTTGGAATGGCAACAGCTCACTCACCCTGCTCAGTCCCTGTGCTTCTGAAAGACATGTGTTCTTGGCTGGGCACGGTGGCTCATGCCTGTAGTCCCAGCACTTTGGGAGGCAGAGGTGGGTGGATCATGAGGTCAGGAGTTCGAGACCAGCCTGGCCAACCTAGTGAAACCCCATCTCTACTAAAAATACAAAAAATAGCTGGACATGTTGGTGGGCACCTGTAGTCCCAGCTGCCTGGGGGGCTGAGGCAGGAGAATCACTTGAGCCTGGGAGGTGGAGGTTGCAGTGAGCCGAGATCGCACCATTGCACTCCAGCCTGGGTGACAGAGCAAGATTTCATCTCAAAATAAATAAATAAATAAAAAGATAGATGTTCTTGCTTCTCCTCCTCAGGCTTTCTGGAGGAAGCACACTTCCGAAAGCAAATAAGTACTAAATGTAGACTCTTACCAGTTCCTTAGTGCACACAGGAATATTTTAGCAATACTTTGAAATAAATGGCATTTTACAAATGCGACACTAAACTGATAAGCATTCCTCACACCTCAAGAAGTGGGTATATGTTGCAGCGCTTCAAATGAGTCAACGATATAATGTCACAAATTAGGCAAAGATATGAAAGCCTCTTTTAAATTGCACTTTCATACATGTGAGATATTATTGACATTACTCATACTCAATGCTTTATTTTTCAGATTAAGGAAAGGGAGGTAAAGTTATTTCAGAGGCAGGATGTGCAAACAATGATTTCTATTCAAACACATGTGCACGCACAGTCTTTACAAGGCTCTCATGCACTAGCTTCTTCCCTCTGGACAGAGAGTGGTCATGTGGGAGCCCTGACCCCACATAAACTGTGTCCATTCCTAGCTCTGGCCTTTGCTGACCCTCCACTCAGGAATGCTAGGAATGCCCTCCCTCTCCTTCCCTGTCCCCAGGCTCTCCATCTACCCAAATCCTACTCAGTCATTTGGACTCCCATCTTAGCACTTGGAGAATCCTTCCCTAAGCATTTCAGTGACCTGCCTTCTACTTACTCTAAACTTCTGTGACATGTTTGTGCTATCCGGTTTTTATAATTGGAAGTTTGTTTCTGTAACCAATTCCCTTCACCCCACTCCCCTCATTGCCTCCCCACCACAGACCCCAACAAGGTAGAGGGTATGTGTAATTCTTGCACAGAAAGGTTACAAATTCTTGTATCCCCTTTTTCTCTAATGGGGAGAAAGAATCTGAAATGCCCGTCTGGAAAGTGATGTACCCAGCAGACAGAAAAGCAGCCTTCAAAAGCTTCTGTAGGGCTTCGTGTTGCTATCTATGCTTCCATGGTCCTGACTGATCCTGAGTGTCCTAACCAGGGGTTTCGGGTCCAGAGGACAGCCTGGAGTCCACTGGAGGGTGAGCAGAATTGTGGGGTGAGGAGGAATGTGGGGCGAGTGACACTGACACCTTTCAGTACATTAATGTAAAGCATGAATTCTGTAGAAGAGAATTACACTGTATTAGCATGGAATAGATTATGCTGTATTAAGAAAATGTGCCTATTTCTTGACACTGAAACAGATCACATGATCTCCAAAAGTAATGCTAGTTTTTGTAATGGGTGTGTGGGGAGTGTGTGTGTGTGTGTGTGTGTGTGCATGCACACATGCATTTGACTCCAGTTATCTGTGAGATAATGAACAAATCTCTCTTCTGCAGCTCATGGTGGGGAGAACCCCCCAAGGAGACTGCACTTTAAAGTCCCTCCTTGATCCCATTCAGATCCAAAACTGAGCACCTGCTCTGTGCCAAGAAATGCTCTATGGAAACGAATCAGTTCCCGCCATCCAGGAGGTCGCGGCCTGCTCAGATGCAAAAGAACTCCGTGAAGGCTAAGGCGCAGGGACACACAGCCTGGGGAGGCGTGGGGTGGGGGCTGATAGTTCCAACTTGGATGAAAAAGAAGGTTGCAACATTGATATGAAAGCTAACTATAGAACAAATTCCTTCTCCTGGAGTGTGAACAATTTCTTGTAACTATTTTATTGAGAAATCTAATCTCATGAGGGTTTTTGTTTTTTGTAGCTCTCCTGACTAACTTGGTTTTTTGGCGTTTTGTTTTTGTTTTTGTTTTTTACTATCTTTGAGATTATTGGGTTTAGCTGAAAATCCACAAAGACATCAAGGGAAGATCAGCTCTGCATACACAGGGCCTGCTTGGGAGAACGCTGGCGTAGTCCAGGCCCCACATCACTTCTTCTCTTCCTCAAACTCTCTCAGTGCTCAGAAACCCCTAAACACACACATGCTCTCACATATACACATCACACACACACCCCCACACCCCCATATACACCCCCAACACCACACATGCACACACTCACATCAGAAATGTGCATACACACTCCTTCACACACACAAACGCACTACACACACCCACATCACATACAGCCCTCACACCCCATATATACACTCCCAAAAACCACACACACTCACATCACACACATACATACTCACACGAACACATCACACACACCACATACACACACACCCCTCACACCCCATACATACACTCCCCAAAACCACACATACACACACTCACATCACACATGCGCATACACACTCCTTTACACACATAAACGCACTACACACACCCACACCACATACACACCCCATACACTCCCTGAAACCACACATACACATACTCACATCACACATACACACTCCTTCACACTCACAAACACACCACACCACATACACACCCCTCACATCCCGTACATACACTCCCCAACACCACACATACAAGCTCACGTCACACATGCGCATACACACTCCACACACACAAACACACCATATACACCCACACCACATACACACACACACACCCTTCACACCTGCTACATACACTCCCCAGCGCCACACACACATACACACTGACATACATCATACACACTCCCTCTTACACACAGACCACACACACAACCCTACACCACATACACACAGCACACATCACACATACACACCCTTTGTGCTGTGAGGCCCCACAGTGCGAAGGCCCGTGCGTACCAGGCCCCTTGCAGTCTTCCTTCCCATGGCATGACTGCGAGGAGAGGGGAGATGGGGTGCTGGTTCTCCCGCCTCAGACCATTTTCAGCAAGAGCAGCCTCCTGGGGCTCTGAGACCTATCCCCCTTCCTAGTCACATCTTTATATCAGAATTGGTTGTAAACGTAACAATCCTGTGACTCACTTGGAATAGTACATAGGAAGTCAGATTTTTAAACAATTTTCCCTTTTTCTAAAGGTTAAAATCAAGGCAGGAAATGTGGAGCATCACAGTACCAAGCCCGTGGGAATGGAGCCCACCCGGGTCCCGTGCTCAATCTGGCTCTCTCTGTAGTTCTCCCTGGCCACACCTCTCTATTTACTCACAGTTCTCTTTTCCTAACGACGTGGTGAAGTGGCGTCGGAAGTGATTTCAGATGCCTCGCTCCAGCATGCACTCTCCTGCCCAGTCTACCCTAGTCCACCTTTCTCAGGCTTTGCCCCACAGTCGGCCTCTTGCACTCTAGCCACCCTCTCTCTCGAAAATGCCCTGGGTCTCCCAGTCTCCTGGCTGGACTCACCTGAACCCCGTTACCTGAAGAAGTAACCCCTTTCCCTTCCACACTTCCCTAGCTGCATGCAGTCCTACTCCCTCCTGAAAGCATTGCTAAAATCCTGCCTCCTTTATGAAGCCTCCCAGTCACCTAGCCTGGAGTGTCACTTCTCAGCCTGGAAAGCCTTTACTGTCCTCCTGGGTGTTAATTTCATTTGTTTATTTGACAAATATTTGTTGAACACTTAGAAGGTACTAAAGACACCGTGTTAGATGTGGGAGATACAGTGCTAACAGCAACACCATGAACAAGCTTCCTGTCCTATGGTGAGTCCCTAGGCTGGCTGCTGGTTCTTTGTAGGGTAAAACTGGGTCTAGGAGCTCTTTGCACCTCTCAGAGGATACTAAGAATTCGATGAGATTTACTGGACCGATTAACAAGTGAATACATTCTTTTTTAACACAATGCCATGCAGAGTTTGAAACAACACTGTCAATGACCCCTCTAAGTAACTAAGGCTGAGTATGGAATGAATAGGAAAACATTTAGTCCTTGTTTTAAATATCAGGTGATTGTTTTCTGCATCAGATTTAGAATTCCGGTTTTGCCAAACACATCTCAGAGAAACAGGCTGGCCCCTGAGCCAGACAGCAGTTGTAAACATCTCTTCTTCCTGTTTAGAGACAGTACTGAATTCCAGAGCTGGACCTGTGAACTACCAGCTCTCCTCTCCCTCTAGGGCTTAGAAACTAATCCCTGAGGGTGTTTGTGTGTTTAGACTTCAGTGATGCCCAGTGCTGGTCAAGTGGTTAGCTCACCACACAAACCACCAGGAAAGGGGTTGAAAACAAGACAGATGGGACTTAGAGCAAAGGGAACACAATTACTCAACGGTCCAGAATCTCAATCCTAGAAGCCAAGTTACGGTTAGCCACATTGCTTCATTATTGACCTTGTTTTTTGGTACATATATTCTTACTTGTACACTGTGTCTTTTTCTTTTTCTGATCAGCCTTCTTCCCACCAACATGGATTGTGCTGAAAGATGACAAATACTTGTATGCTGACAGTTTTCTACAGCTTAAGACCCAGTTCTTGATGGAAGAAAAATAAACATCATCAGCTACTTCCTTCCTAATAACCATACTATTTTAAAGGAACTTGAGATTTTGTTTATAAAACTACACTGATGGTTATGTAACCAATGAGATCTATATTTCTGGCACATTTCCTTTCATGCAGACGCAATTAAAATTTTCAGCCCTCATAGTAATCTTTACATTTTGTGGTTTACTTGGCAACCTGGTGAACCTTGACATTTACCTGAAAGTCAGATATGCATTTTAAGGTATCAAGAGAAAAAGAGTTTTCTTCTGAGATAAAGGAGGGAGTGTGAGGTTGGTTTCCTGTCTTCAATTAGCATTAGATCATAGGTTTCTCGGCTGGGGGTCCCATGACATCAGGTGGCCGGAGAGATGGAGGAATAGCAGCTCATGAATCACCTGACAGCAGGGGGGATATGGAACAATTCTTTCAAGTCTAGCTGGGACTGTTAACACCCATGCTAGGAAGAGCTGTGTCAGTCTTCTGTAGCCCTGAGCTGGGCAAGGCAGTGGATTTGTGGAGAGGTCTCTCTTTGCATGCCTCAATAATAAAAGACTATCTTCGTCTTAGTTTGTTTTCTATTGCTATAACTGAATGCCACAGACCGGGTAATTTATTTTATTTTTATTTTTAAAGATGTTTATTTTGCTCATGGTTTGGAGACTGGGAAGTCCAAGGGCATGTCTACAGCTTTTGGAAATGGATTTCATGCTGCTGTACGTGGTAGAAAAGCAGCAGGCAGACGTGAGCACAAGCGACCGCAAGAGTGAGCTGAGCTTGCTTTTAGAACAACACACTCTCATGAGAACTAACGCGTTCCTGTGATAATGGCATGAAGCCGTTTGTGAGGGCTCTGCCCTCACAGCCCAATCACCCCTGAAAGGCTCCACCTCTTAATACTGTTACATTGGCAATTAAGATTCCAACACATGAACTTTTGGGGGCACACATTCAAACCATAGCCCATCTTAGATAGATCTCTAATTACACAGTGCAATCAACCATGACTAGAGCCCTACTAACTGATCACAGCTTTGATTAAATAAAGAAAGAGCAGTTCTGTGGTTTATTGTGATCCGGTCCATGGCATCCAGGTGAGAAATTAGTCAGTTCTGCACCATGCATGTATTTCTGTTAGTAAAAACTGCGTTACAGACAATTTTTGTGTCCTCCCAAAATTTATACGTTTATGGACTAATCTCCAATGTGATAATATTTGGAGATGGGACCTTTGGGAGGTGATTAGGTTTGGAAGAGGTCATGAGGATGGTGCCCCTATGATGGGAATAGTACCCTTAAAAGAAAGAAGAAAAGACCAGAGCCTTTGCTCTCTCCTCCATGTAAAGATGCAGCAAAAAGACAATCACCTGCCAACCAAGAAGCAAGCCCTTACCAGGCACTGAATCTGCTGGCACCTTGATCTTAGACTTCCCAGCCTCCAGATCTGTAAAACATCAATTTCTGTTATTTAAGCCACCCGTCTATGGTATTGTGTTACACAAACCTAATCCGATTAAGACAAGCTATTTGGACCCATTGAAAAGGAAAGGGCTCATAGCCAACTCTTAAAAACCTTCCTCTCTTGTCTCCTTATTCACTTTTATGCACTTAAAATTTCTAGTATTTAATCAGCATCTTTTCATGCACGCTTCTGTTCTCTTTCTATCTGTTCCAGTATCCTTTTCCACCCTCCTGCCCATTTCCCCTTTTAGGTCATTGCCTGGCTACATCTTACTGCATGTGCATCGAGACTCAGCTCAGGGCCGGGCACGGTGGCTTGGCTCACACCTGTAATCCCAGCACTTTGGGAGGCTGAGGTGGGCAGATCATGGTGGGCAGGAGTTCAAGACCAGCCTGGTCAACCTAGTAAAACCCCATCTTTACTAAAAATACAAAAATTAGCCAGGCGTAGTGGTGCATGCCTGTAGTCCCACCCACTTGAGAGGCTGAGGCAGGAGCATGGCTTGAACCTGGGAGGCGAAGGTTGCAGTGAGCCAAGATTGTACCACTGCACTCTAGCCTGGGTGACAGAGCAAGACTCGGTCTCAGAAAAAAAAAAAAAAAAAAAAAAAAAGCTCAGGTGTCTCCTCCTGCATGAAGCCTCCCAATGCCCTCCTCTCCCTCACCCCTAGCCTGGCCTGGATTCTACACACCCCCATAGCACCCTGTGTCACCTCCTACCAAAGCCTCTATTCTCCCGTGCTTTACTTTTCACTCCCTCTCACTAGACTGTGGGTTTCTCATTGAAGCCGGGACTATGTGCCGAGCTCCAAGAGTAGAATCTAGAGCAGCAGGCATAAAAAAGTGTCTACTGAATAAAATGTGTGTGTCAGTGAAGCCCTTGGAACAGAGATCTTAGGTCATCAACACAAAGGGATGTCATTGTGCAAGAAAGGACCAGGGGGAACAAATGCCAGGCAAGGGCCACGGAGCAGATTAGAGTACAGCACAGATGTTCAAGTCAAAGTGGGGCCCCAAATGTTTCTAAAACTATTGAGATAAAGGCAATGAAGTAACAGAGGGGTTTGGAATGGAACTGATTTTAGAAGCCCAGACTGCAGAATCTCAGGAGGAGATGAAGTTCGATTGGAGCATCAGAGACTGTGGAATATTTATCTACCTGAACAACAACTCTTTTATGGGCTGAGTTGTGTCCTTGAGAAAGTTGAGCTGCTCTCTCAAGTCAAGCTCTTCTCAGACTTTAAGTTGGAAGATAAGAGAGGTACGGGGAGAAAAATGAGAGGCTGGAATTGGTACATACCAGAATTTTGCCTGGGCATTTACCGTCCCCAGTCTCTCCTCACCCCCAAATCATTAAGCCTCTTTCTCTTCCGGGTTTGGATGCCCCAGCAAGACTCCCAGATTCAAGAAGGCCATTTGTGTCTAACACATATGCCAACAGGGGGAATGAGAACACCATATCCTCGCCCTGGTCACACCCCTCTCTACTTGGGGTTTAGCTACCCCACAGTTTCATAGGAAACTCTTGTTTCTTAGGATCTAAAGGTTAACTTGAAATTCATTTCTGATGAAAAACGTAAGAAAACTTTGGAAAGCTGCGCTTGGGTGTTTTACCTTAGGTTAGCTTCCAAGTCCAGAAACTCTGCAAACTATAAAAACTGTAGTGATGGATTTATGTGGTTCCCTGACCAATACAGATATTTGTAATAATAATAATAGAGGAAAAGATAGCACAACCTCAGAATTTTTTCCCTTTACTCAGCTGAAAATTAAACCAGACGGGCAATTACTAAGGTTTTGCCATAATATGTAATACGTGTACACCGCATTTATGGCACATTACGTCTTACATGGTTATTATTCTGCATTCTTCATCCAATCATCTTATTCCTTCTGGTATTTTTATGTGGTGAATGACTACAAGCTGAAAGTCAAGTGAGAAAGGCACTGGTAGTGCAATAAAACACTGACTCAATAAAGAAGGGGCTATTTAAAATGTGACCACCACTACAGTGGACCACAATTGGGGGTGTTGACAGTGAATTCTTGAAGACTGGAAAAGTACTAAGGTATTAAAGCACCATCTGTAATGCTATTTTTACTGCTCTGACTCATTCTATAATTCATTCTACTATCATGTCACAATTATAACTTCCTCTTTCTCAAACGTCAAGATTCAATGGCTTTTTGAGTGCTTTTGTAATGCTCTCTGCACTTAACTAGAAAAAAGAAATCAAAAGAAGAGAATTTCATGTTAAAATAGAAATGTCATATTTTTTAATATTTTTTTTTAGATCTTGGAGAATGCTATTGTATATTCTGACCTATTATTAGAGGAAAAGGAAACAGTTCTATTATTACTAAATATAAACTCAGATCCATTTGGAAAGCGCTTTCAGCTAATTTTCTTAAGTTGTGAGTCACTAGCTGTTTTTGGTGTTCGGTGTCATTTACTGGGAACTAAATTGAATCCTATTTTGGATATATCAGCAAAGATATAATGGATTATAGTAAGTCAGGCTTCTGTTCAGAATTTTTTTGTTCTGTTTCAAACAGTGTTTGGTCTATCTTTTCTTTCTTTCTCAATTCCTTAACTTCCTCTATCTTTTCTTTGGGAGCTAATGTTTTGTTTTCTTTCATTCACTTCTTTCATATTTGTTCTAACTTCCCCCTTTTCTCTTTTTGAAAATTTAAATTATCACCACTCAGCAGTCTGGATTTTTCATTCTAAAGATAGAACTCTGCCACTCAGCTGAGCAGGTGGAGGGTACAATTTGACTTCTTACATCTATTCTAAATAGTAGGATTTTAAGAGAGAGGTTTCATATTTTTTCCCCGATGTAAGAGAAAGTAGCCACATGAAGTATATGAAAACTGAAGGGCCTAAGTACAGCTTATTGGCGTAGTAACTTATATATGTTATCATAATTTATATATGTTATCTATTATAATTACATATTCAACCGTATATTCTGACTTTGAGATCTAAAAATCAGCATGCATATGTTGTGAACTATTATGTTCTGACCCACCAAAGAGTAGTAAATGACAAAGGAATCTGTTGAAATATGTCACTTTTCCATAATTACTAGGTATAGTGAACTAGTTAAACAAAAAATGTAAGATCAATTATTTCCACTCTGTAGCTCAATGTCTAGTCCAAAGGGAGGCTCCAAAGGTCATACTGAATCAAACCACAAGAATAAACACATGACCAAAATGAAATACATAACTGCCTGTTGGAATAGACTTCTCTGGGCTGCTTACTTCTCTCACATTTCGGGAGTATCTTTATGGCCAGGCTCTTCTCACCCTCTGGGGCATGTGGTAGTTGAAGACTTATTTTTGTCAACAGATTGTAATATTCTGAAGGCAGTGATTATGTTTCCTATTGCTTAGTGTCCTCCATAGGGCTAAGTGGCAAAGCTCTAAAATAGCAGATGACTAGGAAATGTTTGCTGAATTGGAAAAATAAAACAAAACAATTAAAAGGAGGTGCTCGTGCTTCTTTACAATCCTAGACTCAGTTATAGAATGCTGGCCATAATCTCAGCAACCCAAGCTTTATTTCTTTTTCTTTTCTTTTCTTTTTTTTTGAGACAGAGTCTTGCTCTGTCGCCCAGGCTGGAGTCCAGTGGCATAACCTCAGCTCATCTCAGCTCACTGCAACCTCTGCCTCCTGGGTTCAAGCCATTCTCCTACCTCAGCCTCCCAAATAGCTGGGATTACAGGCACGCGCCATCACGCCCAGCTTATTTTTGCATTTTTAATAGAGATCGGGTTTTGCCATGTTGGCCAGACTGGTCTCAAACTCCTGACCTCAGATGATCCACTCGCCTTGGCCTCCAAAAGTGCTAGGATTTACAGGTGTGAGCCACCGTCCCCGGCCCCAGGCTGTATTTCAAGAAAGCATTCTTCAGAAGCTGTGAAATGCCTCTGAAAATTCCTTGCAACCTTGGAGTAACTCTATCTGGAGCCTAGATACTTCATTCTCGTCCTTGATTTTCTTATCACTTTCTGTAAACATTGAATAAACTACTGACTCTGCATTGCCTTAGCAAACAGTTTGTGTACATACTGCATCATTGGGAGTTAACAAAACCAACTGAATTCACAGTGGCTGCTATGATCAGGACAACTAACGTGGTTGAACTAGAATGGATCTTAGGAAGTCACTTTTCTTTTGCCAGTAACACATGCATTCTTGTGCATGAAGCAATGTATAGCTGACAGCCATCAATTGAATTACTCAACAGCTCCTCTTTGGTGCGATGCGCTGTGTTGGAATCTGATACCCTGAATTCTTGATCCTCAAGGCATGGCCAGGACATTGGACTTTAGGTAAGTTAGGAGTTCTTGGCTATGCTTAGGCATCCAAGGAGCAGTGTGTGGAGAAGCAAAATTCAGGTGTTATAACAAGGAATTCAATTCTGTACAGTGTCAGAATCAAAGTGACTCCCACATCATGATCCAGCTTGAGCACTGCTCCTTGTGGGCTGTTTGGATACTTCCAGGTGATACTAGAACCCCCTGTAGCTTCATTGAATGGAAAGAGCAAGGAATTTAGAGATAGCCAAACCTGGCTAAAAATTTGGGCTCCAACAATTATCAACTGTTAGATTTTGAGCAAGGTGCTTAAACTCTTTGAGCATTAGTCTCCTCATCTACAAATCGGAAATTATGAGTTCTTGTTGTTATAGATTAAATGGGATTATGCCAAAAAGCTTTTATTATAATTTATGCCATTTAGCAAACATCAAATAAAAGATAACTTTTCCTCCTCTTCCTTTCCCTCTCTCATTCTCTCCTCCTTCTCCTTGCCCTTCTCCTCTTATTCTTATTCTTATCCCTATTCTTCCTAATCTTCTTATTCTGTGTCTATACTGGGAAAAGTACTCCAGCATGGAAGGCTACATCCATCTTGCATAGAATCAGGTGTGAGGAAGACCCTAGGCCTCTTCATGGCCTTGTGTGCATGCACACACATATATGTAAAGGCAGGAAAAGGGTTTGAGGTAGAAGGGGAAGATGGCACAGATTTTTTGAGGCAGGGATATTATCTCACACAACACAGCACCTGAATAGCCCCCTGCCCAACCAGTTAACACTCCTTAAGCAGGGAGCTGGTGATATGCTGATTTGGTCTAATTGACATCTCTCTTCAGTCTCCTCAATTCCTGTGCCCTAGGAGGCTATGTGGAAAGGGAGAGGCAGCACTTTACTAATGGATGATTCTGCATCCTCATAAAGACCACTCTCAAGTTCATGGGCTTCAGAGGGGTGCTGCCTCCAACCACCCCTCACCCAAACCTGGTCCCCTTCTGCTCACTCCAGGGGCCCTACCAGATGAGCTTTCTGAGATCCACATGGTCCAAGGCCTTTCTCTTGGCTACTTCATATTCTAAATGCTGGGGCAAGGAACACAGTAGAAATTAAAGATGGAGAACTTGGCAGACAGGAAAAACAATTCCTGTGCTTTTCCAACTATTTGTAGCTAGGTCACCAAATTTAAGCTGCAAGAAAGAGGTAGATAAACACAAAACTAGACTAAGAACACATTCATCCATTTATTCATCTATTCATTTAGTTAAGATTATTATTATTTAAGTTGTTATTAATCTGTTATTTAGTTAAGATTATCATTTAGCTAAGATTGTTCGCTAAATCCCTATAATTATAATCCCTGCTATAACAGACACTGGGCTAAAAGCTGAGGTTGTAATGGTAAACAAATCACATAGAACACCTACACTCATGCATTTATAGTCTGGTCTGGAATCTTATGGCCTTGATGAGTAAACATCCAGTTATCTAATAATATTTCAGCTACTAGTGCCGTGTAACAAATTATCCCCCAAGTTAGCAGCTTACACCAACCTTTGTGTGATGCTCATGGCTCTGCAGTTCAGGAATTTGAACAGGGCATAGCATTCCCTAATGTCTGAGGCTCAGCTAGCAAGACTGAATGGTCAGGGCCTGAAATTACCTGGAGGTGTCTCTGTTCACTTGGCTGAGTTCTTGCTGGCTGTTATTTGGGACCCCTGTTGAGCTGTTGCCAGGAATACCTACATCATGTGACCTCTCCAACAAGATAGCCTTAGGGTACCTGTGTCTCTTAAGTGGCAACTCGCTTCCCCTAGAGCAAGCATCTCAATAGAAACCGGCAAAAGATGCATGGCTTTTTCTGGCCCTGCCTTGGAAATCATTGGCCATCACTTTTGTCATATTGTATTGGTTATTACGGCTGAATAGACTCCAGGGAAGGAGAGTTTGAGTCCTTTAATGTCTGCTTGCAGCTAATAATGAAGGAGAGGCAAGGTAGGAGCACGTAGGATAGGAGATAGGGCTGTGGACATCTGTAGAAAATGCAGTCTGCAAAAATGACAGTGTTACGGTAGGGGAAGAGAGGGGAATGTATGAGGAGCCTTAGTCCTCATTGGCAAAGTCAATTAAGAATTTTTCAAAGAAAATGTCCACCTAGCTGAGGACCAGTGGAAATTAACCAAACAAAAATTACATGTAACATAGTATTTTAAGCAAGTGAAACAACATGGGTGAAGGCCAAGGGTCTGTTGAGAGCCTAGGCCATATGTGGAACTGAAATAGTGTCCATGTAGCTGCCTTATAGGGTGTGAGGGTGATATGTAGTCAGGGAGGGTGTGATAAAGTTGGTAGAAGGGAGTGTAGCCTAGTGTAGTGAATTCTTACAATTTTATGTTGACTCAGCATCCATTTGGAATAAAAGTTGGACCTTTTCATACCCAAAATAGGGCTTCATCACCCTTAATGTGGTTTCCAGTTCTCTGTCTTCTCAACATCTCAGAGTGGTTATTCCAGATATTTGCCTTAAACAATCACCTCCTGGTGACCCATGGGTCAGCTGGATACAACCTGCTTGACTCACCCCACTGACCCCCACACCCCACATGGACTGTGCAGTGACTACCTCTCAGTCACAGCGCAACCCCACAGAGCTCATATCTGCTTGCTGTAAACCCACCACTTAGAACTCGTCATGGGAAACCCGCTTGGGGAAGGCCCTGGACTCCAATGAAGGCTTTGGCCCACAGGTCTCTCTGTGTCTTGCTCCCCATTTGCCGATCGTGCATGTATGTCCTGGATAGCTGCCTTCTTTCCACTGGCCCTGTGAGGCACGCTGCTCTGTGCTCTGTGGGATCTGTAAGGAATACACTGCTTCTGGTAGATTGTGTGTGTTGAGTTGCTTCCTCTGTATCTCACTTGAGAAACACACCTGAACTTAACTTCTTTCCTGGTCAGAGCTCTCTAGAGCATGGCTATCTTGGCAGGAATAAACTGGACACGAGTTAGACAAGAGCACAAGGGCATCTTCTAGAATAAATGAGTTTCCTATTTGAGGGACACCCGGTCACAGATGGGACACTTAGGCATGAGGCAATGAGCCAGGATAAAGAAGTACCCTGTGAAAGGCACGTTGTAAACACCCTTGGTCAAATCCCCTGGAGCCCCATCAGCACAGGCCTGGAGTTCATAGCCACTCTAGAGATAGAGACCTCATGAGTAAATTAGAGAAAAATCCAACATGTGTGTATATGTGTGTGTGTGATAAAGAAATGAAGCTAGAGGTAAACAGTGTTTACCACATCATGAAGGTTCTGGTGAAACATACTATGGAGTTTGAACAATAGCTAGTTGGGGGCAGAAAGAAACATTTATATTTTGAAAGGATATTATAGGCAGCATACAAATGAGTACAGGATTCAAATGCGATCAACCCTTAATTTTCCAAAATTCAAACTCTGTAACAGATAAAGGTGCTTATCCTAGCCATGAAGAAGAAAGTATAAGCTGCTTGTTTGTCTTCTATATTATTATTTTAAAATTTTAAATGAAAAGTCCTCTTTATTATCCTAAAGAAGTATACTTAAAGCTCAAGTACTATTAAATTTCCTCCCACTCCTCAACATATAAGATTCACACATATAAGATTTTTCTGATTCCTATGAAAAGCACTGGTACACCTGAAATACTGCTTTAAGGCCTTATGTTAAGTATCATTTATTGCTACTATTATTTTTCATAATATGGAGAAAATCTTCACTCCAAGAGAAAATTTAAATCCCCAGTCACCAGTCTCTTCTCTAGAAAGAATCAAACTTTCCTCAAGAAGCAAAGATGCTGAGTAGGAGATGCCATCATCATAAGACATTTGATGATACTGTGGTCTGCATGGCAAACGGCCTTTTACTCTATGAAACCATTAATTTCCTGCACTGTGGTTCCCAAGTGTTTGCCTTCTTGGAACAATGATGGGAAGTTTCCTAACATAAGAAAGACTGTGACGACAGCTACATGTTGCTCCTCCTAGATTTGGAAAATGTCCCATTGTCCTTCATGCATTAGATGGAGCTAAAATAAGAAGTCTAGACAGTGGAAAATGTATATAAGCCTTGAGTTTGTTCCGTATTATTTAGTATTATCAAATGGAAGTCACTCAATAATCTCCCCTCTAATCAAAGCAGAATTGAGGAAGTATGCAAGAGTATAAAGTACATATGTAAAAGTAAGGTAATGAATCTTAGGCAGTTTTCCTAGTTCATTGTTAGCTACTTCAAGTTTTTTTAGAAGTAGGTAAGATAAAAATTATATGGAAGTGAGAAAAATTTTATTTATCAAGTTTGAAGGCAGCTTGTTTCCAACATTCAAGACCCTTCGCTGCCCAATAGACTGATTATAGCCAGTAAATAGTTGGTTTAGTCGGTTTGATACTTTGCCAGCTGATGCGAGGCCACACCAGTCTATTTTGTCTTTTACTATATCCCAACACAACAGGTGTTTTACACCCTTTTATTTGAAGAAACTTTGAGAAAGCTTACTATTCAGGCTTTGTTCTTCTTCTTATCCCCACTCGTAATATCCTACATTTCAAAACGAAGTAGTAGCGTTCAACTTTGTTCTTCTTTTCTACATTTTCTTTGCATACTCTAAGTCACTTGAATTTCTGAATGAGTTTTACAATCAGCTTTCCTTTTCTGAAAGAAAGAAAAAGATAAAAAAATGCATCTGGGATTTTGATTGAGATCATATTGATTCATCAGAGCGATTTGGGGAAAATTGATAACAATACTAAATCCTCTGACCCAGGAAGAAGTTTCTTCATTTTTTCCCCTCTAATTTCTCAGCAAAGTTGCATCATTTTCAAGGCAGATATTTTGTCAGATTTATCCCTACTTATTTTGTTTTTTTCGAGCAATTGTAAATAATGTCATTTTTAAAGTTTTTTCCATTTCCAATTGTTCGTTGCAAGTTTATAGAAATACAATTAAATTTTGTGTATTGATTTTATATTCTAAAATTTGCTAACCTAACTTACTGGTTCTAGCAATTTTTTTAAAGATTACACTGACTTTTAAATATAGACAATTATATTGCCTGCAAAAGAAAAGTTTTTCTTCCTTTTCAATCTTGATGCCTTTTATTTTTTCCTCTCGCCCTATTATACTGGCTAGATTCTTCAATACAATGTTGAATAGAAATGGTTGCAGCAAGCATCCTTGTCTTTTCCTTCAGGTTTGGAGAAAGCATTCAGTCTTTCATCATTAAGTTTGATGTTAGTTGCAGGGTTTTTTTGGTTGATGCCATTTATCAGGTTGAGGAGAGCCCCTTACATTCCTAGTTTGCTAAAATGTTTTAACAGGAATGGAGGTTGGATTTGTCAGAGGCTTTTTCTGCATCTACAAAGATGATCACGATGTTTCTTTTTTTGTTTGTTATGGTGAATTACATTAATTGTGTTTAAAATGTTAAACCACTCTTGCACTCCTGAGATAAACCTCACTAGGTCATGGTGTGTTATTGTTTTCATTTGTTGTTAGATTGACTTGTTAAATTTTTGTTTAGGATTTTTACATTTAAGTCCATGAAAAATATTGATACATAGTTTTCTTATCTTACAATGCTTTGTAATGTCTTTATCAAGGTAATTCCAGCTTCATAGAATGAGTTAGGAAGTGTTACCTGCTCCTCACTTTCTGGAAATGTTTGTACAGAATTGATATTATTTCTCTCTTGACTGTTTGGTAGAATTCACCAGTGAAGCCATCTGGGCCTGTAATTTCCTTTGTGAGTTTTAAACTACAAATTTAATTTCTTTCATAGATGGGGGTCTATGCAGATTTGTTTCTTCTTGCATGGGTTGTAGTAATTTGTGCCATTTAAGAAATTTGTTTAACCTAAGCTATCACGTTTATTGACGTAAAGTTACTCCTAATATTCCTTAGTATCCTTTTAATATCTCATATGGTTTGGCTATGTCCCCAGCAAAATCTCATCTTGAATTGTAGCACCCATAATTCCCATGTGTTGTGGAAGGGACCCAGAGGGAGATAATTGAATCATGGGGGTGGTCTCCCCCATACTGTTCTTGTGGTGGTAAGTCTTCTAAGATATAATGGTTTTATAAGGGGAAACCACTTTTGCTTGGCTCACATTTTTTTTTTTGCCTGCTGCCATGTAAGATGTGCTTTTCGCCTTCTGCCATGATTGCGGGGCCTCCTCAGCCACGTGGAACTGTGAGTCTATTAAACCTCTTTTTCTTTATAAGTTACCCAGTCTTGGCTGGGTGCAGTGGCTCACACCTGTAATCCCAACACTTTGGGAGGCCGAGGTGGGCAGATCACAAGGTCAAGAGATCGAGACCAGCCTGGCCAACATGGTGAAATCCCATCTCTACTAAAAATACAAAAATTAGCTGGGCATGGTGGCACATGCCTGTAGTCCCAGCTACTCAGGAGGCTGAGGCAGGAGAATTACTTGAACCTGGGAGGCGAAAGTTGCAGTGAGCCGAGATTGCGCCTGCACTCCAGCCTGGGCAACAAGAGTGAAACTCTTTCTCAAAAAAATAAATAAATAAAAAATAAACAAATGAATAAATAAATAAATAAATAAACAAATAAATTACCCAGTCTCAAGTATGTCTTTATCAGCAGTGTGAGAGCAGACTAATACAGTAACTTGGTACTGGTAGAGTGGGGTGCTGCTGTAAAGATATCAGAAAATGTGGAAGCGACTTTGGAACTGGGTAATAGGCAGAGGTTGGAAGAGTTTGGAGGGCTCAGAAGAAGACAGAAAAATGTGGGAAAGTTTGAAACTTCCTAGAGACTTGTTGAATGGCTTTGACCAAAATGCTGATAATGATATGGACAATGAAATCCAGGTTGAGGTGGTTTCAGATGGAGATGAAGAACTTCTTGGGACCTGGAGTAAAGATAACTCTTATGTTTTAGCAAAGATACTGGCAGCATTTTGCCCCTGCCTAGAGATTTATGGAACTTTGAACTGGAGGGAGATTATTTAGGGTATCTGATGGAAAAGATTTCTAAGCAGCAAAGCATTCAACAGGTGACTTGGGTGCTGTTAAAAACATTCACTCTTAAAAGGGAAACAGAGCATAAAAGTTTGGAAAATTTGCAGCCTGATGATGCAATAGGAAAGAGAAAAACATTTTCTGAGGAGAAATTCAAGCCAGATGCAGAAATTTGCATAAGTAATGAAGAGCCAAATGTTAATTGCCAAGACAATGGGGAAAATGTCTCCAGGGCAGGTCAGAGACCTTTATGGCAGCCACTCCCATCTCAGGTCTGGAGGCCTAGGAGAAAGAAATGGTTTTGTGGGCCCAGGGCTCCCCTGCTCTATGGAGCCTAGGGACTTGTTGCCCTGAATCCTAGCTGCTCCAGCCATGGCTAAAAAGGGCCAAGGTACAACTCAGGCCATGGCTTTAGAAGGTGGAAGCCCAAAGCCTTGGCAGCATACACGTGGTGTTGAGCTTGCAGGCACAAGGAAGTCAAGAATTGACATTTGGGAACTTCCCCCTAGATTTCAGAAGATGTATGGAAACACCTGGATGACTAGGCAGAGGTGTGCTGTAGGGGTGGAGCCTTCATGGAGAACCTCTGCTAGGGCAGTGTGGAAGGGAAATGTCAGGTGTGATTCCCCACACAGAATCCCCAATGGGACACTACCTAGTGGAGCTGTGAGAAGAGGGCCACCATCCTCCAGACCACAGAATGGTAGATCCACTGACAGCTTGCACTGTGCACCTGGAAAAGCTGCAGACAATCAATGCCAGCTCATGAGAGCAGCCAGGAGGGAGGCTGTACACTGCAAAGCCACAGGGGTGGAGCTGCCCAAGACCATGAGAACCCACCTCTTGCATCAGTGTGACCTGGATGTGAGACATGGAGTCAAAGGAGATCATTTTGGCGCTTTAAGATTTTACTACCCTGCTTGATTTCAGACTTGCATGGAGCTTTTAGCCCCTTTGTTTTGGCCAATTTATCCAATTTGGAATGGCTGTATTTACCCAATGCCTATACCCCAATTGTATCTAGGAAGTAACTAACTTGCTTTTGATTTTACAGGTTCATAGATGGAAGAGACTTGCCTTGTCTCAGATGAGACTTTGGACTGTGGACTTTTGTGTTAATGCTGAAATGAGTTAAGACTTTGGGGGATGGTTGGGAAGGGATAATTGTTTTGAAATATGAGGACATAAGATATGGGAGGGGCCGGAAGTGGAATGATATGGTTTGGCTGTGTCCCCAACCAAATCTCATATTGAATTGTAGTTCCCATAATTCCCATGTGTTGTGGGAGGGACCCAGTGGGAGATAATAGAATCACGGGGGTGGTTCCTCCATATTGTTCTCGTGGTAGTGAATAAGTCTCACAAGATCTGATGGTTTTATAAGAGCAAACCCCCTTTTGCTTGGCTTGCATTCTCTTTGCCTGCTGCCATGTAAGATGTGCTTGTTGCCTTCCACCATGATTGTGAGGCCTCCCCAGCCACGTGGAACTGAGTGCATTAAACTTCTTTTTCTTTATAAATTACCCAGTCTCAGGTATGTCTTTATCAGCAGTGTGAAAACAGACTAAGACAATATCCACAGAATCTGTAGCTATGTCACCTTTGTGTTCACAATATTGTCCACTTGTGTCTTCAGTTTTCCTGATCAGTTTGGCTAGAGTTCTGTCAATTTTATTACTCTAAGTAACTGAATTTGGGTTTTATTGATTGTATTATTCTGTTCTGTCATGGCTATAAATAAATACCTGAGACTGGGTAATTTATAAAGAGGTTTAATTGGCTCATAGTTCTGCAGGCTGTATAGGAAGCATGATGTTGGCATCTGCTCAGCTTCTGGGAATGCCTCAGTAAACTTAAAATCATGGCAGAAGGTGAAGGGGGAGCAGGCACATCACATGACCATAGAACAATCGAGAGAGAGCAAAGGTGCTGTACACTTTTAAACAATCAGATCTTGCAAGAATTCTCTATCATGAGAACAGCACCAAGGGGATGGTGCCAAATCATTCATGAGAAATCCACTCCCATGATTCAATTACTTCCCACCATGCCACACCTCCAATACTAGGGGATTACAATTTGATGTGAGCTTTGTGCAGGGATACAGGTGCAAATCATATCGTTGATCTTCTTTATTGTTTTTGGTTTTTTTATTTCATTAATTCTATCATGATTTTCATTATTTCCTTTCATCTGCTTACTTTGAGTTTCATTTGCTCTTCTTGTTCTGGCTTAATAAGGTGAGAGCTGAGGTTATTGACTTGAGGCTCCTCTTCTTTTCTAAGTCAGGTGTGGAGTGGTATAAATTTCCCCTGAAGTATTGCTTCAGTAGCTGCCCACAAATTTTCATCTGTTGTGTTTTCATTTTCATTCTTTTAAATATAGTTTCAATTCCCCACTTGATTTCTTCTTTGTCTTGTGGGTTATTTAAAAGCGTCTTATTTAGTTCCCAAATATTTGTGGATTTTCAAATATTGCTGTTATTTATTTCTGGTTTAATTCTATTGTGGTCAGAGAATTTACTTTGTATGACCTGAATTCCTTCGAATTTATTAAAACTTGTTTTGTATCCTGAAATATGATCTATCTTAGTAAATACTTTTCACTTTTTAAAAAATGTGCATTCTGCTGGGTGAAGAGTTCTTTAAATGTCAATTAGGTCAAGTTGGTTGATAGCAGTGTTCATGTCTTTTATGTCTTCACTAATTTTCTGTCTATTCATTCTATCAATTATTGAAAGAGAAGTATTAAAATTTCTAGGTATAATTGAGAACTTGTCTATTTTTCCTTGTGGTTTTATCAGTTTTTGTTTCATGTGTTTTTAGCTTCTGTTATTAGCTGTACAAAGTTTTAGGTTCTATTATTAGCTACATAAGGTTTTGTTATGTCCTCTTTAGGAACTGACCCAAATATCATTATAAATGGATCTTCTTTATCTTTGATAATACTTTTTGCTCTGACAGCTAGTTTATCTGATATTGATATTGCCAGTCTATTTTTATTTTTATTAATGTTAGTATAGTAAATCTTTTTCTATCTTTTTTCTTTTTATGTATTTGTATGTTTGTATTTAAAATGTGTTTCTGATAGGCAGCAAAGGGTTGAGTTTTGCTCTTCTACTCAATTTGACAATCTCTGTCTTTTAATTCAGGTGTTTAGATCACTTACATTTAATGTGCTTGTCTATATTTTTAAATTTAAATATATTATACTATGTGATGTCTATTTGTCCTCTTTTTTTTAATTCCACTTCCCTCTTTACACCTTTTTTTTGGATTAATTAAGTATCTCTAAAGCGTCATTGTATGTTTTTTGTTGGCTTATTACCAATAACTTCTTGTTTTGTTCTCTTGGTGGTTTCTTTCCTATTCATATGATACATCTTTAACAACATACCATGTCTTCAAATAACATATCACTTCGTGTAGAGTATAAAAATCTTATAATAGTATACTTAAACTTCTACCTTCCCAGCCTTTGTGCTATTGTTTTCATATATTTTACTTATACGTATAAAGCCTCATACTACATTGATATTATTTTTATTTAGTCAATTATCTTTTAGAGATATTTAAGCACTAATAATACCATATTTACCCATATAGTTAATTTCTTATAGTGTGGTTATTATGATGACGCATTCTTCCAGCATTTGTATTTCTGAAGAAGTTCTTATTTTCTTCATTTTTGCTGGGTATAGATTTCTTAAAAGATCTTTTTAATGAGTATCATTTTCTAGTTAGCAGAGTTTTTTTTTTCTTTTAGGGTCTAAAGATATTATTTTATTGTCATCTCACATGCCTTGTGTCTGATGAGAAATCTGCTGCTGTCCTTATTTTTGTTCCTTTGTAAGTAATACATTTTTTTATCTATGGCTGCTTTTCAAGTTTTCTATGTATCACTGGTTTGGAGGAATTTTATTATGACACATTGTGTGGTAGTTTTATCATGTTTCTTGTGACTGGCTATTGATCATTTGTCTGTGGATTTAATTTTTATCAAATTTTTGTCTATTGTTTTCTTAAATATTTTTTGTCTGTTCCCTCTTTTCATTCCTCTTATTTGGAGACTCCAATTACATAAATATTAACTCACCTGAAGTTGTCCCACAGCTAACTGATGCTCTTCTTCTTGTTTTAAATTCTTTTTTCTTTTGTTTTACTTTAGATAGTTTCTATTTCTATGCCTTTAAGTTCACTAAACTTTTCTTCTACAATATGTAATGCTGTAAGTCTTATGAAATGTATTTTTTACTACGGACATTTTAGTTTTCATCTCTTGAAGTTGAGTTTGGGTCATTTGAATACATTTTCCATGGTACTTCTTAACTTTTAAACAAAGAGAATACCTCTGACTATTGATGGGGAATCTGTCTCTCTTTGCAGCTCACTTCTCTCCAGCATTCTGTCCTTGTTCTCCTGAGCTCAGTCTTCTTCTCCTGAGACTCTCAGCTCCATCCCCTCAACTCAAGGAGTCTAGTGGGCTCCCCTTGAGTTTTATCTCCCAGTGGCACAGCCTAAAAACTCTCTCAAAGCCGCACACTGGGGCAATTATAGGGCTTACCTTATATGTTTCTCATCAGTCAGGATCACTGTACTCTATTTTCTTATATCCACTATCTCGAAAACTGTTGCTTTTTTTGTTGTTGTTCTTTTCTTTTCTTTTCAGACAGGTGGACAAATCCATTCTGTGTTACTCATCTTGGATGTAAGCTGAATTCCTTCTTTTTTTTAAAAAAAAGCCATAAATGCTATTCCTTTACCTGAACTTAGTCTTAATAATTACAGAAAATTGTTAGCAACCCAATAAATAGAGAATTAGTAAATGAGAAAAAAACAAAGAAAATTTTCAGAATGTATCACAGGAAAAAAGAAATAGAAAATATGAAGAATTATGAGACATAGAGTAGAATGGAAAACTACAGCATATTTTTTGCATTCTGTTTCTTTCTTCTGGGTTTGGTTTTCTTCTTACTAATATACATCCTTTTGTAGTTCTTTCAGTGATGGAAAGACCATGAGTCATAAACTCTCAGGTTTGATTCATTTGAAATTGTCTCTATTTTACCGTTACTCATGAATAATAATTTAGCTAGGGAAAACTTCCCAGGTTGGTAACTATTTTCTTCTAATGCTTAAAGGCATTATTTTATTGTTTTCTGGACTCTAGTATAGCTAATGAGAATTTTGCTATCCATCTAGTTGTTTCTTTTGTAAATAATCTAGGTTTTACACTGATTGCTTTTAAAATTTTCATTTGTCTTTAGTAGCCTGCTGCATGCTACTGATCATCATCTGGAATTCTGGTACTTTAATCCTTGCTGCTACCACCACTTGGGAGTCAGACAGGAAGTAATCTTGAAAAGGCCATATTTTCTTTTATTACTTTGTTTCATATACCCAGGGCCAGCTTCATGGGTCTGCAACCTATGCAATCACAGAGAATGTCACATTTAAAAGGGTCCCAAACTTATTTTAGTGTTCTCCAGTTGCCATCTTGTAATTCCTAATAATTTAAATTTGTTTAAATTTTATTTTTAATTGTGGTAAGAGACACACAACATAAGATTTACCATCTGTTTTGTGTTGCTTATAAAGGAATACCTGAACTTGGGTAATTTATAAAGAAAGAGGTTTATTTAGTTCTCAGTTCTGCAGGCTATACAAAAAGCATGGAACCAGAATCTGCTTTTGGTGTGGGCTTCAGTAAGCTACCACTCATGGTGGAAGGCAAAGGGGAACTGACATGTGTAGAGATCACATGGTGAAAGAGGAGGAAAGGGGTGGGGGAAGGACCAGCCTCCTTTGAATAACCAGCTCTCATAGGAACTAATAAGAATGAAAACTCTTTAACCCCTGAGGGAGGGTAGTAATCTAATCATGAAGAATCCACCCCTATGACCCAAACACCTTCCAATTGGCCCCACCTCCCTACACCACCACAGTGGAAATTAAATTTCAACATGAAATTTGATGGGAACAAACCATAGCAGTATTGTATCAATTTTTGCATCTACATTCAGTAGAGTTAAGTAGATTAACATTATGAAACCAATCTCCAGAACTCTTTTTACCTTGCAGAACTGAAATTCTTTCTCCATTAAACAACAACTCCTATTTCCTCTCTCTCAACCCTTGTTAATTACTATTCTACTTTCTGTCTGAAGTTGACTACTCTAGGTACCTCATGTAAGTCAAATTACACAGTATTTGTCCTTTTGTGGCTAGCTTTTTTCACTTAGCGTAATATCCTCAAGATCCATCCATATTGTAGCATGTGTGGCATTTCCTTCCCTTTTAAGGGCAAATAACATTCCACTGTCGGTATATAGCACATTGGGTGAAAATTCTGAAAAATACTTTTGAAAAAGGGTTCCCACATTTTAATTTCGCACTGGTCCTGTAAATTATGCAACTGGTCCTGTTTTTATTTAATTATACAAGAATTTTATTTTTAAAAACTGTAAAGGAATACAGTATAGGAGGGGAAATTAATCAATAGTGTACGCTTCACAAGACTACTTTCCATAGTCCAAAAGAAAATTACACAGAGTTAGGCCGGGCGCGGTGGCTCACGCTTGTAATCCCAGCACTTTGGGCGGCCGAAGCGGGCGGATCACGAGGTCAGGAGATCGAGACCATGGTGAAACCCCGTCTCTACTAAAAATACAAAAAAAAAAATTAGCCGGGCGTGGTGGCGGGCGCCTGTAGTCCCAGCTACTCTCGGAGAGGCTGAGGCAGGAGAATGGCGTGAACCCGGGAGGTGGAGCTTGCAGTGAGCTGAGATTGCGCCACTGCACTCCAGCCTGGGCGACAGAGCAAGACTCCATCTCAAAAAAAAAAAAAGAAAATTACACAGAGTTAAACCCTTCATAGATATACACCACATACCCAGCCTTGCCCCCTGACCCTTGGGTCTCCCTCCCTCTAAGGAGGCTTTTCTTTCTCTGACAACCGGAGTGTGAGTCTTCATCTCCTCTTTGGAAAAACGCCTCCCCTACTCACTGGTATCAGTCATGTCCAAGAATTCTCATCCTACCCATTTCCACATCTCAACCAGCACAATCTCTAGGACAATATTTTCCAGTAGGAAATTTCCCAAGTTAAGCTAGGATATCACTGGGACATGAGTTTTCCTAAGGACAGTCAAGATAAATATTGGCACTCTGAGTTATCTCTGAGATCAGGTCAGTGCTCTCTGAGATCTCCCTGGTAGTGTAATGTAGAAATATGCCTTCCTCAGTCATCTCACAGGTAATTCTTGCCTCAGGAGAGACATTAAGTTCCAGAAACATCACAACTGAGACCTGTAATAAGAATGAGAAGTTTCTCTAATTACAGTCTATTGTGCTCAGGCTGCTCCCACAGCCAATGACAATATATATTATTTTGTCCACAAGTGACAGGTTGCCCTTTGTCTCCTTTCGAATTCCAAAATTTGACCAGAGGCCCAGAGCACATAAAAAATGAGCCCTAGCAAATACACTCATCCTTCCGTGGCCCTGGGGGATTGGTTCCAGGACCCCCATGGTTACCAAAATCCACACATACTCAAGTCCTTTGTATAACACAGTGTAGTATTTACATATAACCTATGCACATCCTCTTGTATGTTTTAAATCATCTCTAGGTTACTTATAGTATCTAATACAATGTAAATGCTATGTACACAGTTATACTGTATTGTTTAGGGAATAATGACAAGAAAAAATGTCTATAGATTTTCAGTGCAGACACAAATATTCATTTTTTAAAAATATTTTTAATCCGTGCTTGGTTGAATTCATGGTTGTGAAACTCATGAATACAGAGGACCAACTGTAAAGCTTTTTCAAACTATAGAGCCATTCACTTTTTGGGGTCCTCCCTGTGGTCACACAAATACCTAGATGAGGCTTTGACCTAAGAGTTTTGCTGCAAAAGTGAATCAGAATTAAAGTAGTTTCGTAATTTTTAAAGCAATTCCCAAGGCCTAGAGGATGGGATGCTGCAGAGGGCTGGGGAGAGTGTGTGTGTTTGTGTGTGGTGCTTGGGGGTGGTGTGGGGGAACGTGATGCTGCTCATAACATGAGTTTAGATGAACGAGCCTGTGAAATGGAATTGGGTGACAAAATAATCCTCAGGGAAAGCCTGTTAGGTGGTTGGAGTTCTAATTACAAATGAAAGAGGTCAGACCTCATTATGATAAAAATGCAGTTTTAGCTTCATGATTTCAGCTAGTGCTTTTGATCCAGCTATTAAAAATCCTGCAAAGATTTTAAAGGCAATTTGGTTCATTTAATAGATTGTCTGGACCTGAGCTGACCAGCGGGGTGGCTTTGGGTCATTTAAAACGTGCTGTACATGTAAAATTCCCAGTTGATTTTGAAGACTAATGAAAAATAAGAAAGCCAAATATTAAAAAAATATAACATTTTATACACATTGGGTTAAATAATATGCTATTATAGTTTTAACTGTTTATTTTTACTTTGATTTTCCTGTGGGGTTTTTTCAGTGAAAACCAAAAAATCTGTTAGAAATTCTAACACTAGTCCTTTAGATTTAGAATTCTAAATTCTAAAAGAGTTGTAACGCCTCTTTTTAGTTTTCAAATGCAGCTACTACATTTAAAATTGCACAGTGACTTGGTTTTGTGGCTCACATTACGTTTCTATTAGACAGCACTGTTCCAGAATCCATTTAGTTTTTGACACAAATTAGATCTTTGATAGTCTCAGATTTATTTTCATCCCCAAGGTTCATGACATTTTGCATACTTCCTAACTGTAGTCTCAGAAGTGAGTCAATTGCAGTGGGTTAGGTGACACTAGCCTGCCTGCCAGCACTCTTGCCTCCAACTCTCTACAAGTTGTCTGCTACACACACCTCAGGTGAAGAGGGAATCATTTATTTCTTTGAGGAAAAGAAGACTCTTCCCTCCAACCAAGCTGATGTTCCAAACTCTTTTTTTTTATATTTGATTTGATTTTTTGAGACAGAGTTTTGCTCTTGTTGTAGCTCTGGAGAGCAATGGCGCAGCCTCCACGTCCCAGGTTCAAGTGATTCTCATGCCTCAGCCTCCCAAGTAGCTGGGATTACAGGCATCTGCCACCTTGCCTGGCTAATTTTGTATTTTTAGTAGAGACGGGTTTCACCATGTTGGCCAGGTTGGTCTCGAACTCCTGACCTCAGGTTATCCATCCGCCTTGGCCTCCCAAAGTGCTGGGATTACAGGCGTGAGCCACCATGTCTGGCCCAAACTATTTTTTTTAACCTAAACTGTAGGATATAGTAAGTAGCAAATTGTCAAATTTAGCAGAGCTTTTCATTATAATATCCATGGTCTATCAACCATGCTATAAATAAATAGGTGACTTAAAGCCTCAAATGTCTTTCTGAGTGCTCTGGCCAGAGCAGAAAATGGAGATATGACTTCAGCAAATGCTGAATTGCAATTCGACTTTATTCTTAATGAGGCAGATAATTTGTAGTGTGATGAAATACACAGAAAATGCTATGTTCAGTGGACTCAGGGGAGACTTAATAGATAGAAAACTTCTTTTGCTCCTGGAAGCTAAAGGGAAGGAGAAGGGAGACAGAGGAGAGATAAAGGGAAACACAAGAGGTATCAAAAGACTATATATTCAGGTGATTCCGTTCCAAGATGGCTGAATAGGAACAGCTCCAGTCTGCAGCTCCCAGCATGATCGATGCAGAAGACGGGTGATTTCTGCATTTCCAACTGAGGTACCTGGTTCATCTCACTGGGATTGGTTGGACAGTGGATGCAGCCCACGGAGGGTGAGCCGAAGCAGGGCGGGGCATCGCCTCACCCGGGAAGCGCAAGGGGTCAGGGGGTTTCCTTTTCATGGCCAAGGGAAGTTTTCCACATGGTACCTGGAAAACTAGGACACTCCCACCCAAATACTGTGCTTTTCTAATGGTCTTAGCAAATGGCACACCAGAAGATTATATCCTGCACCTGGCTCGGAGGATCCCAAGCCCACCGAACCTTGCTTATTGCTAGCGCAGCAGTCTGAGATTGACCTGCGAGGCAGCAGCCTGGCAGGGAGAAGGGCCTCCACCATTACTGAGGCTTGAGTAGGTAAAAAAAGCGGCCAGGGAAGTTCAAACTGGGCGGAGCCCACCGCAGCTTAGCAAGGCCAGTTGCCTCTGTAGTCTCCACCTCTGGGGGCAGGTCATAGCTGAACAAAAGGCAGCAGAAACTTCTTCAGACTTAAACGTCCCAGTCTGACAGCTCTGAAGAGAACAGTGGATCTCCCAGCACAGTGTTTGAGCTCAGAGAATGGACAGACTGCTTTCTCAAGTGGGTGCCTGACCCCCATGTAGCTTAACTGGGAGACATCTCCCCATAGGGGCAGACTGACACCTCACATATGAGGGTGCCCCTCTGGGACAAAGCTTCCAGGGGAAGGATGAGGTAGCAGTATTTGCTGTTCTGCAATATTTGCTGTTCTGCAGTCTCCGCTGGTGATGCCCAGGCAACCAGGGTCTGCAGTGGACCTCCAGCAAACTCCAACAGACCTGCAGCTGAGGGACCTAACTGTTACAAGGAAAACTAACAAACTGAAAGGAATAGCTTCAACATCAACAAAAAGGACATCCACACCAAAACCCCATCTGTAGGTCACCAACATCAAAGACCAAAGGTAGATAAAACCACAAAGATGGGGATAAACCAGAGCAGAAAAGCTGAAAATTCTAAAAACCAGAGAGCCTCTTCTCCTCCAAAGGATCACAGCTCCTTGCCAGCAATGGAACAAAGCTGGATGGAGAATGACTTTGACGACAGAAGTCAGCTTCAGAAGGTTGGTAATAACAAACTTCTCCGAGGTAAAGGAGGATGTTCAAACCCATCGCAAGGAAGCTAAAAACCTTGAAAAAAGATTAGACGAATGGCTAACTAGAATAAACAGTGTAGAGAAGACCTTAAATGACCTGATGGAGCTGAAAACCATGGCATGAGAACTACGTGATGCATGTACAAGCTTCAATAGCCGATTTGAAAAAGCGGAAGAAAGGGTATCAGTGATAGAAGATCAAATTAATGAAATAAAGCAAGAAGAGAAGTTTAGAGAAAAAAAGAGTAAAAGGAAATGAACAAAGCCTCCAGGAAATATGAGACTATGTGAAAAGACCAAATCTACGTTTGATTGGTGTACCTGAAAGTGACGGGGAGAATGGAACCAAGTTGGAAAACACTCTTCAGGATGTTATCCTGGAAAACTTCCTCAACCTAGCAAGGAGGCCAACATTCAAATTCACGAAATACAAAGAACACCATAAAGATACTCCTTGAGAAGAGCAACACCAAGACACATAATTGTCAGATTCACCAAGGTTGAAATGAAGGAAAAAATGTTAAGGGCAGCCAGAGAGAAAGGTCAGGTTACCCACAAAGGAAAGCCCATCAGACTAACAGCGGATCTCTCGGCAGAAAGTCAACAAGCCAGAAGAGAGTGGGGGCCAATATTCAACATTCTTAAAGAAGATAATTTTCAACCCAGAATTTCATATCCAGCCAAACTAAGCTTCATAAGTGAAGGAGAAAAAAAATACTTTACAGACAAGCAAATGCTGAGAGATTTTGTCACCACCAGGCCTGCCTTACAAGAGCTCCTGAAGGAAGCACTAAACATGGAAAGGAACAACCGGTACCAGCCACTGCAAAAACATGCCAAATTGTAAAGACCATCAATGCTAGGAAGAAACGGCATCAACTAATGGGCAAAATAAACAGCTAACATCATAACGACAGGATCAAATTCACAAACAGTATTAACCTTAAATGTAAATGGGCTACATGCCCCAATTAAAAGACACATACTGGCAAATTGGATCAAAAGTCAAGACCCATCAGTGTGCTGTATTCAGGAGACCCATCTGACGTGTAGAGACACACATAGTCTCAAAGGAATGGAGGAAGATCTACCAAGCAAATGGAAAGCAAAAAACAAACAAACAAAAAAAAAGCAGGATTGCAATCCTAGTCTCTGATAAAACAGACTTTAAACCAACAAAGATCAAAACAGACAAAGAAGGCCATTACATCATGGTAAAAGGATCAATTCACCAAGAAGAGCTAACTATCCTAAATATATATGCACCCAATACAGGAGCACCCAGATTCATAAAGCAAGTCCTTAGAGATCTATGAAGACACTTAGACTCCCACACAATAATAATGGGAGACTTTAACACCCCACTGTCAACATTAGACAGATCAACAAGACAGAAGGTTAACAAGGGTATCCAGGGCTTGAACTCAGCTCTGTACCAAGTAGGCCTAATAGACATCTACAGAACTCTCCACCCCAAATCAACAGAATATACATTCTTCTCAGCACCACATCACACTTATTCTAAACTTGACCACATAGTTGGAAGTAAAGCACTCCTCAGCAAATGTAAAAGAACAGAAATCACAACAAACTCTCTCTCAGACTACAGTACAATCAAACTGGAACTCAGGATTAATAAACCCACTGAAAACCGCACAACTACATGGAAACTGAACAACTGCTCCTGAATGACTACTGGGTAAATAACGAAATGAAGTCAGACATAAAGATGTTCTTCGAAACCAATGAGAACAAAGACACAACATAGCAGAATCTCTGGGACACATTTAGAGCAGTGTGTAGAGGGAAATTTATAGCACTAAATGCCCATAAGAGAAAGCAGGAAAGATCTAAAATTGACACCCTAACATCACAATTAAAGGAACTAGAGAAGCAAGAGCAAACACATTCAAAAGCTAGCAGAAGGCAAGAAATAACTAAGATCAGAGCAGAACTGAAGGAGAGAGAGACACAAAAAATCCTTCAAAAAATCAATGAATCCAGAAGCTAGTTTTTTGAAAAGATCAACAAAATAGATAGATTGCTAGCAAGACTAATAAGAAGAAAAGAGAGAAGAATCAAATAGACACATTAAAAAATGATAAAGGGGATATCACCACTGATCCCACAGAAATACAAACTACCATCAGAGAATACTATAAACACCTCTAAGCAAATAAACTAGAAAATCTAGAAGAAATGGATAAATTCCTGGACACATACACCCTCCCAAGACTAAACCAGGAAGAAGTTGAATCTCTGAATAGACCAATAACAGGCTCTGAAATTGAGGCAATAATTAATGGCCTACCACCAAAAAAAGTCCAGGACCAGATGGATTCACAGCTGAATTCTACCAGAGGTAGAAAGAGGAGCTGGTACCATTCCTTCTGAAACTATTCCAATCAATAGAAAAAGAGGGAATCCTCCCTAACTCATTTTATGAGGCCAGCATCATCCTGATACCAAAGCCTGGCAGAGACACAACAAAAAAAGAGAATTTTAGACCAATATCCCTGATGAATATCGATGTGAAAATCCTCAAAAAAATACTGGCAAACTGAATCCAGCAGCACGTCAAAAAGCTTATCCAACAAAATCAAGTTGGATTCATCCCTGGGATGCAAGACTGGTTCAACATACACAAATCAATAAACGTAATCCATCACATAAACAGAACCGAGACAAAAACCACATGATTATCTCAATAGATGCCGAAAAGGCTTTTGACAAAATTCAACAGTGCTTCATGCTAAAAACTCTCAATAAACTAGGTATTGATGGAACATATCTCAAAACAATAAGAACTATTTATGACAAACCCACAGCCAACATCATACAGAATGGACAAAAACCGGAAGCAGTCCCTTTGAAAACTGGGACAAGACAAGGATGTCTTCTCTCACCACTCCTACTCTACATAGTTTTGGAAGTTCTGGCCAGGGCAATCAGGCAAGAGGAAATAAAGGGTACTTCTTTAGGAAAAGAGGAAGTCAGATTGTCCCTGTTTGCAGATGACATGATTGTGTATTTAGAAAACCCCATGATCTCAGCCCAAAATCTCCTTAAGCTGATAAGCAACTTCAGCAAAGTCTCAGGATACAAAATCAATGTGCAAAAATCACAAGCATTCCTATACACCAATAACAGACAAACAGAGAGCCAAATCATGAGTGAACTCCCATTCACAATTGCTACAAAGAGAATAAAATACCTCAGAATCCAACTTGCAAGGGATGTGAAGGACCTCTTCAAGGAGAGCTACAAACCACTGCTCAACAAAATAAAGGAGGACACAAACAAATGAAAGAACATTCTATGCTCATGGATAGGAAGAATCAATATCATGAAAATGGCCATACTGCCCAAGGTAATTTATAGATTCAATGCCATCCGTATCAAGCTACTAATGACTTTCTTCACAGAATTGGAAACAACCACTTTAAAGTTCATATGAAGCCAAAAAGGAGCCCGCATTGCCAAGACAATCCTAAGCAAAAAGGACAAAGCTGGAGGCATCACACTACCTGACTTCAAACTATACTACAAGGCTACAGTAACCAAAACAGCATGGTACTGGTACCAAAACAGATGTATAGACCAATGGAACAGAACAGAGATCTCAGAAATAACACCACACATCTACAACCATCTGATCTTTGACAAACCTGACAAAAACAAGCAATGGGGAAAGGATTCCCTATTTAATAAATGGTGCTGGGAAAACTGGTTAGCCATATGTAGAAAGCTGAAACTGGATCCCTTCTTTACACCTTATACAAAAATTAATTCAAGATGGATTAAAGACTTAAATGTTAGATCTAAAACCATAAAAACCCTAGAAGAAAACCTAGGCAATACCATTCAGGACATAGGCATGGGCAAGGACTTCATGACTGAAACACCAAAAACAATGGCAACAAAAGCCAAAATAGACAAATGGGATCTAATTAAACTAAAGAGCTTCTGCACGGCAAAGGAAATTACCATCAGAGTGAACAGGCAACCTACAGAATGTGAGAAAATTTTTGCAATCTACCCATCTGACAAAGGGCTGATATCCAGAATCAACAAACAACTTAAACAAATTTACAAGAAGTAAACAAACAAACACATCAAAAAGTGGGCAAAGGATATGAACAGACACTTCTCAAAAGAAGATATTTATGCAGCCAACAGACACCTAAAAAAATGCTCAAAATCACTGGTCATCAGAGAAATGCAAATCAAAACCACAATGAGATACCATCTCACACCAGTTAGAATGACAATCATTTAAAAAGTCAGGAAACAACAGATGCTGGAGAGGATGTAGAGAAATAGGAAAGGTTTTACACTGTTGGTGGGAGTGTAAACTAGTTCAACCATTGTGGAAGACTGTGGCAATTCCTCAAGGATCTAAAACTGGAAATATCATTTGATCCAGCAGTCCCATTACTGGGTATACACCCAAAAGATTATAAATCATGCTACTATAAAGACATATGCACACGTATGTTTATTGCAGCACTATTCACAATAGTAAAAACTTGGAACCAACCCAAATGTCCATCAGTGATAGACTAGATTAAGAAAATGTTGCACATATACACCATGGAATACTATGCAGCCATAAAAAAGGATGAGTTCATGTCCTTTGCAAGGACATGGATGCAGCTGGAAACCATCATTCTGAGCAAACTATCACAAGAACAGAAAACCAAACACCACATGTTCTCACTCATAGGTGGGAAGTGAACAATGAGACCACTTGGACACAGGGTGGGGAACATCACACCCGGGGGCCTGTCATGGGGTAGGGGGGAAGGGGAGGGATAGCATTAGGAGAAATACCTAATGTAAATGACGAGTTACTCGGTGCAGCAAACCAACGTGGCACATGTATACCTATGTAACAAACCTGCACGTTGTGCACATGTACCCTAAAACTTAAAGTATATACATATAAAAAAGACTATTCAGTAGCATTTTATTAATTATGTTAAGAATATACTGTATGCATTAACTTTTCATTTACTGAGCAAAGGTTTTTTGATTTTGGTATTTGGTTAATAAATGAACAATAATTTTATTCTATAATATTCAGAATATTTAGAATTCATTTGGTGTTGTCGAGCAAAAAATTTATGAAAGGATATATAGCTCATTTTTCTTTCCAATTATATTTCATGAAGTTCAAGTGTGAAGGTATAATTTGTGCTCATCAATTAATATATCCTGTCATGCCTAAAAATGTTGGATTTGTACTTTTCTATAGTCCTAATATTTAACTTGAAAATCTTCTTGGGGACTTTTTTTAAGTTCAATGTTTCTAAGAAGTTCTTAGTTTGTTAATTTTTTTCCAAGCTGATTTAGAAACTTTTTGAATGCATCTTAAATTTTTTTGAAGAAATACATTTTTTCTTCGTGTGCTATAAAGTACTCCGATACTCCTTTAAAATACGTGTATCAGGTAACAGAACTAACATCTTTGTGGAAACTGCTTTTCTTGTGTAGTTACCTTATTGCGCCTATTGTGTCTGGGAGAAATCACTGATTTTCCTGGATATTCTCCAAATGTCTTTACCAGTGTTTAGCATTATAATAGGAGTCAAGTCTTTTTTTTTCCACTATAATTTCAGATCTTGAATGTACTCCAGAATAAATATAGTACATAGTTTGTCTTTGCAATGCAAAACCCTCAGTCATGTGCCTCCCCACCCCTGTGGGGGGTTAATATTAGGAATTAGAATAAGTCAATGAAATATGGGAACATACTTCATGATCTCACTCATGGCCTGCTTGAGAGGGCCTGAAATAACTACTGAGGAAAAAAAATATTAATCTTAATTGAATTCTCCTAAAGTTAATTGTGATAATGGTTATTTTTCTACTAGGTAAATCAACTGCTTTTTTGAGAATAAATGCCTAAATGAAATCCTGCTTATTTCAATCTATTTAATGAATCTTTAACATTGAATCAGTATCAGAGTTGTGGCTGTTTTTCTTATTATAATTTAACCTCAGTTTTAATATATTTAGACCTAACTATGTAACAGCTGAGCTTGTAATAGCTGTACATGTTGAGGGCCGCTTTCTGCTAAGACCTTTGATTTTCTGTCTGGGGACTTTCTTTCTGACCACTGGGGCATGAATGCCCTGCTCATACAAAGGCTAAGCCAGGAATATAGGGGAATTAACTTAAGAAACAGCTCACAAGCAGTGTTAAGAGGGAAGCTAGTAATGACTATCACAGTTTTGTCACCCCTTCATCTGATTAACTTTGAGGCATATTCTACCTCAGTACTTTACAAACTTTATCATTTCGGGATCCTGTTAAAAATTTACATCCTGATTCAGTGGATTTGTGGTAGAGCTTCTGATGATGATGATGATGATGATGATGATGATGAAGATGATGATGGTGATGATGATGATGATGATCTGCTTTGAGTAGCAGGCTCTACACTGTCTCTCAGAATTCCCCAGTGGAATTAAGCTTCATTTGCCCTCAATGGTAACTTTCTTGATTATTCTCCTTTGGTTGGTTTTCTTCCCTTGCCTATTTCTCACTTCTCTATTCCCCTACCAGTGTTTCCTACTTGCATTTCTTCTGGGGTAACCCAAGCCAAGAATATGCATCTGTCTATTTATCTATCTGCTCACCTATCCATCCATCTATTCATCTACATCCGTCCATCCATCCATCCATCCATTCACCTATCTAGCTATGTAATGCATTCATCTATCTTCTATTTATCTATTTATGTAATCTATTTATCTATCTTATCTATCATGTATCTAATATATTCATCTATCCACCTATCTATCTATTCATCTACCTAATCTATTCATCTATGTATCTACTATTTATCTATCTAATCTATTCATCTATCCATCTATCTATCTAATCTGTCTACCTACCTACCTACCTGTCTGGAACACAGCAACAGAGCACAGCCTCTTAAAAAATCCGGTAAATTGAAGAGCTGAAAGAGAAAGAATGAAGACATACTGGAGGGGGTGGAAAGGAAAAGTTGATGACTACCACCTAAAGGGACTTTTTCTTCCTCCTTGTGTCATTTTCAACAGGATGTAGTATCATGGAGCTCTGGTGAAAGAAGAGACTAGGCAGTTAGCTATGGCTACATGAATGGGACAGCTCCAGAAGTCCATGGAGGGATCCCCTTTCTACTAGGAAAGATGGGCAAGGACTTTATTCCTGATTCTATTATTCAGGGCACATTGCTGACAGGGTTGGCCAGTGAGGCAATAGAGAGAAGGCAGGCCAAATGCTAATCTTGGAAAGGACGGAAATCAGAATAAGCAGAGAGACACAGGGTGAAGTGGTAGCAGAGAGCAGATGCCACAGTGTGTGGGCTTGTGGGTCAGCCCTATTAAAGGGAGGAAAATCAGTAAATGGGCTTGCAGATGGTTACCCAAGATTTCTTTGTGACTTTGTGCAGCCTGTACAATGTATGCTCCTTCTCTTGTGGGGGTGTAATTGAGAGCCCTGGACTTCCTCAGCTCAGATCCCAACTCTGCCACTTCCTGGTTATGCTACCTTAGCATGTGTATTCAACCTCTTTAAGCATCGGTCTTCCCATCTATGTAGTGGGGACAGTAATTCCTATTTCATGGGATTGTCATAAAAATTAAATGAGATGTTTTGTACAAAGTGCTGCCTTTATTACAACTGGAGGATAAGAGAGCAGCCCTGATACTGTACATATTCCCAAGAATGATGAGGAAATGATGGTGGACCTTTTACTTGATTCCAGCATTATGAACACACACACATACACACACACACACACAAACACACATATGTTTAATAGCATATAGGTAGAAAGCCACAGGAGCGGTAATACCCTGATTATGTAAATCAACCCCATCTCTAACAGCTAAAAAACCCTACTACTGCTCTTAGCTATGCATGAAATCACCCCCGTGAAACTTCTTTGAATAAAGCAAACATCTGTTCTTGGTGGAATGCAAAAGAGAAACTTTATTTGAAGTTCCTGCTTCCCCTTCTCATTAAAAGTATTTCGAGCACTATTAAAATAGTTTCTGCCAAGAGCACTTTTTGCGCTCTTCAGTTTCTTAGGTTCACTGGCCTGAGAACCAGCATTCAGCATTCTTAGTCCCACCATAGCTGGCAGTCTGGGGTCTGGGAAAGGCATAGAGTCAGTTTGTTTTTGCCATCAAGACCCTCTGATCGCCTCGGATGGTCTCACCTGCTATTGTTCTTTCCAGTCCTGACATGTTGATATTCTGGAAGCAAGATCTTGGAAGGCCAAGGACAGGTCATTTCTTAGGACTGTGTAAAAGAGAATCGGCCTTTACAGTGAGCTATTTGATTCTAGTAGTTCTTTCATCTCAGTCTTTTGAAAGCAACTTCCCCTCTTTAACCAACACCTGCCATGGCCTCTTCATGAGCCGAAGAAGGTGAGTGCTGATGGAAATCCCAGATGTGGCCAAAACTCCCCAGCAGCAGACAGGTCAAAGGTCTTTTGTACTCTTTCCCGTAATGGGTGGCACTTGATCTTCAGAGTGGCTTACACTGTTCAAGAGGGTTTGAATCATAAGACATTTGGGGTTAAAAAAAAAAACAAAACCTGTCATTTTGCATTTTGATTTTTGTAGAGCCACCTATAATGTATTCGAAAATTGTGTTCTTGAAATAAGCCTGTAATAGTAGGTGTCAAAAGTATCAGAGATAAAGTGTCTACTCTTTTAGTGGTGTAAGTTGTGGTTGTTTCAAATTACATTTCCTTGTACTATATGATGGATGTACTATGCACACACACGTGTGTGTGTGTGTGTGAGAGAGTGGAAATGTGTAGGTAGTCAGAGAGGGAAGAATAAAGAATTCATGCTAATGTCTAAATAAATGAATTAATTAGTGAAATAAATAGATTCCTATTTACACTATACTACAATTTTTAAGGATAACCAGTTGTTAATTAATACACTGGACTCGAAGGAGACTCATTTGTGTTGAAACATGAAATGTTTGTCCTCCCTCCTTCTCCCTCCCACCTGAAAAACATGAAAGTTCTGCAACTCACACATACTAGTGTAATTTAAACACACTTTAAAAGAATTGATAGGCTGGGCGTCGTGGCTCATGCCCGTAATCCCAGCACTTTGGGAGGCCGAGGTGGGCGGATCACGAGGTCAGGAGATCCAGACCATCCTGGCTAACACGGTGAAACCCCGTCTCTATTAAAAATACAAAAAAATTAGCTGGGCGTGGTGGAGGGCGCCTGTAGTCCCAGCTACTCGGGAGGCTGAGGCAGGAGAATGGCGTGAACCCAGGAGGCGGAGCTTGCAGTGAGCCGACATCGTGTCACCGCACTTCAGCCTGGGAGACAGCAAGACTCGGTCTCAAAAAAAAAAAAGAAAAAAAAAAGAATTGATAGGCAGCAATTGTAACCTAAAGGGTTCGTATCGAAACCACTGATCATAGATATCTAAATAGGTCCTAATTAATGAGAGAGTGCAACCATTTTCTGCTTGAGGGAATTGCCCAAGTTCCAAACTGCAGACTTGACATTCATATGCCATGAAAAAACATGGATTCAAATACTGAGACCCTAGGCTATTTCCTGGAGCTCCAACGATGTCATCAGAAACAAAAATGTTCCATTTGACAACCATGAGATTTGACACTATTGACCTACATGGAAGTTTTTATCACTGCCACTCATTCTGCCATGTGTAAAGGGGTTCAGCAGGGTGACCTTCTCAGGGATGCATACATGCATTTACTCCACACATCCTCCATAATTCAAGGGTCACATCTGTGGCTCCCCTAGCAAAGAATCAAAGGCCAAAGGTGGGTGGCCCAGACTCTTTCTCGTACTGGGGAACACAGGCAACAGCTGCAGCATATCACTGAGCTTGGCTGCTGACAGGAAAAAGCATTGATAATTTCATCAGGTCTCACAGATCAGAAACAACAGAATACCCTTCCGCTAATTGGTGGCCACCGTGACCACTATAGTTGCTTTGATTGAAATCAGTATTTAAATAATATTTTTAAATTGTGGTGAAGTACACGTAACATAAAATTTACCATCTTAACCATTTTTTTAGTGTATAGTTCAGTCGTGTTAAGTATGTTTACGGTGTTGTGCAACCAATTCCAGAACTCTTTCATCTTGCAGAACTGAAACTCAATGCCCGTTAAGCAATTCCCATTTCCCACTCTCCACAGCCCCTGGCAACTGCCATTCAACTTTCTCTCTCTACAAATTTGACTGCTGTAGGTACCTCACGTAAGCGGAATCATACAGTGTTTGTTCTTTTGTGACTGACTTATTTCACTAAGCGTTTTGCTCTCAAGGTACATCCATGTTGTAGCATGCGTCAGAATTTCCATTCTTTTTAAGGCAGAATAATATTCCATGGTATAAATATACCATCTATATTTATTGACAGGTAAATGTTTATCCATTTACCTGTCAATGGATACTTGGGTTGCTTCCACCTTTTTGCGATTGTGAATGATGCTGCTATGAGCGGGGGCATAGAATCAGTGTATTTAATTCTAACACTAAAAGGCTCATATTCCGTTGCATGACTAACCCACTCTATGATCCTCAGTAAGTCATGTGTTTTGTAGAGAGCATACAATTGTTCTAATTCAGGGGTCCCTTTGGATCCATGATACTCATTAATATAGCTGAGTGGAGTCAGAGAATCTGTAGGCATGGAGCAGAAGGAAAGCTAACCAGTCTAAAAGTTGATGTAGGTTTAAATCTTGGCCTCCTTAGCACTAAATTTTCATTGCCCAGACTGTTCCAGCCGAGATACACTGAACGAACATTACCCAAAAGTTCCACCCTTATTGATAGAACAGTCATGGCTAACACTTCCATAGTGTTTAAAATGTTCTAGACCCCATTTTTAAGCTACGTACACTATCATCATCATAACTGTTTTACAAATGGGAAAATGAGTCTGGGTAGTTAAGTCCCTTGCCTAGTGTATGCAGTTAGTTGGGGCTGGTGTTTGAATGCAGGTAGTTTCACTCCAGAGTTCACCCACTTCACCATGACACTGTGGACATACATGGATAGATGTATATGGAAGAGTGTATGATTGAGTGTTTTGACAGTCAGCAATGAGAGGAGACATATTAGAACTCCAAATCAATATTGTTAAAAAATGGTGCAACAGCATAAAATAGAAAGTCCTCTGGTTTTTAAGCTGCACACAACTAATTGGAATCCCAACTCGGCCAGCAGCTATTTGATAACACTGACCAAGTTTTTATCCTCTTGGCTTCAGTTTCCTTATGTGAAAATGAGAATAATAGTGTCCACTTAACTCAGTTGTGGAAAATTAAGAAAATAATGTTGTCAAGTGCTTAGCTTATAGTAGGTACTCAATAAATGTTAGTACTCTTCACTCTTTTGGGGCAAGAGAAGAATGTGATCTCAAAAAACAGAAATATGTTGGCTGGGTGTGGTGGCTCACGCCTGTAATCCTAGCACTTCGGGAGGCCCAGGCAGGCAGATCACGAGGTCAGGAGATGACACCATCCTGGCCAACATGGTGAAACCCCATCTCTACTAAAAATACAAAAATTAGCTGTGCGTGGTGGCTCATGCCTGTAATCCCAGCTACTCGGGAGGCTGAGGCAGGAGGATTGCCTGAACCGGTGAATAGGAAGTTGCAGTGAGCTGAGATCGCGCCATTGCACTCCAGCCTGGTGGCAGAGCGAGACTTCGCCTCAAAAAAACAAAAACAAGACAGAAACATGTTTTCATAAAGGCATATATTGCATAGACACTTTTTAAAATGATTGCCATTGAATATGAACACTTACCACTTTATTTTTCTCGTGTACAAGGAACTTAACATTTAGATTGCCTCCTCTCTCTTTTGCGTTCTGCCAAAATCTGTTCACAAATGCAAGAGACATGTGATGTTGGAAACCTAACAATAGGTCCTAGTAAAATCAACCTTGTATTTTCTTCAAGTGGAGAAAGAGCTTTAAATGACAAGATAGGGACTCTGTTAATGGGCTAAACCTACATTCTCTTTCCCTTTGCCCCAGAATTCCATGCCTTTGAATATTTGTCGTAAGTCAGCAAGAGAAGTGCTGTCTCCCAGGCTTTACCCAAGGTCATTGTTATGTTTTAGCGGCCACATAAACAAAGTCTTGCCTCTCCTTTTTATTTTTAAAAAATAGTGTAGCAATCTGATCAATAGAAAATGCTGTAAGTACTTTTTTTTGATAAAACAATACTCACATGGAAACTTAGATATTATTTGTCCAGTTAGATAAGTTGATTCAAAAATGATCCTTATAAGCTCAATTGATTCATTAATAACCACACTTGTTAGGATAGTGTTGCACAAGGAAAAATGTCTTCCCATTGCCCCAGTACTCTGCTTTGAAGACATACACAGTAAGCCACCAAGGGGCTTACTGTGTATGTCTCACATTTAATGTGAGATGCACAGAAATTCAGATCTGCCACTTTTTTTTTCTTTTTGAGACAGATTCTCGCTCTGTTCACTGCAACCTCCACCTCCCGGGTTCAAGCAATTCTCCTGCCTCAGCTTCCTGAGTAGCTGGGATTACAGGCACACACCACCACGCCCAGCTAATTTTTATATTTTTGGTAGAGATGGGGTTTCACCGTGTTAGCCAGGATGTTCTCGATCTCCTGACCTTGTGATCCGCCCGCCTTGGCCTCCCAAAGTGCTGGGATTACAGGTGTGAGCCACCGCATCCAGCCCAGATCTGCCACTCTTAAAAGGAAGGTAGAGAAGTAGTTTCTTCATAGAGATTGAAGGATAGCATATTTCTCTATGTGGAGACTTACATCTCCATACATGTATAGAGATCAAATATTTCCATGTTGTTTTTCACTATTACCCCTCTTTTCTTTGTGGTGTTTTTCTTTGAGCAAAAAGTTTAACTCTTCAACTTGTTTCCTCTCTATGATGTTTGGTGATTGATTTCCATTAAATATCAAAAGAATGGCAAGTTCAAACAAGCTTAAGAAGCTGTGGAACTGTCTGTAAGATGGATTCTATTTTCCATTTGTGCACAAAATGTCTTGTTATCCACATTATTCGAAGTTCCAGCCTACAGAGAGATAAGAACATTTGACTGAGTGTGAAAGGTAGGAATGGAAGCATGGGTTGTTTTTCCTCATTGGACTCTCTTGTTGATTTCCAAATGGCAAAATGCATGTCCAGCCTCCAGTGACGCTGCATGGAGGGTTGGTGCTTTACTGAATGAAAGTGTTAACTGGAAAATCTTCCCTTACCTAGAAATGGATGAAGTCCTGTAACTTTTAAGACATGGCTCTTTTTGTGTATTATGGTAGTTTGTGCTTTCTGATATCTTTTCTTTCCTTCCTTCCTTCCTTCCTTTCCTTTTCCTTCCTTCCTTCCTTCCTTCCTTCCTTCCTTCCTTCCTTCCTTCCTTCTTTCTTTTTTTGAGACGGAGTCTCGCTCTGTCACCAGGCTGGAGTGCAGTGGCATGATCTCGCCTCACTGAAACCTCCGCCTCCCAGGTTCAAGTGATTCTTCTGCCTCAGCCTCCCAAGTAGCTGGGACTACAGAAGCGTGCCACCATGCCTAGCTAATTTTTTTGTATTTTTAGTAGAGACGGGGTTTTACCATGTTGGCCAGGAGGGTCTCGATCTCTTGACCCAGTGATCTGCCCGCCTCGGCCTCCCAAAAGTGCTGGGATTACAGGCATGAGCCACCGCAGCCGACCCTGATTATCTTTTCTTGAACAATCATATCCCTGGATGTCTCCTGTCAACATTTACATCAGATCATATTTTTCCATTAGGCCAACTCAGCCTACAATCGCTCTTGAACTATTAGGTTACTGCTGTAAAACACTATTCACAAATTTTAAAAGGTAATTACTATTTGCATCTTTAAGTTCTCAGGAACAATTTTGTTGGTTATTCTGCACCTTACAATATTAGTCTATTCCCATTTTAGAGAACAAAACTAAGCATGAGATAGGATAGTGACTGGTTGTGAAGTTAGCAGTGAATTGTGGTTCAAGGTGAGAATTCACAGACTTTGGTCCACTGAGCCATGTTTCCCATGCTCACATATCTGTGAAACAGCTGCAGCTGAAACTCTGAGAAATAGTCTCTGCAAAGTGGAATATTTTAAAAGAACCAAGATCTCCTTCCCCTCTTCTCTTCATACAAGAATCTGCCCCATTTCTCATAGCTACTCACCCTCCTTGGTTTGAGCACCCTGGGACAGCAACTCATTGTAGATCCAGTATCTCCATTTGACAAAACGTGCTCCTCCCAGTAGGGAGAGCCCCTAAAAATCTACTTCTTGGGCTTTGATATTGGCCAGTATTTTGGGACAAGGGTTTTCAGAAATAATTTTTCAAAAGGGAAATATTGCATTCCTTAGTAGCTAGGTTATTGAACTGCAAGTTCATGAGCCTTGTCCTTATAATTTATAAATCGCTTTAGTCCTTTGTATCTCAAGGTGTCATCTCTTTGCTTTTAACCTCTGTCATTTTTTTGTTTCTTTTCCCCTTGTCTTCTTTCTCTCTTTATATGTTTCTATCTTTTTTTTCTTTATCTCATGTTTATATTTCTCCCTGGGCCGTTTTTCTATGTTTCGCCTTTTTACTTCTTTCCTTGCTCTTATTTACCTTTTGCCATAATTTCAGTGAATATAATTTATTGGACGCCTATTTCAAACTAAGGAGTGGGCTGAATACTAAAGAGATAGAATGAAAGTCTTTGCCCGTCAAGAAAATCAGCACCTTTGTAAAATCTGTTGCCTCTCTTTTAATTAACCATGATAGAAAACTGAGTTATCTTTTCTAGCTTTGTCTTATGTTTCTCACAGTTAACTGAAAAAGAGAAAGAAAATTAAATATGTTACATTTCCTATTGCAAAGAAAAAAAAGATCATATAAGTGGGTTTGTTTTTTTACCTTTTTGTGACACCCAGTTGATTTTATATATTTTACACCAATGGGCCTTGGCTGAAAACAACATAATGAAACAGTGTATTCATCTCCACATGATTCTGTTTCCTCTGGCATGAAAAAAAAAAATGTTAGGCCAGTGCGGTGTCTCATTCTTGTAATCCCAGAACTTTGGGAGGCCAAGATGGGTGGATCACATGAGGTCAGGAGTCCGAGACCAGCCTGACCAACATGATGAAACCCTGTCTCTACTAAAAATACAAAATTAGCTGGGCATGGTGGTGCATGCCTGTAATCCCAGCTACCTGGAAGGCTGAAGCAGAAGAATTGCTTGAACCCGGGAGGCGGAGGTTGCAGCGAGCCAAGATTGCGCCATTGCACTCCAACCTGGGCAACAAGAGCGAGACTCCGTCTCAATTAAACATAAACAAACAAAATGCTAGCAATATGGGTCAGGTTCTCTGAAATCCTATTGGTTCATCTGTCTCATCAGTAAGCAATGAAGCAGTGCTTTATGGTTGGCTTATATGCAGACACCTCGAGTCTTTCACATAGTGAATTGTGTGAGACCAACAGTCCTCAGCCTCGGGCTTGCCTTAGAACCACCTGGAGGGCTTGTTAAAGCACCTGTTTCTGGGTCCCACCCCTAGAGTTTCTAATTTAGCAAGTCCAGGCAGGGGCCTGAGAATCTGCATTTCTAACAACTTCCTGAGTGATGCTGATGTTGCTGCTCTTGGGACCAAACAGTTCAGAGACAATTTTTCTGGTAGGGTACTGGTAGCAGATCCATTCACTTATCCTCATTTTTTTTTTTTTTTTGTTCAGAATAGTGAATCTTTGATATAGCTTGAATGTTTGTCCCCTCCAAGTCTCGTGTTGACATTTGATCCCCAGTGTTGCAGGTAGGGCCTGGTGGGAGGTGTTTGGGTCATGAGGCAGATTCCTTGGGATGGGACGGTTTGATGCCATTCTGACAAGATGGAGTGAGTTCTTACTCTTGGCTCCTGCAAGATCTGATTGTTAAGAGAAGTCTGCTGTCTCCTTCCTCTCTCTTTGGCCTCCTCCCCTCTTGTCATGTGACTTATTTGCTCCCCCTTCACATTCCACCATGAGTAGAAACTTCCTGAGGACTTCACCAGAAGCTGAGCAGATGCTGGTACCTGTATAGCCTGCAGAATCACGAGCCAAATAAATCTCTTTTCTTTATGAATTACCCAGCCTCAGGCATTCCATTATAGCAATGCAAATAGACTAAGACAACCTTTAAAAAACTATTAAATAAAAATATCATTTAATACACTATTCTTTGTTTTCCTATGAGCAAAGAGAATAAACATTATTCTCAAGAGTCTCAGAACTTCCAGCCTTGGCCAAGATCCAAAGGGCAGTGGACCCTTCATTAGATGCTACTTGGTGTTTGCACACCTCTCTCAACTGTGTCAGGCATTGCTAAGGAGGTTTGGAGTCAACTCTGGCAATATTGCTTTTTTAAGTCAAGGAGCAAAAACATGAGCATGACTCAATATTAAATGTTGACTTTAAAGGCCTCCTGCTCTTACTGTTTTTGTAATTTAAAGAAATCTAATCCCTTCATATGGCCCTGCCGTGCCTCTCCCTGACATCATATTTGTTTGGGCTTTGGAATAAACATTAATACAATGATTTAAAGGAAAAAGAAAACAGCAACCTTAAAAGCCAGGGTTTCTTTTAGACCCAGGCCATGGACAGGCCAGCTGTATGGGTGTGGATGTAGGACATTTGCATGTTTCTGCAAAGAGCACATGTGTGAGGGAGAAATGGGGAGCACGGGGGCCACCCAACTTGTGAAACAGAGAAAGGCTTTACTGCTTAAAAACCTTAAAGATCAGGTCAGTAGGTGGCTTGGGTGACACAGGAAAGAATTTGGGGATTCAAAAATCCTACAAATGATGTTTATTTTTTATTTTTATTTTTTGAGTTAGAATTTTGCTCTTTCGCCCAGGCTGGAGTGAAGTGGTATCATCTTGGCTCACTGCAACCTCCGCCCACCCAAGTTCAAGCTATTCTCCTGCCTCAGCCTTCTGAGTAGCTGGGATTATAGGCACCCACTGCCACACCCGGCTAATTTTTGTATTTTTAGTAGAGATGGGGTTTCATCACGTTGGCCAGGCTGGTCTCGAACTCCTGACTTCAGGTGATTCACCCACCTCAGCTTCCCAAAGTACTAGGATTACAGGTGTAAGCCACTGCACATGGCCTACAAATGATGTTTAAATGTTATTTAATACATTGAAGTCTCCAAGAAGACAGTTTTTTTAACTCTCTGATTTTCAATTCACTCCAGTAATAGTGAACTTTTGCTTCTCAAATGAGAACCTTCTTAATTTTCTGAGACTAACTCTAAGCTATTATAATATTTTTTTTCCTTTTTTTTTTTTTTTTTGAGATGGAGTCTCACTTTGTTGCCCAGGCTGGAGTGCAGTGGCATGATCTTGGGTCACTGCAACCTCTGCCTCTCAGGTTTGAGTGATTCTCCTGCCTCAGCCTCCTGAGTAGCTGGGATTACAGACGCACACCACCACGCCTGGCTAATTTTTGTATTATTAGTTGAGACAGGGTTTCACCATGTTGGGCAGGCTGGTCTCGAACTCCTGACCTCGTGATCCACCCGCCTCAGCCTCCCAAAGTGCTAGGATTACAGGCATGAGCCACCGCGCCAATATTTTTCATTTGAACCATAAAAAAAATTCACTGTGAGTACTGAGAGTATTTTTTACTTACAAATATCATACCATTTTTTGTTTTTGTCTTTTTTAAAGACAGGGTGTCACTGTACCCCGCCCATGCTATCTTTTAAATTTATTCAGCGGACTCAACCTTTGGGCCCCAAGGCAATGGTGTAGAGAACATTTCAACTCATTCATCTTGTCTGTCCATTTGTTCTTGGCCTTGGTAGAACTGGAAAACTCCTGACACATAGACCTGACTGGGAGGAGGGAAATTTTAATGTTACAACCAAAGAACCACAGGAAGGGATATCCCAACTCTATTCCCATGGACTCATGTGATTTCCCCAAGAGGCAAACACAGCAGATCACTTCGTCCATCATCTTCTTTGGTCTTTTAAAGAGCACAGCTTTTCTGGGACATGGACAGAAACCCCAGAGACAGTTGAACTCGTTGAGAAGCTGATTCCTTGTGCTAGGGACCAGGCTAACCCCGAATCAAGGAAGTCTTGCTCTCACTGTAGACTGTTTGCAACCTGTTTAAATCAAAGGAATTAATCCACACTGCAGCACACAGCTTATTTGTGATCATTAAGTGAAGTAGTGAAGAGGGGAACAAATGTTGTGTACTCAGAGACGCGGCCAATGTCATCCCCATGTGAGACGTGCTTGCTGGCTTCTGTGTTAAAGAGTGACTGGACTCCCATTCCTGTATGTTAAGGTTTCTCTGAACTCCAGTTTTGCCTTCCCAGTCAACAGAGGCTAAAGATACTAGGGAACATTTTATGTTTTGTTCCTCTCTGTACATAGTTTTTCAGGTACCCAGGTTTTGCAACTTCACTACCTCTTCTTTGCTATTGTTAGGAATAAATACTATGGAGGTGGTGAGGGGACAAAAGAGCATACTGAAAAGGGGATGAGGCAGGAGACAGGATGGCAGATCCAAAGCTCGGGGTGGGGAAAGAGCTTACTTGAATGATTTAAGACCCAGAAAAAGATGAGAACAGATACGCTGGGTGAATGTATCAGAGACCAGAGGCTGGTGAACCACCTCCAGAAAACCTGTGCCTCAGGCCTGAATGAAGCAGAATTCCTAAAGTCAGCCAAAGGAAGACCAGTCTGATGGTTCGCAGAGGTGACCCATGGAGGCAGCCGGCACAGAGGCCGGGTAGGAAGTGCCGCAATAGTGGCTGGCTCCTGGCAGTGCAGGAGAATTACCTGGAGCTTTGGGAGAATGCCAAGGTCTGGAAAAACACATATCTGTTATGAAGTTCATAAACAGGCAGAAGTAAATAATATATGTTTTAGATATACATACATTTGCATATAGATATAATAAAAGCATTTTCAAAACAAAGATGTAAAAATTCAGGGTCATGTTTACCTCTGGTGTAGGTAAATGAATGCATTAGTTGAGGATCACATGGATAATGAGCTAATTATGATGTCCTGGCTCTTAAAGCAGGTGGCAGTTTCACGGGTATTTGTTATATTATTAAAATCGGACTATATGAAAGATGCGCCCATGCAGTGGTGATGCATGTGCCATGAATCAAGATTCAAACTTTTCCAATTCTAAGCACCTGAGATATGATTTAGAAATGTACTAATGCTACTATTTAAAAATTAGGACGGCTAGTATTAGGCCATCCTAATTTGGATGGCGACTATTAAAAACATTAGAAAATAAGTGTTGGCGAGGATGTAGAGAGGATAGAACCCTCATGCACTCTTGGTGGGAATGTAAAATGGCGCATGCAGCCAGTGTGGAAAATAGCGTGTGGTTCCTCAAAAAATTAAACATTGAATTACCAGATGCTCTAGCAATACCATTTCTGGGTATATATCTAAAATAATCACCACATGTAGTGGCTCATGCCTGTAATCCCAGCATTTGGGGATCTGGGAGCCCTCCCTTGGCTAGGGCCTATTTTCTAGGGTGTCAAAGAATGTGATACATGTGCTCTGTCCACTTCCCTGTCCCGTGGCACAGGAACAATCAGAAAGGCCCCTCTGCTGGGAGAAGGTCACAGTCCAAGATGACAGGTAAACCCAAGGTCAGAAGCCCAGGGCTCTTGAGGATGCCAACTGGCTCCACCATATCAGGTGACTTCTCACATTCCTGGGGCCAAGTCTCCTGTTTTGTGACAGTTCAGTCAAGGATTTTACTGAAGTAGACAAGCATGAAATGAATTTTCCAGAGACGTTTCCGAAGTGGGGGAAAGTTCATGGCTCCAAGGCACTGGTGGGTAAATGAAACAAAACTGCGAGCTTCTGTTTTTCTTTAGAAAGAGGGCTTCCCAGTTTTTAAAATCTGGCTTTCTAAAACTTGAGCTGTATTTTCAACTCTCAGCTCAGTTTTGCCCTCTCACCCTGGTGTTGCAAGGTGATACTGCGCTGCTTCTGAATTACCTAGGTGGGCTGCCCGGGTTCCACTCAGCATTGCAATATTGCTCAGAGCAGGTGCTCTTGAGACCTCTGGTTACGATTACTCTCAGCGCAGGGTCACCACTACCCAGAGGGACACACTTGGAGCAAACTTAGTGAAGGGCGCTTGCCTTAATCAGCTGATAATCGCCCATTATCAGTCTTTATTAGACTGTTGTTTATTATAAGGAACTCGTCTTTGATTTATGTAAAACCAAATACTTAGTTTCAAAACGAAAACTAAAAAAAACCTGGCCATCCTTTTTCACTTTTGGCATTACCTACCCAGCGCTTGTCTTTGATATACATATGTACAGAAACCAATTTTAGGCTCCCAGACCTAGAAGAAATAAGGAAAATAAAAAACAAAAATCAGTTTTATAAAACATGCTAATAAAAATACTTCGATTCATCCTCATCCACCACTCATTGAATCTGCTGTTCTGAACCTCGCTTCTGCTGTTTGACCGTGAGTAACTTATTTAATAAATCAGTGAGACTCAATTACCTGTAAATTGGAATAATAATACCTATTTGGAGGGGACTATTATGAGAATTAAGTAAAATACCATATACTGCCTCTTGGAATTACTCCTTTATCTCTATTAAAATTATTACCATCAGAATGCAGATCTCCAGTTTACTACACTTTACATCCTAGTTGCAGAAGTGGTATCAAGGACTGACTCCAAGCTTATGTCCTGGCAACTAGCCTGACACTGACAAACATTTCCCTTCTGAAACACCAGGCCCTTGATACCACCCTTGCTTGAGGTTTCCAGTAGCTTCTTACTGTCTGTCCATACCAGCTGCAGCTCAAAACCCACCATAGCTTCATCCCGTTCCACTTCTATGACTATACTAAATGTTGCCTGTTTCCATTGGAGTGCCCTTTTAAACCCTTTTTCCTGGAGGTAGGAAAGTCTAACTTAGTTTTTCTAACTGCTCTTTGTTTTGTACATGTCTCTGTCTTCCCACTCTTTCCTCACCACCCACTTGTTTCTATCAAAATCTGTGTGCATCCAATAGGAGTTAGCTGCAGACCAGCCCCTCCCAGAAAATAGTCCCCAACGTCTCCAGTCCACTCTGATCTTAGCCCCTCACTGAGCTCCGGCTGTCCCTGTAATCCTGACCGTGCTCTCACACTTCTCATGGCTGAAGAGTCCTGCAAAATATGGAAACCCAGAGAAAAATGGTTAACAAACACTGACTATGATTTTCCTCATTGCACAGCTCAAGAGATTGAGTTCAACTACTTAAACTAGCTCAGGCGTGGCACCTCTTAATCAAACCCTGTCTTTCTTTAGCCCTTTCTTTTCTCTTTTTCTTCCAGTAAAAGAGTACTTTACATTGGATCTTTTATCTTGATCAGCAAAGTTTTATATTTAACTTTTTTCCCCCAAGACGTTTTAGAGGTACTTTATTTTTTTCTATTTTCTAGAGTGTTAAACATGGTATCTTAAATTTATCTTAAAATTTTTCAACATATTTTGTTTTGGATTTTCACAACATACTTATTTTAGATCCTTTACTTTCACTTTAAAAAATAAAACAATGTCAAAAAAAATAAAACAATGTCAACACTTCATACTGAAACAAGAGCATATTCCAGAAAATGTCTTCTATTTCTCCTCTGAAATTGATTTCTAAAATTACTTTGTTACTAAATGTGCTATCTTAAGCTGACTACCAGCTTTTGCAGGCATTTCCTGGAATCAGAATGTTGGAATGCCAAGAGTTGTATGTTTGAAGCAACACACCTGTTAGTTGCAACTTTGTTTTATTCTTTCTTTAGAATTATATACAAAAGATATTATAAAGATACAATGTTCCACAAACCACAGATGATTTAGTATCTATTTATAATATGAGCTCATAGCATTACATCAGTGTTTTATAGATACAATTTCATATCCCAAGGCATTGTAGCAATACATTCCATATCACCATCTTTATTTTGTAATTGTTGAGAATAAGAAGAGTTAGCATCACATAATCTTGGGATTAATGAATTTGAAATAATCACAAATGTGAATTTTGTAGCATTTCTAGAATTCTAACAATTGAAAATTATATTTAAGCAACAGCTTTCATAGTTATGACTATGTTTATATTCAGATAAAATAAAATCCACAAAAGGGACAAAAAATAGAAAATACTTGGTGAAGTTTGCTAGTGGAAATCTGATTGGTCTCATAACTTAATCTTTAATTATTTGCCGTCATTAAGGGGTATACTACTTAAAAGCTCAGACTTAAAAGCAAAGATCTCTCTCTAACCTATTACAATCCTATGTCCTCTTTGAACACATGTTTAAGGTGAAAATGAAACACGTTATTCCCTCTAATAGAGGGATACTTTGCCAACAAGTAGATTGTCAGGCAATCCAGGAAAAACAAATGGCTTGAGTAATCTAAAAACTGATTGATCCATTCAACAAATGTTTATTGAATGCTTAGTGTGGACAGACAGTGTTCTAGGCAGCAGCGATGCAGTGATGAACAAGACCAAGCAAGTCCTTGCTGTTATGGGGCTCACATTCTTGTGGGGGATGGACAAGAATAAATGAGAAAATAAGCCTATAATTATGGTAAGAGCTTTAATGGGAATGAACCAGGCATGGTGATGAGAGGAAGCACTTGCTCTGAAAGAGTCATCAGAGAAGTTTGCTCCAAGGAGCTACTGTGACATCTAAACTAAGATCTGACAAATGAGAAGGGCCCAACTTTATGCAAAGGGGAAAAAATATGCAAGCACCCTGAAGTGGAAGGCATATTGGAGGAGCAAAAAGACAGTCAAAATGGCTGGGATACAGGGAGAGGGGGAGTGAATGGTACAAGGTGAAATGGAGTTTCATAGGGTCTAAGTCAACTAGAGTATTGTAAATTGGGGGAAAGCTGTACATTGTATTTTAAGTGCTTTTAGAAAGGAAATACCTGGATGCTTTCAAGCATAGAAATGACAAGATCTGATTTATATTTTATAAACACCTCTCTGGCTGCGGTGTGGGAATGGATTGTGGAGAGAAAAGTAGAAGCAGAAGGACATGCAAAGACAATTGTGGTCATCCAAGGAAGTGATGGCGGTGGTTGAGATCAGTGTGACAGCAATGGAGATGAGTGAGGCAGATGGATTTGAAATATGCTTTGAAGACAGAGCCACCAGACCCACTGATGGATTAGAAAGGAAAAATCAAGTATTGAGTTCCTGGGTGGGTAGTTGATTCTGTTATCTGAGATTGAAAGGACTAGGGGAGGAACAGGTTAGAAAGTAGGAGAGAATTACTTCATATTTCATATTTGAGACACCAGTTAAAGAACCTAATGGAGATATTGAGTGGGATATCTGACTCTGAGCCCGGGAGAGAGGTCAGGGATGAAAAGGAGAGTCTGGGAGTCCCTGGCATATTGATCTCTCAAGCCTTAGGACCAGACTGTTTCACTAGAGAGACAATGTCGGCAGAAAGGCTGGCCTAGAACTATGTACTAGGAGTACTCCAACATATTAGAGGTTCAGCTGAAGAGGAGACTGCAGCAGAGAAGACATTAGAAACTTCCAGAGAGGCATGAGGAAAATCAGATGAATACAAATGAAAAGAAGCAAGAGGTTTCAATAAAGGAGGTTATCAGCTGTGTGGAGAGATACTGAAGGGGTTGGTAAGAGGAAGGCTTGGAGAGGGCAATTGGACTTGACAATGTGGCAATTCTTTGGGATGTGGACAAGAATATTTTAAAAAGAGTTTGGGGACCAAAACCCCACCACAGTAGGTAAGGAAGTGGACCCAGAGACCGTGAGTGACTTTGTTGAGAATTTTGCTAGAAAAGGGAGTAGAGAAATGAGGCAGCAGTTAGAAGAAGATGTAGGGTCAAAGGAGGGATTTGGTTTGCTTGTATGTTCTGTTTAAAGATGAGAGACAGTGAAGCATATGAGCATGCTGAAAAGAATGACCTAGTGGGGCTGATGATACAGGAAGGTGTGTAATTACAGAAGTGGAGCCAGCCCTCAATAACAGAGTTGATTACACTAACCAAATGAGAGCAGGAGTTCTCAAATGTGGGAAACATCCAAGTCTGACACTTGTATTCTAAGACACATCTTTTGACTTTTGTAATAAAAATATAAAATCTGAATCAAAGTGCTACAATTTATCTTCTAAAATTTCTAAAATCACATAGCAGTGATATAAAGAAGAATCTTTTACTCTCATATTCAAAGCTTCACAGATACCATATCTGTTTCTCCTACTTATTTGTAGTAGCTCATAAGCAAGAAGAGATGAGATCTAAAAGTTGCTAATGCTTTTTCAAAGTGTAATCCGAAATACAAGAGGATGCCATTCCCTATACTTAGACCCTCACTCACCTTGGGAAATGTCTGAAAATAAATTTTTTTTTCCTTGAATGAAATGGCTCTAAGTTTAGAGACTGATTAAATATAAACTCAGTTGAGGAAACAAAAAAAACCCACACACACAAAAGAAAAAAAATCAACAAAATGTATTATATTTTTAGAAAAATTACAGAACAACTTCTGACAAATTAATAGTGTGTTTTTAAAATCAGTATTTCACTACACGAAGAGAGAAACTTGGATCTGGGAAGATCCCACTGAGACATCAGGAAAACATAGAAAAGAAAATGTGGCCAACGAGTATATGAAAAAAAGCCTCAATATCACCGATCATTAGAGAAATGCAAATCAAAACCACAACGAGACACCATCTTCTACCAGTCAGAATGGCTGTTACTAAAAAGTCAAAAAATAGATGCTGGCGAGGTTGCAGAGAAATGGGAACACTTTAGGTGGGAGCGTAAATTAGTTCAATCTTTGTGGAAATCAGTATAGCAATTCCTCAAAGAGCTGAAAGCAAAACTACCATTTGACCCAGAAATCCTATTACTGAATATCCAGCCAGAGGAATCGAAATCATTCTACCATAAAGACACACGCAGGCAAATGTTCTTTGCAGCACCATTCACAATAGCAAAGACATGGAATCTACCTAAACGCCCATGAATGACAGAGTGGATAAAGAAAATGTGGTACATATACACCGTGGATTACTATGCAGCCATGAAAAAGAATGAGATCATGTCTTTTGTGGGAACATGGATGGAGCTGGAGGCCATTATCCTCAGCAAACTCATGTAGGAACGGAAAACCAGAAACTGCATGTTCTTACTTATAAATGGGAGCTAAATGACAAGAACTTATGAACACAAAGAAGGAAACAACAGACACTGCGGCCTACTGAGGGTGGAGGGTGAGAGGAGGGAGAGGAGCAGAAAAGATAACTAGTGGGTACTGGGCTTAATTCCTGGGTGATGAAATAATCTGTACAACAACCCCCCGTGATACGAGTTTACTTGTGTAACACCATTTCATGTATCCCTGAACCTAAAATAAAAGTTAAAAAAAAAAACAGGAAAGTGCATTGTACAACATCTAAAGAAGGCACAGAAAATCGCACATTTTTGCTACAGTTTGGGTACAGTGAATATTAAATGTGGCATTTTCTTAAAGCATAACTATGATGTTAAAATGAATTCCAGGATTAGACACTACTACTACTATTACTACTACGGAAATGGTAAGTAGTCAGACTGTTATATTTTCCTTCCTATCTCTGGTCTCCCTCCAACCTTCCACCGTTACCATCAGATTGTCACTGTTCTCAATCTTAAGATCTGAACTCAAACTTTCTAACAAGGCGTTTGTCTCCATGAGCTTCCCAAAGACCGATGCATAAGATGATGAGAACTAGGTAGATACAGAGTTTAAAGACAGCTTCAAACTTCTCATCTTGGGCAAATAACTTCACTTTGGTGGCTAGTAAAATAAAGGGGTTAATTAGATAAGCTCTGAGTTCTCATTCACTTTTAAAAATTTATCATTCTACAGTGCGTTAGTGGTGGTGACCTTGTAGATGTCGAGATCATGATTTAAAAGGAACTGTTGAATTCCATGTTAATGCATCATTGCACTTAATTAGGAGGTTTTATACATTTCAGATGAAAGGTTGAGATGAATGTGTTATTCCAACTGAAAAGTTCAATAACACCCAGGTAGAAAAGGAGGCAAATTCTAAGGTCCACAAATACGTGATTTATAAACTCAAAAACACCTTAACACCAACTTTAATAGAAAATAAGTTCATTCCTTCCCCCTTAGCTTCTGTTCACTTATCTTTGCTTTTTGTATGCAGATAGAAACCACTCAAAAAAAAAATAAATAAATAAAAGGAACTAAGGAGGATGGGGTGGAAATGGAAGAAAGGAGGAAGGGAAGGAAAAAGAACACTTTTTCTTAACGGGAAGACAGAGTATGTTAGCTACCCCAACAAGTTTAAAATCCCCCAAATTAGAGTCACGTTTTTAGCAAGTTACACTCTTTGTAAAGATGATTAATAAATATTCTGCATGTGGTTACCTGTGATGAAACTGATATTAATTCATTTCAAGGGCATTAAGCACTTGCCTGGACCACCACGGATTAAGAAGCAGTAGCCAGGCCATGGGACCCTGTGGGGAGAGGCATCTGTACGAAATGCTTTTTCATGTTGACAGCCTGAAACTTCTTAGGTTTTAAGGTCATTTAAGCCTTATTGCTCCTTCCCCTTTGCTTCTAAAAGCTTATCTTTCTTAGATGTCAGGAGAACATTCTAGAAACATCAGCAAATATGACACCTAAGAAACTAGCTTCACAGCTTGTTATTTTGCTGGATATATGATATTCCAGTGACTATGGCTATGTAAGTTACTCCAAAACGTGGTAGCCTAAAGCAACCACTTATTAAGTCCATGGATTCTGTGGACAGGAATGTACACAGAACACAAAGTGGACAGCTTATCTCTGCTTCCTAATGTCGAGGGGCTCAGCTGGAATAATCTGAAGGCTCCTTCATGTCCTTGTTGGGAGCCTGACACTGGCTGATGGCCAAGAAGGTAGTTGGAGTTGGCTCACATACCCATGTGTGGCCTCTACTTGTGCCTGAGCTCCAAAGGTGAGTGCGTTGGGAGAGAGATAGGGAGAGACAGAGAAAAAGAGGAGTGGGGAGAACAGAGGGAGATGGGCAGGGAGAAGGAGTGGGAGGAAAAGGGAGACAGAAAAACGAGGCAGAAACCATATCAGCTTTTATGACCTTGCCTTGCAAGTCACCTAGCTTTGTTTCCAGGACATTCTGTTGATTAGCAGCTAGTCACTAAACCCTGCCCATATTCAAGAGGGGGGATTTAAACTCCCACTTCTCAATGGAGGAGTGCCAGCCTCACATTATAAACAGAGCAGGTGGGATGGGATGTGCTTTTCTGTGGCAATCGTTGGGAAATAACAATCTGTCAAAAGTGGGTAACTTCATCTTTAGACAAGTTTATTGGCCTGTCCCAAGTTGCATCTAGACCTTATTCCTAGTATCCCCCATCTGCCTGGAGTAGGAAAGGACATCTTGTTATTTCTGTTTCTCAGGAAAGACAGGACAGATTCTTATGACCTGAAACAGCACCTCAACTCTTACCTTGGAAATTTCTACATGAAGAATGTGCTCTGAAACTATAGCAAACGATCACAGAGTGTTTGAGTGTGAGTCTGGACTGATTCGGGAAGACCAAGAAGCAATGATGATGTCTGTTTTTGTCAAATGTCTGAAAACTATTTTTACTTTTCTAAAACTTTGTTCAGAAGTCTCAATATTGTAGTGTATAGAGGTGTACACTAATTTAGTGATATGAAGATGAAGGGCTTTAAGCCTGTTTTCATTGCAGGGATCTCAGTACCTAGGAACTCCAAGGAACAAACTGTTGCTCATGCAAAACTAATTTCATAAAACAGCAAAGAATGGTGCCAGAGTTTAATTAATAGGATAAGGTTATGGGTCAGACTGTGTACCCCCAAAAAGATATGTTGAAGTCCTAAGCCCCTGAACCACAGAATGGGATCCTATTCAGAAATAGGCACAGTGTCTGGGCACCATGGCTCACACTTGTAATCCCAGCCCTCAGGGAGGCTGAGGTGGGTGGATCACCTGAGGTCAGGAGTTTGAGACCAGCCTGGCCAACATGGTGAAAACCCATCTCTACTAAAAATACAAACAAAAAAGTTAGCCAGGTGTGGTGGTGGGCATCTGTAATCCCAGCTACTTGGGAGGCTGAGACAGGAGAATCGCTTGAACCCAGGAGGTGGAGGTTGCAGTGAGCTGAGATCGTGTCATTGCACTTCAGCCTGGGCCACAAGAGTGAAACTCCATCTCAAAAATAAGTAAACAAATAAATAAATACATACATAGGCACAGTGCAGTTGTTGTTAGTTAGAATTAGGTCACACTGGATTAGGGTGAGTCCTTAATCCAACAGGTCTGGTGTCCTTACAAATAGACAAATACACAGAAGGAACATGGCCACATGGAGATAGAGACACACAAAAACATCATTATCGAGATGTGGGCAAAGATTGGAGAGACACTTCTACAAGTCAAGGAACATCTGGGACTACCCAGAAACTGTAAGAGGCAGAGAAAGGTCATTCCCTGTAGGCTTTAGAGGAACATGGCCCTGCCAACATCTTGGTCTTGGATTTCCAGCCTCCAGCATGTGAGACAATAAGTTTCTGGGTTTTTTTGGAGACAGAGTCTCACTCTGTCACCCAGGCTGGAGTGCAGTGGCATGATCTTGGCTCACTGCAACCTCCTCCCGGGATCAAGGGATTGTCCTGCCTCAGCCTCCCGAGTAGCTGGGATTACAGGGGCCCGCCACCACGCCAGCTCATTTTTGTATTTTTTACTAGAGAAGGGGTTTCACCATGTTGGCCAGGCTGGTCTTGAACTCCTGACCTCAAGTGATCCACCAGCCTTGGCCTCCGAAAGTGCTAGGATTACAGGTGTGAGCCACTGCACCCAGCAAGTTTCTGTTGCCTTAAGCCACTCTTTCTGTGGTACTTTGTTATAACGGCCCTAAAAAATGACTACAGATAGAAAGTAAATCTCTTTGTTTCTGCGTTTACTAAAACAGATGAATAGATTTCTAGCTCCCTTGGGGTCTGAACTTTTAAAAGAGAGATTTCTTATACGTATGATAATCATGATATTGTCATTTAATGTTTGGCTTCCTACATCAGTGACAACCTTATGTTTCTTCTTCCCATTGCATTAAATATTGCTTCTCCCAGGCACCATATATGCATTTGAGGAACCTATATCATTGCTTTTTTCCTTTATGAAGTCTTTCCCAATCTTTCCAACAGGAAGTAGGCCCTGTAATCTCTAAACTTCCTCAGCACCATATCTGTACCCGATGTGGTAATTTTCTTGTCCTCAAATGTCTCTGGTTATTTATAGGAGTGGCATCTTCCCTGCTGGATAAACCACTGGAGGGAAGGGTTGAGGTTTTTAGGTCTTAGTACGGTATTTCCCACTGCACTTAGGACAGCACTTTGTATTTAGTAAGTGCTGCATAAATATTTAAAAATTGGCTGGGAAGTTTGATGAGAGTTTATGTGATGAAGGTGTCCCAGAGCAAAACTTACAAGTATGTTTGGATTGGAAGATGATCCCGCTCTTCACTACCGGCCACCACTTGCTGGACTCAGTGGGCACTGCAGACACTACGCTATGTGAACAGGGCCCCGTAGAGCTTTGTAATGAAGCATCCCCTTTCACTACCTAGACCTCTCATAAGCACAGGGTTGCATCCCTCACTACACACCCTTAAAGGATGTGGCCCACAAAAAAAAAAAAAAAGCCCACCAGAGTGATTAAAAGCCTGGCTTTGTGTCAGATATCTTGGGTTCTGTGTTGCCCCACTCAGACCTCCCTTCACAAGAACCTACTACAGAGGCCGAGACCCCAAATGCTGCTTTGCCCCTCACTGGAGCATTCATGGCAACCCAAACTTCTAGGCTGCTCCCAGCCAAGAAGTGAACAATGTGAGGGTTCTAAACTAGAGCATTCTTGCTTGGTGCAAGTTTCCGCCATTCACCAGATTCCCCATCCATGGGCCTGGTCAAGACGTTCTCAGATCTGTGAAGTCATCTGAGGCTCTTCCTACCCAGTCCTTTCTTCCATCTCTCCTTTCACAGGCTTCACACCTGCATCTCAGTCTGAAGCCTTCTCCTGCCCCCTCCTCCTGTTTCTGCTCCCTTTATCCTCCATGGGTGTGGCTCCCAATAAAGCTCATGCACCTCTCATCTCGTCTTGGTGTTTGCTTCTCAGAGGACACAGGTTCAAATCCTGGCTCTTTTATTTGTAACCTCAATGGGTGACTTTGGGCAAATAATTAAACTCTTTTCGGCCTCAGTATCCTTATTTGCAAAAGTAGGGAAAGAATGGCGTCTACTTCAGATGGCCGTGGCAAGGACTAACTTGTGTGTAAGGCACTTAGAAAGTACCCATGTGGTGAGCACACTGTGCTTGTGATCATGAATGCTTCAGTGTCCGGCCTGAAAAGGCATTTGATCAATGTGTGATGAATGTTGAAGTTAGAAGTAAACACTGTCATTACTGCAATTATCCATGCAAAGTATTCTTGACTCTGTGTTATATGGATGACAGTAATTCTCCACTCCCCTTGATAGATATCGCTATATCTTCATCTTTAGATTGACCTGCAGAATAGCATTCTGAAGCTATTCCAGGATGATTTCCCAAGTTCCTAAGCATTCCATTATTTTTTAAAGGAAGATATTATATTAATTAAAAATCAGGCTGGGCACGGTGGCTCATGCCTGTAATCCCAGGACTTTGGAAGGCTGAGGCTGGAGGATCACCTGAGGTCGGGAGTTCAAGACCAGCATGTCCAACATGCAGAAACCCCGTCTGTACTAAAAATACAAAATTAGCCGGGCATGGTGGCTCATGCCTGTAATCCCAGCTACTCGGGAGGCTGAGGAAGGAGAACTGCTTGAACCCAGGAGGTGGAGGTTGCGGTGAGCCAAGATTGTGCCATTGCACTGCAGCCTGGATGACAAGAGCGAAACTCCGTCTCAAAAAAAAAAAAAAAAAAAGTCAAATTCCTTGCTTATGCTTATTTTCACTTGTTCTTATTTCCTTACCCTTTGTGAAAAAGAAGAATTGCTTTTGTCCTGTTTATGACAGTAAGGAAAAATACGTCTCTACTCATTCTCCTTCTCTCTAGACTAAACATTCCCGGTTCTCCTAATGCTTTCTTTTTGATCTTCATTTCCAAACTATTTGTCACTTGCTCTCTTTTCCTGAATGCTCTCCAGTGTTCCAAAAAGTTGAGCCATGCATTGAGGAAAGTTCTCCAAAAGTGGCTTGAGTGATTGCAGATAGAAGCAACAGGAACTCTGCCTGTCTTTCCCTCAAGGCCTGTGATTAGTAAAACCTGAGGAAGGCAGTTTCTTGGTTTAATTGATAGCTTCACTTTATTGGGGCAGAAACCCATAGATTAATAAGAAATTAGGTGGAGGGGGACTGTTTTCATGTCTCGGTATAGCGGTATAAAAGAAATTCGGTAATGAAGAATACCTATTTCAAGCTGGAAAAAAGTGCATTCATTTATTATTATTAAATAGCTAATTTGACAAGCTTGTATTATTATTTAACTCATGTGTCACTTGCTGATAATTTTATAACTGAGAAAATTTTTCAGGGGCTATAACTTAAATTAAAACATGCTCCAAAGTTGTGTTTCAAAAGAAAAAGAAAAAAGAACCCACCAATTAAAGGCAGCATTTTGTTCTATAATGCATACTTCCTGGCGGTGAAACTATTTTATGGTTCCAATGTAAAAGCCTTGGTTAGAATGTCTTGCTTTGGATCCTGTTTTTAAGTGAGCACTACCTTTGTGTTACTCATTCTTATGTTTCTGTATTTACTCAGAGTGAATATGAAGCACAATTCACGGCCACCAGAGCTCTGATCTATAGTGTTCATGAGCGTAATAACCACAGATAATTTGTGCAGACTGGATTGGTGGTCTCCGTTGCATGTATTGGTATCTGTGACAGGCAGAATCTAGGTCACAAGCTACCAGGCTCACAGCACAATGCCTGGCATTGTGTCAATTACATGAATCCATGGAAACGAAGAGGAGAAGCTTGAATTTCACCCATAGCATCATGGGGAAAATGATGGGTTTTTTGACAGAGGCCGAAATAGTGTCTGGCCATTTTCTCCTTCCTTTGGGACATCAGGATGATCCAGATATGCTTCCCAACAAACTAAGCTCAGTTAGCCATGCTTCATTCAAACTCAAAGGCTTGGCCTTATCTCTAAATAAAATACATGGAAGACAACCACTCAGGGGGGTGGAAATCAGAGATTTAGGACACCCTGGGATACAACAACAACAACAGTATAGCAGGGGACAGGAAGGCCCCAAGACAATGAGGCTTAAGGTTCCCTAAAACTAACAGAGCTGTGCTTTTAAAAGCTTGTCATCTGAAACTAACAGAGGATTGAGAGAAAATTAGTTTGACATTCTGAGGACCTAGTGTTAAAAAAAAAAAAAAAAACTAAAAAAAATTTGCACCAAAAAAACAACAGAAACTAAATCTAAAATAAAATGTAATTATAAATACTTAAACGCACACCCCCTCATAAATTTCCCAGCTGCCCTGGATTTCTCTCATGAAAGGAGGTGCTGGAAGAGAATCAACAGATCAGAGATATAAACACCAAAGGAAAGAATAAGACCTTCTTGGTTAAGTTTAGGTCCATTCGTCCAACTTGGCTTCACATAGTTAAAATTCATGCTGAAGTCACTTTGGAATGTTTGCAACCAGTCGTTTGCCCCAGTTAGGAACAAAGCTAGGAGTGAGCATAAGAATGCAAAACAAGCAAAAGTCATTAAGAAGAAGGTAGCCCAAGAGTCACAGGCTCTTATATGAAGCTGTGGAATCAGGGAGTCATTTTCCCATCCATTCCTTTCTCACGATTAACTAGATTCTGTCCCTGTGTCTTTGCTCTCTCTATCATCCTCTCTCCTTTCTGGAAAACCGCATCTGTTGTCAGGGGTATGGTAAGTGGGAAGGGCCTCTAGGCTGAGACTGAAGACCCATGAGGCTTGCGCTTAGTGCAAATACATGCCGTGTGGTTCTGAACTCAGATTCTTCAAGACTGAAGCGAAAAGGTTAGGCTGCATGGTCTCTGCCTGCTCAGGCCGCGGTAGCACAGTACCGTACACTGCGCAGCTTAAGTAATAGAAATTTATTTCCTCACTCAAGGCTTTGATAGGGCTGGTTTCTCCTGAGGCCTTTCTCCGTGGCTTGCAGATGACGTCTTCTCCCTGTGTCCTCACGCAGTCTTCCCTTTGCTGTGTCTATGTCCTCAGCTTCTCTTCTTATAAGGACACCAGTCGGGTTGGATTTCGGCCCACTGCACGAACTCATTTTACCTTAATCCCCTCTTTAAAGACCCCATCTCCAAATACAGTCATATTCTGAGGAACTGGGGGTTAGGACTTTCACATACAAATTTTGGAAGAGATACACTTCAGATAATAATCTCCAAGGTTGCTTTCCGTTCCAGAGTCATTGGACTTTTGTTCTCTTTTAAGTACTGACTTTTCATTAATTTATCTTTCCAGTACTAAAAGGGAAGATTCAGCCTGCTATGTTTAGAAAAGTTTGCAAAGGACTGAAATTGTACTTTTCAGCTATCTGTAACCTTGGTCTCTTTAAAATAAAGCCATTCCAAGCCCAGCATGGAGGCTTATCCCTGTAATCCCAGAACTGTGGGAGGCTGAGGCAGGAGGATTGCTCGTGGTGACGTGTGGGTCTGTAGTCCCCCAGGAGTTCAAGGCTGCAGTGAGCTATGATCACACCACTGTACTCCAGCCTGGGTGACAGAGCAAGACTCTATTTGTTTGTTTCTTTGTTTATTTGTTTTTAAAGCTATTCTGTAGGGCAGAGGGCACTGTTCCAGAGTCTGTGAGTAAACCTAAGACTTCTGTACTTTCTCAAAACTGAGACCATTGCACCTATGGCCATTGGAGAATCTTTTGAAAGAGGGTTGCCCTATGAGAATTTTCTAGGATGACTTTTTGAAGGGCATCAACACTTTCGCCTCACTGTCTTCAGGACTATCCCATGCCTTGGCTATGTTCTTTCAGATTGCAAAAGACAGAATTTGTTGTGTTCTGTTTTTTTCATAAGGATGCAAGAGAAGATAAGGAAGACAAGATCTCAACCACTTTCAGCAAAGCTTTGCAAAGAATGCAGCATCCTTCAAGACACCATGAAGCTCCACGCGTCTGGTCATCTTGTTTCTTCGGGGAATAAATTTATTGTTCTCTGCTTCAGGTGACTGGAGGAGACAAAGTGATCCTCCACTTATGTCTCGGCCTCTACTTTCCCTGCTGCTACCTGCAGCTCTCTGGTGTCTTTGGCGGGTTCCAACTCCTTGACAAGGAGGGCAAGTGCCCTGGGCAATTGGCCATCAGTGCACCCTGCCTCTATTGGAAAGAGCTCTTCTACCAGGCTGTTGCATTCTCACGAGTAAGCCTAAAAGAGATGGCTCCCTCAGTGGTTCACCTTTGGTCCTATCAACCTGATGCTGAGGCCACTTAGTTCTAAGTAAAGTGACAGATGACCAAGGACTTTCTTTGAAAAGACATTGGGTTGGCCAGGCACGGTGGCTCTTGCCTGTAATCCCAGCACTTCGGGAGGCTGAGGCGGGCAGATAACCTGAGGTCGGGAGTTTGAGACCAGCCTGGCCAACATGGAGAGACCCTCTCTCTACTAAAAGTACAAAATTAGCTGGATGTGGTGGCACATGCCTGTAATCCCAGCTACTCAGGAGGCTGAGGCAGGAGCATTGCTTGAACCCGGGAGACGGAGGTTGCAGTGAGCCAAGATTGCACCACTGCACTCCAGCCTGGGCAACAAGAGAGAAACCGTCTCCAAAAAAAAAAAAAAAAAGAAAAAGACATTGGCTGTTCTTGATACTTTAAGATTTCATAGTTGCAGAAAATGCAAGTCAGCAAGCACCTCACTGAGTATTCCCAGGGTATTCCATCCTTTTCTTCCATTTGCCAAAAAGCTAAAGAGTAGTTTATATTCATTGCCTTCACTTTTGCATCTTCACTTTTTTTATACTTCATTTCTTTAGCATATCCCTGAAATCCTGGCAGTCTGACATCTGAGAGCCTACCTTCTTTCTCTTAATTCTAACTGAAATTAACTCCCAACTTTAATGTCCATTTGTCTTTCTCTCCCCCAACTTGCTGCTGTGTTTAAAACTATTGATTGACAACCCTACTTGTAAAGGCCCCTACCTTGGCTCCTATGACTGCATTATCCGGGAGGTGGGCAGCAAACCCTAGGGAAAGCCTTTCATCAATGAACCTGGATGTGAGTCCTGATTTTTCTCAGTAGTATCTGTGTCACACCATGTATGTTAATTTTGTTCAATAAGCTTTATTTTTGTTCACCTAGTATATTTGTGATGATTGAGTAATGGGGAAGAATATATTTGTGATGACTGAGTAATGGGGAAGAATTTGGATAACACCAGGGTTTGGGCTTAGGTGAATAATAGAATAAATGTGCAGATATTCAAGGCTTACTTCTTATATGTAATTAGTTGCTAAGAGAGATTAACTTCACTTCTATCATGTCTCCCAGATTTATTCCTCCTCTTCATGTTTCTTACCTTGGTAGAACTCTTCACCACCTTTCACTTGGCCTTGTGGTTAATGAGCTGAGTTCTGAGCAGCTTTTGGGATTTCCAGGGAGATTCCTCAGGGACTTCTCTTCATTTTAGCAAGGTTAGCTCCACTTTCATCTGTTTTATTTATGTGTTTTTTTTTTATTTGAAGAAAATATTTTCATTTTTAACTTTAATAAGAAACGACACTTACCCAGTTATTGATTGTGCCTCATCATTGGTCTCTATCTTCAGATCACCTCCCATATGATCTTAGAGTCAGTTCTCTGATTACTTATCCTGAAACGTATTTCTGATCCTGTCATATTGCAGTGCCCGGAAATCTACTGTCCAAAATAGTAGCCCTTGGCCATTTGACTACTTAAGTTCGTTAAAATTAAATTAAATTAAATTAAAAATTCAGTTTCTTAGTGGCACTAGCCATATTTCAAATGCTTAATAGCCACCTGTATCTAGTGGCCGCCATTTTGAACAGCTCATAGTTAGAACAGTTCCATCATTCTGGAAATTTCTACTGGACAGAGCTGTGCTAGACGGCTTGATAAACATTTCTGACCTTGGCATTAGGATTTAAAATCTATCTTTACCTGGCTCCTCTGCTGCTGTTTTCCTTCATAAAATGCTTCTGTAAGACTGAACTGTTTTCAAACCTGCCATACTCAATTCCTGCTGTCATGCCTCCACTTACCCAACCCCACTTAGAGTGTCTTTTACTCCATCACTGAACACCCAAATCCTGCGCCCCATTTAAGGACTCTCCTCCATGAAGTCCTTTCTAATTTCCCAACTCAAAGTAATTTACTCTTCCTGTGAACTCTTACAGGATTTTAAATAAAGCACTCTAATGTCATCTACCTCATTTCTTCTAGAATTATAACTATCTATACATGTATTTTAGCCCTTTAATTAGTCAGGGTTCCTCTGGAAGCTGATTCTGAGACAAGGATTCAAATCTGAGTAGTTTAGCTGAGAGGTGATCACAGTAATCATCAATGGAGGAGGGGGTTAGTAAAAGTGGGAGGCAAAGAAAATCAAAGGATGCATTATCAATTCAGTTACTGATATGGAGGACTAGACCTCAATCCCACTGGAGGCAATGTGGAACAAAGTTATCCCAGCCAAGGTCAGGGAGGCTAAAATGTGTATTCACCAATGCTTTGCCCATTATTTATTTGAGGGATTTCAGGGAAAATCATTCCTGAGTATTTCCATTTTGTCTTGCATTCAGAGCAGTCACACGTGACCAGTAAAGAAAATCCCTCCAGCAGAGAATTGCAGATACTCATACCAAGAAGCCTTTCTTGTGAACGGAGGATGGATGTGGAGCTGGTCTGAGCAGGCTGCCTACTGCATCTGCTATGACACCCAACAAACTGGAAGGTAGGTCCTGGAGGGCAGAGGTCACATAAGTCATAGATGTGTGTCTCCCTCAGTGACCTCACACAGGCAATCAGCAAAGAGTTGTTCAGTGAATGAATGCATTATCCCAAAGATATTAGGTACTGGAGAAGAATTTGTCATGGAACCCAGTGGTTTGGGTGGGTCAATTCACTCGCTGTTAACTGAGATAATCTCTGAATAGACAGACCTATGCCTAGGGTTTTCTGTTGCCTTTGATGTTCAGTACTTATGGACTAAACATTGTACAAGTGTGGGAATTTGTTGAACCAGACTGTAAAGGAGTTTTGAGATTGCTTCAGAAGCAAAGGAGCTTATATCTAGAGAAGAATACTCGGGAACATCGACTGCAGCACTTGCCTTGGTTAGATGCCTCATGACGCGGTTGTCACAGCCACCAAGGGAACCAGGTTTTTTCATTGCAGCCAGGCTTTGATACAATCAGCCCTCTATGCCAGTCAGGAGAGGTGGGGCTGCAGTGTAAGACTTGGGAATCTAGGAAGAATGTGTGTGTGTGTCTATGTGCGTGCATAGCATGTGTGTATGTGTGTAGTATATATGCTATGTATGTGGTATGTGTATGTGTGTGTATGTGTTTGTATGATGCATGTGCTGTGTGCTGTGTATGTTGTGTGTGTGGTACATATGTGGTGTGTATATGTGTGTTTATGTGTGTGATGTGTGTAGGGTCACGTGTGTGTGATGTGTATGTGTATGGTGTCTGCAGTGTATATGTGATATGTGCATGTGTGTGTGATGTGTGTAGGGTCATGGGGGTATGTGTTGTGTGTGTTTGTAGGGTGTGTAGTGTGTGTGCTGTGTATATGGTTTGTGTGGGGGTATATATGGTATGTGTATGTATGCATAGGTTTGTGATGTGTGTAGGGTTGTGTACATTTATGGTGTGTGTGTGATGTGTATATGTATGTGTATTTGTGTGATGTGTGTAGGGTTTTGTGTGTGTGGTGCGTATATGTGTGTGGTGTGTATGTGGTGTGTATACGTATGTGTCTTTCCTCCAACTTACTGCTGCATTAGGGTTGTGTGTGTATGGTGTGTTAGGGTGGTGTGTGTATGGTGTGTGTGGTGTATATGTGCTTGTGTGGTATGTGAGTGTGGTGTATATGTGGTGTGTGTGTAGATGATGTGTATAGGGTTGTTTGTGTGTGTATGGTATGTGTGGTGTGTATGTGGTTGTGTGTGGTGTGTATGTGGTGTGTATATGTATGTGTGTGTGTGTGTGATGTGTAGGGAGTTGTGTGTGTGGGTAACGTGTGTGGTATGTATGTGTGAGTGTGGTGTGTATGTGGTGTGTGTGTGGGTGATGTGTGTGGTGTGTGTGGTAAATATGTGTGGGTATGTGGTGTGTATTCAGAGTGTATGTGATGTGTATCGGGTTGTGTGTGTGGTGTGTGCATGCATGTGTGTGCTGAGAGTCATGAAAGGTACGCATTGCAGCCCTCCAGGGCTGCAGAGGACTGACCGCCTGCCTGCACCATGTTGACCCTGACAGCAAGGCTGCTACAATATCGCCTTCCTCATGCCCGTGGCCTATTTTGCTCCCAACTCTCAAAGACAAGGAGCCACACATTAAAAGCCTATGTTAAGCAGTCATGTGTCCTAAGAGAAGGGGAACATTGCAGTAAGAAATTCTGGTGAACGATAGAAAGCCAGGTGAGATGAACCTGGGGTACGGGGTCCTGGTCACCAAGCTAACTCAGTTTTTAAGGAGGAACCTGGTTGGAGACTCAGGTAGAGGAGGAAGCTCAGAACAAGTCTCAAACTGGAGGACCAGACGGTGGTTCCAAGTAGAGTCCCTCGAGGCTGAATCACAGCCCACAGCGTATAATTTTTAGAATACTCATCTTCCAGTCCCAGCTTGACACTGACTTGGGGAAGTTACATAGCCTCTTTCAGGCCCCTGCATCCTCATCTTTAAGACAAAGATGGTGAAAGTCTCTGTTGTCAGGATTAGAGGATTGCTTTTATCAGAAATTCCCCATGGAGAGCAACGATTATTATGGATGCAGGATCTTGATGGATACCTCGGGGTTATCCCATCCCAGTTAAATCTGTAGTAAGGGTTCAGGATGTAACATGGCAGCCAGGAATTGGGCTCATTGCACAGTCATCAAACTCTGAGTTTCACACTAGATTTGTAGGTTTAGGTTTAAAGTCACTTACGCAATCCCAGGTTGGTTTGGGAACTAGTGTGGGCTGAGCCTACTGGCGTGGGGAGCTGTAGCCGCAGGTTTAGGGAGAGAAAGGCAGTGTAGAGAGAGATTATGTGGGTGTAGGATTGGGGCCTCATAGACATGTCTCAAAACATTGTGAAGCAAAACTGGGAATAGGGCAACACAAAGTTTAGGAAGAGTGAAAATGGCCTCTCCAGAATAACTTGAGAGGTAACTGACCACATCATCTCCAAATACTTCTCCATCCCACACTATAGAATTCCTGTCTGGAATTCCAACTGCTGGATCTCCGGGTTAGGCAACCAGGAAGAGAGCATTTTCTACAGATGGTGACGATTAAAATGCATCTGTCACCAGCAGGCAGAGAGGCTCAGGGGGGCCGGGGAGGCTGCAATCCTTCGTTCTACTTCCTTTATTGGCACATTGTTCTTTAAAGATGTGGAGATGGTCCCTGTTGGGATAGCACATGAAACACACTGGTTTCCTGGCTGTAAATAAAACCACTGGTGTTGTGTTTGACATAGCTGCTTTAGTACTTGGTCAGCCGTCCCATATGGTCTAGCAAACCTCTTAATTACAACTACAGAGGACAGATTCCTCTAGTAAACACCACCATGTTTAGCTTTTCCTCCTCCTGCTGCTGTCAGTGCACAGAGCATTTGAACTTGTAAGCAACAGGGGAGAAATACCAAATGTATACTCCCCTACCAGAGCTGAGCTTCTCACACCATTAGAGTTTGAAAGGGCCATTTGGGCAGATTGCATGAAAAACTGGTAGACACCTGCTCCACTTTACCAAACCACAGTGAAGCAAAGTTTGGTTACTGCTTTTTTTTTTTTTTTTTTTTTTTTTTTGAGACGGAGTCTCGCTCTGTCGCCCAGACTGGAGTGCAACGGCACAATCTCGGCTCACTGCAGCCTCTGCCTCCCAGGTGCAAGTGGTTCTTCTGCTCAGCCTCCCGAGTAGCTCAGACTACAGGCACATGCCACCACGCCTGGCTAATTTGTGTATTAGTAGAGACAGGGTTTCACCATATTGACCAAGCTGATCTTGAACTCCTGACATCAGGTGATCCACCGGCCTCGGCCTCCCAAAATGCTGGGATTACAGGTGTGAGCCACCTTGCCCGGCCAGTTTGGTTACTGTTTTAAAGAGACGAGAGAAATAATGTGAGCAAAGGGGCCAGGCAAGGAAAAGATGACTCTGGTATGCTTGAGTAAACTCTCTGTATCCAGGTGGTCAATTTCTGATCCAGTTCATTGGCACCCATGAGTGATGGAATAATTTTGCAAGGCCCTGTTTGGCAAAAGTACAGGAAGAGGGCATAGCTCTATGAGTTGAATGGAAGTCTAGAGGTACAGAAAGGGGTGGAGTTGGCCTGCCTATGAGATCATTCTAACATTGGCATGTAGAGGGGGAGGGTGTGAACTATGCTAATTTGTTATGAAAAGGAGCGGAACCTTGGAGCTGGTTTCTGCTTTGAACATCCCTCCTGATCTCAGCAAGCTGCCTCCACCAGAGAAGGGCTGCCATGCTGGAAAACTCCATCCAGTGACTCTATCCCTTGGAAACATGCGCATTTGAAAAAAGTACTACCCTGCTTAAAGATTCTAAACCTTGCCTTAATCCACTTCAGATTGAACTATTGCCAAAAAGGTACTTATTCAGAGTCTTTCACCTATGAAACCAAGATGCCAAGATGCCGTGTGCCCATTGTAAATTCAGATGTGTCCAGTCACATGTTTAGTAGAGACATTTCAGGATGTAATTTGCATAGTCATCAAACTGTGAGCTACACACCAGCTTTGTAGGTTTGGTTTTAAAGTTGCTCGAGCAATGCAAGGTCAGTTTGGGAACTAGCATGGGCTGAGCCTGCTAATGTGGGTGCGTCGGAGGTGCAAGGGCAACAGGGTGGGCTTACCATGGTGTGTTATTTGCCTGAGGAGTGAATGACTTATGAGGAAGAATCATCGCCAGGTAGAGTATACAGATCTGGGCCACAAAACATGGTTTTTCATCCTTTTTGGAGAGGCTGGGTGGGATGAATGGCTGCTCATACTGCTGTGTGCCTGACCAGCCCCTCACAGACTTGATAAGGGACCCTAAGGGGATGAGCCCCAAGAAGACAGCCTAGCAATGGAGGATAATAGTCACAGGGACAGAGGCTGCCTCCCTGCCTGCCTCATCACACTCGAGCCACTGCGCTGACAGGCTACCAAGTGTGTGGAATTAGGTCATGGCCATTTGTGGGAAGTGCTTAGTAGTGACCTGAAAATCCTGCCGTCAGTATCAGTGACCATGGGACCCAGCCAAGTACCCTCTAAAGAGTTGCAGCAGGCTTGTCACCATTGCTACTGTGGATTCACAGGGCTGTTTTGAGGATCCAGGGGAACTTCTTGAGAGCATGTGCACAATTGTCCCTGGGAATTTCCAAAACTAGCTGGGAGAGATTGGAGATGTTCTGAGGCTCTCATGCTCCACAATTTGTGGTTAAGCCAAAGAAGAGAGCCTCTGCTAGTACTAGTGTGTCAGAGAAAAATATGTTCCATATGCATTCTGTGAGCACAAAGTGATGGGACAGGGCCATAAGTTAAGCGTGGGAATCAGTCTCATCCCTGACAGACACACGTTACGTAGGAACATGATTCTACTGACTTACCATGTAATTGCGTTTGGCTTTGTTTTGTCTTAGTCCCAGCATAAGATAGGGTTTGAGGTGATCACGCCTTACTTTCTCCCTCAGCTCTTGTGGTTAATCAGCAAGATGATAGGTCAGCTAGGGTTTGGGTGGAGTCAAAGTTGTAGGATACCCTCAGAGAATCAGCTCTTCAGAGTTCAAGCTGCCTCCATCCTTTCTGCCATTTGATTTATCCCCTACCAGGCTATGAAGCCTTGACTTTATAGTATGAACCTCTAATCAGATAAGCAGGTCACAAAACCATCTTTATTCTCAAGACCACTGCTCTATTGCCCTAACCATCCTTGAGCCATCTCAGGGTAGAGGCATCAGCCTTCAGGAGTTACATAGGCACTGGCAGATCATCATAATAAGGACGGTTTGCCAACCTGCTCAGGTTACAGTGAATGATGATGGGTAGAGTCTGCTTTGAATTTCTCAGACAAGTGGGAGATACAATGTATTTGGTTCACCCAATTCATTTTACGGGATTTGGTTCCCAGATTTCTTGCAATCGGAATCATGACCCATTTTCACAGCCACTAGAGCATTAAATTCGTGTATACAAAATAAAGGACTAGAAAACATGTAAACCTAAAAATGTTTAAGCTAAAATGGTGGTACAGATGTTATCTGAGTCCCATAAATCAGTATTCAGAAATACTGTCTTACTGTCAGAAGCAAACAGCAAACAGAAACTTGCATTAGCTATGTGTCTAGATAATGGCAAAAATTAAGTACAGTATTGTTTAGAAATCATAGGCTGGCAGATCTCTTCTCCTTTTCAGGGTTTAAAGAAAACGTAACCTTCTCTGTTGCATTTAACAAAGGAAAAAAAAAGGATTTTCTTGTTTTTTGTGTGCACATCCTGCCTAGGGATGAGTTATTCATCAAAATAAGCTTTCTTGTGTTTTAGAATTTGAGAATTTAGAATGCTGAGCATTCTCTAACACATCTCCCTAAACATGCTAGCATTTTGATTCTGAAGCCTTTTTTCCATTTTGTCAAGTTCACCCTCTGAAAGGGACAGTGAAAAATTAGGGGCTGGCTCCACCTGGTGCTTTGATTAGAAAATTACACCTCCATGTATGCGGGCTGTCAATGGACCGTGTGCCCTCTAGCGCACAGAACAGTAAAAATACTATGTAAATAGTACTTAAAAATACCAAAACTACCCCAAAAGAGTGACCAGGTAACTCACTTTCCATGCAGGGTGCTAAGGACTATTTTTGTATGGTTGTTTTAGTGTCTACTGCTATGGAACAAATCATCTTAAAATATAGAAGCTTAAGACAACAAAATCATTTATTATCTCCCACCGTGTCTGTGGGCCAGGAATTCAGAAGCAGCTCTGCTGGGTGGTTCTGCCTGGAGGCTTCTTCCACATGAGATCGCAATCAGACAGTACTTGGGGTTATTGTAAAGCCTCATTCGCTCCCGTGTCTGGTGTCTGAGCTGAGAAGACTGGACAGGCTGGGGTGGGAGCCTCTCTCTGTCTCTATCTAGTCCCTCTCTAGGGTTTCTCAAGCATAGCCAGACTTGTTTCATGTTGGCTCAGAACATCCAAGGTGGTGTCCCCAGAAAGAGAGCCAGGAGGAAGCTGTGTTGCTTTTTATGATCCAGCCTCAGAGGTCAGGAAGTGTCACTTCGGCTGTGTTCTGTTGATAGAGGTAGTTGCAAACGTCTACCCAGGTTCAAGGGAAGGGAATATAGCCTCCACCCCTCAATACAGGAATGTCAGTGTCATGTCAGAAGAAGAGCATGTGGGATGGGATATATATTTGTGCATCATCTTTGTAAAAATACAATCAACCGCAATTGTTTTATTTAATCATCCTTCACCCTAAATGAAGTTGCTTCTATCATTATCCCAATTTTACATTTAAGTGAAAGCAGAAGGAAACATTAAAGATCTTCTTCTTATGCCCTTTCAGTGTCATACTAGAGCATTGCCTAATAAGCCATCAAAAGTGTCATCTGTACATGACTTTCAGTCTTGGCACTATTGAAATTTTGGTCTGGGTAATTCTTTGCCGTGGGGGCTGTTCAGGGCATAATAGGTCATTTAGCAGCATCCCTGGCCCCTGCCTACCAGATACCAGTAGCACATCTTCATCCCTTTAGTTGTGATAACCACAAATGTCTCCAGACATTGTCAAATATCTCTGGGGTGGGGAGAGGGCAAATGTTCCCCCAGTTGGGAAGTTTTACAGGAAGAAAGTTACTTTGATTATTTGCTATTGATTAAGGTGAGACTCTTGTAAAGTTAAGGTTAACTTGTGGAAGATCATTCTGTTGCAATTCATTTCTGTCCAGTAGAAAATATAAATCCTACAGATTATAGTTTTGTTGTTTTATAATTTACCAGTTTCAATTTAACTTGCAATCTTATTCCAGCATTCTTTTTGTTCATTGACTATATATAGTAATTTTTCTTCTCCTTCTTCATCCTGCTGGTTTCCTCATTGATGAGTTAAATAAATCTTTGTCACATGTGTGCATGCACACACACACAAACACACACACACACAAACACACACACACACCAGCCCCTTGGCAGAATGCAGTATGGGAATTCTCTCTAATATGGGGATATGGAGCTATTATGATCTCCCTTCAAGAAAGAACTTGCAGATTAGCTGTGAGGGTGCAATTAGATGATAGCCTTGGTTGCAGTGCCTCTGGTTGCTTAGCCACAGCAGTTGAGCTGAGGCCATGCTTTTCCTAGGCAGACCTTTAACAGCTAATGAGCACGGTGAGCGTGCCAGGGCCTGGCCCTTTCTGTTCATCATGGAACTTCTCCAACAGGCAGCCTTTGCTCTGGAGCTCTGTTGGGCTGGCTGAGACTTTTGCAGGGCAGCACTGCAGTTTGAGACTCTTCCTAACTAACCCTCCTTCTCCCTCCCCTTTCACAGGTGACAGACCTGCATCTCTAGCCTTTTTGTACTTCAGGCACAACTCAAAGCTGCCAATAATCATGTTGCCCAATTTGTGGGCTGGAACTGCAGTCTTACGTGTGGCATGAGTTGCCTTCAGAACCCAAAGAGGCCTACCAGGCACTCCTTTTTTGAGGTATGAGATATAAGATGCAGCAATTTATCGTTTGCTTTGGAGGGGATATTCCAGCGTGAACTTAACCACTGGATTCCTTAAATCCTCATTCATCTTTTCATCTCTGGAGCATGAGTGTTTTACCAAGACCTCCAGCATACTAGCCACCTCTTGCTTCTTCTGGCCAGTGAACATGATGTCATTGATGGAATGGATGAGTTTGATTTCAGTGGGTTCAGGTGATCTAGATTATTTCAGACTATTATGGCAAAGGGCAGCTGAGTTAAGATAGCCCTGAGGCAAAGCAATAAATGAATATTGGAGTCTGTCCCACGTGAATGTGAATTGTTCCTGATCTTTTTTTCTAATATGGATAGAAAAGGCACATTCACCAAATTGACAGCCACATGCCATGGTCCTGTGGCCTGTTTAATGTGCTCTAGCTGTGATCCCACCTCTGGCACAGCAGCCGCAATCGACCACCATGTGATTGAAACTGTAGTCATCTGTTGTCATTCTTCAGAGTCCATCCACTTCCTGCTGGGGGAGACTAGCAATTAAAAAGAGATTTGATATAGATGACCAATCCCTATTTTGTATTTACCATCTTGCCTGGGGGACAGTTTCAGAGTTTCCATTTGGCCTCTCCCACTATGATAGCACTTCCTCACTGACCAAGGAACAAATGTAGGGTTTACTCCAACTGCCGAGTACATTCATTCCAGTGATACATGGAAATGGAGAAATGATCCCTGGGTGAGTCTACAGGTTCTGTGGGCCCACTCTGTGCCAGACCCAACTAGGACTCCATTCATTACTTGACTCTCATAAGCCCCTACTTCAACAAGGGGTCCAGGTGTCAAGGTCAACTCGGAACTTGTGTGCAATAGTCTAGACCTTCCTTTTGCCAGGCATACAGTCACCCAAGCAAATGGTCCTGGGTCCCCTTGGGGAAGGATGGGACAAGTCATCTTGATATAAACTTGTTGCAGTGTTGCAGGGTACTTATTCTTACGGACCTGGCTGTCTTTTTAGTCAATGGATTTTGGACCTGAAAATTGGCTCAGTTCCTAGAATTGAGGAAAGTATCCTGACTTTTTACTGGGGCAATTGCTCTCAGCCTCTTGCTCCTCCTTTCTTGCCTTTTCTGGTTGTAGATGTTAACATCAGCCTTGTTGGCCCTTATCTATTTTGCCTGTGGGAATGCCATGCTCTAGTATCCATCCCTCCACCTCCTTGAAGGTCAAGCCCCTTTGATGCCTCTAATCTTCCTGGTCGTTATAGTAATTGTGGACTCTGGGTTTCTAGTGGTTAAGCTTGGCCACTTGGTCTGTCATTCTGAGGCCTTACTATCCTCATGAATATTAATTACCTAGCTCTGTGACAGCAACCACTGAACATAGATGAGGCCTGATGTTTTGGCGAATGGGCCTTCCTGTGGGACATACTCCTCTGGTTAGTGTCCAGGTTTCACATAATATATCCATTCTAGCCCATCTCACCTCTTTATGCTTTCCTCTAGCTTCTGCCAGGGAAACTCAGGCATTTGCACTGAGTCATTGGCTCGGGGGAGCTGGCAGGAAGCATGGATTTAGCATAAAGGTGGTGGTGCATCACAAAGGACAGCAGCTGGGCCATAAGTCAGTTATGCTTCTGAAGCCGCAGACCAACATGGTGCATTTTCATGACTGCCACATACGCAAAACCATGACATATATGATTTATTTTAAAAGAACCACCATTATGGAAACAACATTGGGCAAAATCAGTAAAATACTGACTTTATACACATTGTCATTTTAATAAAAATAAAGAGAGATAACATTTATTGAGCATTCATGATATGCCAGGTGCTCTATTAGACACATATTGTAACATTACCTCATTATGTAGTTATTATTATCAGTCTCATTTTACAAATGAGCAAGAGGAGTACAATGTGACTAAAGAAACTGCTCAAATTCACATAGTAAGTAAAGAGGAAGACATGGAATTGGAACCAAGTGACAGAATTGGAACCAGGTGACCAAATTGACAGTGGCAGATATTCTTTCATTTTTTATGTCAGTGTTGTTTAGTTTTCAACATAGAGATTTTGCACATATTGTATTGGATTTATAGCTATATATTTCAGCTTTTGATGCTATTGTAGATGACACTGGTTTTAAAATTTCATTTTCTAATTACTTATTGCTAGTATATAGAAATATAACTGATTTTTGTATATTGACCTCTATCCTGAAATTTTGCTAAACCAAATTAAAATTTTTATAACATTTCTTACAGATTCTATGGGATTTTTCTGTATAGTCAATGTCATTTGCAAGTAGAAGCAGTTTTATTTTTTTCTTCCCAATCTGTACGTCATTTTATTTCTTTTTCTTGCCTTATTTCACTAGCTAAGAGCTCTAGTACAATACTGGTTAGGAGTGGTAAGGGGAGAGATCTTGCTTTTTTTAAATTTTAGGAAGAAAGCTTTCAATATGTGACTATTAAGTATAATAGCTTTAGGTTTGCTGTAGACACACTCTATCTAATTGTGAAAATTTCCTTCTATTCTTAGACTGCTGAGCATTTTATCTTTTTAAAATCATGCATGAATATTAAATTTTGCCAAATGCTTTTTTATCAGGTATTGAGATAATCATATATTTTTTCTCTTTAGTCTGCTTGAATTACACGGATTGATTTTTCTAAAGTTGAAACAACCTTCTATTCCTAGGATAAACCACCCTTGGATATCATATATTATCTGTTTCACATACTAAAGGATTTTTTTTTAAGTTTTTTAGAACTGATGGCCTGGTGCGGTGGCTCATGCTTGTAATCCCAGCACTTTGGGAGGCCGAAGTGGGTGGATCATCTGAGGTCGGGAGTTTAAGACCAGCCTGACCAAAACCTCATCTCTACTAAAAGTACAAAAATTAGTCGGGTGTGGTGGTGCATGCCTGTAATCCCAGCTACTCAGGAGGCTGAGGCAGGAGAATCGCTTGAACCTGGGAGGTGGAGATTGCAGTGAGCCGAGATCACGCCACTGCACTCCAGCCTGGGAGACAGAGCGAGACTCCATCTCAGAAAAAGAAAAAAAAATGTTTTTTAGAATTATGAAGTTATGTTCATGAGGGATATGTATCTTTTTTTCTTATGTTTATCTAATTTGTTATTAGAATAAAGCTAGCTTGATAATGGACAGATAAATATTTCTTTCTCTTCTATTTTCTGGAAAAGTTTGTGTAGAATTTGTATTATTCTTCCTTAATTGGGTAGAATTTATAGGTGATGCATTTGGACCTGGAGTTTTATTCATAAAATGATTTGTATTACAAATTCAATTTTTTTACTAGATATAGGTCTAGATTATCTATTTCTTCTTGAAGAAAACTTGATAATTTGAATCTTCTAAGAAATATGTCTATTTCAGCATGTGTTGGTATACTTGGAAAGGAAACATGTCTATTTCATCTAAGTTATTGAATGCATTTGCATAAAGTTGTTTGTAATACCTGTTGATTATACTTTTAATGTCTTTGGGGTCAGTAATGACGTTCTTCTTTTATTTCTGATATTTGTTTGCAATTTGTGTCTCCTCTTTTTATTCTAATCACTCTGGCTAAAAGTTTATCTTTTTTGTTGTTCTCAAAAGAAAAAAACAGCTTCGTTTTCATTGATTTTCTCTATTGTTTTTCCATTTTCTATTTTATTGATTTCTCTTCCTATGTTTATTATTTCCTTTCTTTTACTTACTATGAGTTTTATTTAAGGTAGAAATTGAAGTTTTTGAAATGACAGTTTTTTCTTTTCCAATATAGTTGTCCAATGCTATAGATTTCCTTCTAAGCACTGTTTTAGCCGCATCTCACAAATATTAATATATTGCTTTTCATTTTAATTAAATTTAAAATATTTTCCTTTTTTTTTTTTTTTTTTTTTTGAGACGAAGTCTCGCTTTGTCGCTCAGGCTGGAGTGCAATAGCATGATCTTGGCTCACTGCAATCTCCGCCTCTGGGCTTCTAATTGTTCAAATGATTCTCCCCCCTCAGCCTCCCGAGTAGCTGGGATGATAGGCATGTGCCACCACAGCCGGCTAATTTTTGTATTTTTAGTAGAGACGGGGTTTCACCTTGTTGGCCAGGCTGGTCTTGAACTCCTGACCTCAGGTGATCTGCCCGCCATAAGCCTCGCAAAGTGCTGGGATTACAGGCGTGAGCCACCGCGCCCAGCCCCAATTTCTATTTTGATCTTTTCTATGACTCACTTGTTATTGAAAATTGTGTAGCTTAAATTCCAAATCCTTGGGAATTTTTTCAGGTATCTTTCTGTTATAGATTTCTAGTTTAATTCCTAGTTTAAATCACAGAAGATACTTTGCATGTAATTCTATTTAAATTTATTGAGGTTAGTTTTATGGCCGGGAATATGGTCTTTCTTTGGTGAATGCTCCGTGTGCACTTGAAAATAATGTATATTCCACTGTTACTGGGTTGGATGTTCTATAAATGTTGATTAGGTCAATTCAGTTAATAATATTGTTCTTGCCTTCTATCTCCTGACTGATTTTCCCTTTGCTTGTCTTATTGATTACTGAAAGAGGAGTATAGATGTCTTAATGATTAATTTGTCTACTACTTTTAGCTCTAGCAGTTTTTGCTTCATGTATTTTGAAGCTCTGTTGTTAATTGCACACACATTTATGCTTTTTACCTCTTCTTATATCTTGTTGTAAACTTACTCCTTTATTATTATTTAAGGTCCTTCTTTATCATTTCTAGCATATTTTGCCTTTATATGTACAATGGGTTTGTTTTGTAGACAGCATGTAAGAGTACTATGCTCTTTTTATTTTTTATTTCAGGGAAAAGCAGTTACAAGTTTCCTACCAGCACAAATTCCATAGTCAGGTTTTCCACATGTGGGGAAATCACAGGGGTCAGCACATCCAACATGCAGTGGACAAGCCTTGCACTGGGTAAACCACGTTCATGGTCATGGAATCTCATTTACCAGATAAGTATTGGTCTTGCTTTTCAAAAATCAATCTGATACTTTCTGCATTTTAATGGGAAATTTAATGTAATTATTGACATTGGTTAGATTTAAATCTGCCATCTTGCTATTTGTTTTATACGTATTCTATTTAGTCTTTGTTCCTTTTTTCCATCTTTTTCCTTCTGTTCTGAATTAATGGAATATTTTTATGATTCCATTTTACACTCACTATCGCTTTTTAAAAAACATATATTTTGGGGACCAGGCACGGTGGCTCATGCCTGTAATCCCAGCATTTTAGGAGGCCGAGGCAGGCGGATCATGAGATCAGGAGATCGAGACCATTCTGGCTAACATGGTGAAACCCCGTCTTTACTAAAAATACAAAAATCAGCTGGGCATGGTGGTGGGTGCCTGTAGTCCCAGCTACTCGGGAGGCTGAAGCAGGAGAATCACTTGAACCTGGGAGGCGGAGGTTGAAGTGAGCTGAGACTGCGCCACTGCACTCCAGCCCAGTGACAGAGCAAGACTCCGTCTCAAAAACAAAAACAAACAAAAAAACACATCTTTTATAACTTTTTAATGGTTGCCATAGGTCTGCTAATATATACCTTTAATTATTCACAATCTACCTTGAAACTATTGTGTTTCACATGTAGTTTAAGGATCTCACACTCACAACTCTATACTCCCAAGTCCTCTTTCTCATCCTTTCTGCTAAAATTTTCATAAATTTTAGATGTAAATATTCTACCAACATATACTACATGGCTACTACTTTTGCTTTAGTCATTCCATTATCTTTCAGGGCAATTATCAACTTAAAAATGTCTTTGATATTTTCAGCATTTCTGTAATCTTAATTTCTTTGTGTACAACTAAGTTTCTAGGATCTTATTCCTCCTGCTAAAGTACTTATTTAATTTTTCATCTCGCACAGATCTGCTGATAGTTAATTCTTTCATCTTTTGTGTGTTCAAAACAATATTTATTTGACTTTATTTTAAAAGATATAGAATTCTTGCTGATTCCAGCAATGGATAAAAAAATATAGAATTCTGAGGTGCTAGTTTTTCTTTCTTTCAATGCTTTAAAGATGTCACTCTTGTCTTCTGGGTTACATACATTCTAATGAGACGTCTACTGTAATTCTTATTTGGGTTGCCCTCAAGATTTTCTTTTGACTTTTGGTTTCCAGCAGTTTGAATTTTATTTGTCTAGTTAGATTTTTTTCCTCACATATGCTGCATGGGGTCCCATGCATTTCTTGGATATGTATTTTGGTGTTTTCCATTATTTTTATTTTTCAAATATTTCATCTGATCAATTTTTTTCTTTTTTATTCTGTTTGTATGGCATCTAACTTCTCTTCGTCTCATGCTTTGACTCAGGTATGACAGTGCTTGCATCCTAATAAGGGCCTTTCTTTAAATTTCAGGCTTCTTGGTTGTGCTGCAACCTTACTTCTCTGATGGAAAAAAGTGTTATAATTGTATTGTTTATCTGGAGGTTTCTTGTGATGGTAGATGTTATGTTTTCTTTCCAGTTTTCCTATACACCAACAATATCCAAGGTGAAAGCCAAATCAAAAACACAGTTCTATTCACAATAGCCACAAAAAAGTAAAATAAAATGCCTAGCAATACAGTTAGCCAGGGAGGTGAAAGGTCTCTATAATTAGAACTACAAAACACTGCTGTAAGTAATCAGAAATGACACAAACAAATGGAAAAACATTCCATAATCATGGATAGGAAGAATCAATATTGTTAAAATGGCTATACTGCCCAAAGCAATTTATAGATTCAATGTTATTTTTATCAAATTACCAATGATATTCTTCACAGAACTAGAAACAACTATTTTAAATTTCATATAGAACCAAAAAAGAGCTCAAATAGCCATGGCAATCCTAAGCAAAAAGAACAAAGCTGGAGGCATCAAGTTACCTGACTTCAAACTATACTACAAGCCTGCAGTAACCAAAACAGCATGGTACTGGTACAAAAACAGACACATAGACGAATGGAACAGAATTGAGAGTCCAGAAATAATGCTACAGACCTACAACCATCTGATCTTTGATAAAGTTGACAAAACCAATGGAGAAAGAACTCCCTATTCAACAAATGGTGCTGGGATGACTGGCTAGCCATATGCAGAAGATTGAAACTGGACTCCTTCCTTACACCATATATAAAGATTAACTCAAGATGGATAAAAGACTTAAATGTAAAACCCCAAACTATAAAAACCCTGGAAGATAATCTGGCAACTACCATGGTGGACGTAGAACCTGGCAAAGATTTCATGACAAAGACACCAAAAGCAAGTGTGACAAAATAAAAAATGGACAAATGGGACCTAATTAAACTAAAGAGCTTCTGCACAGCAAAAGAAACTATCAACAGAGCAAACAGACAACCTACAGAATGGGAGAAAGTATTTGTAAACTTTGCATACAACAAAGGTCTAATATCCAGAATCTATAAGGAACTTAAACAAATCAACAAGCAAAAATCAAATCCCATTAAAAAGTGGGCAAAGGACAGAATAGACACTCTCAGAAGATATGCATGTAGTCAACAAGCATATGAAAAAATGTTCAACATAACTAGTCATTACAGAAAGGTAAATCAACCAGGATGAGATACCCATCTCACACCAGTCAGAATGGCTATTAATAAAAAGTCAAAAAATAACAGATGCTGGTGAGGTTGTGGAGAAAAGGGAATGTTTATACACTGCAGGTGGGAAGGTAAATTAGGTGAGCCATTATGGAAAGCAGTTTGGCAATTTCTCAAATAACTCAAAGCAGCACTCCCATTCAACTCAGTAATCCCATTATTAGGTATATACCCAAAGGAATATAAATGATTCTACCATAAAGACACATGCACATGTATGTTCACTGCAGCACTATTCACAATAGCAAAGACATGGAATCAACCTAAATGCCCATCAACAGTAGACTGGGTAAAGAAAATATGATACATATACACCATGGAATACTACGCAGACACAAAAAAACAACAAGAACATGTCCTTTACAGCAATATGGATGGAGATGGAGGCCATTATCCTACATAAGCTAACACAAGATCAGAAAACAAATACTGCATATTCTCACTTTTAAGTGGGAGCTAAACATTGAGTACATATGAACACAAAGAAGGGAACAACAGACATTGGGGCCTACTTGAGAGTGGAAGGAGGGAGAAAGGTGAGGATAAAAAAACTACCTATCAGGTACTATGCTTATTACCTGGGTGGCAAAATAATCTGTACACCTAACCCCCATGACATGAAATTTACCTATATAAAAACCTGCACATGTACCCCAAACCTAAAACCAAAGTTAAAAAACTAAAAATTAAGATTAAAGTTTTACTATTAAAAACCATAAGTTTACACGGATATTTCCAATTGCAATCAAACATTACAGAGTACATTGCTTTTTACCCATGTCCACATGCATTTCCCTTCTCAACAGTGGGAAACCTGACTCTCATCCTCTTATTATCATAGATATGTTATATATATTATACATATATTGTGTATATAAAATTATAAAATATTACTATAATAAATGCATTTTATTAAGTCTAGAATACAGAGAATGTTTCTGAATTGCCAGCCCATACCCTTGTGAAAAGCAAACCTGCTATCGTTCAATATCTCTTCATATTTTTAAAGATAAAATTTACATTACTGAAGTGCATAAATCGTAAGTGTGCAATTTAATGGCCTTTAAAATTTTACATAATTATAATATTACATACTTATATACTTATAATATTACAAATTTACATACTTATAATATTACAAATTTAACCTCTTGTTTGAAGACTGCTTTGGATAAGCTCCACATGCAACTTTAACATCCCTTTATTACAAAACTTATTGCAATGATTTCTCTGTAGAGATATCCACTCTGTAGAGAAGTCCACTATGTTCACTAGAATATTCACTCATTAAAGAAAGGGACTATGCCTTTTCAGTTTGGGGTTTCCACTTTTGGACAGTATCTGATATACAACAAGGTACCAATGAATGTTTGCTACATAAGTAAAGTTCCATTGGAACAAATAACCTGCAGCTTTAAATAGGGGAGCTGTGTAATTTTAAATCTAAGATCTGCTTACTACTAAATCATCAGCTAAGGGAGATTCTACTAAATCACCAGCTAAGGGTGTTATGACAAGAATTGTCAGAGCATGAAAGGAAAAAGAAGGCAGCAGTTGAAATGCTAATAAATCATTAGGTTCCTATAACTCTTTACAGAGACATAAACCCGCTCTAATCACTTATCAACTAGCCTTTGAAATTGGTGGGTGGCACAAATTATTTCCACTATATTTATATATTAAGACTTCAGTCTTAGCAAGATATTTCAAAGTAAGTATAGATTATCTGTCCAAAACTTAATGGAGAAGAACATTTTTGTAGTTCTTGGTTGATATTTTGACACCTAAGATTATTATTTTCGGTTGTCTAAAAGCAGAGAGTAATCAAATCTTTTGACAGGTATTACTTTTATAGCAGTGACCATCTTGGCAAAGAGAGAGGTTACATGTACTGAAATATGATTACACAGTTGTTTTGGAGTTGTGTCTGGAGTTGTTCTGTTTTTCTTTAAATAACGACAATGAAGAATATATATATTCTTATGAATATAATTTCATCAAATACTTGCTTCAAATGTCTGTAAGAAACTACCACAGAGCAGTTTTATAAAAAGAGCCCTGGAGAGAAATTTTAAGTTTCAATTAATTTAAACCTGGATTCTGTCTCTGGATCATCCAGCTGCCAACTTGAAACCTTAGTCAAGTCATAATACTTTCAGCTAAAGGAAGACAATAAAGCTACTTTATAAGGTTGTTATGAAGGCTAAATAATATGTCATTAATAATAATAATATTAATAATAAAAATAGGGTGAATTGTATGTATTGGGGACTTACCATATGCTAGACACTCCAAATTTTGTATTTAATTCTCACACAACCAAATGAGGCAGGCCTTATTATTACCCTTTTTGAAAGATGAGAAAACGGGAGTTTAGAGAAATTAAGTGTATTGCTCAAGGTCACACACAGTAAAGTAGTAGAGCAAGAATTCAAATCCAGGTCTCTCATACCAAAATACAATTGTAATTGTAATTGCATTTCTTCCCAAATATATGTAAAGTGCCTAACAGAATGTCTGACATACATTAAATCATCACGATGTGCTAGTTCCTTTTGTTTCTTACTCTACATCCTCTAGGACATCTCAAACATGCTATCAAATTTAACAACCACCTAAAATGTATTATGCCATCAAATCTACTTTTCTAACTCAAACCACCCTTCTCCAGTCTCAAGAACTATACATCCAGCTTCCTTAAGTGTCCAACAGGCATGCCAAATTCAAAATGGCCCCATGCAAACTTAGTACTTTTCTCTTAAATGTGCTCCATTTATGATCCCCAAACAGTGAATATTACCATTTATTCAGATGCCTAAAATAGAAATATGAGAGTCAGGGCTTTTAAAAAATAGTTTTGTAATCTGATTTACGTCTTCAATGCTTATTGACATGTTGTTTGTATTTCCTAGGATGACTGATCAAATCTTTCTAATCATTAAAAATTCAGCTTACATATTATCTCCCGTTTGGAGCTTTGTAATATAAATTAAATAGTATCACCTCTGTTCAGCTGCCATACCTTGTATATAACTCTATTTTTATGTTATCATACTATATTTTAGTGATAAATTTTCATATTTCTCTCTTCTACACGAACACAGTACATCTGAACTTTTGGGATGATAGAAATGTTCTATATATGTGCTGTCTACTATGGTAGTCAATAGCTACATATGGCTATATATATTGAGCATTTGAAATGTGGCTAGTGGTATTAACGTAATACCTGTCTGTCAACAGAGGAATTAACTTCTTAATTTTATTTATTTTTACTTGATGTAAAAATAATTTTAAAATAGCTACATGTGGCTAGCAACTACTGTAATGCACAGTGTAGCACTTGACTCTGAGCTCAGTGAGGGCAAATACCATTTCTTACTCACTTTTATCCAATGCCTAGAACATAGCAGAGCCTCAAAAAATATATGGAGAATGAGTGAATGAATGAATAAATATTTCACAGTGGTAGAATAGAGAAAAATCTACTTATCATAAGCACCAGGGAACTATTACATAGAGGTACTGTGAAAACTAATAAACACTGATTTCTTGGTGAATAAAAACTTAATGCAAATAGGTTTCCAGAATGAAATGGAGAAGTAATTTATATCGGGTCAACCCACTCTCAGGTAACAAAAATAAGCTCCATACAAAATATAAAGTAGAATTAGATTAATCTAAAGGCACTCTAGAAGACCTGAAAGAAACTGGAAGTAAACTTACACTTGAAAGAAGGAAATGGCCAGGTAGTTTTCCTGTTTTTATACAACATTTTGCTGGAGGGTAGGCCCTAGTTGCAGCTTTCTTGGTGGGTGGAATTCTAGTAGAAATCCAGTCTTATTGGCTTGGAGAACCACAGGACAGATTTTGGAGGCCATGGCAGCTGGAGAGTGAGGGGGAAACCCACAAAAGGTAAAAGCCATGGGTGGGGCGGGGCAAGGGGGATTCTATATATGAACCTGGATAAAATCTCTGGCTGATCCCTGTATTACATATGCACAGGGATAACTCCAAATAGGCCTTATGAGTCTAAAATAACTGAATTGAGTTTTCAGCTGCTCCACTCCACAAAAAACAGGATTGGAGTTTGAATTAAAGTTAAATTAATTGCCTGCTCAAAAACAAAAACAAAGAAAACAAATTCCTCAAAGAGACATAATAGATTCCAGTGTCCCTACAACACGTCATTCATGATATTCATGTGATCCAAAATTACTAGATCTATGAAGAAACAGAGAAATGTGATCTCAAGACAAAAGGCAAATAAGTGAAGACTGACTCTGAGATGACCCAGAGGTTGGAATTGGCACGTAGGGATTTTAAAACAGCTATTATAACCATTCCAAGGATTTAGAGAAAAACATGCTCACAATGAATGAAAGGAGAGAAAATTTTAGCAGAGGAATCAAAACTACAAAAGAGAAATGAAAATCCAAAAATTTTTTTTAAAACCTGTATTTAAAATTTGCAAGATAACTTTAACAGTAGATTAAAATGAGAAAGTTAATAAATTTGAAGATAGAGCAATAGAAAGTACCTAACCTAAAAAAAAAAAAAATAAGAGAAAAGATTAGAAAAAAGTAGAGTCTCAGTGATCTATGGAAACAATGTGGAAAGGTCTAACATATGTGTAATTGTAGTCTCAAAAGAAGAGGAGAGAGAGCAAAAATATTTGAGAAAATTATTGGAAAAAATTTCCCAAGTTTGGTGAAAGGCATACATTTACAGATATAACTATAACAAACCCAGTGAAGCCCAAGCAGGAAAAATACAAAGAAAACCACATGTAAGCACGTTAGAATCAGACTTCTCAAACAATGGTTAAAGAGAATCTCTTGAAAACAACCACAGATTAACCACAGATTAACATATTTCATAATGTGGAATGATATGAAATAACAATAATTTCTTGTCAGAAACAACAGACACAAGGAGACAGTGGAATGACATTTCTAAAATGGTGAAAGGAGGAAAAAAGTCAACTAAATGCAAAAAAAAATCATTTGAGGATGAAGGCAAAATAAAGATATTTTCAGATAAATGAAAACTAATATAATTTTTATTAGCAGACCTACAGTACAAGAAACACAAGGGAAGTTCTTTTTTTTTTTGAAACAGAGTCTTGCTCTATTGCCAGGCTGGAGTGCAGTGGCACAATCTCAGCTCATTGCAACCTCCACCCTCTGGGTTCAAGCGATTCTCCCGCCTCAGCCTCCCAAATAGCTGGGACCACAGGTGCGCGCTACCACGTCCAGCTAACATTTGTATTTTTAGTACAGACGGGGTTTCACCATGTTGGCTAGGATGGTCTCAGATCTCTTGACCTTCTGACCCGCCCACCTTGGCCTCACAAAGTGCTGGGATTACAGGCGTAGGCCACAGCGCCTGGCTAGAAACACAAAGGAAGTTCTTTAGGCAAAAGGAATTAATGCCAGGTGGACACTCAGCCTTTAGAAAACAATGCAGTGCCCCAAATGATATATATGTGGCTAAATATTAAGATTGTCCCTTTCTCCTAATTTGTTATAAATAAACATGACTAAAGAAAAATCTATATTTCTTTAAACCCCACATTGTACTGTGGGATTGATAACATTTTTAGATGAAGTACATATGACAACTAAAACAGAAGAAGTAAATGAATCTCTATTTTCACAAAGATATTATAAGTGGAGGAACGTATGAAACAGAAAACAGACAAATGATAGACAAAATTAGGTATAAAACATTTTGGGTTTTTATACCTAATTTTTCTAGGGGAAATGACATTAAAGTTTATAAACTATACATAGACATCCAGAAAAAAAGAGAAATCACCAATATTAGGAATAAGTATGTGAATATATTACAGCTCCAACAAATATGAACAAGTGTATACTAGTAAATTCAACAACTTAGAAGGAATGGACATATTTTCTGAACAATACAACTTACTAAACTGACACAAGATGAAATAAAAATTCTTAACTAGTCCTATGTATATAAAAGAAATTGAATTTGTTATCAAAATCTTCCCTCTGAACTCTGTTAAACATTTAGGTAAGAAAAAAATAACAGTCTTACACAAATGCTTTCAGAAACCCAGAAGGAAGAAATACATCCCAGTGCATTTTATGAGGTCAGCATGATCCTGATACTAAACTTGACACAGACATTTCAAATAAAGAAAATGAAAACACTGGTCATGTTAAGTTGATTTTCTTTCCCCATCACTAACAGGAAGGCAGGAGGGCCTGAGTTTGCGGGTAGGGAGTGTGGGCTAGCTGACTGGTAGGGCTACAACATCAAATTTGTATGCAGTTCCCAACTGCACATGGAAGAAAATGAAGCCCAATCTGGCCTTCAGGTTACTACAAGACCTTGAAAGAAGCCTGAGGTGGGTGAAGAAATGTAGAAAAATTAACTTACAAGATAAGACACCTGATTGGCTGAGTAAACATTTCTTGTCAAACACTTTGAGAACTCTATGATTTATAAAACTAGTACTTATAGGAGAGCTTTTTACAATTATGCTATGCCAGCAATGGTTGATTTTACTGGTCACCTGAACAATCCACGTGGTGGACATTGAAAATAAATAAGAAAATTGAGTGATAATTAAATCAGGACACAAATAGAAAAAATGATGAAACTTCTGAACAGAAACAAACCAATAAAGAAACAACAGCAATACACAGAACTCCAATGCAGAAGAAGAAAGTGAAGAACAAAATGAAGGCATTTCACCCCTAAACTTTGAAGAGAATAAAAACAAAGATTACTTAACATTTTTATTTGAAGTTTGGTTTTTACAAAATACACCTTTGGATGAAAATGAGGCTGACCAAATCTCAAAGGGTTTCTTTTCTCCTTTTAATGTTTAAGCACTGCTGGAGTGCGTGGTACTTTCTGGTAAGGCAGTCTGAGAAAGTTCTTTGAAACACATTATTCAGTTTGAAAACACAACAGAAACAGGTGCTTGAGATCTACAAGAGCTGCATTGGGAAGAAACGGGGAAGTGAGAGATTCACTTCTTTCCTACTGTCGCTAGTATGGAGGACATAGCTGAGAAAAAGCAATCACCGGTATTGGTGAGGCTCATTGATGAATCTCAGGGCCAGAGAGAAGGATGTGGGATTTCTCCCTTCTGAAGCTGATGCAGGAAGTTTGGCTGTGAAATGTCACACTACAATAACTGAGAAGTGGGAAATGAACAAGGAATTCTGGTGTGACCTGGCTTAGATTATGTCTAGCAGACTTTCTTTCAAATGGCAATCACGGTAACTAGAACTTTAGAGAAATAACCCCAACATATCTATACACCTTGCTCTTCCTCTGCCTTAAATACGTAGAAGTCAAAATCAGTTTTCTGTTGTGGGAGGATCACCTATTGCTTTGGAAGAAATTAAAGATGTTAGTTCTTTTTTTCTGTTGATCACAAGTGCTTTAGAGCTCAATAATATAATGTCTGTCCTCTTTCAGAACAACAAAGAAAAGGCAAATGAACTGAAGGAAATCTGCTATTCACAATGTACAGGCATGCATGATGCTTTTGAAATGTTTTTGCTAGCAATTGTTTTGTGTTTAGATGATATAAAGGATGACACAAATGTTAGATGGAATACCTTTATAGCTGGTTGAGCTTTTGTTCTCTGTAGTGCATTAACATTTTGATTTAATTATAAATCATTGTTGTTCATAAAAGTGTCCTATCTTCAGAAAGACCATTTGGAAAAAATCTCCAGGGCCACACTTCCGATGTCTTCTTTGCAATAGGTAGCTTGACTGCAGCTTTGCATTACACAAAGAGATTGAAGATATTTACCTTTATTGTAAATTTTGATTTGAGGAAGCCACAGGGTTGACAACCATACTTGATGCTGAAATGAAACGTGCTGGGAAATTCCTCAAGGCTCAGCAAGATAATCTAGAATCTAAATTAACCACAGAGAATTACTATAAAGAAATAGTGCTCCAACAATGAGGCACATTATCCAGGACCTTAAAGATATTTTCTTAGAACAGTACCTCACAGTTCTTAAATGTTCTTAAACAGTCAAAAGCAGTTCACTGGTGGCCTTGGTCATAGAACAGCTTACACTGAACACCACGCCAATATGTACTCAGCTGACTTATTTAATCCTGATACATTCTCTGCCAACCTTCATTGTTGGAGGTTAAGGCCAAAACGCAGACAAAAAGACAAAGAGCTTCCACCCACCACGTATAAAACTCCCTATTTATCTCACGTAAAGTTTTTTTTTTTTTCTTACTGTCTACATGTTACCGAAGGTCCTGTGTATTCTTCCTTTTGATGAAGTTTGAGAATGAGAGCTATGAAATTGGATGAAAGCCATAGAAACACTTCAACAGATCAGAGGTCAAGTAACTTTACACTGCTTAACATAAATGTTGATATAAAATAGGATCTTAATTTAACAGTAGACACATATATAAAAAAAACTATACATAAAGCCAGAACTTCCTACAAGTTCTAAAACTACCGAAAATGCCCAATAGTTTTTTTTTTATATTTGATATTTAGAGGAAAAGCTGTGAATTGTATTTTGGCCACTTAATCACTGAATATTTACCCATGGACCTTTCACTGAAAATATTAAACACTAAAAATCTGCTGTTGAGTGGCCACTATTTGAAATTTCTTTCTTTGATGGTTTTTCCTTTCAGAATATAGCATTAAAAGAACATTCCATTTCTGTTGTTGGCAAGCTAGGGATATTTTAGTAAAGTAATTTTGAGCATAATGTCATGAATCTAATTACCAGGTATTATTAAGTTACCAGTTCTTTTAAAAAGTAAATGTTAAGAAGGTGTGAGGAGAAGGAATATATTTTATAAAATATTACAATAAAGCACAGGATTGACCATTGACTAATGGGTGTTTTAGTGTATTGTTAGAAATATGGAATGGGTAGTTAAGGAAATTACCAACCAGCAGCAGAAACTGTGAACTCACCAAACCGAGATTTCAATGTAGATTTCGTCTTTTTTACGTGGCCATAAAGACAGAATTAGAGTTTGGATAGAAAGTAATCCAAAGATGTTCCACATCTGGTTGTTTACATTCATTTGTTGGGTTTACATCTTAACATGTTCAAAGGAAGACATACAAGTGACCCAGAAACATATTTTAAAAAAGTACAACATCACTAATTATCAGAGAGATGCAAATTAAAACAACAGTGAGATATCATCTTACACTAGCCAGAATGGCCATGATTAAAAAGCCAAAAATCCAACAAGTGTTGATGAGGATACAGCAGAAAGGGAACACTTATATACTGTTGGTGGGAATGTAAATTAGTACAACCTCTATGGAAAACAGTATGGAGATTTCTTAAAGAACTAAAAATAGAACTACCATTTGATCCAGCAATCCTACTACTAAGTATCTACCCAAAGGAAAATAAATCATTATACTAAAAAGACAACTGCACTCATACATTTATCACAGTACTATTCACAATAGTAAAGTTATATAATCAACCTAAGTATTTATCAATGGATGATTTGACAAAGAGAATATCATATTATATATACATATATATTACTTCTCAGCCATAGAAAAGAATGAAATTATATCTTTTGCTCAACAAGGATTGAACTAGAGGCCATTGTCCTAAGTGAAATAACTCAGAAACAGAAAGTCAAATACTGCATGTTCTCACTTATAAGAGGGAACTAAACAATGGGTACACCTGAACATACAGAGTGGAATAATAGACACTGGAGACTCTAAAAGTGGGAGGGTGGGGTTGAAATATTACCTATTGGGTACAATGTTAACTATTTGGATGACAGGTACACTAAAAGCCCAGACTTCCCCACTATGCAATATATTTATGTAACAAAACTGAACTTGTATCTTCTAAATTTAAATAAATACATACATAAAACCCTAAAAAACTCTAAGTAAACTAAGAAAATATGGAAATTTCCTTGACCTGATAAAGGATATTTATGAAATTCTTATAGTTAATATAATGCTTAGTGGTGAAAGACTAACCGTATTCCCTTGAAGATTGGACTCAGGGCAAAGATGTACCCTCTTAATGTTGTAATAGAAGTCCTAGCCTATGAAATAGGGCAAGAAAATGAAATAAAGAATATAATGTTTGTTGATGTAGAAAATTCTAAGGAACATATAAGCAACCACTAGAACTAATAAGCAAATTTAACAATATTACAGGATACATGGCCAATACTCCACAATCGTCCTTTTATGTACTAGCAGCAAAAAATTGAAAAATTTTTTAAAATCCACTTACAATAGCAATTAGAAATATGTAAAATACTTACAAATAAATTAAATAAAACAATACAAAATTTCTACACTAAAAATTACAAAACGTTGTTGAGATAAATTAAGGAAAACCCAAATAAATGAAGATACATACTATGTTCATGGATTAGAAGACCCAAACAAACATGAGAAAGAAAAAGAAAATTGAAAGATTTACCCTATCTGAATTCAAAATGTGCTAAAGTTAATCAAGATAGTATATGGTATTGGCAGAAAGTCTAACAAATATCAATGGAACAGAATAGAGAGCCCGGAAACAGACTCACACACAGTCAATTAATTTTCAACAGATGCACCAAAGTAATTATACTGGGGGCAAAGGAAAATTTTTTCAACAAAAGGTGCTGAAACAATTGGATATTTAAATGGAAAAGTTTATGCAAAAGGAATCTGAATGTTCAGCAGTGCTTTTGTCTGGTATGGTAATCTGATGTGTTATCCTTTCCTATTTACATATTGGTAATGTAGTATCAGCTAATCAAAGCACTGTTTCCACTAATATAGTGATATTTCTACTGCAGGGGTACTCTTTTTCTTTTTATAAAAATAATCCTTTTAAATTATAAAAGCAACAGATTTTCACTAACAACAGCTCCAAAAATAACATGTAAAGTAAAAATAAAAATAAAAATAAATTACTCATCATCACACAACCCAGAAATCACCAAAAGTGACATTTTGAGGTAGTCTTCCCAAGATATTTTCTTTTGCCCACAGTATATTACTCTGGTGGTCTTCCTAATCTTCTGAATATGATGTCATAAAATTTGTATCATCTCACACAAGACTATAGGAGACGGGGGAGAAAAACATTTGGATAATGCATTTTTCAACCTAATATTAACTTGCATGTAATTTTTTTCAAGACTTCTTGAGATTCAATTACTTTTGTACTCATGTACTATGGCAATATTAGCTTTCATTTCATGATTTCTGCATTTTCGTTTACTGAAGACATAAATTCTAATTTTAAGTTATATCCGAATTGTACTTCCAATAGACATCTATTTCTGAAGTATCTGCCAAACTTATAATGACTGTTCTTTTATGAAAATAACTCTGTTCCCAATCCCCATCCCCTATCCAAAATGTAACTTTAATGTTAAACAAGCATGACTCAAGGAATTAATTATGAAACAAATTTGTTTTTGTCATCTAATGTCACATTAAGTTTATTTTGTATGCTCATTTCTTCCCTTGCCCCTGATGAAATTTAGGGCAAGTCACAAAACTGAGCATTTCAACATTATGGTTAAAACCACAGAAGCAGTCTCCGGGCAACCAAATTTATAGTAGATAGTAAGTTCCATGGCCGCAGTTGATTGTTCAAGTTCTGGCAATCTGATTTAACTTGGGCAATTAGGCTCTCACCCAAGAATTTCTAAATTAAGTCCAAGAGTAAAGTTTGTCTCTTCATGTGTCCTGCAGCCATAGCCCACTTTGTAGCCTGAAGACCAGAGAAAGGAAGTCTTTAAAGAGAAAGAAGATAGGAGAAGATGCAAAAAGGAGAAGCAAAGATGTACAAACGGTACTTCCTGGATTCTGTCAGCTGTCAGTTGCTGGTTTCACTTCCTTCCAGAACTCAGTTTCATTCCCGCCTTTTGATTCTGTGAAACCCCTCAATCATTATAATGATTAATAATACCCAACTCCAGGTCGGGCACGGTGGGTCACGCCTGTAATCCCAGCACTTTGGAAGGCCGAGGAGGGCGGATCATGAGGTCAGGAGTTCGAGACCAGCCTGGCCAACATGGTGAAACCCCGTCTCTACTAAAAATACAAAATATTGGCCAGGCATGGTGGTGCACACCTGTAGTCCCAGCTGCTTGGGAGGCTGAGGCAGGAGAATCACTTGAACCCAGGAGGCGGAGGTTGCAGTGAGCCGAGATTGTGCCACTGCACTCTGGCCTGGGTGACAGAGGAAGACTCTGTCTCAAAAATAATAATAATGATACCCAAATCCCAAACTTTTTTTTTTTTTTTGGTCAAGTTGAATTTCTGTTAAAAAGGCTCAAATAATACAAAAATTAATGTGGCTTGTGGGAGGTTTTCTTCTATAAAAAACCAACCAGCCTTAATCATGGTCCATATACTTTGGGCTTCACCCATGGTGATAGCCCCTCTTTTATCTATTCCCTCAATCTGAGGGTACATTTTATTTTATTTATTTTTAATAATTTCAACTTTTATTTCAGATTCAGGGGGTATCAATGCAGGCTTGTTACATGGGTATATTGCACGGTACTGAGGTTTGGGGTATGGATGATTCCATCACCAAGGTAGTGAGCATAGTATCCGATAGGTAATTTTTCAACCCATGCTCCATTCCCTCTTCCCTTTAGAGGTCTCCAGTGTGTACTATTCCCATCTTTATGTCGATGTGTACTCAATGTTTAGCCCTCACTTATAAGCGAGAACATGTAGTATTTGGTTTTCTGTTCCTGCATTCACTTTCTTAAGATAATGGCCACCAGCTGCAGCCATGCTGCTGCAAAGGACATGATTTTATTATTTTTTACAGCTACATAATATTTCCTGGGATATATGTGCCACATTTTATTTATCCAGTCCACCATCAATGTGCATCTAGGTTGATTCTATGTCTTCGCTATTGTGAATACTGCTGTGATGAACATATGAGTGCATGTGTCTGTTTTCCTTTGGGTATATATCTGGTAATGGAATTGTTGGGTCAAATGGTAGTTCTGTTTTAAGTTCTTTGAGAAATCTCCAAACTGTCTTCCATAGTGGCTGGACTAATTTACATTTCCATCAACAGCGTGTAAGCAATTACCTTTTCTCCGCATCTCACCAGCGTCTGTTATTTTTTGACTTTTTAATGGTAGCCATTCTGAATGGTGTAAGATGGTATCTCACTGTGGTTTTGATTTGCATTTCTCTGATAATTAGTGATGATGAGCATTTTTTCCTGTGTTTGTTGGCCACTTACATGTCTTCTTCTGATAAGTGTCTGTTTATGTCCTTTGCCCATTTTTTAATGAGGTTACTTGTTTTATTTCTTGTTGAGTTGTTTTAAGTTCCTTACAGATTCTGGATAGGGTGCATTTTAGCTGTAAACTTATGGTGCTTCCTGTGCACTCACCAAAGTGCTGAACCTAGAACTACTTAGACCATTTTTGCTCTCATAAAAGTTCAGTGTCAAACTTTTAATATATTTTCCTGACTAGAGAGAGTAGATTGTCAGAAAATGATTAATGATTATGATTTGACATTCAGTGACTTCTTTAGATTCTTTTTTTTTTTGAGATGGAGTCTCATTCTGTCTCCTAGGCTGGAGTGCAATGGCGCAAGCTCAACTCACTGCAACCTCTGCCTCCCAGGTTCAAGCGATTCTCCTGCCTCAGCCTCCCGAGTAGCTGGGACTACAGGCACCCACTACTACGCCTGGCTAATTTTTGTATTTTTAGTAGAGACAGGGTTTCACCATGTTGGTCAGGCTGGTCTCAAACTTCCGACCTCAGGTGATCCACCCGCCTCGGCCTCACAAAGTGCTGGGATTATAGGTGTGAGCCACTGTGCCCAGCCTTTCAGATTCATTTTCAAAAAGTTCTAATTCCTTCATGTAATTCATGGAAAAGAAATCAGGTTTTGTTTGCCTTACTATTATTTATAATATAGACAATAGTTTTAATACTGTGGAATGAAGCACTTGAGTATTTTTTGTCTTTTAAATGTCAATGAGTTCTATTTTCAGAAATTTGGCATGGGTTCAGCATAAATTTATGTGACATGTATTTAGTGATTAAGACAAAAAAAAATGACATTCACTAACATTGCTAAATAAAAATTTTCCAGTACTACCAATATAATATATCTTGTTTATTATAGCTTTAAGGATTTTTCTAGAAAACTGAAGATAGCAGAGAATTAACACAACTCTAAAATATCCTGAAAACTAATTTTTGCTTATATGATTGAGAAAATTATCTTCACATTTCACGTTGCGGACTCTGTCTACCTTCAGTGAAATATTTTTGGCTTAGAAAACTAGTGTCTAGAACACATTAGGTTTCAGAAACAGTTTTTTGGCACTTCTGTAAGAAACTCCACTCAACTTATTGTGAAATTTTATTAAGTAAATTAAGTGAAAATTCTTTAATAAGTATTCAATATTGTGTTAGGTGGTATAGGTATTAAGGGAAAAAAGATGAGTTGTGGCCTTTGCCCTCACTTGTCTGATAAAATAGTTGGGAAGAGACGTAAAGCAACAATTAATAAAACAGGACAGCTCAGAGTAATGTGTATGCTGATTTTTAGAAGTTCTGAGAAGAGAGAGAGAAAGATGGAGCAAATATAAACATAGAAGCTAAGAACAGAGGACACAGAGAGAACAAGTTCATCCTGCATTTCTGACCACTTTTCTGTTATTCTTTCCTTGAGGCTCCACTGAAATGAATGAAACCTGAAATGGTAGAGAGAACTGCAAAGAAGAGGTGAGATTTGATCTGGGGCCTGATGGAAGAGGCAAGATTGGAGAGGATAAAGGGTTGAGTGGATAACATAAGTCACAGCACAGAAATGAGAATATGCTCAGTTTTGCAGAGAAGCAATGCCTAACTAGAGTACAAGTGCATGTTGAAGCCATGGGAAATTATACTGGGTGAAGATGGTGGATAAAGAGATGTCAGAGGAGTGTAAACATGAAGCAGCAGAACATAGGGAATGGCTGAGCACATGGAATAAAAGAATTAAAATTGGGTTTGGAGAGATTAGTTGGTCAAGGTTATGCAAGACACACTGGAAGGGTGGAAACTGGCATCAAGCCAGTTAACTAGGGCATCGCTGTAGTGTTCCTTCCATGAGACAGCAAGGACTTGGGCCAGGACGTGTGTGTCAGTGCATATGGTGAGACAGGATGAAAGCTTTTCAAGGAAGAAAATACCTGGCTTGAGCATGCTGGGCTAGAGATGGTGGTAGGACTTCTTGTCTAACAGGAGTTTGAAGGTATGAGGCTGGAGCTTAGGGGAGAGGGCAGCAGGGAGAAACAGACTGACACAGAGAGGGGACCAATGGCATAGAAGTTACAACTGAAACTGAGAATGGAAGAGATTTCAGAAAGAAATTATGTGAAGGGAAGGACAGAGAAATGTGAGTTGGGAAGCACCCACATTTAGGACATAGGATGAGTAAGATGAGCAAGCACAAGAGGGAACACCCAGTCTGGAGTGTGAGACTCAGAGTGTGGCCAGAGAACCAAGGGAGTGCTAAGGAGGAGGATGTCACCACTAGGGCAGGAAGAAGCTGGATGATCCAGAAGGTGAGGTCCTTTGGGAGAAGAGTTTCAGTGGTGATCTGGGACTGGAAACGGGATCACATGAATGAAGGAGAAGCAGCAATGCGATGGGCCAGTGGTCAGGTCAAATAGTGAAGCAGTTATGATGACAGGCTCTGATGGCCACAGTACCTGAATCCTGGTTCCACCCAAACTGTACAACTTAATGAGTAGAAATTTATCTAAGTCCCAGTGCACTGGGTTGAATATGGTCCCCCAAATTCATATCCTTCCCAGATAAGAATGTGACCCTTCGCAGTAGGGTCATTACAGACATAACTAGTTGAAATGAGGTTATAATGGAGAAGGGTGGCTCCATAACCCAATATGACTGGTGTCCTTATAAGAAGAGGAGAGAGACACAGAGAGAGACATGCACAGGGAAGACACCCAGCGTGATGACAGAGGTAGAGACTGAGATTATGCAGCTGCAAGCCAAGGAACGCTAAGGACTGTCAGCAACACCAGAAATTAAGAAAAAGGCATGGAACAGAGTCTCCCTTGAGGCTTCAGAAGGGGCTTGCCAATGCCTTGATTTTGGACTACTAGCCTCTAGGTCTATGAGAAAATCAATTTCTGCTATTGTAAGCCACCAGTTTATAGTATTTTATTATGGCAGCATCAGGAAACTAATATACTCATCCTTAAAGTGAGGAGAATAACACTTTGCTCATAGGGAGAATGAATATAACATGAAAAATGCTTAGCACAGTGTCTGCCCCATAGAAAGAACTCAGTTAAAGCCAGGTGCGGTGGCTCACACCTGTAATCCTAACCACTAGGAAGGCTGAGGCAGGAAGATTGCTTGAGGCCAGGAGTTGGAGACCAGCCTGGGCAACAGAGCGGGACCCCATCACTAGGGGAAAAAAAAGGAACTCAGTGAAATGTTGGCAATATACTGTGTTATTCTTTGAAGAATTTTTATTGTAGGGGAAAGGAAAAAGTGATCTTAGATGAGTCAGGTAAACAATAAAGTAAATGTTGTTTTCAATTTTGTTTCTCTTTTAATAGGAGTTATTTGTGTATATTTAAACACAGAAAATAAATAAGATCTCCAAGGAGAGGAAAATAGCTAAAGAATTTGGAGATGATATGATATCTTCATCAAAGACCAAATCTGATGCAAATGAAAGCTTTCAAGAGACGTGAGTGTAAAGTAAAATATTTTTAGTTATGTAGTATTTTACTTTATAGTCACATTTGTATCATTTATAATTCCCAGTTGATATTACCCTTCAGAGAAGACACTCTGGAAGGTATGACTCTTATTCTAATGTTGTTACCATTAACTAAAATACTTTTGAATTTTCTTCAAAACCAGGTTATGAATTACTCAGACAAAAGTTTTACCTCTTAAGACACACCTCAGTTTTGATCAAAATAAGTATTTCCCTGGCTGGGCACTTAACTGACACAACACCAAACAACTTCTGACTATATCTAAACACCAAATCTACCCTCACATTATACACATTAGCACCATTGAGGGCTTTTTAAAAAATGGGCCAAATATTTATCAAAGCTGTTTTTAAATACCTAAATATGAAAAACAAAATTCTGATTTTAAATGGAAAAGCAACCTTGTTGGCTTAAATTCCCAATGACTTCAAACCAGGCAAGCTTTTCAATATGTTTTTTGAAGTTATGTATTATACATAAATCTTTTCACAGTCATTAATAGCCCTAACAGGCTACTCTGACTGGAGCAAAAATAAAACTTCCATGGGGTGTATTTCTATTTCAAGGGGTGGATGTCTACTCAGTAATTTCAAAGTAAGTGATCAATTTAAACCCATGGATTTATTATTTTCCTTCTCATGTCTTAGACCTCAGTATATACGAGAAGGAGATGGCCTTGGTTTTCAAAGGTTTACAAAGAATAGAAAGGAATAAACAATAATTCGAAAATGCTTAATTATCTATTCACACCATGTTCAAACTTTCAGAAGGGAAGGAAGGTGGGCAAAGGGCAAAAGGGCCTTTTAGTCTTCTCTTTAAGTAACTTTTCCAGAGGTTCCAGAGAAAGAGAGAAGAAGGTCATTAACAAAGTCACAATGAGATCTTTCATTTTTTTTTTTTAAACTTTGGTAAGAACCTAACATAAGATCTGCCTTCTTAGCAATGAGATCCTTTAAACGGGCCTCTCCTTACACATGGACCAGGAATTTGTCAGGGCCTAATCTTCACCTTGGAGTCAATTAAATTCTTTATTCATCCTTTTACTGTACTTCACGCATTGCGTTTTTACAATAAAATACTAAACTGCACTTTGGAAGGTGAAAATCCAGGACGAATATAAGGAAGTTGAAACTAAAGGGGAAGATCCCTTGGCAGCCAGACTCAGAAGCAAGCAGCCCTCTTTGGTTGCAGGGAGGAAGTCACATTTTGTGGTGCAACTTGTTGGCTTACATGCAACCCTTGGCCTAATTTTGAAAGATGACACCTATTCAGCCATTGCCTAACTCAGTGTCTTACTCAAGAGATGTTTGTTAATTTGATTTTTACAACTGTCTTAAATTCCTTTGGTCATCTGGAAAGATAAAGAAACTAAGATAGTTGACAGTCTGCTCTAGCTGATACAAGCATTTTTCAAACTGGAAATTAGATCACATGACCATGGCTATGCGGAAGGCCATTCATCTTATTCTATTTGTATAATTCCTTAAGCATTTGTGTAACATATATATCAGTGACTGGGTACACATTTATATATATATTGTGAGTACACACATATATGTTTTATATATTATGTAATATATGTAATATATTTGCTGAGTAAACACATTATATATGCTATAAATATACATATATAATACAAATAATACATATATATTACATATAATACATAGTCATGCATTGCATAACGACATTTTGGTCAACAACGGACCGTTTATACAGCAGCGGTCCCATAAGATTATAATGGAGCTGAAAAATTCCTGTTACTTAATGACATTGTAGACATCCTAATGTCGTAGCACAATGCATTATTTATGTGTTTACGGTGATGCTGATGTAAACAAACCTCCCATGCAGCCAGTCATATCAAAGTAGAACACATACAATTATATATAATACACAATTGTATATAAAGAATGATGATCAAGAACTATGGGCCACGCATAGTGCCTCATGCCTGTAATCCCAGCACTTTGGGAGGCCGAGGCTGGTGGATCACCTGAGGTCAGGAGTTCGAGACCGGCCTGGTCAACATGGTGAAACCTCATCTCTACTAAATACAAAAAATTAGCCAGGTGTGCTGGTGGGCGCCTGTAATCCCAGCTACTTGGGAGGCTGAGGCAGGAGAATTGCTTGAACCTGGGAGATGGAGGTTGCAGTGAACCGAGATTGCACCATTGCACTCCAGCCTGGGACACAGAGTGAGACTCTGTCTCAAAAAAAAAAAAAAAAAAAAAAAAAAAAAAAGTTAACATAAAATAGCCTCAGGTAAGTCCTTTAGGGGGGATTCCAGAAGAAGGCATTGTTACCATAGGACATGACAGCTCTATGAGTGTTACTGACCCTGAAGACCGTCCATGGCACAACATGTGGATGTGGAAGACAGTGATATTGACAAGCCTGACCCTGTTTAGGGCTAGAGTAATATGTATGTTTGTGTTTTAGTTTTTAACAAAAGAATCTAAAAGGTAAAAAAAAAAAAAAAGACAAAGTTTTGCAAACAGCAAAAAGCTTATGGAATAAGGATAGAAAGAATGAAAATATTTTTGTACAGCTGTAAAATATGTTTGTGTTTTAAACTAAGTGTTATTACAAAGAGTCAGAAAGTTTTTAAAATTTAAAAGTTTATATAGTAAAATTGTTACTGTAATCTAAGATTATCATTGTAGAAACATTTTTAAAATAAATTTAAGGTAGCCTAAGTGTGCAGTGTTTATAGAGTTTACAGTAGTGTACAGTAAGGTCCTGGGCCTTCACACTCACTCACCACTCACCCACTGACTCAGCCACAGCAACTTCCAATCCTACAAGCTCCATTCATGGTAAGTGTCCTATAGAGTTGTGCCAATTTTTATCTTTTATGCCATATTTTGACTGTACCTTTTCTAAATTTAGATGTGTTTGGATGCACAACTACTTCCCATTATGTTACAATTGCCTGTGGTATTCAGGACAGTAACCTGCTGTACAAGTTTGTAGCCTAGGAGCTATAGGCTGTACCATCTAGCCTAGGTGTGAAGTAGGCTATACTATCTAGATTTGTGTAAATACACTCCGTGATGTTCACACAATGACAAAATTGACTAATGACACATTTCCCAGAAAGAATCCTCATTGTTAAGTGAAGGGTGACTATATACATTATACTACATTATAAAACATAATACAGATGCATTATATATACTGCATATAATATGTATAATTATAATGTGATACGGATTATAGAATGCAAATATATTTATTCATATTATATAACACATAGAATATATATATATATATACATGTGTTCTCAGTAACAGTTTGTTACCTATTTCTTTATTGTTTCTAATGTATGTTTTATTCTCCCTTAAATAGATGCTATGGTCTTTGAGGGTAGAAAAAAAATCTTCTATTTTTTTAACACATATAATTAGTACAATGAAATGAAAGTGATAAAAATTATAAATTTGTGTTCAATCTCATACTTTTACAATAGGCCAGATATTGTCATTAGTTTCCCAATTAACCCAGATATTTACAATATGAGCTTGAAAAAGTTATCTAAGAAGGCATAAAAAATGACCATTAGATATTCATCACAGAAATAGAAAAAAGTAACCTAAAATTTATATGGAACCACAAAAAACCCTGAATAGACAAAGCTCTCCTGAGCAAAAAGAACACAACTGGAGAAATCACATTACCTGATTTCAAATTATATTAATACTACAAAACTATTGTAACCCAAACAGCCTGGTATTGGCATAAATACTGACACATAGACCAATGGAACAGAATACAGAAACCAGAAATTAATCCCTGCATTTAGAGTGAACTCATTTTTTACAAAGATGCCAAAAACATACATTGGGGGAAGGAAAGTCTCTTCAATAAATGGTGCTGGGAAAACTGGATATCCATATGCAAAAGAATGAAACTAGACCCTTATCTCTCACCACATACAAAAATTAAATCAAAATAGATTGAAGACTTAAATTTAACTAAGACCTCAAACTATGAAACTACTAAAAGAAAACATCAGGGAAATGTTCTAAGAGATTAGTCTGGGCACAGATTTCTTGAGTGATACCTCAAAAAACACTGGCAACCAAAGCAAAAATGGACAACTGGAATCCCATCATGCTAAAAAGCTGCACAGCAAAGGAAACTATCAACAAAGTTAAGATACAACCCACAAAATGGGAGAAATATGTGCAAGCTATTCATCTGGCAAGGAATTAATAAGCACAATTTATAAGGAGCTCAATCAATTCAATAAGAAAAAAGTCTAATAATCTGATTTTAAAATGGGCAGAAGATCTGAATAGACATTCCTCAAAAGAAGACACACAAATGGGCAACAGGTATGTGAAAAAATGCTCAACATCACTAATCGTCAGTTACATGCAAACCAAAACTACAATGAGACATCATCTCACACCAGTTAAAATGGCTTTTACCCAAAACACAGGCAATAATGAACGCTGGGGGAGGATGTGGAAAAAAGGGAACACTCGTACACTGTTGGTGGGAAAGTAAATTAGTACAGTCACTGTGGAAGTAGCATTAAGTTTCCTCAAAAAACTAAAAATAGAATTACCATATGATCCAGCAATCCCGCTGCTTGGTATATTTCCAAAGGATTGAAAATCAGTACATTGAGAAGATATCTGCACTCCCATGTTTGTTGCAGCACTATTCATAATGGCCAAGATATGGAATCAACCTAAGGGTCCATGAGTGGATGAATGGATAAAGAAAATGTGATGCATATACACAATGTAATATTATTCAGCCATACAAAAGAATCAAATCTTGTCACTTGCAACAACTAGGATAGAACTGGAGGACATTATGTGAAGTGAAAGAAGCCAGGCACAGAAGACAAATATCACATGTTCTCACTCATATGTGGGAGCTAAAAAGTAAATAATTAAATGCATGGAGATAAAGATTAGAATGATGGTTACCAGGCTAGGCCTGGTAGCTTGCCTGTAATTCCAGCACTTGGGGAAGCCAAGACGGGCAAATCACTTGAGGTCAAGAGTTAGAGACCAGCCTGGTCAACATGGTGAAACCCCTTCTCTACTAAAAATACAAAAATTAGCTGGGCGTGGTGGTGCACGCCTGTAATCCCAGCTACTTGGGAGGCTGAGGCAGGAGAATCACTTGAACCCGGGACGTAGAGGTTGCAGTGAGCCAAATTCACACCACTACACTCCAGCCTGGGTGACAAGAGTGAAACTCCATCTCAAAAAAAAAAAAAAGATAAAGAATGAATGGTTAGTGGGCACAAAAATTACAGTTTGATCAAATGAGTAAGAGCTAGTATTCTGTAGCACAATAGGGTGACCATAGTTAACAAAAATGTATGTTTTAAAATAACTGAAAGAGTGGTATTGGAATGTTCCTAACACAAAGAAATAATGAATTCTTAAGATGAAGGAGAGCCCAGTTACCCTGATTTGGTCAGTATAAATGGTATGCCTGTATCAAAACTCACATGTACACCATAAATGGAATTATTATGTACCCATAATTAAAAAATTAAAAATTAATTTAAAAATAATTGTAATATTATGTACCCATAATAATTAAAAAATTAAAAAATAATTTTAAAAAAGAAAAAAAGACCATTGGGAATATTTACTTTCAGAGTTTCAATTTTTTTAATGCAACTAATATTTCTAGTTGAATTCAATTTATGATGGATTGGGTTAGGTAACCAATTGGACAGAACTTTAATATAGAGAAGAGTGATGGGGTAACATTTATTTTGTATGTTATATAAAAACTTAGAAAGTCATAGTAAGTGAAGAAAGGTGGTCTGGATGAATTCTCTAGGAAAGAGCCTTTGCCCACTGCAAGGTGGCAGGGTTTTGTGGGTAGACAAGATATGTTCAAATTGTTTGTGTCTACAGAAAATTTGGATCATCTAGCTTTGATTAGTAAGCTGAATTCACCAATTGACTTCTAGAAAATAGAATCACTGGAAACCTGGAATACAAAAGAATGTATTCTTAACAGAGCAGTATCGGAATACTAATTAGGGAAGCTCAACCGCTGAAGGAAAAGTCCCAAAATACAACAGCTTGCTAACCTAAAATAATCAAAATAGTCAAAATCTAGTTTAAGGAGAGTGTGTTCAAGTGCAATGTGGGGATGGCCCGCCTAGGAAGTACAGATTCCAAAGAATGGAAGCCAGTGTTCCCAAGTATAGGACTTATCTAAGCTTTAATGCCGCGTTACAATGATCTGATTAGCTAAGGTGGTCTTTTTCCCTTGAGAAAGGTACATTTAACGTTCCACATGGAAGATGTAACTGTTATGGGGTCCTGAGCGCCATCTGGTCTGAGTTAGATACAGGACAATAAAGGAGGCTGCTAATCTATAACAAAGATCAGTGATTGGAAGGAAAGATCTGGGCTCTGGTCTCAGTCATTTACAGAACAAGAACAATGAGGAAGAGAGTTAAGCTATAATGTAAGAAGCAGAATTCCAAACATGTGACATGACTCAGTATCCAGGGCTTACCTTCCCTGTTGGCATAATAAATTCAGAGGGTCCTAAAATTTTATTTTCTTTTATAAGCTCTATACCAAGGAAGTTCAAAGGGATTCCAGATCAGCTGGGGGGCTCTCTGTCTTGTTCTATGCACTCTTTCAAGAACCCGGGCTGATACTGGCTTTGACATCTTTGATATGTGACTTTCAAAAATACTGGAGGGTCACCATCCAAATAAGTCAGAAAAGTAAAAAGTATGGAGCAACAGTTAAAAGAGGTTTTGATATGCCAGGCATGGAAGTGGCACACATCACATCTGGGCACGTTCCAAGGCCATACTTCCCTGCAAGGGTGGCTGGGAAATGTATCAGGTTGTACGCCCAGGAAGAAGAGATTTTAGTGAACAGTGAATATCTCTGCCTCAGAAGTCATTCAACAAGCAGATCTAAAGTTCCTGTAAGTTTTGAGCCTCGAAGTCTTATTAAAACAAGGGGCAAATTGAAGAAGTAATGGTTAAATTTTGGGGATTTGGATTGAGACAGTATTGGGCTAGGTGACCTTGGCAGGTTACTGGCTGCCCAGAGCCACAATTTCCTTATTTGAAAAGTGAAGCTAATAACAGCACAACCTTAAAAGGGTGTTGTGAGGGTTAACAGTTTACAGACTGGTATGTGAAAGAAAGTGTTAAATAAATGATAGTTTTCAAGCTGTTCATGACAACTCCATTTCTCATTTCAAAGTTTCCTTCAATAATAGGAGGGTTGTGCCTTCTGTTGAACACACTGTATAACCCAAGTGTCTTCAAATCTCCTGAATTTCTCAGATGGTTAATTTTGTGTGTTAAATAGAATTATGGTTAATTTTATGTGTCAACATGACTGGGCCATGGAATATCCAGTTATTTGGTCAAACATTATTTGGGGTGTTTCTGTGAGAGTATTTTTAGGTGAGAGTAACATCTACATTGGTGGATGAAATAAAGCAGACTGCCCTCCCCTCATGTGGGTGGGCCTCATCCAGTCAGCTGAAGACTTGAATAGAGTAAAAAGGCTTCCCCAAGGAAGGCAGAATTCTTGCCTAAGTGTCTTTGAACGGAAACATTGCTCTCCTGGTTCTCAGGCAATGCAGTCTCAGACTGGAACTACACCGTTGGCTCTCCTGGGTTGCCAGCTTGCCAACTCACCCTGCAGATCCTGGGACTTGTCAGCCTCCATAATCGTGTGAGCCAACTCCTCATAATAAATGTCTTTCTATACATATGCAACCTATTGGTTCTGTTTCTCTGGGAGAATCCTGACTAATACTCTTTCCCTAACTAAAATGCTGCATACAGTTGGGAGCCCCTGAAACCCACGTTCTTACCAATATTTTGTAAATGGTCTAGGTTTGGGAGCAAATAGGGCTATTTTTAATGGGCATTTGTCACTAAACCTGCATTTCTCCTGTATTCTCAATTTTATCACTTACATTCTCTTAATACTACAGTTTCCACCCTGCTTTAAATTATTTCTTCATGCCCAAACATCACTTTCCACACTTTTACTAAAGGAAATAGTGTTATGGCCCAGGAAGGGCAGGTAACTCCCAGGCAGCATGGATCTAAGTGCCTGGGGGCCAGGGGTCGGGGGAGACTTTTCACTGATCACACGTCATATCATGAGAGTTTTGAGTCACATGAATTCATCACACTAAAAAAAAAAAAAAAGGTGGGAAAGAGGTAGATTCTTGCCCATCAAGAGAATCCTTCACAATTTCTTTCTGCTTGTTCTTCAAAATAAATAATTATTTAGAAGATTCCCATTCCCATACAGTTCTAAAAAATCTATTAATATTTAAATGTTACAGTAATAAAAACTAGTATTCATTGAGTATTTACTGCTCCAGACTCCACTCTAAGCACTTAATTGCTAAGTACTTTGATCTTCAGAATATCTCAAGGAAATATTATAATAAAATATATACTATCTATAATGAATAACAGATATATTATACATATAATAGAATATTATAGTTCACATTTTATAGAGGAGAAAACTGAAAGTTACAGAGGTTAAGTAACTCACTGAATGTTGAATGCTCACTCCTGGTAAAGCAATAAAATCAGGATTAAAACTTAGGTAGTTTAGCTGTAGAAGTAAGAAATAGAAAAAATATATATTATAATCTGATGGAGAAGGGGAGGAAAAGCAGGTTATAAGGAAGTGGAGTTATATGATTTTAGGATTGCTGAGAGTGAATGGTCACTAGATACATTCTAAACAGAGGATGAAGTGTATATCAGTTATGGTCACAGAGATTACTATAACATATAAAAACAAAACCAATACTTTCAAATTATAAGGAACATATAAACAAGGCAAAGGAAACACAAACCATGCCCATGAAATACTTTTTTAAAAGAAGCAACAAAAATAGAAATAATAATATAACTATGATGCAAGTAATACCACATATTTATTATATCAACGACTAGAAATGATCTAGAAGTTCTTCTATTAAATTAGAAATTTCATATTGGATCACGATGTCAAACTCCTAAAACAAAATTATTCAAAAGTTGAAAAAGAATGGAAAAATACATACCAGGCAAATGCAAACAGAATGCAGGACTTAAGACCTTAACATCAGACAAGATTCACATAAATTTTAAAAGCATTTTATAATGGAAATTAATATATTTTTAATTTCAAAAAGCAAAATCATAAATCTTACATACCTATGTGTTCACTAAAACACATAGAATCAAAATTCGTAAAGGGCAAACTACAAACAGTACACAGAAATATAGGCTGAAATATATTATTTGTAGAAGACTTAACCTCACTCAGCCTGTGTTAACACCGCATTATTTGTTCATTACCATTTGTTGCCCCCTCCCATTCATTCTTTTCATCCTTCTCTGTAGGCGGAATATACTTTTTTATCCCATTCACTTAGGGGCTTAACTACGCAATCTGCTTCAAACAAGGGAATGTGGATATGTGACATGTATGTGACATGGACCCCATATCTGAGCATGAACTTTAAATGCACCTGTGTAGTTTAGCCCTGCCTCTCTTGTTCATGCCAGAGCCGGGATAAGGATGAGGTGGGTGAGACAAGGTCTTGCAAGTGCAGGGTGAGATTGGGTGTTTATTTAAAATTTTGGTATTTCATTAATCATGGATTTTTGCATGAATTTTTATTTTTAAAAATATATTAGTATATTATTTATCTTGATAACAGAGTGTTTCAGAGTCTGTTGTCAAGACTTGCAGGCAAGGCTTTGCAGGCAAGGCCAGTGTCCCATTGTAGCCCTGGTTCCAGCCCTATACCATGAGAATGCCATGTACTCAGAGCGTGACATCTTCCTTAGCCTCAGGTATGAAATGAGAAGACCTGTGGAACTAGACTGAGCTGAATCAAGCTGAATCAATCTAGATTTTGGACTTGCATGGGGCCCGTAGCTCCTTTGTTTTGGCCAATGTCTCCCATTCGGAATGGCTGTATTTATCCAATGCCTGTACCCCCATTGTATCTAGGAAGTAACTAACTTGCTTTTGATTTTACAGGCTCATAGGCGGAAGGGACTTGCCTTGTTTCAGATGAGACTTTGGACTGTGGACTTTTGAGTTGATGCTGAAATGAGTTAAGACCTTGGGGAACTATTGGGAAGACATGATTGATTTTGAAATGTGAGGACATGAGATTGGGCAGGGTCCAGGGGAGGAATGATATAATTTGACTCTGTATGGTTTTATCAAGGGTTTCCACTTTTGCGTCTTCCTCATTCTCTTGTTGCCTGCTGCCATGTAAGACGGGACTTGCTCCTCCTTGCCTTCCACCATGATTGTGAGGCTTCCCCAGTCATGTGGAACTGTAAGTCCAATTAAACCTCTTTCTTTATAAATTGCTCAGTTTTGGGTATGTCTTTATCTGCAGCGTGAAAATGGACTAATACAGTAAGTTGATACCAGTAGAGTGGGTGCTGCTGAAAAGATACCTGAAAATGTTTTTCTCAAAAGATCAATATCATTTTATATTTTAATTGATTTTAAAAGCTTTCCTCTAGGTTGTCTCTGGACAATTTTTAAAATGACTAAGGCTAATGGGTGTTCTCTCACTTACGTGTGAGAAATAAACCAGGAATTTTGGTTTATGAATTACGTTTGTGAATTGTTTCACACTGAAGGGCACAGAGTTGAAAGGAAATTTTTGGATTCACTTGGGGTGTTCCCTGATTTCTGACAGGAACGTGACTAAACTGTTCCTGAATTGGTGTATCAATTCAAAATAAAAAATCTGTAGGAAAGAAATTCCAAAACTTTCATTCGTATTAACTCAGTTTTGGGTTTCATAACTCTGGCTGTTGGTAAAATGTCTAATTCTCTTAAGGATATAAGCTTCCAACACAGCCAAGATCATTACCTTTATCAAGGAAAACCTAAGTAGCCTAGAGAGTAGAGATCTTATCTTCAAATCTTATAGATAACACCTTGCACAGAACATTACAGATAGTAGATGCCAAATAAATATAGACACCAATTAAATTGAACTGAACAGCAGGGGAGAAGTTGTTGGGCAGCAAATAACATTACTGGCTTGAGACTTCATTGCTGTGACTTTCTCATTTCCTGACATGAACACTTAGATTCTGTAAAAAATATTTATTCAGAACAAGAACAAGGCTGACTTTTCTATAAAGATCATTCAGTGATTCATTCAACAAATATTTGTGGTGCATGTGCCAGGCACTGTCCCAGGTTCTGAATATTTTCACTGCGTGCTGCTGTGTTTTAAATAATAGTGTGCAAGCCTAAGAACGTAAACTAACTAAAGGTTTCTGATATGAGTTTAATGAGCGCCTGCTCAGGGAGTTTGCTGTGAACCCTTCACTGAATGTGGTCACATTCCCTAACACCACTAATTATGTAATGCCAAGTCCCTTAAGAATATCATTAGGTAACCTGCACTTCCCCATCGAGAATCTTAAAGTGAGGGAGTTAACAGTGGGTTAAGAAAGATAACGTGGTTGCTAGAAAGAATAATAGACCAGGAATTCAGAAACTGGGCTCTGAAGTGCTGTCATCTCTGTCAAGTCACTTAATTCACAGAATCTATTTCCCTATCTGTAAAATAAAATTAGAAAAATGTTAAAGCCTCTTTTAGGTTTGATATTCTGTAATCTTAATAGATCTAATTAAGTTAAATTCTAGGAGGAAGATAAACTCTACATTATGAGTTTTGGCTCAATTCCTATTGATGGTGCAAAAATTTCTCTTATGTTGTGACATCAAAAGGAAAACACAAATAAAGAAATAAATGTGTGTATGTAAATATTATTTTAAAGTGGTCACCAAGAGCACCATTTGACAGGTAATTCCACCCTTCAGTGCTTTGTCAAGTATACTTCATGATTTAGCTACAGCAGGTACTTCTTCACTTCTCTTTGTAAATTTTTCTTTATCCAGATGGCAGAGGGGTTGAAAAAAGGTGGGGGGAGGGGCTGGCTATTGCATATTTATGTTATTGCTAAAACTTAAATTTTTATTTTTTAAAGTTAGAAGGTTTCAAATTTCGAGGAGTTTAACTTGTAGTTGGATTTTAGATGCTCCTCTGGCTAACGCTGGACATGAAGAAAGCCAGCAAAGCATGGGGAGAGAGATCTAGTTTAAGTTCGAGGGAAAAAAATAACAGACGCAACTTAGATAAAAGCATACTACCACCAAAGAAAAGGGGGGCTAGAGCCGGCGATGGCCTTGAGGATTACACCTGCCGAGCCTGGAGTAAACAGGTAATGTCAGGCAGGTCCTGGAACCCTGGGAGGCCCAAGTTCTTGCTGCGGGAAGAGGGATTAGCAGAATGATAACGCGGGTCTGTTTGTGTTTTAGGGGTTTTAACATGCATTCTGCAAGTAAGTGACCTATCCAGGTCATTCGATTCGGGCTCAGAAAAAACACCCCGCAAATTAATATATCTAAATGCTGAGATAGTGACACCTTTTTAAAAAAGTTATACATAAGCATCTTTATCAAAAGCATTACATTTTAAGGCAAAAATCTGAACTGTCACAGCATCCACCTCACCGAGTTCAACAGCCCCACCTTGGGTCAGGGCTGCCCCTGGAGCGCAGGCTCCCGCAATGCCCGCACCGCCCACGCCGCCCGCACCGCGCGCACCCAGCCGGGCCAGGGCGAGGGATCCAGGTCTCCAGGTCTCTCAGGGCGCGCGCCCGGGGTCCGGGGGTGGGGGGCGTGGAGGCTGTTCCCTTGGAGCGCCCAATCAGCAGTAAGGCCCGGCGGTGGCGCCAGTGACGTAGACCGCGCTTCCCTCCGCCCCACTGCGGGCCGACGCTCGGCGCCGTCAGCCACGCGCGCTGGAGCGCGAGGGGAGAGCGAGAAGGAGGGGTTTGGGGCCGACCGGCTGTCGGAGGGCGGCGGGTCGCGGGGAGCGGGGGAGTGAGCATGCGCAGCGGCTCCGGGGAGCGCAGGGGAGGAGGGGCCGGCGCTGAGAGGCGCGCGCGTGCGCGCGCACGAGCGGCCCGCCGGCGGCTGCGGGTGGAGGGGGCGGTTCCTCGAGTGTCGGCGACCTGAGGGCGGGCAGGCGGGCGGCAGGTGCCGCCGCAGCCTCCGGCCGGTCCCGCGTCTCCGTCCTCCGGCGGCGATGAGCTGGGCCCTGTCGGGGGCTGCACCTGCCGGCTGCCCGTCAGCACCGGCCTCCTGGCGTGACCTCGGCCTCCTCGCGTGTCCGGCCCCCGCGGCGCGGCGCTGCCCCTGAGAGGGAGCGGCGGCGGCCTCCTCCGCCCCGAGTCCTCGCTCGGGGGCCGCGCGGGGACGGCGCCCGGCCCCCTCCCCTCCTTCCTCCGTCCGCCGTCCTCAATGTCTCCCCGGCGGGGAGGGGGCTGCCTGGGAGACACGCTGAGCGGCCCCCCAACGGAGGCCCTCCGGCTGCAGCAGCAGCAGCGCCCGGCCCGGCGTCCCGCAGCCTCCACCAGCGGCGGCGGCCTGGAGGAGCCGCGCACCCGCCGCCGCCCCCCGAGCCTCGCAGCCGCCGCCGCCGCCCGGCACCCGAGGAGAGGGCGGCGGGCGCCCCTCGGGGAAGATGAAGGCGGAGGGGGGCGACCACTCCATGATCAACCTGTCGGTGCAGCAGGTCCTGAGCCTCTGGGCCCACGGGACGGTGCTGAGGAACCTCACGGGTAATTGACGCGCCTGGGCTGGGGACGGGGATGCGGTCCGCCCCTCTCCTGTCTTCTCCCTCCCCGGGAGGGGACACGCTCCTCGCCGCCCCACCCCCTGCGCGCCCCGCTCGGAGCTCCAGGTCCCGGCGAGGAAGGTGTTAATCGGAGCCACTCTGCGCGTGTCCCGGGGGCGCCGGCGCCCGCCACCCCCTTCCCTGAGTCGCAGGGGGAGCATCCGCGACCCCCGCTCCTGCCCTGCACGGGGAGAGCTCCCGGCGGCGGCCCGGCCTCTGTAGTACGCGCGGAGTAGCTTTAGTGCTGAGACTTGAGCGCCTTTCGCTTTTATTCCATTACCCTCTTCCCCTCCCCCTTCCACACACATCGCTTCTTGCTATTTACATCTTTTTCTGATTTAGCTCTTTTTCTTTCTGGCAAATCTCAAGCCAAATGTAGGACCTAAAATCACTGCCCACAATGGTCGATTTACTTTTCAACCGCTAATTTTTTGGGCGATGTAGATAACTGAGTAAATTATAGTGGGTCAGGGGCTGAGCTAAGGTCTAGTGCAGCCTAAGCGTGTTAGCTTCATATATCTCCTTCCCCTCCCATTTCCTTTTGTCTGTCTGTCTCTTTCCCTCAGGCCTCCAGCTGCTGCTTCTGAGACGTTTGATAATTTTGTGTATTTCCCGTCATTTATTAAGGCTGTCAGGAATTGGCCTTATAACATCAATTTCTATTTGTAAAAGTGAGTGATAAAACACACAATATTTTCATTCAGTCTGTAGATTTGCTTTGTGAAGAAACTTCTGGTTTTGTTATGTGGAAATGCTTACATTATACTTTGAGTTCCGAATTTAAAAATTATTCTCTGAAGTAGAATTTACGAGAAAGAAATTCAGTTGCGATTTGGTGGCTCCTCAGTGCCTGCTTTTCAGAGGAAAAAAAAATCTTAAAAACATACTCAGGCTTTAGTTCTTGAAAATGTGTAAGGCAGTTAATTTCAATAGAACATTAGTATTTCAAAATGCATTTTGTCAAACTGGTTAAGAGTGTTATGAGTATTTTACAAATATAACCTATGTTCATATATATAACATATATATAAAGTCCGGCATGGTATAGAATACAAAGATTCATAGAAGAAAATTTTATGGAATTATATACCACAAAAGACAACTTTAAGGACACTGGTTTCTTTGAATGGAGACTATACGGTTAAAGTAGATTCTGGATTGCTTCATGCTATCCTCACTTTTAAGCTGTGGTTATTTAACTTGAAACAGACTGGCTTTACATGGTAATTGCCGGTAAGGAACATATTGTTATAATTCTGGAAAACTAAATGGACATAAAGACCATCTCATGATTCAGTTGAATTTAGAGGTAGACTGCTTTATCTTACTTATGATTTTGCTTGCATTTATCCACTGTTTGGTATTTGAACTGTACCAGTTTTTGTTTAAGTGAAATGAAAAGTGGGGACTTAACATATATTTGTGCAGGCATACCTTGGAAATATTGCAGGTTTGGTTCCAGAACACCGCAATAAAGCAAATATTGCAATAAAGTGAGTCAAATGATTTTTTTGTTTTCCTAGTGCATGTAAAAGTTACATTTTACCTGTAGCCTTTAAATGTGAAATAGCATTATGTCTGAAAAAAAAGTACAGACGTTAATTTAAAAATACTTTATTGCTGAAAAATGCTAACATCCTTCAGCAAGGACGTTATCTTTATTCTGGTAGAGGGTCTTGTGTTTGTGTTGGTGACTGCTAACTGATCAAGGTGATGATTGCTGGAGATTGGGATGATGGCAGTTTTCTTAAAACAACAATGAAGTTTGCCACTAAGGAAGAGCAATAGACTCTTCCTTTCATGAAAGATTTCTCTGTAGCATGGGATGCTGTTGGATAGCATTTTATCCACAGTAGAACTTTCAAAATTGGAGTCCATCCTTTCAAATCCTGCTGTGGCTTTATGAACCGAGTTTATGTAATAGTCTAAATCCTTTGTTGTCATTTCCACGGTTTTCACATAATCTTCACCAGTAGTAGATTGCATCTCAAGAAACCACTTTCTTTGCTCATTCATAAGAAGCAACTCCTCATCCATTTAAACTTTATCATGAGACTGCAGCAATTCAGTCACATCTTCAGGCTCCACTTCTAATTCTAGTTCTCTTGCTTATTTCGACCACACCTGTGGTTACTTCCTCCACTGAAGTGTTGATCCCCTCAAAGTCATCCAGGAGGAATGGAGTCAATTGCTTTCCAACTCCTATGAAGGTTGATATTTGGACCTCTTCTCATGAGTCACGATTGTTCTTAAGGGCATCTAGAATGGTGACTCCTTTCCAGAAGGTTTTCAATTTCCTTTGCCCAGGTCCATCAGAGGAATCACTGTCTCTGGCAGTTTTAGCCTTCTTACACAGTGTATTTCTTAAATAATAAGACTAGCAAGTCAAAATTACTCTCTGATCCATGGTCTGCAGAATGGATGTTGTGTTAGCAGGCATGAAAACAACATTGATCTACTTGGACATCTCCATCACAGCTCTTGGTTGACCAGGTGCATTGTCATTGAAGAAAATACTCATTAAAATGAAAGGGGTCTTTTTTTTTCTGAGCAGTTCTCAACAGTGGGCTTCACATATTCAGTAGGCCGTGCTGTAAACTGATGTACTGTCATCCAGGCTTTTTTGTTTCATTTATAGAGCACAGCCGGGGTAGATTTAGCATAATTCTCAAGGGCGCCAGAATGGTAAATGAGCATTGGCTTTAATATAAAGTCACCAGCTGCATTAGCTCCTAAGAAGAGTCAGCCTGTCCTTTGAAGCTTCGAAGTCAGGCATTGACTTCTCTCTAGCTGTGCAAGTCCTAAATGGCATCTTCTTCTGATATAAGGCTGTTTAATCTACATGGAGTATCTGTTGTTTGGGATAGCCACCTTCATCAGTTAGCTAGATCTTCTGGATAATTTGTGCTTCTACATCAGCATTTGCTGCTTCACCTTGCACTTTTATGTTATGGAGGTGTCTTTTGTTAAACCTCAAGAACTGTCATCTGCTAGTATCAAACGTTCTTTGGCAGCTTTCTCAAGTCCCAGCCTTCATGGAATTGAAGAGAGTTGGGGTCTTTCTCTGGATTAGGCTTTGGCTTAAGGGAGTGTTGTAGCTGGTTTCGTCTTCTATTTAGACCACTCAAACTTTCTTCATATCAGAGAGTAGTCTGTTTTGCTTTCGTATGATTTGTGTGTTCACTAGTGTAACACTTTTAATTTCCTTTAAGAACTTTTCTTTGCATTTGCAACTTGGCTGTTTGGTACGAGAGGCCTAGCTTTTAGCCTAATTCATCTTTGAACGTGCCTTCCTCACTAAGCTTTATCATCTCTAGCACTTGATTTAAAGTGAGATATCTGACTCTTGTTCACTTGAACACTCAGAGGCCAATGTAGGGTTATTAGTTGGCCTGATTTCAATATTGTTGTATCTCAGGGAATAGGGAAACGCGAGGAGAGGGAGAGAGACTGGGGAATGGCTGGTTGGTGGAGCAGTGAGAACACACACAAGATTTATCCAGTAAGTTCCCTGTCTTACATGGGCACAGTTTGTCTCACCCCCAGACAATTACAATAGTAACATCAGAGATCACTTATCACAGATAACTATAATAATAAAATACAATAATAAAATAATAAGATACAATAATAAAATTTGAAATATTGTGAGAATTACCAAAATGTGACACAAAGTGAGCACATGCTGTTGGAAAAATAGTACTGATAGACTTGCCTTGACACCGTTGCCTCAACCTTACCATTTGTAAAAGCCAAAATAAAGTGAAGTACAATAAAACAAGGTATGCCTGTAGATGTTAATCACTGGCTTAGCTCATCAAAGGGTTTTTAGAGAAAGTTAGCTTTGGGAGCCATAGAGTAAATGTAACTTAACTCCTGGCCAGCTTCAACAATATTTTTAAATAAGTAAGATTCTAATGATTATAATTGCCTCCAGTTCCACAAGTCAACCATTAAGCTGATAGTAGTAGTTATTCATCCAGGGTTAGCTCCAATTGTCTTTCCATATGATCTTAATACATGCCAGTTGCTCATTGGACCTTACCATTTCATAAAGGATATGCTGAACATCCCAAACTAGGACTGAGGTGGGACTGAGGACCATGGGAACCTCTACTAGGAAATAATTACTGTCTGAATATGTGAAATTCTAGGTGTCAGGGTAAAAATGCAGAAAGAAACAGATTAGAAATATGTTTCACTAGTGGTTGAGTGTACCACATGTTAGGAACCACATGTCTTCTCAACAGTGGCAGTCTATAAGTGATAATATTCTGATGGGATTCACTGTGGCCTTCTCCATGCCAGTGACCTTAGTAATTCCATGTGTATCTTAATCATTAGTTAACAGATGCTACCTACAGTGCCATTTACAACTTAGTCTACTAAAAAGAGGTGAGTAAACACAACTTCTGAAACATTGTCATTTGTTGAATGGCTGCTGTGTGTTAGGCACTTTACATATATTATTTCTAATCTTCAGAATAACTCTTCAAAGTACATTTAAAAGGAAACTCAGTGGGGTAAATTAAATTGTCCCAAATCTTACAACTAGTATATGACTGAGCTGGGCTTTAGACCCAAGTCTTTGCCTCTAGACTCCTCTTTCTTCTTTACCATGCTACTTCAGCTACTTCCTCCAAGCAAAATTAATTTCTTGCTTTATCTTGCTACTTCTGCTCTTTGTACACATTTTTATTATGTTTTTCAATTACGTTATAATTTGTATTTATCTCTTCTAGACTGTGAGCTTTTTGAGGGTCAGTCCATTGCCTCACCTTTGAATTCTTAGCATTATAGTACCTGGCACATAGTAAATGATAAATACATGTTTATTGAGGTGAATTTTTAAAATTTTAACAGTTGCTTGATTTAAACATTCTATATTGCATTGTTTCTCAGCTGCATCTCTTGGAGTGAATATGCTGTTAAAGAGGAATGAAGTGTTTAAGCAACTCATATAAATCATTTTTATACATACCTTTAAAACATGCAAATGCTTATTGAGAGTAGTTTTCTGTGTTGGGTATAGTGCTTTCATATATTTTGTTTAATCTTTTCAGCAATCCTGAGGGAGATTATTGTTCTTATTTTACAGATTCAGATACTGAGCAAAGAGTAACTTGCTTAGATCCGATAGCTAATAGTGAAAAAGTCAATATCTTTTTTCATAATATGATAACATATACTGTTAAGTCTGAAGGCATTTTTGTCGTCATCATAAACTTGGAAATGAAACTAATAGAAAGGAGCATAGTCTAGAACTGGTACTACTTGGATTTAAGAAATAACTGTGTGAAGGATTTGCACAAATTTGCTTAATAGGCATTCTGATTAATTGGATACCAAATGAAAGGGAAGTATGCTGTCACTAGTGTTTTTTTCCCATGTACAAAGAGATGTGATGTGATTTTTCACTTTGTGTGTTATTCCAGTAGGTGAAGTGGGAAAATATACTGACCTTTTTATTTTAGAGACTGACCTCTAGAAAGTAGTCTTGTTTATATATTACTTCGATAAAAATAAATTCCTAAAAAGTAATCATGAGAACTACAAACATCTTACATTTTACAGCCAGAACGACTTAATTTGAGAAATATTGAAATATCACTCCATCAGTGAAGTGACATGGCTGAGATCAGTTATTTAATGACAGAGGCAGAACTGGAACCAGAGTTTCCTGGCCCTTTGTTCTCTGCCTTTCCTTTCTCTCCTACATAGCTTGTTAACTCAGGCAGGTCGAGAGAGAATAAATATCACGGTACAGGTTGAACATTCCTAATCTGAAGTTTTGAAATTCAAAATGCTCCAAAATCCTAAACTTTTTGAGTACCAACATGACACTAAAAGGAAGTACTAGAGCATTTCAGATTTCAGATTTTCAGGTTAGGGATGCTGAATCGTAAATAGCCTGAAAATATTGCAAAATCTGAAGTCTGAAATCCTTCTGGTCTCAAGCATTTCAGATAAGGGATATTCAACCTGTGCTTAAGAGTACCCTGGTAAGTATTTGCATCAGCGAGCCTGAAGATGTATGAATGGAACTAATTTGTCCAGAAAATAAAATACACTGGAAAATGTAATATATGAGGCTTTCTAAAATTTTAAGTTGCCATTGCCTTTGTAAAAGCTAGTGATCCATATTTATTATCTAGCCAGTTTTAGAACTCCTACCAAGTTCAGCCTGCTATTTATTTCCCCTACTTTGGAAGACACTTGTATGGGGATTCCATATAGAGCATATTAATCCCTAGAAACCCCATTTCTGTCACTTAATAACCATTGCCAAAGTTCTCTTTCTGTACATATCACTTCTTTAAGTGTGTTTTTCACAGGATTCCTAAATTGTTTAACTGTGTCAGTTATATGCTTCTGAAATAGAGAGATAAATAGCTTCCTTTCTTTCTCAAATAGATTTTCTTTCTTTGAATATGTTCTAAATTCCCAACCCCAATCTAAAATGAGAGTCAATATTGTATATACAGTTTTTTAGGTAGCTTGACTTTAAAAACATCTACAATTAAATGGTTTTTTTTTTTGGCTTCACTTTTATTTTCTTTAACTATTTTGGCTTCCAGCTTAGTGTTCTGACCCAAATTTGGTTGCTAAGAGTTTAGAGAAGAATTTTTATTTAGAAAAGGGCAGGGTCTGTAAATCCCAGTATAAATGCAAAACTTGGCTGGTGTTAGGAAAGGGATAATTGGTCCCTGGGGAAAGATGAGGGCTGCTTCAGGCTGGTCTTTCTGTGTCAGCAGCAAATGTGGGGGCAGGTGTTCCCTTCTTTTTATTGGTAATAAGCATTGGGAGGCTGGGAATTCAACCTGGAATGAAGGTTAAAAGGCTTCTCTCTCTCTCTCTCATTGTGTGTGTGTGTGTGTGTGTGTGTGTGTGTGTGTGTGTGTGTGTGTGTGTATGTAGTACTAGTAGTAAGTAGTAGTAGTAGTAGTAGTCCCGCTTACTCAAGGGCAATATGTTCCAAAACCCCCAGTGGATGCCTGAAACCGTGGATATTTCTGAACCCCATATATACAGTCATGTGCCATGTAACTTTCCAGTCAAAGAAGGACCCCATAAGATTATAATGGAGCTAAAAAAATTCTATCACCTACTGAGATCATGGCCGTCCTAATGTCATAGTGCAACATGTAACTCACATGTTTATAGTGATGCTGGTGTCAACAGACCTACTGTACTGCCTGTTGTGTAAAAGTAGAGCATATATAGTTATGTACAGTACATAATACTTGATAACAAACAACTGTGTTACTGGTTTATGTATTTACTGTACTAGATTTTTTATCATTATTTTAGAATGTACCCCTACTTGTTTAAAAAAAAAAAAAAAAAAGCTGAATCCCAGCACTTTGGGAGGCCGAGGCAGGCGGTTCACGAGGTCAGGAGATTGAGACCATCCTGGCTAGCATGGTGAAACCCCATCTCTACTAAAAAAAAATACAAAAAATTAGCTGGGCGTGGTGGTATGCGCCTGTAGTCCCAGCTACTTGGGAGGCTGAGGCAGGAGAATGGCATGAACCTGGGAGGCGGAGCTTGCAGTGAGCCGAGATTGCGCCACTGCACTCCAGCCTGGGCAACAGAGCGAGACTCTGACTCTAAAAAAAAAAAAAAAAACAAGCTGTGAAACAGCCTCAGGCAGGTCCTTCAGGAGCCATTCCAGAAGAAGACATTGTTACCTTAGGGGAGATGGCAGCTCCCTGCCTGTCATTGCCCCTGAAGACTTTCCATGGGACAAAGTGTGGAGGTGGAAGACAGTGATATTGATGATCCTGACCCTGTGTAGGCCTAGGCTAATATGTATGTTTGGGTCTTAGTTTTTAACAATTTTTTAATTTTAGAAGTAGAAAAAGTGTATAAAATAAGAATATAAAGTATTTTTCATACAGCTATACAATGTATTTGTGTTTTAAGCTAAATGTTATTAGAAAATAGTTAAAAAGTTAAAAGTTTATAAAGTAAAAAAGTTACAGTAAGCTAAGGTTAATTATTGAGGAACAAAAAAATTCTAAGAATAAATTTAGTGTAGCCTGTGTATAGTGTTTATAAAGTCTACAGCAGCGTACAGTAATGTCTGAGGCCTTCACATTCACTCACAATTTCACCTGGAGCAACTTCCAGGCCTGCAAGCTCTATTCATGGTAACTTCCCCCTACAGATACCCATTTTGTAATCTTTTATGCTATATTTTTACTTAACCTTTTTATGTTTAGAGACACAAATACTTCCCATTGTGTTACAATTGCCTGCAGTATTCAGTAAAGTAACATGCTATACAGGTTTGTTGCCTAGGAGCAATAGGCTATACCATATAGCCTGAATGGAATATATGTTAGTTTATACCATCTAGGTTTGTGTAAGTACACTGTATAATGTTTGCACAATAATGAAATGGCCAAATGACACATTTCTCAGAATGTATCCCTGTCATTAGGCAACACATGCCTGTACTGTGTTTTTTCCTACACATGCATACCTATGATAAAGTTTAACTTAGAACTTAGGCACAGTCACAGATTAACAACAACAAATACTGTAATAGAAATTATATGAATGCGGTCTCTCACTCTCAAAATATTGTATTGTACTATACTTATCTATGTTCAGACAATAGTCGATAGTGGGTAACTGTAATTGCAGAAAGTGAAACTGCAGATAAATGAAGAGTATTGTATATATGTATATTTAGGATATGTATACACATGCACATATACATACTACATCATAGTTCCCTTTTAGGCATTATAGTTGCTAAGTCATTTTTGTTTCAATATTTAAATGAAGAGTATTGTATATATGTATATTTAGGATATGTATACACATGCACATATACATACTACATCATAGTTCCCTTTTAGGCATTATAGTTGCTAAGTCATTTTTGTTTCAATATTTAGTGTCAGTCAAAAGAAAAAAGAAAGTGAATATTTAGTATATATATTTGGAATTGTTCACATTCATACTGGTATAGTCAGCACCTTCCTTCAGTAGCGTTCCCAAGAAGGCATGCTTCTCTCGGGGTTACTCTGTATTCTACCTTACCTTTAGGTTAAGTTCCTCTTCCTAAAGGCTCTATTATAGGAGGTGAGTTTCAGTAGAAAAAGTTACTTCAAATGTCTACTTAGAGTTATTTATGTTTTGTAAATGTGCCCTAAAGATATATGCTACTTTTCAGTATTTGTATCAGACCTCCATTTTACTTTTTAAAAAAATGTGAAAAGTCTTTATCCTTGATAGGTACAGAGTCAAATAGTAAGTGCCAGTATGATACGGCCTTCATAGGATTTAACTTCTTAGGAGGCTTACCTGTATATCTTATTGAGAATGAAGATGCTATAATTTTTAAAAACCAAAATTGTCATTAGGGATTTTTTTTGTGTTTACCATTTGTCATTAAGTTTTTATTTTCCTAATTTCTGTCTCATTATTTTTGAACCATAAATTCATATCCTCTGGCAATAGCAAGTCCAAGGTCCAGATGACATTTCTTCGATCTGAACCATTTTCTGGATATGTCTTGGGACTGCTTGAGTTATAATTTTGATTCTTTAATATTAACTGTGATAATAAAATGTATTTATCTTTGTTTAGTGGTTGAAAGGAAGGTCTAAGAAAGTAAGATAGTTCATGAAGAGGAGTCACAATTTCTAGGGATATGTTTTCTGTAGAAAAGAAACCTAAACAGAAGAGAGAGGAGGTAGGGATGGGGACAAGGAATTGAAACTAAGGAAGGAAATTGGCAACAAAAGCCAAAATTGAGAAATGAGATCTCTAATTAAACTAAAGAGCTTCTGCACAGCAAAAGAAGCTACCATCAGAGTGAACAGGCAACCTACAGAATGGGAGAAAATTTTTGCCATCTACCCATCTGACAAAGGGCTAATATCCAGAATCTACAAAGAACTTAAATTTACAAGAAAAAAACCCATCAAAAAGTGGGTGAAGGATATGAACAGACACTTCTCAAAAGAAGACATTTATACAGCCAACAGACACATGAAAAAATGCTCATCATCGCTGGCCATCAGATAAATGCAAATCAAAACCAGAATGAGATACCATCTCACACCAGTTAGAATGGCCATCATGAAAAAGTCAGGAAACAACAGTGCTGGAGAGGATGTGGAGAAATAGGAACACTTTTACACTGTTGGTGGGACTGTAAACTAGTTCAACCATTGTGGAAGACAGTGTGGCGATTCCTCAGGGATCTACAACTAGAAATACGGTTTGACCCAGCCGTCCCATTACTGGGTATATATCGAAAGGATTATAAATCATGCTGCTATAAAGACACGTGTACACGTATGTTTATTGTGGCACTATTCATAATAGCAAAGACTTGGAACCAACCCACATGTCCATCAATGATAGACTGGATTAAGAAAATGTGGCACATATACACCATGGAATGCTGTGCAGCCATAAGAAAGGATGAGTTCATGTCCTTTGTAGGGACATGGATGAAGCTGGAAACCATCATTCTGAGCAAACTATCGCAAGGACAGAAAACCAAAGATTGCGTGCTCTCACTCATAGGTGGGAATTGGAACAATGAAAACACTTGGACACAGGGTGGAGAACATCACACACCGGGGTCTGTCATGGAGTGGGGGGAAGGGGGAGGGATAGCATTAGGAGATATACCTAATGTAAATGACGAGTTAATGGGTGCAGCACACCAACATGGCACATGTATACATATGTAACAAAGCTGCACGTTGTGTACATGTACCCTAGAACTTGAAGTATAATAATAAAAAAAGAGTGGTCAGAGGTAAGAGGAGAGCCCAGAGAGTGTAGCATGTTGAACTTATTGTAGTAGCAGATGAATAAGTCTACTGATGGCTATATTTATTGAACCCTCACCGTGTATCAGACACTATATAAAGCATTTTGCATGCATCTCATTTTCTATAAAGTGAGCATATAAATTTATTTAATATGTGATTATATCAGGTGTGATAGGTTAATTTTTTATTTTTAGTGACTACATGAACAATAAAATAATCACAGAATAAACAGTGGCCAACACATTTAAAAGAAGCCTCAGGCCGGGCACGGTGGCTCACACCTGTAATCCCAGCACTTTGGGAGGCAGAGGTGGGTGGATCACGAGGTCAGGAGATCGAGACCATCCTGGCTAACATGGTGAAACCCCGTCTCTACTAAAAATACAAAAAATTAGCCGTGCGTAGTGGCGGGCGCCTGTAGTCCCAGCTACTCGGGAGGCTGAGGCAGGAGAATGGCGTGAACCTTGGAGGCGGAGCTTGCAGTGAGCCGAGGTGGCACCACTGCACTCCAGCCTGGGCGACAGAGTGAGACTCCATCTCAAAAAAAAAAAAAAAAAGGCCTCATTAGATTGTCACATTCCATCTTGTGACTTTAGCTAACTAGATTAAGCCTTGAAAGAAAAAGATTTTTTTCACCAAACTTTATGCAAATAGGAAGAACACAATTTCTTACTGAAGTCCAGTTGCTTGTTATGATAATCGTGGAATATAATCTAAGAGCATATATCTACTTGTTGTAGTAGGACTTGAAAAAATGCAAATAGCTTTGAGGAATGTAGGTTACTAGATCAATTAACAGCTTATTAACATACTCCATTCCTCCGCTTCATTTGGTATGTTATCGCATATACTTATATGTACATCAATTTTTCTAACTTTTTATAAATAAAGACTGGGTCTTGCTATGTTGCCCAGGCTGGTCTCAAACTCCCGGACTCAAGCAGTCTGCCTGCCTTGGCCTCCCAAAATGCTAGGATTACAGGCGTGAGCCACTGTGCCCTGCCTCTAATTTTTTTCATAATCCTGTCATGGCTTATATAATTTTTTTTTTTGAAGTGGAGTCTCACTTTGTAACCCAGGCTGGAGTGCTGTGGCGCGATTTTGGCTCGCTGCAACCTGTGCCTCTTGGGTTCAAGTGATTCTCTTGCTTCCGTCCCCAAGTAGCTGGGATTACAGGTGCCCACCACCATGCCCGGCTAATTTTTTTTATTTAGTAGAGATGGGGTTTCACCATGTTGGTCAGGCTGGTCTCAAACTCCTGACCTCAGGTGATCCACTCGCCTCAGCCTCCCAAAGTGCTGGGATTACAGGCATGAGCTAAGGTGCCCAGCCAATTTTTTTTTTTAATTAACGCTTTACTGTGACAGATTGTATAATTCTTATATAAAAAAATGTATACCCAGGGTTTTGGTACTAAGGAAGGAAAGTGATATATTTCCCTCTTAGAAATTTTACTTTTAATAGTTAACATTTCTTTAACACCTTTTAATGTGCTGGGCATTGTTCTAAGAATGTTACGTGTATTATTTCATTTGAGCCTCACAATAATCCCACAAGGTAGACACCATTATTAATTCGGTTTGTAAAAGTGAGGAAACAGGCAGAGATTATTTTGCCCTTGCTTACAGAGTGTCTAAGCCATGACTTGAAAAATTACCACTCAACTGCTGTTCAGTTGAGCAAACATTTGAGTACTTTACGGTGGACATGGTGCTGTCAGAGATACAAAGATAAATACACAGCAACTATTTTCAAGAAGCTTATATTCTTGAGTATTAACTTATACATCTTTGTATTAGTTATCTATTGCTGAATGACATTACCCCCAAATTTAGCAGCTTAACACAAGACACATTTATTTTCTCATACAGTCTCTGATGGTTCTGGCTCAGGGTCTTACAGTGTCCAGTCAAGCTGTCAGCCAGGACTACTGCATTCTCTGCAGACTTGTCTAGGGCTGGGGAGTCAGCTCCCAGGGGCATTCATGTGGCTCTTGGCAGGTGGTGGGAGGCCTTCCACATAGGGCTACTCACAACTGGTTTTTTCAGAGTGAGAGATCACGCACACATAGACACAAACACACAGAAAGAGAAACCAAAACAGAAGCCACAGTCTTTGGTAGCCTAATCTTGGAAGTGATATGCCATCATGTCTGCTGTATTCTATTGGTCATACACAGACCAGCTCTGGAACACTGTGCGAGCAGACTGCACAAGGGTGTGGTGGGGACTCTTGGGGGCCTGCCGGACGCTGGCTAAGACAGTCTTAAAGGTGGGTATGGGGAGAAAGGAATGAGGCTAAGGGAAGACTAGGGGCATCATAGCAGGTGAGGGAATGAAGTGTCTGTAAAAACAAGGTGATTAGAAAAAGCAGAAAGCTGTCTTGATATGTAAAATCATGTTTAAATAGCACAGTCTAGCATTTTCAAGGATTAATCCTGATATTTCTTGATTATGAGTTATGTGCCAGTCTCTGTGGTAAACACTGATGAACAAAAGTGAAAATGTCAGTCATTATCCACAAGGAGCTCAGTGATCTAGAGAAGCTAACCTTTAGATTAAGTAGTTCTTGTGTGGCTTGTTGAGTTCAGGAAGAACCAGGCAATGGAACTGTGAAGTCAGCACAAGAAGAGGTAGAGAGTGGAGGAGGAGCCTGTTCATGGGAGGGTGGAGAGGCAGGAGAGGTGAACTGCCTATGGGTTGGTACTACCAGGACATGATTGCGTTGCTGCTCTTGGGTGCCTTGGAAAGCAAAGATGTTTTCATCAGTAATGTGAAACTGGGTTTTCATTATACAGTTAGTTCCTTCTGTCACTCCCTGCCATGAATTACATGAATCTGTCATGGTTTCCAGGCCTACGTATCAGAATCACCTGGAACTGTTCATACAGATCCATGGCTCCAGTCGATATATGTGGAATTAGGATCTTAGAACAAGGCCTAGGATGCTGCCTTGTAAACCAACTCTAAAGGAGATTTTGTTATTGAGAGCTTAGTGGTTGGGAACACCCGATATTTTTAAAATTTTTTTTTGTGATCAATTTATAGCTATCTTGTGGTGTATAAGTGTTAATATGGGAGACTTAGACTTATTAAAATTTCAGTATAAATGACTCACTTATTTCCAAGAGCATATGATAACTCAGTTTTTTTTTAAAGTGACTTGTCCTTTAACAGTTTATATTAAATTTATCTTTTGAGAATGTTTTCTTCATTTGTATGCGGTTATTAGCCATAGAAAATTATCCTTATTAAATTATAATACAGTTATCCCTCAGTGTTGTCATCCAAAAGACCACTAGGCTGGCTAAATAGTAGAAAGGATAATTTTATCAGCAATATCAATTGGCAAACCAGGAAGAGAGAGTCTCTGCCATGTGCATGTGCAGAAAGCACTGTCTCTTCATAGAAGGGAAGTTGAGGTTGGGTTTTATTGCCTTTCAGTTTGTATTACACAATAGAGTCATACATATTCAGCAGGTTTGGGGGAAAAGCTATACATATTTATGAGAGGAGCCGAGTGCATGCTCAGTGGGTAAACGTGTAACATGTATTCTCTGTTTACTTTGGGGCAAGGTTTTAGCATTAAAATGAGGTAGAATTTGACTATGTCAGAAGGTGAACTATGGGATGCAAAGGCAGTCTGTGCACAGTCTCTGTGGTATAGTATAACTGGTAGAGACTGGCTTAAGGTCTACAATTGCTTATGAGAAAAGAATGTTTATAAGGCTGGTCCTGTGTCTAATCAGAGTTGTGGTCTGGGTTGTAAATCAGTAAGGGGTGGCCTTGATAGCTCCTATTGTCAGGGAGTTTAGAGCCATAGGACTTTAGAAATTCGCCATGCCGCCTGGGCCCTGAACCCTTGACCTGTAGGTAACTTTGCTTCCTTAATCTTAGTTTCAGTCTTAGTTGATAAAGAGGTGTCTATTTTGATCTCAAAGTATATATGGGGGATTGATTCTAGGACCACTGCATATACCAAAATCCTGCAGTGGCCCTGCAGAACCCGTGTATGTGAAAAGTCAACCCTCCCTGTAGGTGGGTTTTGCATCCTTAGAATATTTTTGCTCCATGTTTAATTGAAAAAAAATCCACATGTATGTGGACTCGTGCACTGCAAACCTGCATTGTTCAAGGGTCTACTGTATCTTAAAAATTCTAAACATTTTAGTTATATTAAATCTGAAGTATATGGGAGAATCAAACATTAAAAATGTTTATGTAAATATGTTAGGTGAGCAGCTATTGGAATTTCCACCGCCCTTCTTGGATAATTGGCGTTCTGCTAAATTTTTTTCTAAAAATAAAGATTTGAAAGAAGTAATAGGATCCTTGAATGTATGAGTCAAGAAATTTTTTAGCCTCAACTTCTACTAGCTAGTTTTTTTTACTTTAGACAAGTCACATATTTCCCAGGCCTGTTTCCTCACTTATAATACTATCTAATGTAAATAGTTTTCATATTGATTAAGGGAGAGCTGATGTAGAAATTTTATGAGTTTAGAAAAAAAGTTTAGAGGTTTTACTAGGAGTTAAGAAAAAATGTGTGCATTTGCACATAAACTGGTTTCTTTAATCTTTCAAGTTAAGCAACTTTCTTTTTCAAGTGGGACTTCTTCAGACTTTTAATATACTTATTTGCAGAGTAAGGTTTAGGACCAAGAAAATCATTGCTCTCTGCACACTTCTGACCTCTTAGACTTAGGCCTTCTTGAAAGTTGGTTTAGGAAACTTGATTCAATATTTAAAGATTCCTTCCAGTTATGAAATTATCTCTCTCTCTCTTTTAATCCCAGTACAGCATAATTACTTCCTCACAGTTAGTCTGAATGCTATTTAAGGTGTAATTACTGTGACTTGACTTTGCATTATTTGCAGTTTTCCTGGTTATGATTGTATTTCCTGATCGGTCATTCCTTTGGTCACCTATTTATATTTAGTTTCAGGAATGTATTATATTGAGAATTTCATTACAAATTATGCTCATTGGTGTAAAAAGTTTAATTTTCAGTATTTAGTATAAATATCCCATGGAAATGTTATATCATGAGATTGTAAAACATTTTATCCTTCTTCATTGAGAAGGTTTTTTTAGGTTGGTGATTCAAACAAACATGAATCAAAAAAATATTTTTTTGTATGATACATATAATTTAAGATACTTGAGGGCACACAATAACAATTAAAACCGTTGTATAGTTACTGTTATAATTTCATACTAGATTCAGATTTTGACATTTAATCCTTACACTTTTTATCTGAGTAAAAATCACTGGAATTATAATTGATTAATTACTCAGTTAATCAGTTACAGGGAAGAACAAATTGAATGGCATCTTTTAGGAAGACAGTGCTGTGGCTCAAATACAGAGCAATTTTTGAACTATTTTAAATAGCCTTAACCTGATTTCTTTAAAGCAAATGATATTTTGATTGGTTTTAATTAAAAACCTGTTTTTCTAAGAATTGTCTTCTGTTTAATTATAGGTATTGTTATTTACAGTTTGAAATTATATAATTAGCAAGCAAAAGGGTAACTTAGTGTAAGTGGGCAATAAACAGTATTGCCATGAATTTTAAGATGGGCACTGTGTTAAAGCAGCTCTTGAAGGTGTCACAATTAAGTTTAAAAGATAATGTTTCTGCTCTCTCTTAAGAGGCAAAAGTAGAAAACTATTAAATATCTACAGTAGCTTTAACTTATGTATTAAATGTGGTTGCCAGTTGATAAATACAATTTATTTTTAAGTCTGGTTGAAATGTTAGCGTGATTAAAAATAAGAAGAAAATGTCTTTTATGTTTACCTTCATTTTAGCCTCCTTTGTTTATTATTTCTTGGTGTAAAGTTTGCATCTGGTATCATAATCCTGTCTAAGGAGCTTCCTTCAGTGTATTTTGTAGCATAGATCTTCTGGCAGTTGATTCTCCGAGCTTTTTTCTTTCTGACAAATGTTCATTTCACCTTTAGTTTGAAAGACATTTCTGTTGAATATAGATTTCTGGCTTTATAGTTTTTTCCCCCTTTCAATATTTTAAAGATGTCACTCTGTTGTCTTCTGGCTCGGAAATTTCTGATAAGAAGTTTCCTTTACTTTTTATGTTTGTTCCACTGTAATATGTCTTTTAACCTCTGACTACTCTCAGTATTTTCCCTTTATCTTTGGTTTTCACGCATTTCACTATGATGTGTCTAGGTATGTGTGTGCGTGGTTTATTTTTGTTTTGTTGTTTTTTGGTTCTTGGAAGTGGGAGGTATTTATCTTAGGATTCTGTGAGAGTCTTGGATTTGTGGTTTGATGACTTTTATTATTTTTGGAAAATTTTCAGCAACTTTCCCTTCAAATATCTTTTCTTCTCCGTTGTCTCTTTCTTATTCTGGACTCCAATTACATATATGTTAAACCATTTGAAATTGTTCCATATCTTTTTTTCTAAACTTCTAGCATTTTCATTTGGCTCTTAGAATTTCCATCTCTACTGAAATTCCCCATCTGTTCATGTGTGTTGTCTGCTTCTTCCACTAGAGACTTTAACATATTAACAATAATTATTATAAAGTCCCTGTCTGGTTATTCTACAAACTGGGCCATCTCTGACTCTGGTTCTGTAGATTGCTTTATCTTTCAACAGTGAGTTGTTTTTCCTGTTTTTGTGTGCTTCTTGAATTTTTTGATTGAAAAAGTCTCACTAAAGACTGAGGTACATCGTGTTCATGTCTGGAGATGGTCTGTTGCTTCCATTAGACCAATAGTGTGAGAACTGATTTAATCTACTTAGGAGTTGAGCTGAATTTGAATTTTGTTGTTGTGGTTACCTTCAGTGCACCACATGCTTCACATTCTCTAAGGTTGCTGTTGTTGCCTTGTGCTTAGGGTGGGAGCTCTGTACTGCAGGGTTATTCTCAGTGGCAATGCTCCATTGTAGCTTTTAGCCATTTTTTCACAACTATGCCTCAGAAGGGGTCTCTCTCCACACACTAGCCTGCCCCCAGTGGTGGAATGCTGATGCTTGTTACTTGCCGCTAGGCTCCTGAGGGGAGCTGTCCTGTTTCTGTGTTAGGCATGCTCTGTGCATGGGGATCTCAGGAGGTGGGTCTTTGTCAGCATTCCTGCCTTTCTGAACCATGGTGGCCAAACCGTTCTTACATTTGTGATTGTTCTTAGGAGTTTCTCATCCTTCCATTGGCAGTAACAGACCTCTGCTTGGAATTGGGTCCTGGGTCCTGGATGGTTTTCTACTTCTCTCCCAGGAATAGAGGTTTTATTCTTCTACCCTTCCCTAAACTGGAGTTCTACTAGAGCTTTGCCTGTCCCTTTAGGGTGACAGGATTTGCTGCCCTCCCCTAATGGCTAAGGCTTTTGCCTTGAATAAGGGAAGGGTCGCAAGAAGCAAGATTTCTGTGTTTCCCCAGCAGTCACCTCCCGCAGGCCTACACCACCAGCGGTGGCTCTCTCCAGTCTCCGGCCTATGATCCAGTCTTTCCAGGGAGCACTCAGTAATGACCTGTGGAAAAGCACTTGCAAGCGAGTGTGCATTTGTGTCTGTCACTTGTGTCATTTACTCAAGGTTGATGTGTTAACCCATGCTTGGTCTTTAACAGTCTGTAAAAATTGTAGCTGATTTCTTCTTACCCACTTGTATGTTGCCCACCGCCTGCTCTTATGCTTTACTAGGTAACACATGTCCCCCACTCCTTGCTTTGCATCCTCACCTCACTAACGAGCTAAGGAAAAGTTACGATTGTATAATTTTATCTTTTTCTCATTGGATGGGAGTGACATTTTTTGCAACTTTTTATATTAAAATTTAAATAGAATAACTGAACTGTTTTAGTAATCATAGATTTTAAATTCTACAAAATCATGCATTTAGGAAAAAATTGGGGACACTACAAACCTGAAATTAATGCATGCTGGGCTTAATACCTAGATGATGGTTGTTAGGTGCAGCAAACCACCATGGCACACATTTACCTATGTAGCAAAGATGCACATCCTGCACATGCACCCCAGAAATTAAAAAATAAAATAAAATAATTTAAAAAAAGAAATTTAGATATTTTTAGAACATGGTCAGTAATGTAATTGTGCAGGTAATCTTCACATTTTTGTACTTGGTATTTTCCTGCTTTTAGTTTCTTTACTGCTTGCTTCTCACCAGCGTTTGAACAGTATGGTAGATGGACTAAATGTACTTTTTTATACTCCCAAACCTAATGGAATTATCACTTATCCAGTTGTTCACACCAGAAATCTGAGAGGCGAGACGTCACACCTCCCTCATCTCTATCATCCAAGCCATCCGCAAGTTCTCCTAAATATTTCTCAAATTATTTTCAATCCCAAGTCCAGTACAAAAATCCAGGCCTTAATTTATCATTGTACTCTTTAAAATTGTTATTATTTGTTCATTTATTATCATTACTATTTTTTTTAAAGCGACAGGGTCTCGCTCCATTGGCCAGGCTGGAGTGCAGTGTGGCACAATCATAGCTCACTGCAGCCTCAAACTGCTGGGCTCAAGCGATCCTCCTGCCTCAGCCTCCTGAGTAGCTGGGACTATGGGCTTATGCCACCACACCTGGCTAATCTCTTTGTACTCTTGAAATATTCTTATAGTCTCTCATCTCCATCCAGTCCCACTTTTCCATATCTACCAGAGTAATCTTTTTAAAAGGAGATAGATTCTATAACTTCTTTATTTAAAGTTTTTATTGAGTCCCCATAATCTTCAATTTTCACAAAAATTCTTCATTCTATATGGTCTATAAGCCTCTCCCCTTTCTTCACCAAAAATTACTCTGGCTCTAACATACCACTGTAATTTACAGCCTCATCTTACCGTATTTTTTGGTTTTAGTCAAACCCAGAGTTCTTGCAATTTCATATTCTCGATTATATACAATTTCATGATTTGAACATTGTGTTTTAGAGCAGTGGTTTCTCATTCTTGGCTGTACAGGAGCATAAGAAACGTTTAAATTTGGGCAACTTTTAAAAATTCCAGTGTCCAAGCTACATCTAAACCAATTAAATCAGAATGTCTGGGGGTGGTATCAAGGCATCATCATTTATTTTAGGCTCTCCCAGGTGACTCCAGCATATAGCCAAGTCCCACCTCCCACTCCCCACTCTTATCGCACCTCCAACATGATTATCTAATTTGTTTAAATCTTGTTAATTTTTTAAAAATTCATGTTTGGCGATGACTCTTCTTGGAACCTTTCTTGACAACCCACACCCTTGCACAGGGCTATGTACCCCATAGCATCACCTGCATACTGTACTCTGCAGAAACTGAGGAATTAGAACATATGTAATTGAAATGTCATTAATTGAACACTCAAAGTGCCAACTCTTGATAATATGTGAAACTACCTTGACTGTAATTTTCAATGGGGGATGGGACAGCCAAGCCCAGCCCAGGAGTCAGCAGACATTTTCTGTAAATACAGTATTCTACTTTTAGCAATAGTATTTTATTTTACTTAAATAGAAATGTAGTAAATATTAATATTTTTGGCTTCATGGGCCATATAATCTCTGTCTCAGTTACTCAGCTCTGCCATTGTAGCTTGAAAGTAGTCATGGACTACTATGAATGTGTTTGTTCCAATAAAACTTTATAAACACTGAAATTTGAGTTTCCTATGATTTTTACATGTCAAAAATTATTGTTCCTTATATATTTTTTTTTTCCTTTTTTTTTTTTTTTTTTGGAGACAGGGTTTCACTCTGTCACCCAGGCTGGGGTGTGGTAGCATGATCATGGGTTACTGCTGCAGCGTTGACCTCCTGGGCTCAAGTGATTCTCCTGTCTCAGCCTCCTGGGTAGTGAGGGACCACAGGAATGTACAACCATGCCTGGCTAATTTTTTAATTTTTTGTAGAGACAGGGCCTCATGCTGGTCTTGAACTCCTGGGCTCAAACAGTCCTCCTGAGTCAGTCTCCCAAACTGCTGGGATTACAGGCATGAGCTACTGTGCCCAGCTTCTCGATTTTAAAAAATCATTTCAAAATCTAAAAACCATTCTTGAAGACTATACAGAGACAGGTGGTAAACTAGATCTAGATGTGGCTCATGGGCTATATTTTGCCGACCCTTGATCTATATAGCACTTTTCCAAATTATAAATGTATCATCTCTCTGAGAGTCTAGTAAGTCCCCTATGTGGGACATGTCCCCAAATTCAGAAGTCATTGCTGTTAGAAAATGGGAGCAAGTTCTACACTTTAGATTTGTTGGTATAACAAAAAGCTTGAAATAACCCAGTTAGGACACAGATTATTTAAATATGTAATATGAACCATTTCTGTAAAGAAGGTGATGGTATAAAGAAAGAAAATATATATATATATATAATATAAATGGTATTTTCAGCCTGATTTCTAGAATGTTTAGTGTATAGTAAGTTTTCAGTATTGCCTTGCTAATGACTTTTAGTAGAGAGGTTGGATTCTCTGTATTTTTGAGGATTAAAAAAATAATTAGTCTAATGAGATAGGTTTTGTTGTTTTAATGACTTTCGGAGCTTTAAATAAATACCTGTTATGTAACTTTATCCTAGAGTAGTGATTTCTGTCTCTACTGCATACCCAGTATGCAGTAACTCTCATGAGCAGCTCAAGTTGAGAACCATTGGTCTAGTAGAGCATCTTCTCCTTTATTTTTATTTTTTATTTTTTTTACTTTTTATTTTTTGAGACAGAGTCTTGCTCTGTTGCCCAGGCTGGAATGCAGTGGCATGGTCTTTGCTCACTGCAAGCTCCACCTCCCGGGTTCATGCCATTCTCCTGCCTCAGCCTCCTGAGTAGCTGGGACTACAGGTGCCCGCCACCACACCCGGCTATTTTTTTTTTTAAATTTTTAGTAGAGATGGGGTTTTGCCATGTTAGCCAGGATGGTCTCGATCTCCTGACCTCGGCCTCCCAAATCTCCTCCTTTGATAAAGGATAGAATGAGAGCCAGGCATAGTTGCAGATGCCTGTAGTACCAGCTACTCAGGAGACTGAGGCAGGAGAATCATTTGAGCCCAGGAGTTAGAGTCCAGCCTGGGCAACATAGCAAGACTGCTATCTCTTAAAAAAAAAAAAAAAAAGAATGAAAAACTAATTTCTAAAAATATTATATTTGCGGTAAAAATGTGTGTAAAATATTTCAGACCAGTTGTTTAAAATAGTAAAGAATGTATAAAATGGTATCATTCATCTCATATCTTATCTCTAAAAGATAGCCATTGTTAGGTCTTCTTCCATTTGGTTATATGTTTTCTGTACAGATATGAAAATGTACTTTTTTAAACAAATAGGATTATACAATATGTACCATTCTTTGACTTGTTTTTACTCAGTATTTTCTAGACATCTAGAGAAATTCATTTTTCATAAATAATGTTGAAGGATTAAAAACAAAAGCACAGAAGATAATTTTTTAGTGGCTTGGCAACCAGAGCTGATGAAAGTTACAGATTGGGAGCAGAGCTATTTCTAGTATTGTTTGGAGGCTGGAACAGATTATAACTCCGCTGCCTTTTACCCCACCAAAAAGTAACACACTGCAACAATCCAGGCAAAATTAAGGTGAGGATTATAGACAGTCTTGAGTGGGGAAATGTTATAAAAGGAATTTCTGAGATACGTTCTGGAAGAAGGGATATTCCATTCCAGAGAATTATGGTGATTATAGGCATGAGATGCTTCAAAGTTTCTGTTGTTTTGTGTATTACATTTTTTAAATGTTTGTTTTGTATTTTTTCAGCACTAGCAAAGTCTCTCTGGCTTCCTCCCTTCATTGTTACCCAATTGCTAGAAGCTTGGATGAGGTGGGGTATGAGTGGAGAGAGAAAACTGTGAGCCTCTGGGTGTTCACTTTAGCATAGACAGTTTAAGAAAAGGCTGTGATATTCCACTCCTGTCTTTTTACTAGGTGTTCTTCCCAGGAACATGGGCATCTGCTTTTGCTCTAGTCCTTAGGATCCTGCGGTTCTCTTCACCTGAACTAATCCAGTAGGTTTCATGTATTTGCTGATAGTGATTGGGCCTTGGACAGTCTTGCTTATCCAGAGTTGATCAAAATCTTTAGAGTCCCTGTTCACTCATGAGGTTATGTTGATCTGTCAGGTAATTCAAAAAAATAGTAATAACACAAAACCTAACATAACTGTTAGGTTATGTTTTCTATCATTTTTTCCGTCATAAAGAGTATGATTTTTTGAAAGAGAGAAAGAAATATAAAAGTAAATCTGACATTAGGGTACTTTGTTCATGTTCAGTCTGATGAAGGAATAATCCTGGACTGGTCATTGGAGGACCATTTGAGGTTCTATTTTAATTTTATGATTATTTTGATACCTTTGGTTTTTATAAAACATTAAACTGAAATTTTACTTTGCCTTCTATTAGGTAGATTTATTGTTGAGATCATAGCTACATATTCAGTAGTCAAACAACACTACTTTTTTTATAATGTCAGATAATCTCCTGTTCATAGTGTTAAATATATTCAATAAATAAATTATTTCCTCTAATTGTATTATAAGAACTTTTTTAAATGGGCTCGAGGTACAAGGCGGATTGTTGACTTTTGTATTGAAGAGTCTGTGGTTGTTGCAGAGCCTTTCCTTGTCTCAGGGTAAATTGAGAAAAGAGCTCCCTTGATGAAAATATACACCCGCATTTTCTACTCCCTTATATTCTCACTTTATTAGGTTCACTTAGGGAAACTGTTATCTTTCAATATGCAAATGTCTTCTGAGCAAGTTGGGGTTTTTAAATTTTAATGTATTTATTATAAGTTGAAGCCATTTGTTTGAGAGTAATGATCTGAAATACTGTTTCCCTGAATGCTGGAAGAGAAAAGCCTCTAAGAGGCAAGCTTTGTCTGTTTTTCCATAATCACTAGCATCTATCTCGTATGCCATTGAGAAGCAGGCATGGTAGTTTAACACACACTGTAAAATATATCAGATGTCTCTTCTTTGAAGTAATTTCAAATTGCATGAGTCCATTTTACGTGCCAGTTCTTAAGAATTTGGCAGGGTAAAGCTGATTTTAAAAAAAACCTTTCTATTCTTTCGTTTTTTTAAATTAAACTTTTATTTTGAGATTATAAGAATCACAGTTGTAAGAACCAATACATAGAGAGCTTATGTGCCCTTTATCCAGTTTACCCAACAGGAACATCTCAGAAATCCACAGTATAATATATCAACCAGGATATTGACATTGATGCAATCCACCAACCTTATCCAGACTTTGCTAGTATTTCTTGTACACTTGTACTCTTCTCTATTGTGTATTTAGTTCTATATGATTGTATCACATACATGTATATCCACCACTATAGTCAAAGAAGAAATCCATTACCGCAAAGATTGCTCATGTTGCTTTTTAATAAACATACCCTCCTTCCTTTTTAAGGAGTTTTTGTTTTGTTATAAATTCTTAGTCATTTATGGTCTTGACCTAATTATTTTTCAAATTTATATCATGCTTTTAAATTTTTTACTTTTTTAAAAAAAATTAGTAAAAACATAACTGATGAAGCACACTTGCTGTTGACTGGGGGCAGTGACTCACGCCTGTAATCCTAGCACTTTGGGAGGCCAAGGTGGGCAGATCACCTTAGGTCGGGAGTTCGAGACAAGCCTGACCAACACGGAGAAACCCAATCTCTACTAAAAATACAAAAATTAGCCAGGCATGGTGGCGGGCACCTGTAATCCCAGCTACTTGGGAGGCTGGGGCAGGAGAATCGCTTGAACCCGGGAGGTGGAGGTTGCAATGAGCTGAGGTTACTCCACACCTGGCCCCCCTCCCCGCCAAAAAAAGGCACTCACTGTTTTCTCCTCCCTCACACAGATCACTTGTGTGACAAGTGATGTGTAGTTTTTTTCCCACACCAAGCAATTCTCTAGGATACCAACTGGGTGTCCTACAGTTCAGTTCAGTTCTGACATTTACCTGGTGTTAGCATCCAGTCCCGCAGGTTAAAGGCACAGTCCCAGAAATGACTCCCATTTAGACACCAGTAGAAAGTCTGGGCTTCCCGTATTTCTGACTGGCTGTAAGTCGGGGGTTCCCATTGACCCCTCCTCAGGTTTCATCATTTGCTAGAACAGCTCATAGAACTCAAGGAAACACTTCACTGGCTATGGTTACTGGTTGATTTTAAAGGTTACAACTTGAGGCCAGGCGTAGTGGTTCTCGCCTATAATCCCAGCACTTTGGGAGGTTGAGGCAGAAGAATTACTTGAGGCCAGGAGTTCTAGACCAGTCTGGGCAGCACAGGCAGATCCTGTCTCTACAAAAATATTTTTTAAAAACTAGCCAGGCATGGTGGCCCACATGTGTAGTCGTAGCAACTGGGAAGACTGAGGCAGGAGGATCACTTGATCCCAGGAGATGGAGGCTGCAGTGAGCTATGGTCACGCCACTGCACTCCAGCCTGGGTGATGGAGCAAGACTCTGCCTCAAAAAAAAAAAAACAAAATCATATGGTATTCATTTGTGATGGTTTATTTCACTTAGCGCAATGTCCACAAGGTTCATTCCTGTTGTAGTATGTGATAAGATTTCCTTCCTTCCCTTTTAAAACTGAGTAATTTTTCCATTGTATGTGTACTGTGTTTTGTTTATCCATTCAGGGACTCTTGAGTTGCTATCACCTCTTGGCTATTGTGAATAATACTGATAAACATGGGTGTGCCAATATCTCTTTGAGATTCTGCTTTCAGTTCTTTTGGGTATATACCCAGAAAGTGGAATTGTTGGATCATATGGTAGTTTTGTTTTTAACTTCCTGAGGAGCCTCCATACTATTTTCCACAGCAGCTGCATCATTTTACATTCCTACCAACAGTAAATATCCATATTTAATGATATTTGGATACATAGGTTTTGATTCATCCATTTTAATTATTTAATGACTGTTTTATTGGCTTTTCTTTTACAATTGATAGAGAGTGACTACCTAGCCCAAATCACAGATGAGATACTTTGTATTATAGAATGTTTGCATATCAAGGATGATCCTCAAGGTGACATCTAAATATTTTAGAGTCAGCTCTTTCAGGTATAAGTGAGAGAATCCTTACCTGAATAGTTTAAGTAAAAAGAGGGATTTTATTACATGGGAACTGGGATGTGACATTGAATCTAAGGATGGTAATGAGTCAGGCCTTAGAAATAACTGATTAAGGGACTTGATTCTCTCTTGTCTTTGATGGATCTTTTTCCTTCTTGTACTGTGGCTTTCATCATGCGACGATGAAGTAGCTTCACAAATCTTGAGCCTTTCAGCTTCAGCTACCCAAAGAGCAAGGACACTCAGTTGGTCCCAAACCAGAAGTCCCAGGGGAAGGGAACGATTGGCCCAGCTTGGATCGATTGCCTTTCTTTCCAACCTTACTACAGTATGGTTAGGGAGGAGTCAGTGCAAGGACATCTGTGGGAACTATATGGAGTGACTGGGAGGCAGCTGGGTGGCCAGAAGGAATGGGAATGAATGTGAGACAGAGAATGAAGAGTGTGCTTGTCCACTGTCTCTTAAGCTGAGATGTCAGTGAACAGTCAATTGAGGTCACAGTGGGGAGATAATATTGGAGCTTGAAAAGTTCTGGATAAGGAACACTAAGATGACTAGAGGGAAATAATTTATCTGACTGATTTTTTAGTATATCAAGTTCAGGGCCACAAGGAGAAAATGACTGAAATTCTTAAAGATAAAAGGTAAAAGTCATTGACTGATTTCTGGAATGATTTGAATTAGAATTACAAGGTAGTTAAAAACATTCTTAACACTGCTATTTAGGGTAGAAAATAAAAGATTCTATTTCAAACTAATTTTATAATTCTAAGAAGTTTACAAATATATCGGGGTTTAATGTAAAATTGATGGATGATAGCTATATAATAGGGGCATTTAGAAGAAATTAAAGTATAGTGTTAACCTTTTGAAGCCATGGAAGGAATTATTTCCCCATCAGGCATCAGCGGTGATGATAAAACTTATAATGTATTCAGTGCTACTTGTGTCAGGTACTGTGTGAAGCATTTTTCTATGTATTATGTCATTTAACCTCCCAAACCATAGGTGCTCACTATTTGTTAAACTGAATTTTCTAAGTTGTGTTTCAACAGATTATTAACACTTTGCTTTTCCTTTCAGAGATGTGGTACTGGATCTTCCTCTGGGCTCTCTTCTCTTCTCTGTTTGTCCATGGTGCTGCAGGAGTGTTGATGTTTGTGATGCTGCAGAGGCATAGGCAGGGAAGAGTCATCTCTGTCATTGCAGTCAGCATTGGATTTCTGGCTTCTGTAACTGGAGCGATGATTACCAGTAAGTTGATTTTCTTTTGTCTGAGGATGTAAGTTTGTATGCACTTACCATTTTGGTAGCTGTGTTCTTATTATACATGTAACATTAGTGAGATCTTTTATGTAGATTATTTTTCAACACTTAACACACTCCACCTAGAAGATAAAGATGAGCTGATTTATTCATTGAACAGATAGTTGTTGTAATTCTGCTATGTGAAGAGTCCTTTTACAAGGTTTTGAGGGAAATAGAAAAATTCATAAAAATTGGCAAGAGGCAAGGCAGTTGAATGGGAAAATTCACTGTGATTATAGTTTCTGCTTTCAAGTTGCTCATTTTCTAGGAAAAAGGAAAGGCATAAAAATATGTCAGTGATAATTATCATAAGCAAAAGTATAGCCCTGAGGTCCTTAATGTCATCTGCCTGTGACTACAAAATAAAATTGCACTTTCTTCTTATATACACATTATTATGGCCTACTAGAAATGAGCTGTGCTAGAGTGTCCTCTAGTGCTTTGCAGGTTTCCTGCTGTGCTGCCTCATGAGCTTTTTCAGACAAGTTTTTGGGTTCATTCCCTCTGGCCTTCTCTGCTTAACACTGTACTTAGGCCCAAACTCCAGCCTTGACTTCAAAGAATTAGTTTATGGTTTTGTTATCAGCAGAAGGTATCCAAGTTACCAGCAGCAAATCCATACAGGTCTGCAGCAGCCTCAATTCTTGCCTCCTCAGAGGAAATAATTCGACTGAGGGGTATAAGACAGAAAAAGACACCAAGGCAAGCTTCAGAGCTGGAGTGGAATTTAAAAGCTTTAGAGCAGGAAAGAAAGGAAAGTACACTTGGAAGAGACCCAAGCGGGCACTTTGGAGGTCAAGTGCCCCATTTAACCTTGATCCTACGACTCGCTGGCCCATTTCCACTGTCTTGCACCCCTTTTCCTTCATTCTTCCTTTAGGGTGAGCCACCCGCATGCGCGGTGCCCTCTTTACACTTGGGAGGCGAGCATGCGCAGTGTGTTTAAGAAGTTGTATTCATGCTCATCTGAGGCTTTCTTCCCTTTTCCAGTGGAATGCCCCGGAAGGTCATACTCCACCATTTTGTCTTAATGCGCATGCTTGAGCCCACTTACGCATTTCCTGAGATTTTATTGGAAGCTACTGGTTACCAATTTCAAGTGTTTTTATCCATTGGGAAATTGCCTCTCCCTGGTGCCTGTGACCAATTATCATTTTAGTGTGACAACTGCCGGACCATCACCTGATGGTCACCTGACATTCCTGGTGGGTGAGGGTAGCCCTCTCCTGCCCCACTCCTGACAACCTACCTACTGTAACAATTTCTGCAGCCGCTGGTTGAGCAGAGCTTAGGTGTGCACCCTGTTGAGACTGGAGTGTGCCACATCTGCTTGCTTAGTGTGGTTGTGCCAGAAACCGGGTGCCTCTCTGAGCTGCTGTTGATTCTGTGCCTGCCAATGCATAGTACATGTGTCTGTTGCCCTTCACATCCGGCCTATTCCCATATGTCAGGGGCAGCTCACTGCTACCACTGGATCTGTTTTGGGACTTTCTGACAGTTTCTTCTTCCTTTCTAGTTGACTCTTGCCTCAGAGATAAGAAGGCAACCTTATCTTTATCATGCAAGGGATTCCCTTCTTTACCCTTTCCAGAGTGATTGACATCCTTTGTCTTGAGAGGAAAGCCCTACTCCCATGTCCCTGGGTATGTCCTATGGCACTAATAAGACAACCATAAAATACTTGTGGGAAATGGGGAGGAGTCTGTTTTCTTATCCTTCAATTGTTATTTTTTGTTATCTTGTGTTAAGTTTTTATAGTTGCTTTTGTTGTTTCTGCATTCAACCTATAATTTGATGATATGGATGTTACCTCATATGCTTTGTCATAGACAGGGTTTTAAACAGGTACTCAGGTTTAGCTAAAGCACATGGTCTGCTTAATAGGAGTAGTACCAGATTCAGTAGGAAAGATAGAACTGAGCCAGACTCCAGAGGGCCTTGGAAAGCTGTCTGGGAAGTTTGGGCTTTATTCTGCAGGCCATGGAAAACAAATGGATATTTTTGAATGCAGTTGGCAAGGGACAAGCAGTTCAGTGGGAAATTTTGTTTTATAGTTGAATATAGAATTAATGTAAATAAGCAAGAGAAAACCCTGAAAGAGCAGGGACCTGGTCTGTCTTCATCACTGCTCGATCCCCAAAAATAAAACAGTACCTAGAACATAACTGATACTCAAAACATATAGGTTGGATGGATAGGAGGAGTGAGAGAGGAAGAGAGGGAGGAGAGGAAAGAAAGAAGAGGGGATAGGGAGAGAGAATAAAGAGGAAGGAAGAGGAACTAAGAGGCATTAACTATAATCTAAACTTGAGGCCAGGTTCTGAACTAAAGTAATGGCCGTAGGTTGGGAAGGAAGGAGTTAATGTAAGAACTATACAAAGGACAAAAAATCTAAATTAGTTATTCATTGTGGTGGCATACAAAGAGATATGAAAGGGGCTGCCAGTAGTTTTTGACATGGCCACTGTTGTAATTGTGCAACCATGAACAGAGGACGAAGGAAGAAGGAGCAGCCTGTTTGGAAGTTTAAGTGGTATGTGTATATATATATATATATATGTATTTATTTGCATATATTATTGGAAAAGTTTAAAGAGAGCATTAGAAATGGAATTCTTCCATTTGTCTCTGATGATATGTGTGTATATATAACCCATTTTCAATTCAGTCAAGAATAAAGTAAGCCAGTGATTTTAGAAACTGCAGTGTTATATTTTTAAATCCTTAATATAAGTCTGACACAATTCCAAGTAAAAATTTGTGTCCATATTAGCAATAAAACATTTAATTTTTTTCTGGCTAATTATCTGACTTGCAAACAGGTGAATTAGGAAAACTAGCCAATGTGAATAGTGATATTTTTCTTAATACAAGTTGTGAATACTAGTGCACTCATAGCTGTATCTTCAGTTATTGATTGCTAAATACCTATATTCAGTAAGATGCTGACTGAATATAGTTACATATTCATTATATTTTGCAACTTCTTAGATTTTATTTTGAAACTAAAGTGATTTTTTATATAATGTTTTTAGTTAATACCAGAATTGGGAGAAACTGGTTTCTATATAATGTCTAATTTTAGCTGTTTAATTTTAGCCAGTCTGAAAGTGTAAAGTAAGTTCTCATCGTTGGTTTAATTTGCATTTCTGTGATTATTAATGAATTTGAGCATCTCTTCCTATGTTTATTATATATTTAGGTTTTCTTTTTTACAGATTGCTTCTTTAAATTCTGTGGTTTTCTTTTGGTATTCTTGTTTCCTTTTTATTAAATTACAGATATTTTTATATATTAGAGATATTGACCTCTTGTTGGTTTTGGACTTTGCAAATAATTTATCTCAGTCTTTTATCAGTTACCTTCATCCATGATATCATTTACGGAGCAGAAATCCTTAGTTTCAACGTGATCAACTGAAAGGGTTTTTGCCTTATGGTTTATAAAGATTTTATTAAAGAAGTTATCCTCCATTCCAGTGCTAGAAGATATTCTGATATATTTTATTAATTTTACAGTTTTTCCTTTTGTATTAAGGTCTTTAATTCACCTGTAGCAGGAAATGGCAAACATTTTTGTAAAGGGCCAAGTAATAAATATTTTAGATTTCGCAGGCTAGTGGTCTCTTTCACATTATTCAGTTCTGCCAAGGTAGTGCAAAAGCAGCCATAGACATATGTAAATGAATGCACATGGCCTGTTACGGTAAAACTTTATTTCTATTTACAAAAAAGGCATCGGGCATTCAGGCCATAATTTATCCTCCATGTAGAGTCTACCTTTGTTTTAGGTATTAGATAGGATTCTATGTGTTTTTTCCCCCACTGCCATATAGTAAATCAGTTTTTATCATGCCAAACGCTAAAAAATTCATCATTTCCTTATTGATTTGTAGTGCCACCTTTATTGTGTATTGTATTCTCAAAGTACAGGGATCTGTCTCTGAACTCTATTCTGATTCATGGTCTTTTTATCTATTCTTGTATAAGGGTCACTTTTTTTTTTTTAATCCCAGTAGTTCTGTGGTATATCTTAATATCTGTCAGGAATAGCTCCCTCTTGTTACTTTCCTTTCTCAAAGTTAACAGCTGTTGATGGGCCTTTATTCGTTCATATAAATTTTAGACTATGTCTACTGGATTGCTCAAAAAGTATGATGATTTTTATTAGGATTTAACTGAATACAGAGGATAATTTGGGAAGAATTGGCATATTTTATCACCCACGAACATGTAGTGTATCTCTATTTATTGAGATCATCTTTTATGTCTTTTATTAGAGTTTAAAAATGCTTTTCTCAATAGGAAGTTTGTATATTTTTTGTGAAGTTAATTCCTAAACTCCTGTTATGGCTATTGTACATGGATATCTTTTGATTACATTGTTTAGTTTTATTGGTGTGGAGATGTAAGTCAGGTTTATGAAAGATTAACAAAAAACTGGTTCTTTGGAGAGATAAGATGAATAGACTGCTGGCAAACTAAGAAAAAAGGGTTAAGGCAGAAGAGTAAAATACAGAGCATAATAGAAGAAATACTAAATCTCAATAATAAAGATAGAGAATTATGAAAATAAAATAGTTTTATAAACAGCTATACCTAAATATAAAATGTCAAAATTGACATAAGGGGAAGTAGAAAATATGAATAGGAAAATAATTATTTTTGCCAATTGCAATATTAAAGACCCTTCTTCCAAAAAACTCCAGGCCCAAACGGGTTTACAGGAGAATTCTACCAAACTTTCAAGAACAACTAGTTCATATTTGATCCAAGTTACTGCAGAAAATAGAAAGAATAAAAGCTGTGCACAGCTTATTTGCAGAGGTCAGCGTAATCTTGTTGCTAAACAAGATGAGGGCTACACCAGAACCTTAGGAATTCCTGTTCTTGGAATGCAAAGATAATTCAATATCAGAAATGAGTGCAGCTGTATTTCAAGAAAACATTATTGATGGACACTAAAATCAGAATTTCATATAATTTTCATGTATCATGAAATGTTAGTCTCTGGATTTTAACAAATCACTTTAAAAAAGTGAAAACTACTCTTAACCTGCATGCTGTACAAAATAGGTGGGTGGGCCAGATTTGTGGATTGTAGTTTGCCAACCTCGATCTAACTATGCAAACTGATATAATCAACACATTATTAAAACTAATTCTTCCCTTAACCTTGTTCTATTTTTTTTCTGTTTTTCCACCCATAGCTCTTTGTGCCTCTTCACCCTTAACCTTTATCATATGCTTGCTTTTTTTTTTCTTTTTCCATTTTAGAGATAGGGTCTAGCTCTGCTGCCCAGGCTGGAATGCAGTGACACACTCATACCTTACTGTACCCTTGAACTTCTGAGCTCCAGTGATCCTCCCAGCTCAGCCTCCTGAGTTGCTAGGACTACAGGCTATCATTTGCTTTCTGTCAGGAAATACGCAGGGCAGATCACATCACTTTTTATTGGAATGCCCATCTGCAGGCACTTTATGTTGTTAATCAGTGTTTTCTGTCTACTGATGATTCTCCTGTTCCCCTTCATCCTTGTAGTTTTGTATATTTTACTCACCTTCAGATCATCTTGGCAATATTGCCTTCTCCACTTCTTTTGGGATCTTTCCTTATTTCTAATTGATCATGTTTGCCACTGTTCACAGTGGCAGATCCACATGTGTTATTTATTTCAAGAACCCTATCCCACTTCTCTGCATGCCTGCATATATTAGCCTCATAAATCACCAAGAAAATAAAGATCTTAATGTACTCTTTCAACTAGCTGTTGTTCAGCAAGACACCCTAAGGAGAGTGAAAACTAAAGAACAAACTGGGGTAAGATATTTGGCCGGGCGCGGTGGCTCACGCTTGTAATCCCAGCACTTTGGGAGGCCGAGGCGGGCGGATCACGAGGTCAGGAGATCGAGACCTCGGTGAAACCCCGTCTCTACTAAAAATACAAAAAATTAGCCGGGCGTGGTGGCAGGCACCTGTAGTCCCAGCTACTCGGGAGGCTGAGGTGAGAGAATGGCGTGAACCCGGGAGGCGGAGCTTGCAGTGAGCCGAGATTGCACCACTGCACTCCAGCCTGGGTGACAGAGCGAGACTCCATCTCAAAATAAATAAATAAATAAAACAATATATTACTTCATATAATTGTAAAAAGATTAATATCTAGACTATATATTTTTTAAAAACCCTGTGACTCAAGTTATTAAAAGACAACCCAGTAGAAAAGTGAATAAAGGACTTAAGCATTTCATGGAAGTAGAAACCCTAATGGCTAATAATATGTGAAGAGAAACTCAATCACATTAATTGCCAAGGATTTGTAAATTAATCAGATAGATAATATCTCTTACCCACTAGATTGGCAAAAAAAAATTAAAAGACACCTGCCTCTGAGGATATGGAGTAACTGAAATATACATTGGTACAGCTAATTTGGAAAAATAATTTGGCACTATCTAGTCAAGTTGAAAAGGCCCATACCACAGGGCTGAGCAGTTCTGGTTTTACCCGTGGATCATGGAGAAACTCTTGACTGCATGTGTGTGCTAGGGGTCATGGACAAGAACATTCACAGGAGCAGTGTTTGTGATTGTAAAGGACCGAAAACAAAGCAATGTTGTTGCCATAGAATGGATAAATAAATTGTGGTATATTCATACTTGGAATTCTGTATGGCAGTGAAAATGAATAAGTTATAGCTGCATACAAGGAATATAGTTATTTCCTACTATATTCCATAATATATTTATGCCCTGCTATTTTAAATCAAGAGTTTATTTAACTTTTTCATTGTATACCAATATTTTTATTTGATAAATAGGATTGAAAGATACCCTGGCATTTAAAATGAAATATCTTTCATATCCGGACATTTAAGATGAAAGTTTCTTGGAATTTTAGGGACGTTTTAGGCAAGTTAGGTATAGAAGTTGTTAGATTTTAAAAATTTTATTATGTGAGTAATATATGATTATATTCATTATGTAAAACTCAAAACATAGATAGAGCAAAGTCCCTTTTGACCAACACTCTCCAACTAGTGCTCTTCTCAGAAGTAAGCCCTATTTTCAGTTTGGTATGTATCCGCCAGATATTTGTTGATGCATTACATTCACTCATACATATTTACATACATACACGCATACATACACACATACATATGTATGTATGTACTAGTAGAGAATATGTATTGTTTTATGTTTTATTTTCTTTGTTACCTAAATGATATATCTAAGTTATTTTTATTTCAGTTCATACAAATCTATATTTTCCTTTTGAAATTGTATGGGTTCATGGTATGGACTTCATATAGTTTATCTCCAACTGATGGTGGACATTTGTTTTGTTTTTGTTTGATTACAGAAATGCTGTATTGATTATGCGTGTTTATGCATGTATATGTGTGTGTTTGTATTCTAAATATTAATCATCAGTTTGTTTTGCATATAGCAAATATTTTTCCAGTCTGTTCCTGATGTGAAACCTTTATGGGTTTTACTCTTTTTTTGTGGTCTCAAGAAGATCTCTTTTCCTAGGATCATAAACATAATTCTCTTACATTTTAAAGTTTAGATGTACTTTTGTTTTTAACATTTAGTTATTTAATCCATCTGAAATTTATTTTGGGGAATGGTGTGAAGCAGGGACCTAAATTTATTTTTTTGAAATGGCTACCAGTCGTTCCAACACCATTTATTGAATGGTGAATCACTGATTGGAATTATCTTTATCCTTTACTACTATGACGACTACTAGCCAAAATTTGTTGAGTACATACTAGGATCATCCACTATTTTAAGCACTTGACAAGTGTCATCTCTTAATCTTCATGCCCACCTATTTTACAGTTGAGGAAGCAAGGCATGGGAGGCTAAGTGATTGCCCAGTGTAACACAGTTGCTTAGTAGTGGAGCTTGGATTTTAATCCAGGAGCCTAGCTCCACAACCCATGCTCCTCACCTTATATGAGCATGGAACGTTTGAATTGACACATTTGTTTGCCATTTCACAGGCAGCCTGAGCTAGTAATTGCTTCGATTTTCCCCTTGTTGTGGATCATGATTGAAAACTTAGTATCAGAGGGATGGAGGCCAAATTGTAGTTTTTAAAATGGAAGATAGTCATATAAATCTAGGATGAATCCAAAAAGAAAGAGTATTACTCTAGTTTAACATAATTTCTGATGACAAAGGTGTAGGATACTTAATATTTTTAAAGAATGTCATCTAATTCTAAAATTTGGATATGTGACCAATTATACAAGTGATTTTATTGTTTGGTTAAGTAAATGTTGGTGCTACTAGGAGTTTTGAGATGCTTATTAGCTACTTTATCATTCTCTGAATTCTTCGTTCTCATTTTCACTTAGTATAAATATGAAGTGATAGAATGATTTCAGGATTTATAGCCAGACTAACCTGGATTGAAAAATCCCAGCTCTTGTACTTGCTGTATTTCCTGGGGCTAGTAACTGAACCTCTCTGAACCTCTGTTTTTTTCATCTTTAAATTAGGCGATAATATTGAGGGGATGGTATGATATTTAAATATGATAATATTTATAAAGTTCCTAGCAAAATACATAGTATATGGTAAGTACACTGTTTTAATTTCCTTTTATTTTAAAACATGTATATGAAAGTCTTTGGCTTAGGTTAATAATTTGCTTTTCCTGTTTACATCTCTTACAGAGCAATACAATAACTTTTATTTGGAAGATTCTGAGTGAAGTACAAAGAATTAGTCTTTAGCTAATTTTTTTCTAAGTTGACAAGTAAAAATTATATTCTAATTTTCATGACTAGGTTTCAATCTTAATTGTAATTGTCAATTCAGTATTTTCAGATAACTTCTCATCTTTGTCTTATGTTCTTTTATCTAACCATTTTAGGATATATAGACAGTTTTTCTAGAAAAATAGTTTTCAGGCCATCTCCATCTGTGAGATGGCATATTATAATTTAAATGTTTCCTCCTTTATGGTTCCTAAATGTACTTTTAAAGTTATCCACTTAGATACCACATCATTATGGATGGTCTGTGAAGATCAGATGTTGAATCAGATGGGCACTGAGGTTCCTCATACGCTGAGATTCTCCCATTCTCAGAAGTGTACATTACCTAAGGAACCTCACTAGAATAAGTGTCAAGTTCATTTTCCATTCTTATTAGACGTCAAGATACTAGTCTCTAAATAACTTAGAGTTGGATGGTTTATTTAAAAAGTAATGAACTATTTTGTATGGTAGATTGTGAGATGGATTAGTCAGGTATTATATTTTACATGACATTTAAGAATTCATATTATTCAGAAAAGATACCTTTAATATTAAAATATTTATTAATAATTTAGAAATTACATTAAATTGTTATTTTTCTGCATTATCATTTGTAATTATCAGTATGGTATATTGTATGTTTACAAAAATGCTAAAGAGGTCTAGTTAATTGGATGCCCAGGTGAGAGGTTGCAATAATGAATTATTCATTTTTTATGAACATATTTGCTATCAAGTATGCAGCATATACCATAAATATATATCTTTTGGTTGAATAGAAAAGTCTGTTTTTCAAATAAGTGGCTAAGTGTATTACGGTAAGTTGTAACTTTCACCAATCACAGGGAAACTTTTTCATAGTGGATAAAATGATAAAAAAATGGTGACTTATGTTTTGATGAAATGAAAAGAGCTCTTAAGGTGCAGCATGCAGTGTGTTATAAAACGAGTGACTGTATCCCTTCATTTTTCTCCTGTTTCTCCTAAGGTGCAGCAGTAGCGGGCATTTACAGAGTAGCTGGGAAGAACATGGCCCCTTTGGAAGCGCTGGTATGGGGTGTTGGACAGACTGTTCTGACATTAATCATCTCCTTTTCAAGGATCCTCGCTACACTTTGAGGTTTCTGTGGGAATGTCTTACTTCACATAAGGAAACAGATGTACAGATTCCCTGAAAACGGCATTGTTAACAAGTGGAAATGAAATTGTGCAAGAATGTGGACTGAGCAGGTCAAAGCATAAGGAAGACCTTGAGCTGTGTGGAAAGATTGCCCTCTGGTGTTCAAGTGATTGCACTACCGCACTGCACCTTATGTGCCTCTGTCTCAGGCAAGGTGCATTAAGACACTATGTAAAGTTACAAGAAAAAGCACCTTGTTTAGCTGCCTATCAGGTTAACATTGGTGTTGAAATCATCGTTCCTAACAGTGTTGTGTTAAGTTACAGGGACGTTTCGAGGTATTGATATATGTGCCAAACTCTTTTCTTTTTGTTAACATTGATCATGTGACAATTTGCAAGTGTAGATGTAGCTGAGTGCTGTGAACATATTTGACATGAATTCAGGTAATGTACTAAGATTTTTGTTCTGTAACACTAAATCCCGTTTGAGTGCTAAATACTGAATTGTTTAATATGAGAGAAATTATTTGGTTTTTAATGTTGTGCGTTTCTGGGATTTAGGGCTTCAATATGTTTAGGTATTATTGTTATTTAATTGATGTGGAAGAAAAGTCTTCTTAACTGAAGACTAGCTCAACTGTTTTAAGAACTCAGAGTAGCTCTATAGGGTGCATACTTTTCACTAACTTAAATAACACCCTTTATAGCTTCCCTCACGCATACATATTCTTATACAAATTCAGAAACTTGAAGGGTCATACACATTGATTGTAGTTTGTGCGTCATAAAAATGTAATTTGAAAATTTTCTTAAAAGTTTTGTAAGAAAAAGTCTGAAATGCATGTTGCATTCTTTGACCCTTCTAAAGAAAGTTTTTGCCTTGTATCTCATGGACAAAACATCTTTATAACTAGTATCTCAGTGGGATTATATTACGTGTTGCATATATCTTGATTTTTGACAAAACATAAATAGTCTTTCATTCTGGAGTATTAACTGTTTTTAGAGAGTGGCCTAAATTAGGCTCTGGAAATAAAGACCTCATTTGTAGAAATAAGTAACAAGTAAGTTACATAGGAAGAGTAATGAACTATTTTACTTTGGACATGTGGCAACATCATAATTTTGCCAAGTAAAAATTGGGGAATATAGTAGGTAATTTTAAAATTTGGCAATTAGTCTCAGCATATCAATGCAGTACTGAGCGTGTATTTGAGTAATTCAGTTGTTCAGTTCTTGATTTACGATATGAAGTTATGATTTAAGTTTACTAGAAGAATCTGTGAGGGCATATATCAAAAGTGGAAATGTCCTTTATATAAAACATTTTAAGAGGTTCTGGCAATACGTAATTTTAAGAGTACAGGAGGTAGGGTTGAACTGGTCTCTTAATGAGATTTTTTTGCACCAGATACAGTTATAATGTGCTAACTCAAAGGAGACATTGCAGAGAATATGAAGTTAAGGATAATAAAAAAATAACCTGGTAGCCTTGCTGTTTAATCCAATTTACTATAAAAGTAGGCCTTTGTTATATTACATTCAAATTTAAGAACTTTGTTACCCATACCACTTTTTCTCCACCCAGAAGCAGAGTATATCCGCAACTTATCAATGAGAAGTTGGAGAGGCAGTACTTTTTCCAATATGGAAGCCAATTTGGGGGATTTACTAACACTGGCTTGGAAATTTGTTTTAAAAAAATAATAAGCAACTATGCATGGATATTTGAAGTAAATCTTAAAATTGATTATTTTTATTATGTACAAGCCTGAAATTGTTTCATGTGTTCTTTATATTCCTGATGTTTTTACAAATTAAATTTAGGCATAACTTTTCCAAGTCAATCTGATTTTTTCTTTTCTGCCAGACTTGAATTGTGTTCTTCCTTTACTTTGGCTATTCTGTCAATAATTTAAAGCATTCATATTCTTCCAGAGGAATTACCAATAGCATGTGGAAATTGTTTCAGATCTACAGAATGAATACTTATTTTAACATATGGTTATTTTATGATTTAAGAAAGTTATGGTGAAGTAATATGGAGCACGATTCATAATCCAAAATTAACGAGAAAAGAACTTGGATACATTAAATGTACTAATGTGTGGACCAAAGAGATTTAAACTATTGTTTTTACTCTAGAATGAAAGTATAATTGAACGGTTAATAATTAGTTTGTAGAGTGTCCTGCAGTTATCTCATTATCAAGTTGCTTTATATTATGAATTGTGTGTGTATGTGTATACTTTTAATTTTAGGGGTTATTTTTGGTTTCTTTGCTGTTTTCAGTTATTTCCATTGAGATTTTGTGCAACTGTCTCTTGTTTTGAGATGCAGTTGAATAGTTCGAGTTTATGAATTGTCTTAATAGCTGTTTATACGCTGAGATTTTTAAAAAGTTAGTAGCTTTCCTATAGACACAAGAAATGTTTAATGATATATATACACACACATATATATATCATTATATACGTATATAGAGAGCTGCTATATATGAATACAGTCTACTTGGAGAGCTTTTTTTCAGTGAACACTTTCATGTTCTAGTGGAAAATTTGTTCAGTGTAATTATCTTTTAAATAGGTTTGAGGATGTTTGAAAATTTTGAATTTTGGGAAAATTTTCTTCACTTAATAGAGCTGGAGACCCTTGTTTGGGACATGACAAAAGTCCTTATTGATTTATTTGGGTTATATACTTTGTTAAAATTTATATGTGATTTAGCAGTACATTTTCTTCGTGACAAATGCAAGAAGGGAGGGAGGATCCTCTATAGTGGACACTCCTTTATTTAAAAAATGTTTAATAAAATATTGTTTATAGTGAATCCGCTCCCCAAAGAAGGAACTCCTGCATGCCCAAACTAATTATAGTTTAACATACTGATTAAAAATGCCCATAGATCACAGCTAGTCAGGAGGCCTCAAATAAACTGCAAATAATGCTTAAAACTTTAAAAGAAGGAGAACCAGGAGTCTTCCCCATGGGACAGTTCCAAGCTAATAGCCTACCTTGCCTACCGTAAATGAAATCCTAAATGCTGGCTATATTCAGGGCCTGGAGCTGAATTATTCTTTAGATCTTAATGTTTACCAAACAGTGTTACGGTTTGTTACCCAATATACTTTCTTAGTATTTGCAGCATACATTTCACTGCTCAAAAAAGTATAAGGGTTTTGTCTGTACTTTAAATGAGAGAAATAAAGAAATGAGTTGGCCTGTATATCTTGTATTTGTGATATAAGGAACGGGATAATTTGAAATCACAGAAGGTTGTGGAAAAGGTCTTTAAAGAACCTCTAATGAAGAAAGTGCGGCTGCCACATTGATGTACCTAGGCTGCCACTCATACACCAAATTATTCTATTTTGTAAAACACTTTTTGTGGATCCACTATGTAAAGTGCTCTGCCAAGTATTTTCTCTAGTAAGAAATACAAGAATTACCAAGATGGAATTCTTTACCTTGAGTCCACCAAAAGCTAGCAAGATGATTTTTAAATCCTAAAAAGTTTGGGACAACATTTTGCTTCCTGATTTTAGTTGAAAGTTATCCTGTTATCCCTCCAAATTCTCATTTTCCTGGTTCATTCACTAAGTGGAATTTCCATAACTGAGATATCATGGCTGTGACATAGTGAAGAGAATATGAGACTCCAAGCCAGCAACACAGATTGAATTAAGACTCTGTCACTTGTCAGCGTTTTGACCTTGAGCAAATCACTTAAGCTCTCTGAGCCTCAGTTCATACTCTGTAAAATGTGACTAATACCTCCTGTAGTTACTGTGAGGATTACGTGAGATTGTTTATGAATGGCAAAGCAGTATGTATTTCACAGTAAGTGATCGATTGATAGTCTCTAGAATTTTTTTAAAATTACATTTTGCAATTGCATTACCAATTGAATATGTTGTTTTGTAAAATTCATCAATTTTCTTTCATTTCTATATTTTCCCTACATATACTTTAGGAAAGAAACTAAAAACATTCTTTTATTATCTTGCTTCATCTCCTTTTCACCTTTTTTTTTTAAAATCAGCAGATCTTTAAGAACCTTTTGTGAATTGGTGGTGGTTGAAATGGCCAGTGCAAGCAGGATTAAATTAGGAGTTCTGTTGACCACTGGTTAAAATAGGAAAAGGGTAGAGAGGCAGTCAGCCTTGACTCCTTTACCTAATCCCACTTCCCTTGGATTCATTCAGCCATGTTAATGAATCATTGACTTTCTGCTATCTGCTAATTATTCTTCTTGAAAAGTAAGAGAGATATATAACCCTTCTGTCTTCTATATGTCTGTTTCTTCTGCTGGCCCTGGACCTTTGGCTCTACAGTGTAGTGCCAATTCTGTAGATAAATAGAACGACATTCAGTGTCTACCAAGTCCTTTCTTCCACGGGCCAAGGGTGCTTAAGCCCTAGCTGTTATTTTGTTTCTTTTATTTATGTTTTTTTTGAGACGGAGTTTTGCTCTTGTTGCCCAGGCTGCAGTGCAATGGCATGATCTCAGCTCACCGCAACCTCTGCCTCCCAGGTTCAAGCGATTCTCTTTCCTCAGTCTCCCGAGTAGCTGGGATTACAGGTGCGCATCACTATGCCCGGCTAATTTTGTATTTTTAATAGAGACAGGTTTCTCTATGTTGGTCAGGCTGGTCACAAACTCCCAACCTCAAGGGATCCACCCACCTCGGCCTCCCAAAGTGCTGGGATTACAGGTGTGAGCCGCCGCGCCCAGCCTATTTTTTTTTTAACTTTAAGTACTATTATTTTAAATTTATGTTCATTATATAATTCAGGGAGTAACAAGATGCCTGGAGCAATTTCTGAAATATTCTCAAACCACTTCACTCTTGACACTACAGATTTTTCTCTCAGTCTCAATCAGAATCTCTGCAGTCATTATTTGTTTTTAAGATGTGAGGGACGAGGAAAATTACTGAAGAAATTCTAGCAGATTTCAATTGCAGAGAAATTTGGTAACACTTTTTGGGTAACTGGGTAAATTACTATTTCTTTTAATAATCGGGTGAAATTCTCAATTGTTAAAACGGACCAATAATCAAATGGTTTTATAATCTTTCTTAACTTCCTGTCCTTGTTATAACATCTTGGAAGAAGACTGTTCAGGATAAAAAGGATATTATTTGATTAAAAATTATAGCATTTGGAGAGGTAACACACAAAAACAAAAACATATTTGACAAAGCGCCCTACATCCTGTGAACACAATTTCCACCCTTTTGTTAGGACTATAAACTATACTGGATGAGTATGTATACTGCATGTTTACACATGCTGTGTTTCTTTATATGTGAGGCTTCACTGACCACCGTGCATTTTGAAATTGTATTGCATTTTGTGTGTGTGTGGTGACAGGTTTGCTCTTCTCACTTAAGGAGCTCTGTTCTGTGTAGGCAGTACAGTGTTATTAAGGAGGTTGCTGAATTAGTTATCTAAAAATGTATCCATGAATTTGGGGGAAATAATGCTTAATATCTGAAGTATTTTCAGTAAATGTGGAGATATATCAGATAATACTTTTAAATTAGTGGAAACACATTTCTGAGTGAACTGAGCTATGAACTATAATCATCTCTTCCCCTGAGTTTAGGGAAGTTGTTTTCACATTCTTTACATTTGTTGCACATATATTGAACTTACATAATAACTCTTCCCTGATTTTGAGAACGAATTTAGCAATTTCCTAAAAATCTTTCCTCCTCTTTCCATACAGATGTCGTATGTTATAGTTTAAACGTGTACAATTTGTTGATAGAATCCAAGGAGCTGGTTTAGGAAAGAATATTCTTAACACCTACGGTTATGCAGCTCTAATCTTACTGAAAAGTAAGTACTTTAGGCAAGTCAGGAGAGCATGAACCTCATACATATGTTTTACGATTGTGTACTGCACCCACATGTATCTACTCTTGGTAGTAACATGACTCTACCCTTCTTGGGAATGTATTCAGGTAGATAACTGAAACTGAAAAGCAGTTTGACACAAATACACAGAAAGAGGAATTGCGGTGTATAATCCATCATCTGAGTCCTGTAACTGTAACACTTTTTCTCTTAAGTATAAATTGGTAGTTACTAAAAATCACCACTTTAAAAATTTTATTCTGTCTTGCTGAATTAAGCAGAAATCACTTTTTTTTAGAGCCCTGTTTAAAGGAACGTTAACTCGAGAGGACTACTGATAATGAAGCTTCTCTTGTTTTTAAAGTATTTACACATCATTGTTAAGTATTTTTGGAATGGAATATTTTAAAGTTTTCTCCATAGAAAGCAACATAGTGGCACTTGTTGAGTAAATCATCATAAAAATGATTTACTTTTAATAGCAGATGAGTTGATAATTTAACTGTTGACACTTAATGTTTTTGATGTTGGATGCATTTACAATGGAAGAATTTTTTTAAAAGATTTGGCCCTCTCACCAATACACACATTCAGACTTGAGCTCCACATATTTAGATGAACAAATAGGAAATTCACAGTATTTTTTGTTTTAGCCATCCAAAATTCATAGGATTCTACCAAAAATATTAGCCCCTGACTCTAGTTATTCTGAGATGAGGGAATCGACTTTATCTTGAAAGTTAACTAGCTAAAATGTCTTTATTTAAATAGCAAAAATATAGTTTACCTGACAGGTATTAAAAGTCTCACTTTCAAATTGTGTTAACTCTCAGACCACCGATGAATCATGTAGTAAATCACAGGCAGATTTTAAAAGCTAAATGAAGCCTTAGTGCCTTGGAAGTTAAGATACTTGTGCAAAGTGGATTTAGCAAGATTCAGGATTGGCATCAGTGAGTTGGTACACGTCACCCGCGACTGGGAATTCAAAGTTTCGAAAGCCTAACGAATAGTAGCCACTAACGTCATATGGTTCAGTGTAAAGCAGTTACTTAGTCATTGACTGTGAGAGATGACAGCTACTTTCACTATATTTTCATGATGTTGTATTTTTCCGTATTTTTTCTTTTTCCAAGTATGAAATGGAAAAAAATGTAGTTAAGAAAATTAAGTGTGAGACTTTAAAATTTAGTTTTGTCGTAAACTAGAGATTCTAGTGAACAGTGTTAGTTTTATACTGTAGTACAGGGCACACACTTTAACCTTTAGAAATATGTTTACCATCAGGGATTTATTTTTACTATAGAAATACTAAATGTACTGTGAAGCTTAAAGACAGGAGAATAAATGTTGGAGGGGTAATACACAAAAACAAAGGCATATTTGATGAAGTACCCTGTGTTACATGAACACAATTTCCCCTTCTGTTAAGACTATAAACTACACTGTATGAGTATGTGTACTGCATGTTTACATAAAACAGTTTCATTATGAAGGATTATTTTAAAAACTATGTTTATATATAATACCTAACAAGCTGTAAATATTGTATATTATTGATTTTTAATTTTATATAAGCAATTTTTTATTTCCCAATTCATGTACAAATCTCATTATGTATATAGCATAATTTCCTGGAGAACACAAATTTTGCAGTGAATTTTAAGTATTTTAATTGCAGTAAGCATCAGTTTAGCCTAGAGATGTTGATCTTTATTTTAAATTATTTTTCACCATTCTCATTTTCTTCAAAGGGCAGCAATAAACATATGCAAGTTATTTTTAATTATACAAAGTAGGTCTACAAAGATAAGATCTAGGTTCCAATTCATTGCTTTAAGGAAAAGATGCACAATTACTATCATTCAGTGTCTAATCACAGGACCATTTCTGAGGTCCACATGTGGCTCTCCTCTTTGTAATATACAGGGTGAACTCTTTACTGATACACACAAAACAACTGTTGAAAGTGAATCCAGCACTTAAATGTCATTACACAGAATTTATTGGATTAAAAATTTGTAATATACAGTATTTTAATAAAGTTTCTGTATTCAATTTCATGCACTTATATATAAATAAACCTGTCTTTGAAAGCTTTATGAGGTGTTTGACTCTTGGTGATATATCTTTTCAATTCATTCACTAGGGACTCAAATGTCTTCTCTTGCCTTTTTGTCAATTTTTCTGGCCCAGTTTTACCTACAGATTTAGGAGGTAGTGCTTAAAAGCTGAGAGGTGACCAGCCTGGCCGACATGGTGAAACCCCGTCTCTACTAAAAATACAAAAAAGTTAGCTGGATGCTGTGGTATGTGCCTGTAGTCCCAGCTACTTGGGAGGCTGAGGCTGGAAATCACGGGAGACGGAGGTTTCAGTGAGCGGAAAACGTACCACTGCCCTCCAGCCTGGGCGACCGAATGAGACTCTCAGAAGAAAAAAAAAAAAGGTGAGAGGCATAAAGTCTAGTTAATAGACTTGCCTAGGATCAATCCTGGGCCACATAGCATCTACTTCTGAGTTACCATTTAAAGAAACATGCTATCAATTTTATTAATAAGGATCTACCATTTGTTGAGTGCTTCTTATCTGTTAGACACTTCCTATGTATTCTTTAACACTTAGGGTAACCCTTCAAGTGATATGTTTTATCGCCGTTTTATAGATGAAGCATTTGAAGTTAAGAGAAGGTAGGAATCTGCCCAAGGTCACAGAGCTAATAATTGCCGGGCTGGGGTTTTCTTGCTCTATTACCTGCTTCCCCACAACTATGTTGTGTTGATATCTACAGAGTATTTTGGGAACTCTTACCTGTAATGAGATAATATCTCATTACTGTCAAAAACCAGATGAAATTATGTGGTTTTGAAAAATTATCAACTGAGGATTTGAATTGTCAAATTTATGCATATTTTGAATGTTTGGGATTTCTCAGGGAAGTGCTAAGTACCCAACTAGATTCAACTACTATCTTGCCTGTGAGGAGATTGGAGCTGACAGAGCCAGTCACTATAAATGCTTCCAATCTTGCTGGAATGAAAACTAGCTTCACTTTAAACATTGTGCAAGCATAATGGGAGTAAACGTTTCTTCACATACACTAACCTACTCATTCCACATAATTACTCCGTGGAAACGGATTTTCTTCTTCCTTGGTAATTTTTTTTATTTATTCACACTAATCATAAAATTATTCAATACATTTTCTCCCTGGCCATGAATGTTAACATCTTGGACAAAATATAATTCTTGAGATCCCACAAAAGTTTTCTATTTTAGTTCTAGTATCTATTTTGGCTCTTGAAGTAATATTTTTGTAATTTTAAAAAATAAGTCAGTTTTGTTTGGGCATTTTGTTATTTGCTGAGCATTCAAATAAGACATTAAATTTCAGATTTACTTATTTCAGATTTAATGATTGATGAGATCTGACTCTGTTGCCCAGCCTGGAGTGCAGTGGTGTAATTAGCTCACTGCAGCCTTGACCTCCTGGGTTCAAGTGATCCTCCCTCCTCAGCCTCCCCAGTAGCTAGGAATACAGGTGTGCACCACCACGCCTGGCTAGTAAATTTCAGATTTATCACCACCTACATTGGACAAAACTACAGGGAAAGGTAATTAGAAGGAAGACGCTTTAGTCTTAAACTGAGCCTTGTGTTTACCATTATGAATGAGTCCTAGTCAGGCTTGTGGAGAAACATTTCAGATTTACCGAATAGGTCCTTACAACCATCTGTGTTTTGCAGTCGAACCTTTATTATTTTGTTTTTGAGAGTGGATTGCTCACTATGTTGCCCAGGTTGGTCTCGAACTCCTGGGCTTAAGCAGTCCTTCTTAGCCTCCTGAGTAGCTGGGATTACAGGTGTGTGCAACCATGCCCGGCTTCAAACCCTTATTAGTTCATAAAATAATACATAAAGCTTCTGGGTGCAGAGGGGAAAGTAAACAGGACCCATGGCACCTACTCTTTGAGGACTAAAAATTGGGTTTGCCTCTAGCTTCCAAATGGAAACTTAGGAGAGGAATCTATCCTGTCTGCTCTTAATTTTCTATGATTCATTGTCACTAGGCATTCTTCTTTTGGACAATTTTATGAATATTCTTCAGGTTCAGAAAGTTCTGGGGACTGATTTGCAAAATGTAATTGCATCAGGTGGTTTTCTTGTAAAGCAAGAGTTCTGCCACTAGATGGTGCAGTGGTTCTATTTTACTTTTCTCCTTGCTTTTGCCTTGGACATTACCTATGAACTGAAATTAACTGATTGTTACTTTTGGATTCATTTCCATATGATACATTTAATGTTTTTTTTTTCCCAAAAGAAATGCACATCATAAAATTAAATATGAGAAAAAAGGTTTCTTCATGTCATCACTAGCCAATTTAACTTACCAAAGAATTATTAAGATAGGTTGTTTGCAAATTAGAAACAACCTATCAGGGTTGTTTGCAAATTAGAAAATCACTTTAGTTTATGATTTTTGTAAGTCATTAATCTAGACTTTGATTTATATATTTTTCTTAAATTCCAACTCAATGTATAATGGTTTTATCTAATTTAATCATTTTATCTAGTGTATTTTATTTATTATTTAGAGAGAGTCACACTGTGTGTGTTGCCCAGGCTGGTCTCCGACTCCTAGCCTCAAGCAATCCTCCTGCCTCAGCCTCTCAAATAGCTGGGATTACAGATGCAAGCCTTGACATCTTAGTATCTAATTTAGCAGTCTACGCTTTCTTAGTGACATTTAGTTAAACAGTTGGTCAACTTGAGGTTATGCACACATACTGCAATCTGCCTTGTATCATGAGACTTGGTTTTAAATTCCTGCTCTACCACTTAGTAATTGAACTTGTCCAAGTCATTTAACTTCTACAACAGTCAGTTCTCACATTAGTGAAATGGAATGACATCTCATGTTGCACGCAGTGAGTGCTTAGCAAATAACCTTTGTCCCACTGGCCTCTTTCAATGTATTGTCTGCACATAGAGGGATGATGTCCTTCTAGCCTTTGCTAGAAGTTTTAATAATAAGTTCAGGCACGTCTGTTTCAAAGACAGAGCCAGATTCTGTCCTGACAGAGAACAGTGCATTTTTAGGGAGGATTTGTTTTAGATTTAAACTGTCCCGTTGAACCCCGCACTGCTTTTGCAACAAAGCCTGCTAAGGGAAATTTTAGAAACATACCTCAGTGGGAAAGAGCCTAGTTAGAAAGCAAGATGAATAAACTTGCTCAGCTAGCAAATTCCTCGCATTCTCTAAACCAGATATGTACAAGATGAGGAAGCCAAGGCGGCCAGCATAAATTAATCCTGAAAGATGGCCGGGACTTGCCCATCAGCTGTGCACATAGTCATCAGCCACCGCAGATGCTGTTGCTACTGAGCTTCTCTGCTTTGTTTACTATGCTACAGAGACAAACTATTTAGTTCAAACTCAGAGAGGGAGGGTTGGTCTTTTCAGCTCCAGAGTTCTGGTTGTAAAAGCGCGAGTTTTGTTTTTCCATAGCGTGGCCTGCAGCAGCCATGGGGACACACGTGCCCCTGCACTCAGGGTCTTCTATCAGGACTGAACTTCAGACACCAAATGGTGCATGCCTGTAATCCCAGCACTTTGGGAGGCCGAGGCAGGCGGATCACTTGAGGTCAGGAGGTCGAGACCAGCCTGGCCAACATGGTGAGACACCCTCTCTATTAAAAATACAAAAAAATTAGCCGGGCATGTTGGCGGGCACCTGTAATCCCAGCTACTTGGGAGGCTGAGGAAGGAGAATCGCTTGAACCCGGGAGGTGGAGGTTGCAGTGAGCCGATATGGTACCACTGCACTCCAGCCTGGGCGACAGAGTGAGACTCTGTTGCCAAAAAAAAAAAAAAAAAAGAGGACCAAACAGATTTTCATAAAACTACACTTGGCTTGCTTTTTGTGGGAATTGGTGTTGGTGGGTGACTCCAAAATGTGTTAAAAGAAGATGCTTGTGTTATCTTTGATGTGGAAAATAGGAGAAGGTACAGAGATGAGTGGGAGATGTAGGGTTGAGGAAACTACAATTTTGGGAGACTCGTGACTTTTTTTTCTTTAAGTTCTGGGATACATGTGCAGAACGTGCATGTTTGTTACATAGGTATACGTGTGCCATGGTAGTTTGCTTTGCTGCACCTATTGATTCATCCTCTAGATTCCCTTCCCTTGCCCCCCACCCACCAGCAGGCCCTGGTGTGTGTCGTTCCCCTCCCTGTGTCCATGTGTTCTCATTATTCAACTCCCACTTATGAGCGAGAACATGTGGTGTTTGGGTTTCTGTTCCTGTGTGAGTTTGCTGAGAATGATGGCTTCCAGCTTCATCATGTCCCTGCAGAGGACATGATCTCATTCCTTTTTATGGCTGCATCGTATTCCATGGTGTACATGTACCACATTTTCTTTATCCAGTCTATCATTGATGGGCATTTGGGTTGGTTCCATGTCTTTGCTATGGTAAATAGTGCTGCAGTAAACATATGTGCATGTGTCTTTATAGCAGAATGATTTATATTTCTTTGGATATATACCCAGTAAGGGGATTGCTGGGTCAAATGGTATTTCTGGTTGTAGATCCTTGAGGAATCACCACACTGTCTTCCACAATGGTGGAACTAATTTACATTCCCATCAATAGCGTAAAAGCATTCCTATTTCTTGAGACTCGTGACTTTTGAAAGCCCTGTGCATGTTACCTGAGGGCGGATGATATGAGACCTGGGTCTTCTCCCAGGTTCTGACCCTTTGTGCCCATGAGACCTCATATTAGACTTAATCTCTCTATGCCAATTTCCTCTTCAGTAAACCTGAAAACACATCAACTCTTTTTGCTTTCTCATAAATGGAAGTTGAAACCTTTAACAGGACAGCATCGGTATTAGGCCCGTTATTCTCAGACTTTCCTAGGCCAGGACCAGTTTGGCTCCAAGCGTTTGACACTTAACATGTCCATGTAGTTCTGAGCCTTAGTCTATGTCCAGATTTATTTGAAACTTGTTTAACTTGGAGGATTTTTTGCAAGGTGAACGAGAAGGGATGAAAATTTCAAATCTAAACTCTAACTTCTGTTTTTTTTCCCTTTTTTGCAATTCAACAAGGCAGAGGTGTTATTCCAATTTTGCTGATCCAGAAACTGAGTCATACAGGTTACATGTCTTGGCCAACATCATACACAAACATATGTGTTCATAGATGCACATGCAAGAATATATACACACACAGTGTCTTGATCTAAATTCAGCTGTTCATGTAACTTCTGGCTTTTTTTTTTTTTTAGACAGAGTTTCGCTCTTGTTACCCAGGCTGGAGTGCAATGGCACGATCTTGGTTCACTGCAACCTCTGCCTCCCAGATTTAAGTGATTCTCCTGCCTCAGCCTCCCAAGTAGCTGGGATTACAGGTGCCCACCACCACGCCTGGCCAATTTTTGTGTTTTTAGTAGAGATGGGGTTTCACCATGTTGGCCAGGCTGGTCTCAAACTCCTGACCTCAGGTGATCCACCCGTCTCGGCCTCCCAAAGTGCTGGGATTACAGGCATGGGCCACTGTGCCTGGCCTGTTTTTCATTTTTTACAAGTGCCTAGAGGATATATGTAAAGCCTATATTACTGATAGGGTCATCACTGTAATAATGTTGGAATTCAACTTTTACTCTCAAACCATTTTCACATCTATAATGTCATTTTGTCCTCATAATCTGTTCTTATTTAAGGGAAAGGTAAAATGCTTTTAATAAATGAAGAAAGCCATTTACTTGGTTAAACAAAGTTCTCTTATGAGACCTGGACAGCTGTTTGAACAGATGTGCATGTTAAGAGCAGAATGGAGGTGGCCATAGCATCCTAATTGCCTGGACTCAGGTAATCCCTAGAGGCCCAAAGGGATCCCCTTGGATACTACTTGTCGCTTCCTGGGTAACCCATGACTACCTCATTTTCCTGCCACAATGCTTTAGCTTATGACTTTTAAGAGACAGGACGTACAAAGTCCCAAATGTTCACATGAGATCTTATTGAGGGGTTAAGTCCCATTTTCTTCTATCAGGACTATCTCATGATGGAGCTCTCCAGTCATAAGAGTTACACACCCAGGTCAATCGAATGCTGATAGAATAAAACTGCCACAATGCTTCATGAAGACTTTTCAACTTTTAGTTTAACTAAGCAGACTATTTCTGTCACAAATAAAGCAGTGTGCTTCTCAGACTCTTGTTTCACCTTAACTAGTTCAATGCATACCACCAATTATCTGGACAGGAAAAGTTGCCAAATCAAAGCAAAATATGAAGGCCCGCTGGACATTTTGAGTCCAAAAAGGATGAAAGAAAACAGTACTTTTGGGATTATTGATATGGGAAGCCATGTTTTCGAGACCCCTGTAGACTGGAGTCTGAAGTGTATCAGGAGCAGTTTTGTTGGTTGTGATGGGAAAAATGAACAGTGTGCTGATTAACCCCAGAATCAGGATTAGGTCAAAACATCCCCACTCATGACATCAGGAATCTGTTTGTGTCATGTTAGAGACTGTATTGAGGAAACTATTTAAAAAGCTTGAACCAAAATTTAGATTAAAATCGTGTCCATAAATAAAGACCAGCTCAACCTTATGTTACCTACACAATGGAAGAGACAAGAGGTAGAGATAAATTGGCAAATATCCCCAAAATAATTTTTGCTTGATGTTGAAACTTGTATCACTTTACAAGCGTCACTTTCTATTTTAAAGCATTTCTATCTGAAATGTATGCAACTTTGTCTTTACCATCTCTGGAAGGGGGGCAGAGGTGGTCAAGTGTCAAAGGATTTCTTCACACGTGGTGTAGGTGGAGAATTAAGACAGGAATAATGTAGATAATGTGTGTGTGTGTTTCTTTAAAGAACTGTCCCAAAAGTTAACAAAATAAGCCCTTGAAATAGGTTCTGTCATGAAAGCAGGGCTTTTTCATAAGAGAAAATGAGGACGATCAGGCCGAAAATAGCTAAGAATTGGTTTATTCTTACATATCCATTCAGCATTTTTAATTCTGGAAAGTATCAGACATCAACTTGAGAAATGCCTCAAATCATTTGGTAGGATTCCAGTTTTATGATGCACATCTCAAAGAATCCTATGCTTATCTTGGCTGTTACTAATCCAGTCTGGTATTTGTAACAGCTTTTGTTCAAAACTATCAAAAATTCTAGCTTTTAATACAGTAATAAATTTGGTAAAATAAAGCCTGATCGCTCTCTCTCCTCTCTCTCAAATTTTCCAATCTTCCCACTTTGTTAGCCACAATGACAAATGGGTCAGACTAAACGTAAATAGCATTTATTAAGTGTGTTCTAAAGCAGCGGTCCCCAACGTTTTTGGCAGGAGGAACTGGTTTTGTGGAAGACAATTTTTCCACAGACAGAGTGGGGTGTGCTTTCAAGATGAAACTCTTCCATCTCAGATCATCAGGCATTAGATTCTTACAAGGAGCACACAACCTAGATCCCTCGCATCTGCAGTTCACAACAGGGCTTGCACTCCTACGAGACTCTAATGCCGCCAGTGATCTGAGGTGAAGTGGAGCTCAGGGGGTAATGCTCGCTGGCCCACCGCTCACCTCCTGCTGTGCGGCCTGGTTCTTTTTTTTTTTTTTTAAGACGGAGTCTTGCTCTGTCACCCAGGCTGGAGTGTAGTGGCGCGATCTTGGCTCACTGCAAGCTCCACCTCCCGGGTTCACGCCATTCTCCTGCCTCAGCCTCCCGAGTAGCTGGGACTACAGGCACTCGCCACCATGCCCGGCTAATTTTTTCTATTTTTAGTAGTGACGGGGTTTCACCGTGTTAGCCAGGATGGTCTCAATCTCCTGACATCGTGATCCGCCCGCCTCAGCCTCCCAAGTGCTGGGATTACAGGCGTGAGCCACCGCACCAGGCCTGTGCAGCCTGGTTCTTAACAAGCAACAGACTGGTACCTGTCTGAAGCCTGGGGATTGAGGACCTCTGTTCTAAAGAACACTAACTGGGAGAGGCTCTTTTTTGTTTGTTTGTTTGTTTTGAGACAGAGTCTCGCTCTGTCGCCCAGGCTGGAGTGCAGTGGCGCCATCTCAGCTCACTGTAAGCTCTGCCTCCTGGGTTCATGCCATTCTCCTGCCTCAGCCTCGCAAGTAGCTGGGACTACAGGTGCCCGCCACCATGCCCGGCTAATTTTTTTTGTATTTTTAATAGAGACAGGGTTTCACTGTGTTAGCCAGGATGTTCTCAATCTCCTGACCTCGTGATCCGCCCACCTTGGCCTCCTAAAGTGCTGGGATTACATGTGTGAGCCACGACACCCGGCCCCCGGGAGAGGCTCTTAAGAGAAAGAATTCCCTGGCCAAGGAATTGAAATAAGTTCGATAAAACTTGCCTTCTATATTCCTGTCTTAGAGATTCATAATTCCCAGGTGTATATTGAAGACCGTGGAAAGCTCTGAGTTCTAATCCTATTTGGCTGTGTTTAAATTCCATAAATACTCTTTTAACAAATCAACATCAATAGGAGGAATGTCTCTAGTTGATTCTGTGGTCTTCCAGGAAGCGCTTGCAAGCATATTTTTTAAGGTTCATTCTGGTCCCCATCCCAAAGGTCTCTGGCCCATCACACTACACCTGAGGTGGGTTTTGACATCTAATTTTTTTATTTTTGTTTTAAGCCCAGGCTGGAGTGCAGTGGCACGATCTCAACACACTGCAACCTCTGCCTCCCGGGTTCAAGCGATTTTCCTGCCTCAGCCTCCCAAGTAGCTGGGACTACAGGCACGCACCATCACACCCAGCAAATTTTTATGTTTTTAGTAGAGACAGGGTTTTACCATGTTGACCAGGCCAGTCTTGAACTCCTGACCTCAGGTGATCCACCCACCTTGGCTTCCCAAAGTGCTGGGATTGCAGGCATGAGCCACTGCACCCGGCTGACATCTAAGTTTTTATCTAAGTTTGTAATCCCACTGCTCGGTGTTGTTTCTTTAGCCTGCCAATATTTACTGACCTGATTTCTCATCCTCTGCCTGGCCCCTGGGTTCCAAAACCTTCCCGGCCCTATGCTGTCATGTTTGGCAGATTTCTGTCTGGAATTTCCTAACTTGGGTGTCCTTCTGGGGCTTCCCAGACCCAAAACCCAAGGCTGGCACTCGCTACCCATGGCCCAGGTAGTCTATGAATGTGGCACCCTCATATAAAACCCAAGTTTGCAACTGGCAAATGTCAAATGAGAGGTCTGGACCAAATGTCACAGGGTTCCACGGAAGGGAGCAGCTGCAGGGGTCTGGGAAGGTCAGGGACAGCTTCACAGATGACTTGGCAGTGGGGCAGGCTTCAAGTGTGAGTTTCTGAAGGCAGAAGCAGTGGCTTATCATGAAGAAAGAACATCCAGATGTGGATACTCAGGTGAAAGTGCACCAGAAACCCACACATTGGAGGTCAGAACAAGTGAGGCCACAGTGGGAAGCTGTGGGAGGCAGGACTGAGAGGTAAGCAGGTGCCAGCCCAGAGCCCTGAACTCCAGGAGAAAGGGCTGGAATTGTATCTTACAGGCAGTTGAAACTTTTTGAAAAAGAAAAGTGTACCTCCATCTGAAATTGGAGGGCAGGCAAGGGATGGGGTACAGCTGTTGGCTCTAACATCATTTTATTGTCTGCTTTTTAGACCCAGTGGGAAAGAATGAGGGCTTCCCAGCCGGAATCTTCTATCGAATTCCACCTTTGCCACTTAGGAGCTGAATCATCTTAGAAGCGACTTCATCTCATTGAGTCTCAGTTTCCTCACTGAAGTGATTTCAAAGCTACCTCATCAGGTTGTCGTGAGGCTTAAAGCTTATAAAGTAACTGTGGTGCTGGAACAGAGCCTGTCTATAGACATACTTAAGGAAGTGGTGCGCTAAAGACCATTCTAATCAACATCATTCCCCTTGACACTGGCAGGCACGCTGTCTGGTCAAATGCCTGCCTTTTCTGGAATCCCTGAACCTCGCTGCTCTGTTTGCCTGCAATAGAGAGGATGCTGTTGCAAAAGTCTTACTCCTTTTACAATTTTCATTAATGCTTTTTGAGACAGGGTCTCCCTCTGTCACCAAGCTGGAGTGCAGTGGCACAGTCACAGCTCACAGCTGTGACCTCCAGGGCTCAGGTGATCCTCCTGCCTTAGCCCCCAGAGTAGCTGGGAGGACAGGTGCACACCATCACACCTGGCTAATTTTTAAATGTTTTGTAGAGATGGAGTCTCATTCTGTTGCTCAAGCTGGTCTCAAAACTCCTGCGTTCAAGCGATCCTTCTGCCTTGGCCTCCCAAAGTGCTGGGATTACAGGTGTGAGCCACCAGGCCTGGCCCATTTCTCCTTCTTAATCTGAACTGCTGGTGGCTGTTGATTTGAGAACCTCACCAGCACATTAGTCTTCATTAGCATTAAGGTTAGCTGCCGTCAACAGGCAGAAGCAGACACCTGGGCTGGCTCTTGAGTATGACTTCTTGAAACCCAATCTGCCTAATTACCTCCTGTGCAAAAAGGCGGGTCAGAAGGAGGTGAAACCAATTGACCTCAACATGGCAGGTTTTGCCTAGAGCCTGAAGCAAGAATTCCCTTTGTAGCTTCTCTTTTTCTTCTTTTTAAAGTTCATTAACTGTGGGAGAGAATGCCTGATGGGAATTCTCTGTAATGTTTCTTATCTGGGCACAAGTTGAGGCCCAGGGCATTACAGATAAGTAAAAGTAAACTCTTAAGTATTGAGAATTTGAAACTCCAAGACACTTAGCAAGTAGTTATTACAAGCCAAACATTTATTTATGTCCCTTGGCCTATTAGTTCTATCCTTATCCTATCTCTTGTATAAAGTTAATTTTCACCACCCGGCCCCCTGGCCCCTGCCATGCCCATCGCAGCCTCTCTCTGGACTGAAGGCACTGTTTTGCTTTCTTTTCATTGGTGTCTCCTCCATCACATGTCCATGGGGGTTCTGACCTCTGAACCTGCTCCTGGACCTTTCACCTTCCCCAGGCCCCACGCCCAGCATGGCGGCCTTCTGCAGGCGAGGCTGCACCTGGACTGGGTTCCTGGGAAAGATTTGAGTAGGTTCTGAGTCACGAGGGAAGAAGCCAATGGAGAAAGAAGGAAGGTGAGAGAGAGAGAAGAGTGGGAGAGATTGATTGTTGGGGTGAAGTCTCAAAGCAGAGACGAGGGGAGGAGATAGGGGAGGAAAGATAGGGGAGGAAAGCCTGGCCCTGATGGGACATCTATTCAATGGCGTGTTCCAGTGGCATGAAGCAAAGGGGATGAGACTGAGTGTGGCTGAGGACAGGTAAGTGGTATTGATGCAATACCAATGTTCCGTTACTACAAAACGGCTACACATACTCACACACACCCCATGTACTCACAGTGGAGAGCGGCCCTGGCCCCTGCCCCTGCCCAAGTGAGAGCGCTGGGGACAAGACACGATCCTGCTCTTGGTTTACAGACTTGCTGTCAGTTTCCTGGTGTGGCTGTGAGTTATGCTTTCTTTTTTTTCCTATGAGTACTGGGGTAATTTTCATAAAGAGCATTTCTAGTGCTACATTTTAATTCTCATTTTTCCCAAAAGCCCAAGTCTGGCTAAGATATTTAAAGGCTGTATTTTACCCCCTGGAACTTCCTCTGATCACCTGCACTTATAAGAAACTCTCAGCTCCTTCATACCAACTTGGTACCTTCAGGACAAGGATTGCCTTCTTAGATTTATAGAGATGTGTCTAGAGCCTTTAGGTCAAGAAGCAAACTAAAAATATCCAGATCAATTAATAATATATGGAGCAAATAATTTGTTCTTATAAATTGGTGGGAAGGTTCTCATGAATGATCTCAGCTGTGAGTAAAACATTTTTCTTTGTTGTATTAAAAACATTAAATAGCTTACCCTGTACCAAGACTTTTGGGGCACGCTATAACCATGTTTTATAAACTGTAGATTAGATAACAGTATTGTCTCAATGCTAAATTTCCTGAATTTGATAATTACACTGTGGTTATGTAAGAGGATACCCTTGTTCTCAGGCAAACACTGGTATATTCGGCAGTGAAGAGGAATGATGTATGTAATCTACTCATGAATGCTTTAGGGGAATAAAAATATCTACCTATCTATCTATCTATAGAAAATAATTAGCCAAATGTAGCCCAATGTTGACACCTGGGTAAAGAGGATATGATAGTTCTTTGTATTATTTCAGCAACTTTTCCGTATCTTTCAAATTATTTCAAATAAAAACTTAAAATATCTAAGTGTATACACACATATATTTATAGCACACTTATATAGAATGGCTTTTAAAGTATATTTATACAAATTATATATATATTTATAACACAAATTATATATATATATTATATTTATAATATATCCAAAGTTTGAATTTAACCTTAGATTGAGTTAGCTCCAGCTGGTGTTAACAGTAAAAAAGTTGAATGAGGCAGGTGATTCTAGTTTGGAGTTTATTTGAAATCTGCAGTATGTATTGGGGTGGCTGCCTCCTCACCAGGCCTGCCTTGTCAGGAAACGCCGGAGCTTTGAGAGAGACCCCCTGGGTTTCCCATGGTGAGCTGAAGTTTGGTTCCTGCCTCTCACCGTGCAAGGGTAAGAAGAAGAACGTCAAGCAGTGGGAACAAGTGACAGCCCCTTTCCCTTCCTCTGCAAAATGCAAGCTAAAGCAGCTTATCTGCAATTGCCAGAGACAACCACTAGGTTATTTTTACACGAAAACTCCTTTGTAAACAAGTTTTCAGAACCTTGGAATTCAAATGAGTGAACTAATAATATAAAAGGCATCTGAAAAGGTATCAGCTTGCGGCTCCTGGTAAGTCAGGGGGTGCTCTCTCTGCAGTAGGCCAAGAGTTAAGATGTGGAGATTCTTTTTTAGGCCAGGTACAGTGGCTCACGCCTGTAATCCCAGCACTTTGGGAGGCCTAGGTGGGCGGATCACGAGGTCAGCGATCAGGACCATCCTGCCTAACACGTTGAAACCCCGTCTCTACTAAAAATAGAAACAAATTAGCCAGGCGTGGTGGTGGGCGCTCGTAGTCCCAGCTACTCGGGAGACTGGGACAGGAAAATGGTGGGAACCCGGGAGGCGGAGCTTGCAGTGAGCAGAGATTGCACCACTGCGCTCCAGCCTGAACGACGGAGCGAGACACTGTTTCAAAAAAAAAGCCTTTTTCAAATTGACAAATAAGAATAATATATATTTATGGTGTGCAATATCACGGTTTGATAGATGTATACTTTGTGCAATGGCTAAACCAAGCCAATTACCATATGCATTGACTCATCTGCAGTCAGGTGTGGCTTAACCACAGATACTTTCTGAGAAACGTGTTGTTAGATTTTGTCCTTGTGCAAATATAGAGTGTACTTTTTTTGATAAGTAGGAGTACACTCTATAATCATAATAAAAAGTACAGCCTCATACATAATAAGCCAGTAGCATAGTTGTTTATTTCCACTATCAAGTATTATGTAGCATACATCATTGTATGTGGTAGACTGTTATATGACTGGCAGTGCAGCAGATTTGCTTACATCAGCATCGCCACAAACACAAGTAATGCCTTGCACCATGTCACTAAACCATAGAAAGTTTTCAGCTCTTTGATAATCTTATGGAACCACTGTCATGGGGTGGGGGGTGGGGGGGTCCATCATTGAACAAAACGTTGTTATTTAGCACATAACTGTACATATTTATTTGTGGTGAGAACACTTACAATCTACTTTCTTAGCAATTTTCAAGTGTATAATGTATTGTTATTAACTATATTCACCATGTTATCAAATAGATCTCTTGAAACTCATTCCTCTAATTGAAGTTTTGTATCCTTTGACCAACATCTCCCTAATCACCTCTTTCCTGCCCCCCAGCCCCTGGTAACCTCCATTCACTCTGCTTTTATGAGTTAGACCTTTTTGGATTTCCCACAGAAATGAGATCTTGTGTTTTGTCTTCCTGTGTTTCACTCAGCACGACATCCTCCAGTCTCATCCATGTTGTCACAAATGATAGGATTTCATTATTTTATATGGCTGAATAGAATTCCACTGTGTGTGAATATACCTCATTTTCTTTATCCATTCATCCATTGATGGACTCTTAAGTTGGTTCCATATCTTGGCCATTGTGAATAGTGCTGCAATAAACAGGGGAGTGCAGATATGCCTTTGACATAGTAGTTTCATATTCTTTGAATATATATCCAGAAGTAGGAGTACTGGATCATATGGTAGTTCTATTTTTAATTTTTTGAGGAATCTCTGTATTGTTCTCCATAGTGGTTGTAATAGTTTACATGCCCACCAACAGCATCCTCATGAGACATGGAAATTCTTGTCCTGTCCCTTGAGACAGTTGGGGACTTCAGCAAATGCCTTTACCTCTTTATCTCAGTCTTTTTCTTTTCTTCCCTTCCTTTTTCTTTTTCTTTCCAAGCTTTGACATGTCAGGGACAGATCAGATGATCTCTGCCCGGTTCTATAAACTCTGTGGAAAGTCATATCATATTGACATAAAGCTCCTTATGGGAGAAGATGATCCTGAGAAAAACAGGTTAAAAATAAGCAGAACTCAGCTTTTACTTTCACCCTCCCCTGGGCACATCTGCTGTCTACCATTCACTCCTGCATTCTTGGGTTTTGTAGTCTTAAAAGAAATTCCCATGGGGACCGCTTTTGGGCTGAAGGATGTTCTCAAAACACAAAAGACCTTGAAACAAAAAAGGCATGCTACTTTTTAACATTTAAATAAAAATATTTTTAATGGCAAAAAGAAAAAAGAAAAATAACTCTCCTTGACTGGGAAATAGGAACAAGTTGAAAGTTTCATTGGATATGAGAAGAATTTGGCATCCTGATGGCAAGGGTTGGCTTCAGGCAAAATTGTGATGGGGGTGAGATTGGTCTTCAGCAGCCCTTACCTCCAGCACCCTGGCTTTCAGGGACCCATGGCCCCAGGTTCCCTGTCCAGAGCACAGCCCCGAGGCCCACCCTCCCAGTCCCCTGGCAATGCCCAGGGATGCAGCTTGTTCTCTAGCCAGGGTTGGTGACAAAACATGTCCAAGAAAAAATTATTCCTGACACTTATTAAAGAATGGTAAGGCCGACTTTATTCAGCAGGACTATTGAGGTAGATGTCAAGACTACCACAGGGGGGTTTTGCAGTGGGCATGAGAGATTGGGCTCAGCTCTTAGTACACAAGGTCAGCAGATGAAAAATTCCTACAGAAAACATCAAAGGTAACAGGAGATTCTTCTAAAGTAACCTAGCAGGATTCTGACTGAAGACAGACCAGTGTGATCACATATCACCTAGGAGACAGTGGAGACGAGGAACCTGGTGAGATACCAAGGATGGGAGATTCTGGCTAAACAGATTTAGCAGGATTCTTGCTAAATTGGGCAATGCAAAGACTAACACGGAAGTCCAAAGGTCAATGCATAGTTGAGAAGAGAGTTCAGAGGATCCTCCTACAGTTGGTCAAAGAGAGAATCTTGGTCACATGGCCAGTAATCGTTTACAGAGAGAAGAATGTGAATAGGGCTAAATGACAAGAATGAGCTACTTCTTAGAGATAGAGCCTTTCATTTTATAAACTCTTTGGTACTGACAAAGAGTTGCTCCATGACCAAAATGTAGTTAGGCTCCTCTAAGCCCTCTTTTTCATTAGGCCTTGACGGTAGCCCCCACCCCATCTTGGTCTGCCCAAACAACTTTTAGCAAAGAATCCTGCTAAGTCAGTTTAGCCAGAATCTTCCTCCCCCGTGAGGTCTCCTCTTAGTAATTCCTAGTCACTTTCCCCCTCACTCTGTTCTTTGCTGTAAATCCCTGCATATCCTTGCTGCATTTGGGGTTGACCTAAATCTCTCTCTCCTATTGTCCTGTTGTAATAGTTTTGAATGTAGTCTTCCTTGCCATAATGACAAGTGTCCGCATAATTTGTTCTTTAACAGTACCCATTAGGTTCCAGGTCTTATTTTTACAGAGATAATCAGACTGAGGCTGACCTGGAAGCATGGAAGGGTCTCACGGGGAGAGGGTGTGCTATGGAAAGACAGGCATACAAGCAGATAAATGACAAGTTGAGTACCACGACAGTGGTTGGAGTCACCTGCTATGAGAACCTAGAAAACAAAACAACTAATCCCAAGCAGGTACACTTTGAGCTGTGTACTAAAGAATGAGTAGGGCTGGGTACGGTGGCTCATGCATGTAATCCCAGCACTTTGGGAGGCCAAGGCGAGTGGATCACGAGTTCAGGTGTTTGAGACCAGCCTGACCAACATGGTGAAACCCCGTCTCTACTAAAAATACAAAAATTAGTAGGGCGTGGTGGCACGCGCCTATAATCCCAACTACTCAGGAGGCTGAGGCAGGAGAATCGCTTGAACCCGGGAGGCGGAGGTTGCAGTGAGCCGAGATGGTACCACTGCACTCCAGCTTGGGCAACAGAGTGAGACTCCATCTCAAGAATGAGTAGAATTTCACCTGGTAGAGAAATGGAGGAAAGAGCATTCCAGGAAGAGAAGGTTGAGTAGGGATCTTCCATGTTTTGGCCCAAACAAGTGATTCTGCCAGTAGGAATTCCAGGTACCATTTGGGGCATCCCTCAAATTGCTCTACCAGTGGCACAGCTGCTGGTCCTATCCACGGGCCATCAGGTGCCCCATCACACCTGGGGTCCTGCCCCAAGGAAAACATCCATTTCCATCCTACATGCCACAGCACCCTGCTTCTGCTCTCGTAAAGGGGTTTACTAAAAAGGAACTCGGGCCCTTTGGCTTAAAATGTCAAAGAGAGGTTGGACTCTTTCCTTAAAAATAAAATATTTCATTTGGTTCTTCCGAAAGTTACTGATAAGACCAAAAAGGGTAAAGCAGGGAAGGAAGAGTGAGAAGACAAACATTGGCACCAAGGCCTGGAAAACGATTCCCTGCGGGTGGAAAATGCTTCGGTCATTTCTCCCAGGCAAGGCTAGAAGCAAAGCAATCATGAACAGAAGTGCATGGAAAATCCAAGCAAAATATTTTTAGCTGGTTGACCTTTTAGTAAGAGTAGTATCTCCTTTAAAAGAAAAATTATCGAAAGAATGTTATGTTACTAATACTCAGAAGGGAGGAAGGGAGGGGGCTAAGCCGGAAGTCAGAATATCCAAGCTTGGGTGGACTTTTGGGGGGCCTAGGTGCCCTGCAGCTCATCCTTCTGAACTATGCAGTATCCAATCATTGCTAGCATCTGGCATTCCCATGTTGAAATGTGTCTGTGGAACCAGCTCTGGATTCTCAAAATATTCCCATATGGCTCCCTCCCACCCTTTCCTGCCTCCTTCTTCCCTTCTTCCCGTTCTTCTTCCCTCTTTCCCGTCCTCCTTCCAGACCTCCCTAACTTGATTCCGCTGAACCTGGGTGGATTGCTTTGCTGGAATGAACTCTGACCTAATCCCACTCTGGGCTCTGCAAAATTCTCTGCTGACTGGTTCTTTCTCAAAATACTCCACTGTCCCTCAGATAAAGTCAACTCCAAGTAAAATTATGGAGCATACAAGGCTTTGTTTTGTTTTGGTTCCTGTCTACCTCTCCTTTTTATAGGCTTTTCATCTCCATTTCTTTTCCCTCCCATCCTAAAATCTCAAGTACTCAGTGTTCCTGTGGCTGGAAGTCCCTACTGTAGCAGTCTGTCTAGTTCCACTCTGTTTTCCAAAATGGCCTATCCCAGTCACCTTCTACCACTCTCATTCCCTGGGATAGCTGATATTGGCTAATTTTTAGAAAAAGGCAGAGGGTCAAGGCAATCCACAAATGCCCACAACAGACCTCCCTATTTATGTACTGCTTTTCCCACTTTGATATCTCCCCCCAGCATTATTGAGGTATGATTGACAAATAATTGCATATATTTAAGGTGTATGACATGATGTTTTGATATCTGTACACGTGGTGAAATGATTACCGCCATCAAGCTAACCCATCGATCACTCAACCTAGTTACTATTTCTTCCCATTTGGATTTTAAAGGCACCTTTCTTTCTTTCTTTCTTTCTTTCTTTCTTTCTTTCTTTCTTTCTCTCTCTCTCTCTCTCTCTCTCTTTCTTTTTTTTTTTTTTTTTTTGAGATGGAGTCTCGCCCTGTCACCCAGGCTGGAGTGCAGTGGCACAATCTCGGCTCACTGCAACCTCCACCTCCCGGTTTCAAGCGATTCTCCTGCTTCAGCTGCCTGAGTAGCTGGGATTACAGGTGCCCGCCATCATGCCTGGCTAAGTTTTTGTATTTTAGTAGAGACGGGGTTTCATCGTGTTGCCCAGGCAGGTTGCAAACTCCTGAGCTCAGGAAATCCACCTGCCTCAGCCTCCCAAAATGCTGGGATTACAGGCGTGAGCCACCGCGCCCAGCCTTAAAGGCGCATTTCTAATAGTGAAATAAGAAGTTCTAAAGTAGTAACATATTTTCTGCACGCACCTCATTCTATCCATCATATAGGGAATTCCCTGCTGTTCCTTTCTGTTAGGCTGGCTCCAGCCATGCCTGGGGTCATGACTTCCAAGAGACTCACAGCTGGGTTGGGGCATGGGCTTCAGGGTTGAAAGCTAGTTGGGGGAACAGGTGTCAGGTTACAAAGGTAAGGTTGGGAGTGGGCAGGCTGTCCCTGCAGGGAGCAACCTGGAGGTCTGACTTTGCTGTTGGACCAACTCTTGGAATGGATACAAGTCTTTTCCTTTTCTCAGAAAGTCTTAGTCTTATTGTGCTCACTCTTCCCTGGACGCTCAAAGTTAAGCTGTTAGAAACTAGTGAGCCTTCGGGGCATGTGTGCTTTTATTTTAAAGGCTCTGTGGGGTCCAGACCTCCCACGTATATTCACATTCTCTCCTGTTTAACCAGAGAGGGACTTCCAAATCTTTTTCACTCTTGCCACACCCAGCGCACATCTACTGCTGCCCCTCACCTGACCTCTTTACTTGGCAAATGCCTCTGACTCATCCAAGAGGGACTCTGCAACCTGTCTCACCACGTTGAATGTTCGCTATTCTTACCTGTCCCTTTCTCCTTTATCTTTTAAGGAATGATGTCTTCCTCTTCCTCTTACAGGAGAATGTCCCCTTTGTCCCTGAACTTGAGCATTAGTCCTCCTACAGTCTCCGTTGATCTTGTCCCATGACCTGTGTCTTCCATTGCACTGTGACTCTCTCGCTACAGGTTATGAATAGTCTCACATCTCCCTAGACTCCTACACTGGAAAAAGAAAACCCAAGCCCCCTTCTTCCTTTGAGCTGCCAGCACATCTTCCTCCTCCCTCCCAGGGCCACACTTCTTAGAGGTGGAGTGTCCACTCCCAGCCCACACCTGCAGAAGCCTCACCCTCACTCTGTCTCACTGACTTCTTCCACCTCAGCCTTCCTGGATGCCTGGACCAAAGGGCGTTTCCTCAATCATGATCCTCCCCCTCCCCATGCCATGTTAGCCTCCCCTTTTTCAAACTGTTTTTCCCCGACTGCAGTGGCACTTCTCTGCCTTGATTTTTCTCATACCCTTGAAATCATTCCTGTGTCTTCTTTCCTAATCTTCCTGCTCTTCCCACTCCCGCTTCTTTCCAAATGTATGAGCTTTGTTCATTTTCTCTATATGTACATTATAGCCTTATTTTTCTTTCTTCTTTGGACTTTATCTGTTACCTCTGTGAATGGCCTCTAAATTGGCACTCATAGACCTCACTTCTTTTCCAAACTCCAGGTTTTTCTTCCCTCCTAACCTCCCTCCCTTCTTTTCTCCCATCTCCTTCCCTCTTTCACCTGCCCTTTCCTTCCTCCCAGCTTCTCAATGAGTATTTATTGAGCATCTTCTGTGGGCTAGCCACTGTACCAAAAAATGGAAGGAGCCATTCCATTGTAGCCTGGTAAGTGCTGTGGTGTGGGATGTACAGGATGTTGTGGGAGCACCTAGCGGGGATGCCTCCATGTGAATGGGGTGGGGAGGTGAGGAAGCCTTTCCCTAAGAAACTGGCATTTAGAAGGAGACAGGAGGAGAACTGAAGGGTCAGGTGAACGCTCGGGACAGAATCTGGAGGAGCTAGGCGAGGGAGCTTGGTGCATTTTGCCATCTCCTGATCTCTCATTCGTTTCGTCAGAGCGCTAACTTACTAGGTGCCCCTAGTGACAGACACTTCAAACTCGAGAGGTTTCAGATTGAACTGATGACCTCTTCCTACCCTTTCCGTGCTGCCCTCTCAGGAAAAACCATCAGAATGTGTTCTTTCCCCAAGTCTCTATAATGCCACACCGGACTCACCCCTCACATTTGTTCTACATGAGCAACTTCTTTTTTATCCTTCCCCTCCTGCCATTTCCACTAAAAAGCCTCTTGTTCTTCTAATCCTTCACGCTCGGCTGAGACCTCCAGTCTGTTCTTCGCTGGATGAACCCACATGGTTCTGCTTAGTGATGGCTGCCTGAGGTCCATCTTGAATCATATCCCCGCCTTCCTCAAAAACCATCAGCCAACCAGAGAACAATGTGGCCAGCTCCGATGCCCTGCACCCCCACCACCTGACCCAACAAAAATTTCAACTTCTCCCTCTTACAGTCTATTTTTTTGGGGAGGGGCGGGGGATACAGAGTTTCGCTCTGTTGCCTGGGCTGGAGTGCAGTGGCACAGCTCACTGAGGCTTCAGCCTCTCGGGTTCAAGTGATCCATCCTCCTGCCCCAGCCTCCTGAGTAGCTTAGACCGCAGATGCATTCTATCACACCTGGCTTTGTTTTTTAAGTGACAGGGTCTCACTGTGTTGCCCAGGATGGTGTAGAACTCCTGGGCTCAAGTGGTTCACCCACCTTGGCCTCCCAAAGTGCTGGGATTACAGGCATAAGCTGTGTCTGGCCTCACAATCTATTTCTAATGTGTAGTCGGAGCAAGGTCCTGCACCTGCCATGACAGGAGCAGGCACATACTTGCTTTTCTACCCGCAGGCTCTGCACAAGCCATTCCCTCTCCTGGGACACCCTTCTCTTCCATGGGCTCTCTTTCTCTTAAAGAAATTGTGATAAAATACACATAAAACTGGCCATTGAAACCATTTTGTAGTGTGCAGTCCAGTGGCATTAAGTTTATTCATATTGCTGTGCCACCATCACCACCATCCATCACCAGAACTTTTCCATCTTCTCAAACCGAGACTCTGTAACCATTAAACACTCCCCCTTCCCCTCTACCCCACCCCCAGGCATCCTCCATTCTACTTTCTGTCTCTCTGAATTTGATTACTTTGGACACCTCGTATATGTGGATTCAAATAGTATTTGTTCTTCTATGACTGTTTTATTTTACCTAGCGTGATGTCCCTAAAGTTTATCCATGTTGTCACATGTGTCAGAATTTCCTTCCTTTTAAAGGCTGCATAGTATTCCATCATATGCACGTACCATATTTTGTTTATCTAGTCATTGTTGTCAGACACTTGGGTTGTTTCTACCTTGTAGCTATTGTGACTAATGCTGCTATGAACATGGGTGTACAAATATCTCTTCAAGTCTCCGCTTTCAATTCTTTTGGGTATATACCCAGAGGTGGGATTCCTAGATCATGCAGTAATTCTATTTTTAATTTTCTGAGGAGCTGCCATACTGTTTTCCATGGCAGCTGTATCATTTTACATCTCCACCAACAGTTCATGCAAAGCTTTCAATATCTCCATATCCTTGCCAACTGTTGTTATTTTCTGGATTGTTTTTATTTATTTATTTTTTTTAGATAGTAGCCACCCACACTTGTGGGTATGGTTCCACAGAATATAAAGAAATGGAAATCTTTATATTCTTTTAAAATCAGTTGATTTTTGTTTCTAATAAAAACAAGACATACTCATTAGAAGGAATCCAAAGTTTCCCTTAAAACCAAAAAGTAAAGACCACGGGCACTAGAGTGGTTGTAACGTTGCCATGACCCCTCACCCCTAAACCTCTCCTTACCCCCAAACCTCTTTGACCTCTTGTTCTCTTCTTTCCCACCTGCTGCCCCTGGAAGTGGGGATGATATCAGTGGGTGTGCACCAGCCAGCTGTGCCAGTTGTTCACAGTATGCCCATTTCCATGGCTATCGTCTGTGCCTTACTGGCTATTTGATATTTAGAATATTTGTCCTGCCTAGGAGTCCTTCCTCCAGGATACCTCAAAGTCTGTAATTATATAAGACAGGAGAGGTTCTGAAGCAACAGCTATGAGTCAAGAAAAATAGCCACTCAAAAGACTTTTCATTTAGTTCATTTAGTAAGAATTGCTTCTTTGAGATCCTGCTCACAAGGCCTGGGTGATAAAAGCCCACCTCCCCACTCTCTTATACTCCTCTCTGCCAATGGAAGTCACTTCTTCCTTCTTTGTGCTCCTACAGCACTTTATTTGGGTCTGTAATTACACATCATTATTAATAATGTACACTCTGCCCTTTATTATTTGTGTATGTCTGTCTTTATCTCCGCAATGACTATTGGTTTTTCATTTCCTGTAGTGATTCAAAATATGTACCCATCATGGGATACATGTTGACTGAATCCACCTGCATTGGGATGACTGCTGCAGAAGGCATTGACTTTGTTTCATCCCTGCACTTATTTGGGCTCATGTGCAATGTTGAGCTACCCAGAGGACATCTGTGTGAGTTCCAGCAGCAGCAGCCAATCAGCTAATCATCCTTTTTCCAGTGCCAGGCGAGGTTGACTGGGACCCTGAGTTTGGTTCTACCATTTGGAAATAACACAGAGGATTACTTCTTGGGGTCTCTCAGCCAACCAAAGTCACTTCTTAAGACTAGGCCTTTCTACAGAGGAATCTTAGGAGCAGAGGCTCTTAGATCAGATGAGAAAAGGGTGATGGAGAATCCGGTTTTCCTTCTGAGATCATTCCTTTCAAGTCCCATCCTGAAGGCTTCACCGACGCTGAGGTCCAAGTATCCTTATCAGAATTCAAACCAGGTTCCCATGAGCACTGGCTCATCCAAAAAGTTAGTAGGCTTGGTAATGGCCAGGTCTTGAATTCCCAAAATCTTGGATTGACCCAACCAGGGAGTAGTTAGAGAGACACATGACAAGGGCCATGCCCTAGAAAGCTGGACCAGAACACCTGTCAGTTCATCAAGATTGCAGGGCATGAGGTGAGAGAGAAAAGTAACAGAGTAACCAAGAAGTCGCCCTCCTAAATTGGAGCAAGGTACCAAATGACCTAAAGTATTGTGGTGGCAGGACTGACTGTGCAGGGCACCCTGTCTGGGGCTGATGGACTGGATACAGAAGGATGGGGAAGTTGTCAGCACCAGAGAGTTGATGCTTATCTCCAGGAGATCAGCTGGGTGGTATGGGGCTGACCATGCAGTTAGGATGGGTGCTTCCTCACAGGGTAGCATGGAAGAGAAGGTTTTATTCCAGTAAGAAATTTAATCCCCTGGCAAAAGCAGTAATACCAGGGTGACTTAAACTAGCTGGTAAAGTGGGAAGGAGGGAAGGGAGATGGAAGGGGTGACGACAGACGGATCAGAATTTGCGCTTTGGGCAAGTCATACATACATACGATTTTGTGGATTTTGTCATGGTTAGAGGCAGGAGGGCCCTAATCAGCTGGTTTTCACTATTACACGGGTCCCTAGACACATTCTTGACTTTCAAAATTTCATCACAGATATGTGAAAGATTCTGTGGAAGAATATAAGCAAAAAAAAGAAGAAGAAGGGGGGGAGGAGGAGGGGGAAGGAGGAGGGGGAGGAGAAGGGGAGAGGAGAAGGAAGGGGAGAGGAGAAGGAGGGGGAGGAGGAGGACAGGGAGGATGAAGGTGGGGGGGTAGGGGGAGGAAGGGGAGGGGGACGAGGAGGGGAAGGGGGAGGAAGAGCGGAGGGGGAAGAAGAGGGGAGGGGTGAGGAGGGGGAGGAGGAGGAGGAGGAAGAGAAGAAAGAAGAAGAGGAAGAAGAAACAACAAACTAAGAATTCTGCCTCTAAACTGACAGTAGTCAATTTTTATCAGCTTCCAGAAGCTTCTTTTTTTGAGTACTCAGTTAAACATGCATCACCTTCGTTTTAGGAACTTGGAATGGATAACAGAGTACAAAGAACTCATCAGAACACCACAGACAGGACTTCTTGATCACTGGAGAATCTATTCAGGCAGCCACTGTCCCCAGAGAACCCCAGGAAAGAAAAAAAACAGGGGTCTCATTTTGGAGCCTTCAGTCAAGAATCATCTCCTGTTCTTGGCTGGGCTGCCATGAGGGTGGGGTGCACACAGAGCCCTGGGAAAGGAAGAAAACACGGTTGCAACACCAGTTTGTTTCTTCTAACACCCTCCTTTTTCCCCACTCACATTTGAGCACTTACGGGCATCATTTGTTCTAAAACAAAGGAAGAAAAATATATCTGTTATGAGTTCCCTCTGTGCTTGACTGAGTTACCTGGCATTGGGATGGCTTGTTTTCTGGGATGCCCAGAGCTGTACACGTTCCTTTCTGGGGTGAATACTTTGTATAGAGAGACATAAACAGCCAACTAGGCTGCAGGGAGTAAACTCTGTTACTAACTTTTCTTTCTTTGGTGCTACATTCCTGTGGAGATAAATATATGGAAAGACAGACAGATTATAAAGGAGGAAGGGCATCGTGTCAGCATGAGGGCTCCAAGAGAACAAAAAGGGTAATCGCGTGCAGAGGCTGAAAATAGAATTTAAAGCTATCAGGACTGGGGAAAGAGTTGAGGCCTCCCAGGAAAAATCTGCAAAGAAAACTTGAAACTTCCAGAAAAACAAGCCCTGGGTAGAGTTGGGTGAAACTGAAACCTGAAAATCCATTTTCCGGAAATGCGACTGGGCAGAGAGCAGGGAAGCCACTACTATCAAGTTTTTGCCCAGAGCAAGCAAGGCAAGCTGGCTTTGTACAAAGAGGCTTATTTAGAAGCTGCCCTGGGTTGAATGCGGGGATTTGGGGCAGGGTGGGAGGGTGGGACGGGTCGTTGAAATGAGCCATCCTAACCTTTCAGACAGAAACAGTGCAGCCTAGCTGCTCTGAGGTGCATGTTTCTAAAACAAGACCTGGAACATTAATTTTACATTTCAGTCTCTTTGTAAAAAGCAGATGCTCTTCGCCCACCCCCTTGTTTTTTTTGGCAAGCTTGTGAAAATCCAACGAACCAAGTCAAGGCTGTCCGCTAGCCACGGGTGCCTTTATCTTGTGGAGTATCTGTTCCTTTGTGGATCAAGCATGGAATGAAAACCGTGCTGAAGAAAGGTCACTTCTCATTTTAGACTCCATTTCAATGGGTAGTTAACCTCTGAGTCAACCGACTCTGTACCCATGTTTAATTTCCTCCGCCTGTTGGGCTCTTCCATTTACCCTCTTTTATAATTAGAGTACATCTTGTTTACAGTGCACAAAGCTGGTTTAAGATCCAGTTGGCCATGTGCCCTCTCGTTACAGGACCGTGCTCAGAACAGTCAGCTGTGAGCGCAGCCAGTGGGATGAAAAAAACTAAGGGAAGGAAGCTGCCCTTTAAGGAACCTCAGCCTTACTGATTAAAGTAATAATTAAGCCATTATATCTGTTGGGGAGCTATTTGGGCTTGCCTGCTACCTTTTCCAACAAAAGCCTTCAGCCAGAGATTCCAGCCGAGCACCTCATTATCATGTGGGTGCCAGGGCGGCATGCCAGGATCGGCACCCACCCCAGGCAACATGGTTTAAATTTTAAACACCTGTCATCTCCCTGCCTCCATGTATCATTCATTTTCAGAGGGGAAAGTGCCCCTAACAGGAAGCGGGACTGCCTGCTTCTGGGTTTGCCTTTGAGAGCCAGAAATGACCCTTCTGAAATTTTATTCCAAATTTAATTTCAAGCTATCTCGGTCTAGAAATAGATTTGCATTGGCTTCTCTTGTTGCAGTTGGTAAGGAAAGGAATTTAGGATTCAATTAGAATTGGTCTTCATTCTTAACAAGATTGTTGTCTTAAAGACAAGAAATACATAGCATGTCTCACCGCATCCCTCCACTCCCCACCATGGCACAAAGGGCCCTGGCATGCACATGTGATTTTGTGACATGCAGAGATCCACTTTTACAACTCCATGGAGGCATATCTTATTTAGAGAACACGAAGGTAGTTTAAGGCTCTCACTGGCCACTTGCCTTCTTAAAACAGAGACAACCTATGGATTAGAGAGGAAGCAAGACTGGAGAGGGCAGTTTGCACCTGATTGGGGCAGGGCAGGTAAAGGAATGAGCATGGTTGTAATAAACTGGGTGGAATTTAAGGTCTCAGTCCAAAGGCATTCCATCTTGCTCCTTCTGGACCCCATCTCAAGCCTGGCTCCAGCTCCTGAGTCCCACGGCTCTCCAAGGCCTCTTTCTGTTCATCACAGCCTATGGAGAGAGATGCAAGGTGATTTGTGTTTATTTTAGAAATAATCTGAACATTGCCAGGAAAGGGCTTGCTGAAAAATGCTGCAGAACTAAAGCTGGTCCAGTAGAAACCGGTATAAGTGCAAAGAGCAGAGCTGGCTCCTCCCCGGCTCTTTCCCCAGGCTGTTCTTCCTGCTTTTTGATCTCAACCTCACTCTACTCCATCCCTTCTTGATCCAAGTCCAGAGTCTCTTTCACACCAGCCATGCTGCCAGCATTGTCGGGAGGTTTGATGTGGTGTTAATTCCTGCCCCTGGGAGATGGACGGAGAAATTCACAGAATCTTGGGAAAGGAGAGCTTGGGAAAATCCTAAAGTCTCTCTTTGCAGCCTGTCTCCTACCAACAGACAAGATGGAAACTGGCCATTTCAGAGCACTGGCTTCAAGGATGTCTAAGGGTAGAGATTCCTTGGGCTTGTGGGCAGGGGCTCATTTCTGTGTGTTGTTCCAGATGGTCCAGGTTCTTCTGTCTGTCCCATTAAAATGTATCCTTCTTGACACCTGTGATGGCCCTTTTGTCAAATCCTAATTGTATGTTTGTGGGTTTGAGTTTTCCATTTTCCAGAAAGTACCATCTCAATACCAATCCAGTCTTCCATTTAGGTCCACAGTAATCAGAAGTATTCATTAGTGTCTGGTAAATATCTGGTGCTTTTGAATTTTGGAAATGAGGCTAGATGCATTTATTCATTCAAAATTAATTTTGAGTGTCTAGTATGTGCCAGTCACTGCTTTGTGTACTTGGGAAACAAGGAAACAACACAAAATTGTTGCCTTCAAAGCTCTTATTATAAGGGAGAGGGGAGTGTGGGAGACAGATTGTCAAGAGTAAAGAATAGATAAACCGCATGCATTAGAGTCTTAAGCCCCACAGCAAAGAATAAGAAACTGGGTGTTCTGGCCTGTAGCCGGGACAGTAGAGAGAAGATTGCATTGAAGTTTCCAATTTTACTGAACCAGTGAGAAAAATGACAAGAGTTTCTATTTCTTCCTGTGAAGAATGGGTCTTACCTATAAACAAGTGTTAGAAGGTATATGTGCATATATCCACCCGTCATCTTACTTCTTGCAGACTTAGATTCTGTAGATATTTATATCTATAAAATGATACTCAGAATATTATTTCATAATTATATAAAGTATTATGTATACATTATATATGGGTACAGAATATTTCATAATTATGCAAATTATGTATACATTATATATGTGTACACACATAATCATACCTATTATACACACACACAGTTATGTGTTGTTTAACAATGAGGATCTCTTCTGAGAAATGCTTCATTAGGTTATTTCGTCGTTGTGTGACCATCAGAGTTACTCAAACCGAGGTGGCATAGCCCACTACACACTTAGCTATACGGTAGACCCTATCACTCCTAGGCTACAAACCTGGACCCCATGGTACTGTACTGAATACTATAAGCCACTGGGATGCAGTGGTAAGTATCTGTGTAGCTAAACATACAAAAGTACAGTAAAAATACTGTCCTATCATCTTACAGGACCACCATTGTATACGCAGTCTGCCTTTGACTGAAATGTCATTGTGTAGCAAGTGAATGTATATTACAATCTAAACAATACATGCCCTCAAGGAATTTTGATATCTCTTTCAAGTCATGTAGATATATAGTACATTTCCAGCTCCCCGAATAGTCTTTTTGCTTATTCAGGAATAATTTTCTAACCTGACCAATTTACATCTTTTGATCCCGTAAACCATAGAAGCTTCTCCCTGTTTTCAGCCCCATCCTGCTGACCTGTCTTAAAGCTAGTCCATGCTGCCCTTCAGCCTTCAACTGCCACTGGGAGTGACAAGGGTTCTGGAAGGCCGGGCTGGTGCGGCAAGGGGAGACTCCCCTGAAAGGAAGAATGTCCCCAGGGAGTGCGGCGTGGCCAGCACATCTTCTCGCGCTTTATTCCTGCTCTGAAACCCAAGTTAGAACTTCAGTTTCTGGTTTCTTTGAAAGTACTTGGTGAACAAATAAGCAAATAGGGGATAAGGAATGTCCAGTCATTGTTTGAGGATTTTCTGGAATTTGGAGCATTATTATTTTAGTTGTTTAGAAAAGGCTTTGGTTGCCTGTTTATCATACAGTGCAGGCTCATGAATAACTTCCTGGGGGACTGGCCCACATTCTTGGTCCGGTTGGCGTCTTTTGCCCAGCAAGGCTCATGCCGGGCGTCTTCCCAACATCCTGTCTGGGAACGACCTTCTTTTCTCCACTTACTAAGCTCCGAGAGTCCTTATTGAAATGACCTCCTGCACAGGAAGGCCTGCTGTGGCGCCTGGCAAGAGAAAACAGCCCTGGTTTCTAGGAAGTCCCACAAATACACGCACACACACACACACACACTCTGGAAGTCTTGTTAGGAAGAGGTGACATGTTTATGTTCTTCCACGCGTCTGATAAGGAAAACCAGCAGACATTCCAGAATGTACCAAACACGGGGAAGGACAGGTGCAAGGACCACAGCTGGAAACCAGCGAACACAACAAGCCGCAGCTGTCCGGGCCATGCCATGCTGGTGTGGGTCAGAGGGGAAACCAAGGGCGTGCATGTGTCTATGTGTGTCTGCGGATGCACTCAGGCTTAAAAAGTAGAAGCCTGCAAAGCCCCCTGCATTTAAGAGAAAAAAAAATAATCATGGAATTTTTCTGGCCATCTAGAAAAAATTTTGCTCTTGCCAAAAACATTCAAAAGCTATCAGGATTTTTTTTTACTTATCTAAGTGATATTAGTGAGAGCAGGGGAATCCCAAAGAAAGAGACAGGTGTGTTCTTTAAATTCACTCTTGGTCTTAAACCAGACCTGCTTGAACATAATAAAGACCTTCAAGAAGCCCTCTCACCTTGGTTGAATGATAAAGTGTTTAGAAATAATACCTTCGTGATTATTGTGTACAAGACATTCATCCTATAAGGACTCTGATGACCAGAGAGTTCAGTGCCTTGCCTCTGGTTGTAATGCAGAAGCGTGATTCCCACTTAGGGGTGTTCAACATGCCATGGCCTCCCTTTCTCTGTGATCAAAGTTAGCATCACAGTTGAGTGAGCTACCCAGGGCCCTGAACTCATAAGCGTCTCACATCCGGTTTAACATTCTGCTGTTGCCATGGTAAAATCCTTAATAAGGATTACTAAATTATTAATCCTTAATGAATCCTTAATACCTTTGAACTCGTGTCTTGTAGGTGTACTCCAACATGAAAACAGAGCATGCACGTGAGCTGAGTAGTGACATGCAACATGCATGTCCATTGTTCCTTGCTGCTCATTCACATACAGTGTTTGCGATGCCCCCTGGACACAGAATTCCAGTGGACCCACCATGTGTGGGGATTCAGGGGAGACTCAAAGCAAATACAAGGTAAGTGTGGGCAACCAAGGAAGGTGAGGTGAGGAAGGAAGAGGGACACTGACAGCTCCAAGAGGGCACATTTTCCATTTGAAGCAGAACTTGCTTTGACACAAGAAAGAAGGCAATGGCATTCTATTAATAACAAATGCTAACGACCAAGGGACCCTATTCTGTTCTTTCTTACTCACGCACTTCCCTGAATTAACCATATACTTCCTCTGAAAATGAAGACACAGACCAAAAGGAAGACAGGGCAGCTGAGCGTTAAGATTTGATAGAGTATGTGCATATCAAGAACTAAAATAAAAGGCTGGGTGTGGTGGCTCACACCTGTAATCCCAGCACTTTGGGAGGCCAAGGTAGGCAGGTCATCTGAGATCAGGAGTTCGAGACTAGCCTGACCAACATGGTGAAACCCCATCTGTACTAAAAATACAAAAATTAGCCGGGCGTGGTGGTGCACACCTGTAATCCCAGCTACTCAGGAGGCTGAGGCAGGAGAATCACTTGAACCCAGGAGGCGGAGGGTGCAGGGAGCCAAGATTGCACAACTGCACTCCAGCCTAGGTGACAGACTGAGACTCCATCTCAAAAAAAAAAAGAAAAAAAAAGAAGGAAAAGAAAAGAAAAAGAGTCGAGTTAGTTTTGTGAAGTATTTCCACTGTTCTGGCAAGAAAAATATATGTGTATCAGCTGCAAAATATGAATTACATAATTCCAGTGATTCTGCAGGTGAGTTACTCTCAGATTTGCATTTATTTATTAGTTTATTTTTAAATTTTTATCATATTTTTGAGATGAAGTCTTGCTCTGTCACCCAGGCTGCAGTGCAGTGGCACGATCTCAGCTCACTGCCACCTCCGCCTCTGGGGTTCCAGTGATTCTTGTGCTTCAGCCTTCAGAGTGAGTAGCTTGGGATTATAGGCATACACAACCATGCCTGGCTAATTTTTGTATTTTTAGGAGAGATGGGGGTTTCACCATGTTGCCCAGGCTGGTCTCGAACTCCTGAACTCAGGTGATCCACATGCCTCGGCCTTCCAAAGTGCTGGGATTACAGGTGTTGGCCATCGTGCCTGGCCCATATTTGCATTAAAAACTGACATTGTACAATGTAAAGACGAACTGTAAAATTCATGCTAATAATTTAAAATTTTAATTTTTCTTGACTTAGAATAACACTAAACAGCAGATTTTTTTTAATGTCTCAAGTTGAGACACTGCAGAAGGAAGGAGAAAAGCTTTATTTTATAGTACCTTTAACAATAATTTCTTCCGCCACTTTTAAACAGTTTCATTTGCACTGGATCTCATGAATACAGAGCTTGCTGTGCTAGTGATACATAGAAATTTTGGCAGAAACACATCACATGGTCATTAGGCTTAATCTTGGAGATAGATCTGTGTAGCTTATGTCTACTAGTGTTCACATCACCTCTACTTAGGATTTCATTTTAGCAACTGTCTTTATTTGGATTCCCCCAGAAACACACCAAGGTGAGAATTAGAGTGGGGACGTGGTGGCTCTGACAAGAGAAACCAGTGTAAAGGGCTTATTGGAGAATACGGAGGGTGTGGGAATGATGAAGTAGTCGGGTTATTCAAGCGAGCTGAAGGGGCCACTGAAAAATGTTCCACGAGAAATGTGTGCACCTTCCTCGGCAGAGGCTATGCCGCCTGCCCTTCCCCTCCCTTTCTCCATCGTTTCTGGACGCTAGGATTTCAGAATTTGTTTAGGAGGTGACACACATTTGTGATGGAAATCACGGTGTCATGGCTGAATTATTTCCCTCGAAATTAGTATGTTGAAGTCCAAATCCTCAGGAGTCCAAACTCTAAAGAGTGTGACTGTATTTGGAGATAGGGACTTTACAGAATAATGAAGTTAAAAAGTAAAGTCATGAAGGTGGGCACTAATTCAATATAACTGGTGTCCTTCTATGAAGATGAGATGAGGACATAAGACGTGCACAGAGGGAAGATCATAGGAGCGCACAGGGGAAGACGCCATCTGCAAACCAAGGAGAGAGGCCTCAGGAGAAACCAACCTTGCTCACACCTGGATCTCGAACTTCTGGGCTCCAGGGCTGTGAAAGAACACATTTCTATTGTTTAAGCCCTGCAGTCTGTGGTACTTTGTTATGGCAGCCCTAGCAAATGAACACACATGGTTAGAAAAAAAATCCATCAGGAAACGTGAAACAGAGTTCCTTGCTAAAATGCACCTTGGAAGACATGATGAGAGGTCAGAATGCTAGGGCAAGAACAGGAGATGAATCTACAAACCTGGGGCAAAACTGGAAGAGTTCTGAGGGCCAGCTCTGCCACATAGTGGATTTGTGGTCGTGGGTAAGTTACTTAATCTCTTGGTGCCTACATATTGTCGACTGTAAAATGAGCTTCAAATACAGTATACACGATAGAGATGCCGTCAGAATTAAATGAGATAATGCTTGCAAAATGCTCAATATGTTAGCTCATCTTGTTTTTCTGCAGGCAGTAATAACTCCTTAAGGGCTAGCATCATGTTTTCTTCTGCTTTGGAAGTAAACTGGAAGCATGTCTTGAGTGTTAGCCTTTCACTTCAAGGAAACAAATCTGTGTGGAAGTTGAAGTCTAGTTGGGGAAAACCAGATACACAAAGGAAGTGATGAAGCTAGAATGTGCAGTTTATCAGTGGATGCTTACCACTTACCAGAAACTGTGTCATACACCTGATTTCATACCCATCTCATTTGAATCCTCTGCAAAGTTATGAGATAGATGTCTTTGCCTCATTTTCAAAGATGTGAAAACTATTGGCTAGAGTGGTTAAAGGATTTTTCCAGAGCCTGCTGCCAGTAATTTACGGAGCAGGAATCAAACCTAGGTGTGTGGGCATCAAATTCATTTATGCCATGACTATTAAAATAAAACTTCCTTTCAAATTATCTTCCTAATTACCCTGCAAGGCAGATGAGGACCTATTGCTAGCACCATTTTATATATTAGGAAAATATGACCCAGGAAATCCTGAACCATGCAAGTATGTACCCAATGTTAAATGTAAAGCCAACTCAATCCCAGTGAGGTTTTCTGGCTCTTAATCTGGTGATATTTAGCTGCTTAGATACTGTTTAGATATTCAGATTCTCAGTGAGTGACTCACAAGGTTATGTCTACGCACTGTGGCTAGATTTCATTTTGAAGGAAGTTTTGGAATGCCACTTTTCCTGTATAGGATGGGAAACCCATTGATGTCAGCCATGATCCCAGGGCAGCTGGAGTGCATGGGCCCAGCATGGGCTTGGGGGTCAGAAGACAGAATTTTGGCTCTGATTCTGCCACCAATTGGCTGAGTGACTTTGAACACTTCATTCTTCTTGGTCATGAGTTTCTCATCTGCAAATTGGAGAGATTGTACCGAATAATTTCCAAAATCTGTTAAAAATCTGATTCTATGAAATGGAATCTCCGGTTGGGCCTAAGAAACTAGTAAGAAGCCCAGAGACAAATGGAGGTAGAGATTGCCCTCCTTTAGTCTCAGCAAGAAGGAAATCACCTTCCCCACAAAAAAAACCATGGACAACACATTTTATAGCTGGAATTGCAGAGAAGCAGTGGCACAGGCAACACTGGTGGGTGGGGGGAAAGTCCTTATTAAAATGTTGGTTACAGGAATAAGTCTACTGGGGACTTAAAGATATACAATTTGCACTCCAAGGATCAGCAAGTACAAATCCTACAAGAACTCTCTGGCCATAGAACAGAGAGTCCTAGAACAAAGCCTGTTTTGATCCTTTGTCTTGGTTAAGGGTAACACCATATCTCCAGCATAAACGACGACGATTGCATTGTTCGCATGCCAGTAATAGAAAAGGAAAACACAACCAGGCTGTTCGGTTAGTTTTGGCATGCACAGTTCAGGGTGGGAAATGCCCTGGGGTTCTGGCTGACCACCTGTTATTTAATTTTTTAATAAGTGTGCCAGTTTCAAAATACCAGAGACTCTCCTTGAAGGGTAATCACAAAGAATTGAATGTCCTGGTATTTGGAACAAGCATGCTAGCTTATTGGCATTTACTGTAATATCAGCGATAACAGCAGTAACCGCAACAAGAGCCAGTGTCAGGTCCCTGGGGATCTCCCAAAGAAAACCTTTCCATTTATAGCAAAAAGACAGTGAAGAAGCAGGGATCTGAGGTGGAAACATAGATAGTTTGTTCCTGTGGTAGCACTTCCCTTGGTATTCTAGTGCGGGATTAGTGGGCTTCAAGGTGGAACTGCCTCCAGCCTCAGTGGGCCAGGGACCATGCCCATCAGTTATCCACTCTGGTTTTGGAGTTCACTGTGTGATCTTGGGCTGACCTTGGAAGCTTCTGACTTACCGGCCTGAGGTTCGCATAATTGCAGGGCTTCTATGTTCTGATGGCTAAACTGGAAAGCATGGTATTCATGCTGGATACCTCGTCCAACAGGTGTCACCATGTGGTCCATAGACCGGCAGCATCAGCATCCCTCCGGGGGTTGTTAGAAATGCCCCACCCTAGATACAGGGAATAGGAGCCTGAACAAGATCCTTGTAACAAGATCCTGGGGTGATTCATCTGCACATTTTACTTGGAGAAGCCCTGAAATGAAGCCATACCACTCTGCACATCTGGGAGGTAGATTAGCCATTCACTGGCCCAGGACAGTTTGGTTGTAAGAAGAAAGAACTTACTTTGGAAATTCAATGGGTACAATCAGAGCTTTTCTGTTGTCTGCTCTGCGATATTTCCTCTTTTCAGCCAAAAGGAAAAGGTTCTTTTATTTAGAAAAAGAAAGTATTTGGGGAAAAAATAGCTGAACAATTCACATAAAAGAAAAAAAATACTTAATATCTCCACTTAAAAACACATGAATACATAAGTTTCTGTTCCCTTGCCACTTTTCTAATCCTACCTTCAAAATTATCCACTGTTAACCAATGTCACGGGTATCCCACCAAAAATACTATGCTTATATTTGCATTATATATATATATATACATATACATACACACACACACAAACACACCAGGGAGATCATCCTTAATGATTGTTTTTCTACATGCTTCCTAAGCTAGGACAATGAAAAAAATCTTAGAAGGAGCGCTTTGAAAGGCCTTCCATTTTAAGTCTATTGGCAGCTCTGTCTGAGAAGCATTTTTCTTAAAGAGATGGGTGCAGGGGACCTTTTGCAAAGTGAGTCAACATGAGCCCCACGGAGTGCAGGGTGTTGGCCGGATGGCCAGCTCCCCTGGCTCTCATTTCTGCTCTCATCATTCTTCTCCACAGCTCAAGCCCCGTGAAAGCTGGAGGGTACCCTCAGATGCCCCATGTCCTTCTGGAGTTTACGAATGTGGCTCAAACACGGTGGATGGGGCCAGCTGGGATCACAGGAACTCACACTACACTCCCGGTGAGGTCATGAAAGAGCTTGAGTCTTGCTGCCAGGAGGGGGTTATGTCTTTCTTTTTTCTTTTTTTTTTTTGTGTGTGTGAGCAACATGGCTGTTTATCTCACCTGGGTGCAGGCGGGCTGAGTCTGAAAAGTCAGCGAAGGGAGATAGGGGTGGGGCCGTTTTATAGGATTTGGGTAGGTAAAGAAAAATTATAGTCAAAGGGGGTTGTTCTCTGGCGGGCAGCAGTGGGGGTCACAAGGTACTCAGTGGGGGAGCTTTTGAGCCAGGATGAGCCAGGAGAAGGAATTTCACAAGACAATGTCATCAGTTAAGGCAGAAACAGGCCATTTTCACTTCTTTTGTGGTGGAATGTCATCAGTCAAGGCAGGAACCGGCCATCTGGATGTGTACGTGCAGGTCACAGGAGTATGATGGCTTAGCTTGGGCTCAGAGGCCTGACATTCCCGTCTTCTTATATTAATAAGAAAAATAAAACAAAATAGTGGTAAAGTGTTGGGATGGTGAAAATTTTGGGGGGTGGTATGGAGAGATAATTGGCGATGTTTCTCAGGGCTGCTTTGAGCGGGATTGGGGAGGCGTGGGAACCTAGAGTGGGAGAGATTAAGCTGAAGGAAGATTTTGTGGTAAGGGGTGATATTGTGGGGTTGTTAGAAGAAACATTTGTCATGTAGAATTATTGGTGATGGCCTGGATACGGTTTTGTATGAATTGAAAAACTAAACGGAATAAGAGAAGGAGAAAAACAGGTATAAAAGGTCTAAGAATTGGGAGGACCCAGGACATCTGATTAGAGAGTGCCTAAGGATATTCAGCATAGTCCTTCCAGCAAAGATAATTTATTTACTTCAAGAGTTAAGAGTGGCAGTTTGGGGATAGCACCAGGAGATATCAGCTGTGATGGCTTGGATAAACAGTGTAAACGAGAGCAGGGCGTGTATGAGTAGTTGAGAACGGTGAATAGGAGAATGACTAGACAGAAGATAGTAGGGATGACAAGTTTTTTGGGGGCACAGTCTAAGTTGGTCTGGTGTCTGGAATGAGACTGGGGCCTAATAAAAAGGAGCGTCTATACAGGAGCTCAAATGGGCTGTACCCTGTAGTATTCTGAGGGCAGGTCTGACTTCTGAGAAGGGAAAGTGGTAAAAGTATTGTCCAGTCCTTTTTAAGTTGGTGGCTGAGCTTGGTGAGGTGTGTTTTTAAAAGACCATTTGTCTGTTCTACTTTTCCTGAAGATGGAGGACAGTAAGGGATATAAAGGTTTCACTGAATACTAAGAGCCTGAAAAACTGCTTGGCTGATTTGACTAATAAAGGCTGGTCTGTTATCAGACTGTATAGAGGTGGGAAGGCTAAACTGAGGAATTATGTCTGACAGAAGGGAAGAAATGACTGCGGTGGCCTTCTCAGACCCTGTAGGAAAGGACTCTACCTATCCAGTGAAAGTGTCTACCTAGACTAAGAGGTATTTTAGTTACCTGACTCGGGGCATGTTGAGTAAAGCTAATTTGCCAGTCCTGGGTGGGGGCAAATCCTTGAGCTTGATGTGTAGGGAAGGGAGGGGGCCTGAATAATCCCTGAGGAGTAGTAGAATAGCAGATGGAACACTGAGAAGTTATTTCTTTGAGGATAGATTTCCACGATGGAAAGGAAATGAGAGGTTCTAAGAGGCGGGCTAGTGGCTTGTACTATAGCATAGCCTGCCTTTGCTGGTGTGTGGCGATTAGACCTGGTGGAACTGCCATCAATAAATCAAGCATGATCAGGGTGAGGAACACGAAAGAAAGAAATATGGGGAAATGGGGTGAATGTCAGGTGGATCAGAGAAATACAGTCATGGGGGTCAGGTGTGGTATCAGGAATAATGTGGGAGGCCGGATTGAAGTCCGGGCCAGGAACAATGGTAATTGTGGGACTTAACAAAGAGTGAGTACAGCTGAAAGGAGCCGGGGAGCAGAAAGTATATGCGTCAGGTATGAGGAAGAAAATAGATTTTGTAAGTTATGAGAAATGTAGAGAGTGAGTTGAGCATAGTTTGTGATTTTAGGGCCTCTAAAAGTATTAGGGCGGCAGCACCCGCTGCACGGAGACATGAGGGCTAGGCTAAAACAGTAAGGTCAAGTTGTTTGCACAGAAAGGCTACAGGGTGCGGTCCTGGATCTCATGTAAGAATTTTGACCACACTAACCATGCCTAGGAAGGAAAGGAGTTGTTGTTTTGTAAGGGATTGAGGTTTGGGAGATTAATCGGACACGATCAGCAGGGAGAGCACGTGTGTTTTTATGAGAATTATGCCGAGATAGGTAACAGATGAGGATGAAATTTGGGCTTGACTGAAGTAATGGGGGCTGTCTGTGAAGCCTTGCGGCAGTACAGCCCAGGTAATTTGCTGAGCCTGATGGGCGTCAGGGTCAGTCTAAGTGAAAGCAAAGAGAGGCTGGGATGAAGGGTGCAAAGGAATAGTAAAGAAAGCATGTTTGAGATCCAGAACAGAATAATGGGTTGTAGAGGGAGGTATTGAGGATAGGAGAGTATATGGGTTTGGCACCACAGGGTGGATAGAAAAAACAATTGTGTTGATAAGGCGCAGATTCTGAACTAACCTGTAAGCCTTGCCTGGTTTGGGGACAGGTAAAATGGGGGAATGGTAAGAAGACTTTATAGGCTTTAAAAGCCCATGCTGTAACAGGCGAGTGATAACAGGCTTTAATCCTTTCAAAGCATGCTGTGGGATGGGATATTGGCACTGAGTGGGGTAAGAGTGATTAGGTTTTAATGGGATGGTAAGGGGTACATGATTGGTCACTAAGGAGGGAGTAGAGGTGTCTTATACTTGTGGGTTAAGGTGGGGAGATACAAGGGGAGGATGTGAAGGAGGCTTTGAACTGGGGGAAAAGGCGGCAATGAGGTGTGGCTGTAGCCCAGGAATAGTCAGGCAAGCAGATAATTTAGTTAAAGTGTCTCGGCCTGATAAGGGAACTGGGCGGGTGGGGATAACTAAAAAGGAGGGCTTAAAAGAGTATTGTTTAAGTTGGCAGCAGAGTTGGGGAGTTTTAAGAGGTTTAGAAGCCTGGCTGTCAATACCCACAACAGTTATGGAGGCAAGGGAAACAGGCCCTTGAAAAGAAGGTAATGTGGAGTGGGTAGCCTCCATATTGATTAAGAAGGGGACGAACTTACCCTCCACTGTGAGAGTTACCTAAAGCTCGGTGTCTGTGATGGTCTACAGGGCTTCTGAGGTGATCGGGCAGCATTAGTCTTCAGCCGCTAAGCCAAGAAGATCTGGGAAGGAGTCAGAGAGCCTTGGGCTGGAGTTCCAGGGGCTCTGGGAGTGGCTGCCAGGTGAGTTGAACGTCTGATTTCCATTGGGGTCCCGCACAGATGGGACATGGCTTAGGAGGAATCCCGGGCTGCGGGCATTCCTTGGCCTGGTGGCCAGATTTCTGGCACTTGTAGCAAGCTCCTGGGGGAGGAGGTTCTGGAGGAACGCCTGGCCACTGCGGTTCAGGCATTTGGAAGTTCTTGTGTGCCGGAGATGTGGCTGGGGTTTGTCTCACAGTGGAGGCAAGGAATTGCAACTGTTTTCTATTATTGTACACCTTGAAGGCGAGGTTAATTAAATCCTGTTGTGGGGTTTGAGGGCCGGAATTGAATTTTTGGAGTTTTATTTAATGTCGGAAGGAGATTGGGTAATAAAATGTATATTGAGAATAAGACGGCCTTTTGACCTTTTAGGGTCTAGGGCTGTAAAGCGTCTCAGGGTTGCTGCCGAACGAGCCATGAACTGGGCTGGGTTTTTCATATTTGATGAAAGAGCCTAAATGCTCACTGACTTGGGAGAGGTCTGATAAAGAAAAAGGAGCATTAATCTTGTCTATGCCTTTAGCCTCAGCCACCTTTTTAAGAGGAAATTGCTGGGCAGGTGGGGGAGGGCTAGTCACAGAATGAAACTGTAAACCAGACCAGGTGTGAGGAGGGGAGGTGATAAAAAGATTATAGGGTGGAGGAGCAGAGGCTGAGGAAGAATTGGGACCTAGCTCGGCCTGGCGAGGAGCAGCCTGGGGAGGAGGGGAGAGGTCAGATGGGTCTGTAGAAAAGGAAGATTAGAAAGACTCAGTGACACTTGGGGTTGGGACTGAGGGGACAGGTGGGAGGGAAAGAAGGAAGATTTGGGATGAGTTGCATTGGGAACAGAGACTAGAGAGGGACCGATGTGTAAAAAAATGCCTGGACGTCAGGCACCTCAGACCATTTGCCCGTTTTACAACAAGAATTATTTAGATCTTGCAGGATGGAAAAATTGAAAGTGCCATTTTCCAGCTAGTTGGAACTACTGTCGAGTTTGTATTGGGGTCAAGCGGCATTGCAGAAGAAAATAAGATGCTTAGATTTTAGGTCAGGTGAGAGTTGAAGAGGTTTTAAGTTCTTTTATTATTATTATTATTATTATGCTTTAGGTTTTAGGGTACATGTGCACAATGTGCAGGTTTGTTACATATGTATCCATGTGCCATGTTGGTTTGCTGCACCCATTAACTTGTCATTGAGCATTAGGTATGTCTCCTAATGCTGTCCCTCCCGCCTCCCTCCACCCCACAACAGTCCCCGGACTGCGATGTTCCCCTTCCTGTGTCCATGAGTTCTCATTGTTCAATTCCCACCTATGAGTGAGAACATGTGGTGTTTGATTTTTTGTCCTGGGGATAGTTTACTGAGAATGATGGTTTCCAGTTTCATCCATGTCCCTAAAAAGGACATGAACTCATCATTTTTTATGGCTGCATAGTATTCCATGGTGTATATGTGCCACATTTTCTTAATCCAGTCTATCGTTGTTGGACATTTGGGTTGGTTCCAACTCTTTGCTATTGTGAATAGTGCCGCAATAAACATATGTGTGCATGTGTCTTTATAGCAGCATGATTTATAGTCCTTTGGGTATATACCCAGTAATGGGATGGCTGGATCAAATGGTATTTCTAGTTCTAGATCCCTGAGGAATCGCCACACTGACTTCCACAATGGTTGAACTAGTTTACAGTCCCACCAACAGTGTAAAAGTGTTCCTATTTCTCCACATCCTCTCCAGCACCTGTTGTTTCCTGACTTTTTAATGATGGCCATTCTAACTGGTGTGAGATGGTATCTCACTGTGGTTTTGATTTGCATTTCTCTGATGGCCAGTGATGGTGAGCATTTTTTCATGTGTTTTTTGGCTGCATAAATGTCCTCTTTTGAGAAGTGTCTGTTCATGTCCTTTGCCCACTTTTTGATGGGTTTGTTTTTTTTTCTTGTAAATTTGTTTGAGTTCATTGTAGATTCTGGATATTAGCCCTTTGTCAGATGAGTAGGTTGCAAAAATTTTCTCCCATTCTGTAGGTTGCCTGTTCACTCTGATGGTAGTTTCTTTTGCTGTGCAGAAGCTCTTTAGTTTAGTTAGATCCCATTTGTCAATTTTGGCATTTGTTGCCATTGCTTTTGGTGTTTTAGACCTGAAGTCCTTGCCCATGCCTATGTCTTGAATGGTATTGCCTATGTTTTCTTCTAGGGTTTTTATGGTTTTAGGTCTAACATTTAAGTCTTTAATCCATCTTGAGTTAATTTTTGTATAAGGTGTAAGGAAAGGATCCAGTTTCAGCTTTCTACATATGGCTAGCCAGTTTTCCCAGCACCATTTATTAAATAGGGAATCCTTTCCCCATTTCTTGTTTTTGTCAGGTTTGTCAAAGATCAGATAGTTGTAGATATGCGGCATTATTTCTGAGGGCTCTGTTCTGTTCCATTGATCTGTGTCTCTGTTGTGGTACCAGTACCATGCTGTTTTGGTTACTGTAGCCTTGTAGTATAGTTTGAAGTCAGGTAGCGTGATGCCTCCAGCTTTGTTCTTTTGGCATAGGATTGACTTGATGCGGGCTCTTTTTTGGTCCCATATGAACTTTAAAGTAGTTTTTTCCAATTCTGTGAAGAAAGTCATTGGTAGCTTGATGGGGATGGCATTGAATCTATAAATTACCTTGGGCAGTATGGCCATTTTCACGATATTGATTCTTCCAACCCATGAGCATGGAATGTTCTTCCATTTGTTTGTATCCTCTTTTATTTCATTGAGCAGTGGTTTGTAGTTCTCCTTGAAGAGGTCCTTCACCTCCCTTGTAAGTTGGATTCCTAGGTATTTTATTCTCTTTGAAGCAATTGTGAATGGGAGTTCACTCATGATTTGGCTCTCTGTTTGTCTGTGATTGGTGTACAAGAATGCTTGTGATTTTTGTACATTGATTTTGTATCCTGAGACTTTGCTGAAGTTGCTAATCAGCTTAAGGAGATTTTGGGCTGAGACAATGGGGTTTTAAGTTCTTATGAACACAGGCTAAGGGAAAAGAAAGAGGAATGGAAGGTGGAAGCTTGCCCATAGTGAAGGAGGCAAGCCCAGAGAAAAGAGTAGAGACACAGAGAAGGGGTAGGGGGTTCTTGCCCTCCAGAAAAACAGAGAAGGGGTCAGGGCGCAGAGATATGAGGTCGGGGCATGGAAATAAGGGATCGGGGTACAGAGATATAAGAGGTTGGGGTGTAGAAACAAGGAATTGGGGCACGGACATATAAGAGGTTGGGGCGCAGAAATAAGGGATTGGGGCGCAGAGATACAAGGTTGGGGTACTTGCCCCTCCCCCAGAAAAGCGGGATTTGCCGCTAAGGGTGAAGGACCAAGGCAGGCATCCCTGTGTGGTCTGACACCTCTGAAATCTGGGTGAATAATCAGAGAGGCATCCCTGCAATGATTAAACACCAAGGGAAGGCTGCCTTCCCTAGTCCATGACCGGCTCCAGAGTTTTGGGTCCATGGATAAAACATGTCTCCTTTGTCTCTACCAGAAAATGAAAGGAATTGAAATTAAGAGAAGGGAGAGATGGAAGTGTGGCACCAAGATTGAAAGGAGTAAGAGGTTGAGGGATAGTGAGGGAGATTGGAGAAGAGAGTAAAAATAGGCTGCTTAACGGATTTGAAATTGGTGAGATGAGGACCTGAGGTCATAGGTGGATCTTTCTCATGGAGCAAAGAACAGGAGGACAGGGGATTGATCTCCCAAGGGAGGTCCCCTGATCCGAGTCACGGCACCTAATTTCATGCGCGTCTGTGTGAAGAGACCACCAAACAGGCTTTGTGTGAGCAATAAAGCTGTTTATTTCACCTTGGTTGCAGGCGGGCTGAGTCCAAAAAGAGAGTCAGCCAGGAGGGGGTTATTTCTTACCAAATGGTTTCCAGTGGTTTCCAAGAATTCCTCATGCACTCTAAGCTGGAGCTTTCATTTCTGAACACTAAATTCAGTGCCTACGGTTCATTCCTCAAAAATGAGGCCATAATTCAGTTGAGGTCATTTGTTTTCTAATTCCTCTTCAGCATCTATTTGGAAAATCACTTACTTAGCTTTCTTGGTCCACTCACAGTGTCATTACTCTGAACTTTTAACATAAGTGTGTGTGTGTGTGTGTGTGTGTGTGTGTGTGTGTGTATGTGTGTGGGTGCACATACAGTTTTTATAAATATATACTTTATATATATCTATACACACACTTTTTATGTAAAGTACATACTTTATATATACATATATGTATATAAAGTATTTATGTATATAAAAATATGTATATATAAAGTATATCTGTAAAGTATAATATGTATTATAAAGTATATATACACCTAAGTATACATACTTGAAATAAATATACTGTATTACATACATAAAGTGTATGTATATATAAAGTATATATGTAAAGTATAATGTATATAATTTATATATGATATTATATATGATAAAGTATATATCAAGTATATATACTTTATATAAAGTATAAAGTATAAATAGTACATATATTATGAAGTATATATACTTCAAAGTATATATAGTATATATTACAAGGTATACATATTATGCTATACTTTATATATTATAAAGTATGTATATATATAATATACATATTATATACATCATAATAAATATTATATTCATAATAATAAATATATAATATACATTATAATAATGTATTATATATTATATACATTATAATATATACTATATACATTATAATAATATAGTACATACTATATACATTGTGATAATATATAGTATATATTATAATTATATATTGTATTATAATATGTATTATATATTATATACATTATAAAAATATCTTAAATACATTATAATAGCATATTATTACTTTATTATATAATTGAATGTACATATTATATGTATATATTATATGATATATACATTATAAAATATATAATATAATAAAGTATGTATAATAATAATATGTATAATATAAAACATATATTATACATACTTTATATATAGTGTATATATACGTAAAGTATATATATTACAAAGTATATATAGTATATACTTAAAGTATATATATAAAGTATATATAAGTGTATATAAGCCACATATACACTTATATATATTTGTATACTTCTATATACTATATATACTATGTATACTATGTATATATAGAAGTATATATGCCACTCTAAAGTATATGTAAGTATATAACCTTTATATATTTTATGTATATCTAAGTGTATATAATGTATTTATGTATATATACATGTAATCACCGCACTTCCACAATACTGATGGCGTACAGCTTTTTGCACACTAAACCTTCTTCCTTTCCTATCCCTGACTTAAGCTATAATATTGGAAGGTTTGAGGACTGGTTGGTGACCTGTACTTTCCTGCTGTGAAAGTGTCTCCCCTGAGGAAGTGACCCAGTCATAGACCAAGGAGACTGTGTCCTTTCCTCTCACACATGGGGTTTGGAGAGGAAGGATTGCTCCCCTTCCGGGACTCATGACCCGTGTTTTAATATTTGCCTTTGTATTAATTTCCTATTCCTTCTATTATAAATTATCACGAACTTAGTGGCTTAAAACAATTTATCTTACAGTTCTGAGGACAGCAGTCAAAAATCTGTCTCAGTGGACCAAAGTCAAGGTGTCAGCAAGCCAGTGAGGCTGGATGCTTCTGGAGACTCTAGGGGACATTCCATTCCTTGCCTCTTTCAGTTTCTACAGGCTGCCAGCACTCCCTGACTCCTGGCCTCATCACCCCAACCTCTGCTTCCATCATCCAATCTTCTTCTCTGATCCTGACCCTCATGTCCCCTTCTCAGAGGACCCTGCAGATTAAACTGGGCTCACCCAGTTAATACAGAATAATCTCCCCATCTAAAATCCTTAATTACATCAATAAAGTCTCTTTTGCCATGTAAGGTAACATAGTCACAGGATGTAGACATCTTTAGGGGGCCATTTTCCTATCTAGCATGGTCCACACGGCAAAATGCTGAAATTGTGACCCTACGGGATGTCCCACCAGCCAAGGAAGGTTTTACTTATTGCCTACAGTTTAAGCAGCTTGGAATCATAACACAAAACAATTCCCAGACACCTCAGAGAGGGGGCAGCAGATCTATTTTTGATAGGGCTTAGAGATGCGTTTTTACCAGCAGGGAGTCAATATGAAGGATGAGAAGATAGAAAAAAGGGCTGTGGAGACTTACATGAATGTAATAGTCATCATAACATCTGCCATTTACTAAACCTTCATGTCCTTGACCTAGGGTTAGGCACGGTATATGCTATTTCACTTAATCTGCACAAATAGGCCAGCAAAATAGGCATTGATGTCCTTGTTTTAAAGACGAGGAAACTGGCCAGGTGTGGTGGCTCATGCTGTAATCTCAGCACTTTGCGGGGCTGAGGCTGGTGAATCACCTCAGCTCAAGAGTTTGAGACCAGCCTGGCCAACATGGTGAAAACCCGTCTCTATTAAAAATACAAAAACTTGCTGGGCATAGTGGCATGCACCTGTAATTCCAGCTACTTAGGAGGCTGAGGCAGGAGAATTGCTTGAACCTGGGAGGTGGAGATTGCAGTGAGCTGAGATTTCACCATTGCACTCCAGCCTGGGCGACAAGAGCGAAACTCTGTCTCAAAAAAAAAAAAAAAAAAAAAGACAAGGAAACGAATTTGTACAAGGATAATGGGCTCTACAGCTTCTAGTCTAGGTAGGTGCCCAAGGACCACTGCTTGTCAGTAGAGATAATGATGTTTCTGAATGTGTTTTTAAATCACTAGAGTTACCTTCTCTGAAAAGAGTACCTTTAGCCTTCCCAGAACCACCTGCTGTGGGTTAATTTCATCTTCCCCTATGTCAGTAGAATGAGTCTGGCCATTGTTATTGAGAGGATGGTGTTTATCCTTCTGGACATCGCCCATTACTTTCTTTCTCCACTCAACTGACCAGCGGTCTGTTGGGTCTACTTGACTTTCATTAGAACAGAAACCACAGTGTTTTAATTGTTGGCATTCAGGACCTTGTTAGAGAATGAATTTGTATTTGATTAACATTTATTGAATACGTGTCATGGGCTGTGGGTTGAGCTGCATAACTGGCATATAGCTCAGTAAGTGTGTGATGGATATGGGGCTGCTGCCAGCACAGGCCACCGCAGCAGTTAGGTGGTCAAGTGGCTTGCAGGGAGGAGAGCTTAAAGGTCTGCTTACCACCATGATTTTCTGCCCTGCAGGAGAAGGGCCAGATGGCTGGAATCCATTCTGGTTTTCAGTGATTTTACTGCTTACTCTCCACTCATGGGAGTTCAGTTTCAAAATATGTGTCAGACTAGGTCTTCCTGTCACAAATAGTGAAAGGGGAAAATAAAATCATAATATAGGAATTTAAGGTGATTTCAACAAATCTTGATGTTGCTCAGACTGTACCCAACTAGTGGTGTGTTGGATCCTGAGCTGGCCCTCGAGAGCCAATTGTACACATGTTCCCAGTTCTCTGTCAAGGGATCCAGTGACATCAGGTTCATACCTTGAAACTAGCTACAGTAGGACTATTTACACCATGAAAATCTGCAAACACTACAGTTCAGGGCTTTGTTTGTTTCTCTAAAGAGCCAGTTTATCAGCATGCTACTGTCTCCAACACACACATTTTGTATAAGTGATCATCATAATTAAAATAAGTGATTAATTGACTACATAAAGCGATGTTAATATTTGTTAGCATTGGTAGTTTACTATGTTTCTGAATACGGCTTTTTAATAACTAGACCTACCTTCCGTGAAGAGAGTATTGTTAGCCTTCTCACAACCTTCTGCTGTAGGTTAGTTTCGTCTTACCCTATGCCTAGGCCTGAAAAGAGCAATATTTTAATATCATAGATCTGTATGCTAGAAGGGATGCTAGAGGGTAAACAGAATATTTTTCCATTTGACAGACAAGGAAACAGAATTGACCCTGAATCAGAAGAGCTCCATATCCTTCTTCTTGGATGAACTGATCCAGATCCCTTTGGGGATGTCTTTCTGCACTTTTCCCCATAGTGTCAGCTTTTGGAACTCAAAGGTAGTAGACATCCCAGGGACAGAGTATTCAAAGCTTTATTATGTTAGAGATTGAAGTGAGGGCAGAGTAAGGAAGTAAATCCAGGATGCAGGAGTTTGGGTGGACATGCCAGGGCTGGTTTGTCTCTACCTACACTTGTGACGATTAATAAACAAAACAATTTCTGTTTTCCATAAGTCCTTTATTCATTCCAAAACACCTCTGCATGCCAAGCATGGAGATCCTAGGCCCAGAGTTAGGGTCAATCGCTGGCCGTTATAGGACTCTCAGCTTCAGAAACTCCCATGGCACACACATGACCGTGGTTTCTCATTAAAAACCCAAAGCAGAGGAGGATGGTTATATTGTACCAGTGTTGTCCAGGAACTCATCCTCCCATGGCTAACCAAACCAAACAGACTAATTTGTTTTAAACATTAATATAAGCAGGAAATCTACCATAAGACCTCCCGCTGGAGGGTAGGCTATTTGTAGTTTGCATCCAGAGAAGAACATACGAATATTTCTTCTGTCAACCTTTGCCTGCACCATATCTGCTGCTCTGCTTCTCTGGCCTCAGCCCCACACCGAGCCTGTTGAGGCGTGAAGCTGAGAGGTCAAGTGTCTCATATGGACCGAATCCCAGATGTCGCTTTCCTGTTCTCAGCCTGCAAGCCACTGAACCTTGCAGGGTGAAGGTTAGACTTAAAGTTCTTGGCGATGACTCTGTGTTCCTCGGAGCAGCCTCCTTCTCTCCCCATGTCCCTCTGGCCTGTACATGCCACCTGTCTCCCCAACCCTGCCCCATCTTATGACAATCCCTGCAAAAATAAATGAGCAGGGAAGATTATTAACTGTTTACCTGTGAACTCTGGCATGTTCTAAAAGCTGAGTTCTTGTGTCCAACAACCGAAGGTGAAGATGGTTTTGTGTATTTTGTAGAGTAGCAGCTGGAAATGGGCTTTCTGATTCTAGAAGAGCCCCATTGGCTGTAGATGAATGTAGCCAATATTTCTAGCAATTTTTCCTGGCCTCTCATTCTCCCTCCTTCTAAAAACTTCTTAGCCATGGCTTCCAGGTATAAAGTGACTAAGACACACCTTCGTTATTCTTGACCCAGGGCCCCAGGAAAGAGTTTCTGAGGCTTGACACAGGTGGGGTTTACAGCAAAAACATCACACAGTGAAGTGACAAGTTTAGAGGCAGTGGGAATCATTGAGGATTCCCATGTTGTGAGGCATGAGGTGAGTTGTAGTGTTGAGGGACCTGAAGAAGAAGTTAGAGGCACGGGGAAGGAAAAAGGGGCAGGATTTTGTTACTGATTGGATTTAGAGATTCAAGAATAAACAAGAAACAAATATGACTCTGAGGGTTTGAGCCTGAGCCATGGGAGAATGGAGGAACCATTGACAGAAGTTGGGAGGGATAAAATGGAACCAGTGCTAGAGCGATGAGTACCTGAGAGAAAAATTCTTGAATGTCACTAATATTACTAAACATGGATTTGTTGTACTAGCCGTGGTGGAACGATACCACAGTTACCTTCCTAAAAAGAAATCACAAGCCTTGACCTAGCTAAGGCAATTGCGCTGAGGGCTGAAAGAAAACAAAATAAAAAGTGTTTGTTCCCACCTCCCCTCTTCTCCTGGGCTTATAATCATTGACAGGTTACTACTGCTATGCATTTATAGCTTTTTGGAACAGAGCAAGATTCTTGGCCACCACCCAGGGAAGGCCGTCTAGCAGAGTGAGGCCACATGGAAAGTTTCAGTCCCAGGAAGGTTCATCCTGAGTCTTTCACTGATTTCACAAACACAATGAATTGAGTATCCTGTAGGCCAGGCCCCGGGCTAGGCCCTGGGGGGATAAGGTAAACAATACCAACAGAAGCCCCCCTAATCCCAAGCACAGTCAGCAGTCTCTTAAGACTTTTGTCTGGAAAGGCTGTTGGTCTGCTCTGGCCACCATCACAAATTACCATGGACTCGAGGCTGGAAATCTAAGATCAAGCTGTGGGCGGAATTGGTTTCTCCCAAGGCCTCTCTCCTTGGCTTGTAGATGATGTCTCCTCCCAGTGTGTTTGTGTCATCTTCCCTTCTTATAAGGACAGCAGTCATAGTAAATTAGGGCCCAACTGAGTAACCTCATTTTACCTTAATTACCTTCTTAACTGGCCTATCTCCAAATACAGTCACATTTTGAGGTCCTAGGGGGTTAGGACTTCAATATATGAATTTGTGAGGGTGGGACATGATTCAACCCATAGGAGGCTAGTCCTTGGCTGCCCACCTTGCCAGGAACCATTCTATGTAAGCAGCAGCCCTGTCCTGCCTCCTAGTCCTGAGGAAGTCCATTGCGTGGGCATGGGGAAGCCAGTGTGTCTGAGTTCGTATTAAAGATGCTCTGAGCAAGAAGAAAACCCATTCGCGGCATGGATAGGCCTGTCCCTCTATCCATGGATCTGTGCTCTTTGTCTTGTGCAACTTGTGGACAGAATAAATGGTGGTCTGGGCTTTTAACTCACACAAATGAAATGACTGGTGTGGTGTCGGTGTGTGTGAAAGAGAAGAGTCACTGGCTCCAAGTAAGCCAGACTCCTGCCCCTCAGCCCCCTCTCCAGTACACAGGACATGGGGGGCAAGGGCCCTTCCTGCTTCGACTTAGGGCCTGGAGGGTTTCTCTATCTCTGACTGGGTCCCTAGGTCCCATGTTACCCTTCGATGATGTACCCGCTCACTCATTTTGTGCTCTTCCAGCCGAGATTCTCTGTTATTTGATAGAACTGAGAAAAATCTCCATATTGACTGCAAAATCCAACTTTTACAGCTGTTTCCAGTTCTATTTAATGTGACAACAAGATCTTTCCCTGAGATTTCTTCCAGACTCAATTTTGAGATGAAGAACTTTCTTTTGCAACCTCTTCTCTGTATTGAAGTTACCGGAACCGAAGCGCAGAGGCATCTCAGGATTCTGTTCATGGAATTTCCCTGGACCAAACTGCACTCTTCTCTGATGGGATTTCCTGTGCTCAAGTACTTTGCACTAAACTCATGATAGAGTTTTCTCAGAGCTCACAGTTCTTTGTGACATTCTGAAATATCTTTACAACCCTTTCCATACCTACCCAGAGTTTCAGCCTGCCTGGGTGGTATGGAATCCAAATTCATGGCTCCATGACTCGGACACACGTTGGCACTAAGTCATTTTATCTAAGATGCAAATATACATGCTGACCCCAGCCCTAAACAGAACACATCTGGCGTGAACACGCCTCTGGTCGTAGAAGGGTGGGTGCATCTGCTGCAGGACAGTGTGTAGACGTGGGGAACATTTTCCTCTGGAAGAATAAGTCCCATAAGCTTACTGGATCATGTTCTTTGCTTTCAAATTCCGATATTCATGCCTGAATAGCTAACACAAACAGATCTTTTCCACGAGGGTTGGCAACAGTGCTTAAAAGTCCATAAAAAAAAATCAGACAATAGGTTGTTAACATTTAAGCCAAGTAGTAAAATGTTGGAAGAACCCCTGGTAAGCAAAGAAGTCATTCTGGGGCCCCAGTTGTTAAGCCAGTATGGGACACGCATGAGCTGTGGCTTGGTGTTAATGCTATTTTGACAAAGCTATTTTATACTTGATTGTTTAAGAAGGAAAAAAGCTCTGTCTTTGTAAAATTGAGAATGTCTTAACATGAGCACTCTAGACTGCATGACATGTGGGCCGAGGCTTCTCTTTCTCACATTTTGTTATCAGGGCAGTTCTTTGCAGGTTGGTGTCCCTGAAGAAGATGCTGAGATGGAGATCTGCCTGACTCTGGAATGCTCTCAGGATCAACATCCACGAGGGCAGAGGGAAAAGTTGGTGTGACGCAGTCACCAGAGTTCTCAGCTAATCCAAGGGGCATGGTCCATCAGAGAGATCTGAGTTGGGGCAAGGGGACCAGGCATAGATATCCTGCATTGGCTGTTGGCAATGTGCTTTCCCAGGAAGGAGGGTGACCTTGAGTGAGCATCTCTCTTGAGCAAAGTTAACTCTCAAAGAGGACTGTATTAATCCATTCTTGCACTGCTATAAAAAAAATACCTGAGACTGGGTAATTTATGAGAAAAGAAGTTTAATTGTCTCACAGTTCTGCAAGCTGTACAGAAAGCATAGAGGCTTCTGCCTCTGGGGAGGCCTCAGGAAGCTTCCAGTCATTATGGAAGGCAAAGCGGAAGCAGGCATCTCATATGGTGGGGGCAGAAGCAAGAGGGAGAGGGGGAAGGTGCCACACTCTTAAACAACCAGATCTCATGAGCTCTCACTCCCTTTCACCAGAACAGCACCAAGGGGGAAATCCACCTCCGTGATTCGATCACCTCCCACCAGGCCCCATGATTCAATCACCTCCCACGAGGCCCCACCTCCAACATTGGGGATTACGAGACAACCCAAGATTTGGGCAAGGACACAGAGCCAAACCATAACAAGGACTGACAGTATTGGGCAGTGAATTCTCCCTTTTTGAAGGGGGAAATTTAGGCAGTAGCACAGTATCCATGACATTCCCTATGTCTTATGAAGAATTATTGAGGAGTTTGTAGGATATACATAGATGTGCATATATATGAATACTAATGATAAAATTATGGCAGAAATCAGGAACAGAAATAATGGGAAACCTGACTACATTGGATTAAACACAGAGTGGCTTATTTTATATTATACAAAAGGAGGTCTGCAGGTAGGCACGCAGGAATGGGCTATCCAGGCATCTGCAACATCAGGGATGTAGGCTCGGCCCATCTTTCTACACACCATTCTCTTGTCAATCAATTGTCATGCTTATTCCCTTGTGGCTGCGGGATGGCTGCTCCTTCTAAGCAGGAATGAGGGCAGGGCAAAGGTGCAAAGGGCAACAAAAGGGCTTTCTTTTAGTGAGGTTTTGCTTTTTTTATTTTGAGAAGGGGACCTCTTTCTTGGGGACTTTTACCTGCAGCTCGCTGGCCAGCATCTTGTCACATGGCTGCTTTTAGTGATGAAAGAAGCTGAGAAATTTACATAGTAGTTTCAGCTGGGTACTTTGTTCCCCTAGCACAATTATGATTCTGTTATCCAGGAACAAGGGAAGCATATGAGACAGGCGACATCAGTATTGGCCCTCTGTCCCCTAGGGCAGATTGAGCCTCTGAATTAAGAATTTAGTGATTGAGGCTCAACCACATGAACTCCTTTTCCCTCTCTTCCTTCTCTTAAATGTATTTACTCTGCGCCTATGTGATCATATAAGAGGGTAAAGGAAAGGAAGTTGTTGAAGGTGCTTCCCAGACATCTGCTTGGGAAGCCAGCAACGCTGACCAGCCTGGCTAACATGGCAAAACCCTGTTTCTACTAAAAATACAAAAATTAGCTGGGCTTGGTGGCGGACGCCAGCTACTCAGGAGGCTGAGGCAGGAGAATCGCTTGGACCTGGGAGGTGGAGGTTGTAGTGAGCCAAGATCGGGCCACTGCACTGCAGCCTGGGTGACAAGAGTGAAACTCCATCTCAAAAAAAAAGAAAAAAGAGCGCTTAAGTCTGGCCGTGTTGAGGTTGAGGTCCTGGGAGACATCTGGGTGGAGATGCCCAGTAGGCCTACAGAAAACAGTTGTGAGACTGTGGAGAAAGCCCTGGGCTAGAGATACAGACTGAGAATCATCAGCCATATGACATTGTTGGAAGTGTGAGAAGATGGCCAAGAATGGTCTAAGAACATTTTCTTCATTAAATCAAATTCCACCTTTGCCATGCCTGAGGTGGTCATTCCTTTCTCATAACTTTCTCTGGGGCTTTCATGTCTATTCTGTCACTTGATACTTGCCATGGGCTTCCTAGTACAATTATAGATTCCTTTCCTCCCCAAATCATGTGAGCTCTGAGGTTGCCTGAGTCCTGTGAGCCTTCTCCTTATGCTTCTGTTTCACTCAGCATTCTCCAAGGTGTGTCTGTGCCTTGATGGCAGAAGATAGTGGGAAGGGGTGAGATCCAAGAATCCTGGCTAGAGCAAGGTGGGAGTCCTCGCAGAGCATGTTGGGGAGCTCCCTCAGATGACATGGCAAGCTCAGAAATAGAAGCCAGGACAGAAGTTCACTCTCCTGAGGCACTCAGTGGACTCAGGATTAGGGACTTGTGTGAAGAGGCTGTGGAACCTGAACCTCTGTCGTAGGGACAACACTGGGGAGGGGCTATGACTCAGGTGATTCCTGGGGCTCAGCGACAGCCCTAGGAACCTGTTGGACCCAGGCTGGGCCAAAAGCAGATGGTGACATGGTTTGAAGCCCTGTGAACTGGGCGTTGGGAGGCAGGTAGAGGGGTGTGGGGATGGATGAGGAGGACTGAGTGCACTTGGTATACCCTGTTAAGACTGTTCTGGAACTTGTGGCAAGACAGACAGGTGGCTGATCATGTGATTGGGGAAAGGGCCATACAGGGGAGGTGGTGCATCCCTTCCCATAGCTGCTGCTGCTGGCTTTGCCTCTCTCCCAGCCTCATCTGCTGCTACTGCAACTCCCCTCCTGCAGCTCTGCCTTTGGAGGCTGTGAGGACTTCTCAGTGACCATAGACCCTTTGGGCCCCCAAAGGAAAACCCACACTTCCCCTTTTGCAAGGATGTGAGCCTGTTACCCAGGACTTGGACACAAGAACATCTGAAGGATACTCTTGGGATTTGTACTGTGGCTCCCAAAAGATATAGGTCCACCAAGAATCTCAGAATGTGACCTTATTTGGATTAAGCATCTTTGTAGATGTCATTTAAATAAAAATCTCAAATTGGGATCATCCTGATTTAGGGTGGACCCCAAATCCAGTGAGGGGTGTTGTTGTAAGACACAAAGGAAAAGGAGCAGACACAGAGACACTGGGAGGAGAAAGCCATGGGAGAATGGAGGCAGAGCTTGGAGTGATGCACCTGCTACTAAGGAATGCCAAAGATGGCGGGAGCCACCAGCAGCTAGGAGAGAGGCGAGGAACAGATTCTCCCTCCAAGCCCCTGGAAGCAATGAACCCTGCTGACACCTTGATTTCAGACATCTGGCCTCCAGGACTGTGAAAGAAATGAGTTTCTGTTGCTTTGAAGTACCCAAAACTGTTACACTGGCCTTTAAGAAAAAAATAAAATAGGTTGGGCATGGTGGCTCACACCTGTAATCTCAGCACTTTGGGAGGCCGAGGCAGGTGGATCATGAAGTTAAGAGATCAAGATCATCCTGGCCAACATGGTGAAACCCTGTCTCTTCTAAAAATACAAAAATTAGCCAGGTGTGGTGGCGTGCTCCTGTAGTCCCAGCTACTCAGGAGGCTGAGGCAGGAGAATCGCTTGAACCTGGGAGACAGAGGTTGCAGTGAGCCAAGATGGCGCCACTGCACTCCAGCTTGGCGACAGAGCGAGACTCCGTCTCAACAAATAAATAAATAATAAAAATAAACCACCCAACTTGGGATCATTTGTTGTGGTAGCCCCAGGCAATGAACGCAGGGTTGTACCAGAAAATTCCTCATCATCCACCACTTCTGTGGCTCCTCTGACATTGTTAATGGGGGGCACTCTAACCCTTACTCTAATATTTGTTCTGAGTTTCTGTACTTGGTTTCTGTGTTTGCTGGCCCTTTATCTCTGGGGCACCTCTATGCCAGAGAAGCCTTTTGTACGAAGACTTTCGAAACTAGATCTTTTAGTGGCTGATCCTAACACCCAAGCAGAGATGGGCACAAAGACGAGGCTCCTAGCATGGCGCCTGCTACTGATAATCATATACAGTTGACAGTTTTCAGAGTGTCCTCGCATATATCATTTCATCCTCAGAGCAACTCCATAAGGAAGCAGGTCAAGAACAGTTACTTGTTTTACCCAGGGGAAAATTGAAGCTTAGAGAACACAGAACGCTTTTGCTCGTCCCATAATTTGCTAATATATTTATGATGGAATTGGAGGGGACCAGGTTGTTTCTTTCTCTTGCATTAGTTAGAAATGTATTTGGCAACAAGTATCAGAACTATTGAAATTTCTGATGGTGGCTTAAAGAAATAAAGTTATGCTTATCTCAGAAAATAATCATCAGAGGAGGCCAGGGCAGGGCTGGTGTGTGACCCAAACATGGCACCCTCCCATTGCTCAAGGTTGTCTTCCCATTGCTCAGCACAGAGAGCTCTCCTTCGTAGTTGCCTATCTGTTTTTTAGTGTGACTGCTACACCCTCAGGCTATCCAGTAGAGAGAATGGGAAGAAGGAAGAGGGCTGTAGAATGAAGAGCTTTCTCCTAACAAAGCTCTGCCCTTTGGCTTTAGGCCTCTTCCCCAGTGACGTCTGCCTACACGTCACCAGTCAGAATTGTGTCTTGTGGAGGGTTGCTTCCCTAAGGAACACACATGTGGAGAAAGGGATGAGTATTAGAGGGAAAAACTCTTCAGGGTTACCATTTCGAATATGTTTTGTTTCCTGAACTGCTTAGGTTGATACTTGATGCAATTTTCATTTCACTTGTCAAGTCTTACAGAGAACTGGTCACTATTTTTTTTATTTTTATTTTTTATTTATTTATTTTTGAGACAGAGTCTTGCTGTCGCCCAGGCTGGAGTGCAGTGGGGCGACCTCGGCTCACTGCAGGCTCCGACCCCCGGGGTTCACGCCATTCTCCTGCCTCAGCCTCCCGAGTAGCTGGGACTACAGGCACCCACCACCTTGCCAGAGAACTGGTTACTATTATTGTTAGTACTATTAGAATAGTCACCGTAGTAAGAATGATGATGAAAAATGTGATCAATTTCCACCTGCTCATCAGACTCTTTTTTCCTAATCTTTAGCAACACTGTATGTAGGTGGGAACAAAAACAATAAATACACTGCTGATTTTAATGTGAAATGTTCAAATCTCTGACATTTTTAACCTCTAAAGAAGGAGAACACAAGCTTTATTAAGGGCAAATATTTTTGTTATGTTGTTTAAAAAGTAGTGTCCTGTGCCCTTGGCTCATTAGAACAGCAATAAAAATGTAATAGGAAGGCTATTTTGTTTTCTGCTGGGCGCTGTCATTTGCTTTCCTGTGAAAATTTTGGATGCCAAACTGAAATTCTGAAGAAAGTTTGTGCTCTGAAAATAAAATTACATCTTCCTGGAGACCCATGGGAACAAGCAGGGGATGCTCGGCTGGGCCCCTGTCAGTGACAGCTGCCATTCTGCCTGTGCCGTTCACAGATGATGAAGTTACACAGGGTGGGCTGGCTCCCAATTGTTTCCTCCAGAGAAAGATCATTTCTTGGCCTCTGAGCAGAGGTGGGTTTGCCATGAAGGCCACATGAAGCTTCAGCCTGGGGGCCCCTCACTTGCAGTGGCCTGCTTTCTGTGCAGAACCTGCCAATGTCTACATAAGTCCTGTGTTTCTGACAGTTTGTAAGAGGAATCCTTTTTAATTTTATTAAAGAGGGTCCCCCAGAGTGTCTAAAAGTCCAGGTTCTACCCGGGATGACATTGTCATCTCTGCATCTGGGACAACATTGTTGGCAAAAATTTCCCAAGATGCAGCAAACGTTTGCCTTTTCTCCTCCCTGTACCTCTGGTCCCCAACACAGAGCCTTTTTCTCCCCATGGCGTCTACACCTGTGGACTAGAAAAGCTCTCTGGGCCAGGCCGGAGAGGCCTTCAGCCCTCCATGGCTGATTTTGAGGTGCTTTCATACTACAGAGGCATGAACAGACAGCTGCTCTACGGAGTGTTGACAGAAGAAAGCCAGGTCGGGGAAATCTTTGCCCCTAAATGATCAGAAAAAAAGGCCAAAAATACATCTTTTAACATGAGTGAAGTTTCTCTGGGAAAACTGCTTTGAAACCTCAAGCTAAGGGTGGATTCTCCTATCCCTGTGGTCCCAGACATCCTGACCCTACTGGTCTCGTCAGACCTGGCTCATTAGAATGACAGTCCCTGCTTTGATGTTTCATTCCCCGTGCTGGCCCATGAGCTCCTCGGAGGTACTTAACTCTGATCCTCTCTGTGCCCAAGACCAGGGCTCCCCAGGGTGGCTGCTGAACAGCAGACCCTAAAACTGTTTGCTTAACCCTCTCCATCTCTCTCTTTCTCTCCTCTCTACTCCTTCCTCTCTCTCTTTCCTTCTCTTCTCTCTCTTCCCACCCCTCCTCCACATACAATTCAAATATGTGCTTATAAACATGGAGGCTGGGAAGAATTTTAATATTTAAGCCTAACTTCTGTGTTCATTAGACAAGAAGATGAAAAGAGAAGAAAGGGGCATTGAGACCCCCTTTTCTTTCTATTTCAGCAGGAGCAGCGTAGCGTGTGCGTGCGCGCGCGCACACACACACACACACACCCTTCTTCTAAAACAGGTGGTTTAGGCAAAAGGCTACCGACAGCCTGGCATCTCTCTGGTGAGGCTGCGATAACGGGGACCTCCTTGTACATGTTCCTCTGTGGGGTGTGGCACAGCATCAACCTTCGAGTTGCCACTCCTGGGGATTCCTGGCAGTGTGTGACTTTGAGGGAAGTGAGGCGAGGATTCCTGCCCTCTGCTAAGCCACCCTCACTCATGTTCTCCCCCAATCAGAGGTGCATTTCTCTGTGTGTGTTTTTCAGATTTGAGTCCTGCTTTCAAGATATAAATATTCTACCTCAGTTACCCATTCATGCCTCAGCAGGATATTTAAAGGGATAAGATCTTGGAGGCCCAGAGGACTGGAGACAGAGAAGGAGGGGAGGCAGCAGCCAATGTGCCTGCTCCAAGAGTGCCCAGGACAAGTCCTGGGTGGTGCCTCAGTTTTGTGGGGGCCCAGGCTCACACCCCCAAAGCTCCCAGCCCTGGCAGATGCAGCTGTCAGTACAGCCTGGCTGAGAGCAGGCCTGGGCTGGGAGGAGTCACTGGAGGTCAACACATGGCTCCTTGTGCACTTTGCTGGCTTCTCTGCTGGGCTCAGCTGGAGGTGACGCTTGGTGACCAAAGACAGCACCGCGTCTCTGAGTAAGCCCAGCTCAGGAATGCAGGATGAAGGGGGGCTGCTCTCACTTGCCCAGGGAGAGGCCTTGTGGAGGAATCAGTAAGTCAGCAAGTATTTGTTGAGCATCTATTATGTGCCAGGTGTAGGCTAGTCCTTGTGAGTAAGGCCACAAATATCATCACTCTCTGTGGGTCCTAGAAACCTCTTAGCTCACAGGATGCCACACAGTCAGCCCCAGGCAGGCCAGTGTCACAAGGCATCCCTGGGAGGCTGGGCTAGAGTATGAGAAGCTGAGGTCAGAGGGCTGGAGTTTGAGTAGAGGAAGCGGACACCTGGCCTGCGCTCTTCCCAGGCGGCTCAGGCTCAATGATCTTGCAGCCAAGCATCCGCTGTGCCCAGCTTCCGCAGGTGTCAGATTAACCTGGCTTCTGAATTTTTTTGGATCACAACTCTATATGCTGCCTACTCAGATCTTATTTTCTGCTCACATAATAATAATGTCTCCCAACAATTAAAAAAAAGCAAACAGGAAAAAACCCGAGTCCCAGCGAACTCTGAAAAATCACCTGTAACAATACACATTAGTTACACCCGGAACTCCATCAGACTGTGAATTTGTCAGTCCATTTTAGGGGCTGCCTACACACCTTATTTTTATTTCTGCAAAATTGGAATCAACCCTGCTCCATAGGATTTTCATGAGGATTAAATGAGATAATTGACTTTAAGCTCAGGGCTTGGAGTATGATTAGCCCTTGATAGAATGTAGTCAATAAGATAATAATTCTATTTGCTAGAGTTACTAATAAAAATTGCTATATGCCCAAGGAGGGCAGAACTGAAGGAGAGGGCCACCCAGGGAATTTCTGAATTGATGTAAGATTTTCTTGATAGAGCCAGATATGACCGGCTTGCCCACTTCAGGGATTTCCAGGGGTACAAAACCAGCTGGCTGCTGAAATGACGCACTTGCAGGCCATTGTTTTCTTATAAGGTGTGTGCAGTTTGAACTGGGGGAGAAAAAGCATTCCTTGTTCATGTTCTGGGAAAACTGAAATAGAGCAGCAGATCTTGATTGTCTGGACAAAGCTCACTCCCTTATCCATTCCCCAGACTCCTGACCCCACCCCAGGCAGGAATATCTTCTGAAACCCCTTTTCTTTTAGAAAAAAGGATGGAGGGTTGGAGAGAGTCCTGTTAACCCTGGCTTGGAGAGCAGTGGATTCTAGAGGTCCCTGGGAGGCAGTGGACCAAGCAGGGCTTCCATGGGCCTCAGCTGAATTAAAGGAATGTGGGCCCCGCAACCTCAGGCAGGAGCAAGGCAAGGCCGCTCCACAGACAGGTGTCTGCTTTACCTGGAAGGCAGGGCCAGCGCACGGTGACTTAATCTGTCTCCTGCTGACACTCTCTCAAACCGCTGACCCTGAGCAGCCAGGTGGGTGTGAAAGTCAGGGCCCTGCGAGGTCTCCAGCCACCCCGAGTGCCTGCCTGGACTTGAAGCCTTTGGCCCGAGCATTCAACGTTTGGCTTTGAACTTGACTGCCTTTGTCTATGATGATGAGTCTGACATACCTTTGCCTTCATGTCAAATATGTACTTATAAACATGGATGCTGGGAAGAGTTTTAATAGTTTGAGCCTGACCCTGTATGTTCATTAGAAAAGAAGATGAAAGGAGAAGAAAGGGGCTTTGAGACCCCCTTTTCCTTTCATTTCAGCAGCAGCAGCCCAGCACCTGGCTGGTCTGGACAATTGAGTGTGTCATGTGGGTTATGGATTTGACCATAATGTTGCTGCATTTTTTTCTCAATTTTTTTTTCTACTAGTATTTACTAATGACCACCGGTGTGTCAGGCACTGCTCTGGGCACCGGAGGATGCCTGGCCCTGTGACGGCCCTGAGAGAGCTCACGCTGTCTGGGCCCAGTGGCTTCCTTAGCACTGGGCATCTGTTGCACCCTTACCCCTTGGTGAGATTCCCAACACTTAGCTTCCTGCCTTTCTTTTAAATATTAATTCTGAAGCAGACTATGAAGCAAGTGGCTAATGTTCCCATGGGGCTGATAAACTGGTTATAAGGAAAGTTCCCAAAGAACAGCTCCAAAATAATCCGAGCAGTGATGACCTGGTTTGAATGAGCCTGTAGCCATCTGTGCTGACTCCCAGGAAGGCCTGTTTATTTAGAGGCAGGAGTTCTGGTGTGTTTGTCAATAAGCAGAATGACAGCTGAGCCTCACTGCCTCATTAGGCACACCTTGTCCAGGTCAAAGCCCCTCGCGCTGTGTGCCCTGAAGGACTCGATGGTGGAGCTGGAGGCTTCTTTCGTAGGATGGTATTTCCCCGTCACATGCTGATCATTAGCTGGCGCTGAGAAATGTTTGTCACATACTCTTAAATTGCAATCATATTTTAATATCAGGACTGGGTCTAGACTTAATTTAAGTGATGTCTTCAATGTATTCTTTCCTTGATAAGTGATAGATTGAGGACACAAATAAGCTACTCGTCTTCTTTTTACCCTGAGCACTACCCTGGCAATGAGGTAAAAACCAAAGCTAATTGAATGAGTGGCTGAATCATATATGAAGGAGAGACAGTGCCCATTAAACTCATTTTGCATAGAAGTTTTAAAAATAACATTTACCGGGCAGGAGAATTGCTTGAGGCCTGGACTTTGAGACCAGCCTGGGCAACATAGCGAGACCCCATCTCGACAAAAAAATTTAAAAAAATAGCTGGGCATGGTGGTGCATACCTGCAGTTCAGCTACTCAGAGGCTGAGGTGGGGGAGGATCGCTTGAGCCCAGGAGTTTGAGATTGCAGTGAGCTATAATTGTGCCATTGCACTGCAGCCTGGGCGACATAGTGAGACCCTGTCTCAAAAAGAAAAAAGGCAATTTAGTTGTGTTATTAGGTATTCAAATTGAATTAGTAATTCAAATGAACTCCAGAAATATTTAGGATAAGCAAAAAGAAGAAAATAATTGCCCTTGTAAAGCAATCCTTTCCTACTGTTTTCTAGGTTTCTCTGGGATGTATATGTGCACATGTGACTTTGTGCCTGTGCCTGTGTGTCATGTGAGTGCATATTTCTCTTGCATCCTGTGTTGAGTTTAAGAGGGATCTAGATGTGAGTACCTGAGCCAGGGTGGGGAGGCTTGCCAGACACCTGTTTGCATGAGGAACAAGACAGGCGTGGGCTGGGAACTCACCCTGAACATACGCAGGCCCAGGTGTGTATTTGACCTGGCGAGGGAGTGGCTCTGTGCGTACTGGGGAAGCCCAGTTTTGGTCCTTGTAGCCTGAGTTAATGTCTCCTGGTGATTACTTTCAGAAGGGCTAGGTGGGAGGCACATTCTGGGCTGGGGACGGTGTGAGGAATCAGGGTGCCTGGGAAGTGCACAGGGTGATGTAAGATTCACAAATAAATGAATGAGAGATGGTGCTGTGTTCAAAAGCGTGTGCGTGAAACAAGAAGGCTCATGCATGTGGGAGAGAGGAGAGCACGGGAATGTGGAGCTGTCTGCTGGGGTGGTCAAGGCCCTTCTCTCTTGGGTGAGGTTCCCCATCTCCTATTGCCTGTGGGCCCTGGAGATCCCTGAGCACTGTGGCAGAGAGTGCTGAGTGATGGTCCTGCTGGAAGATGTGGCCGGATCTATAAAACAGGCCAGGCTAAGCAAAGGCTTTCAGTGTGAAGACGTGAGCTAGAGCTTCCAGAAAAGTAAGGCTTGGCTGCTGCCACATTTCACTTGAAAAAGACAAGAAGTTCAGGTTGCCACATAAGCCAATGATGGACACTCAGTTTGAACCCTGCTTTGATAGGATCATGTCCCCGAGACCCCCCAATAATGGCAACCTGGGGTGAGTTGCCTCACCTCATCAGGCCTCAGCATTCTCATCTATGAAGTAAAACTTGGAATAAATGTTCTTTGAGTCTTTTTTCCACTGGAAAGTTTGTTCCTCCCCTTCTCCCAACCCCTCCTCATCTCCTAAGCCTCATTTTCCACACAGCTCTCCTAGGTCCCCTCAGCTGACCTTGGAAATTCTTCCTGGGGACCTCGGTCAAAGGGAGAGTTGCCAGAAGCTTGGAGGTCTACCACCCCCACAAAGAATGAAAATAGGGTGTTGTGTGGAAAGAGAGGAGGAGGAGGAAAGTAATTAAAGTTAATTATGGAAATAACAAGTTAGAAAGATACCCTAAGAGGAGAAAAATCCAGCCCCCATTGCTTGGTGGGTGAGGAAGTCATTCTGGTTTGGAAGTCCAAGTCCCCTAGAGAGGTTTGCGGGTGACTAGGGAGGGTCAGAGAGCAGCCTAGAGGTTTTTATTTTAAGCCACAGTGGTATCACCAATTGTTTGAAGGATTGCGGACCAGGGTAGAATAATATTTACAAAGCTAGCTGGGTAAACCCCATGTTGGCGGCCTCATTCCTCCAAAACCGAGGCCACTTCTAGAATTCCCTTTTCTCAAGTATAAGGGAAGAGGAAGGTTTTTATTTCAGTCACAAGTGGATTAAAAATACATTAAACACAAATTGCTACAGCATATTAATCACTGATAATCAGTTCATTGATGTCTTATTGCTGCAGAGATATTTTAAGAAAGGGGGGACTTTAGTGATGACCTAGACGTAGTTTCAGAAATTTCTTAAAATGAAATAAGATGCAGTCACAAAAAAGCAGATAGAGCAGCTCTGGTGAGGCCCAGCACAGAGGCCCCCACAGCAGGGCCCAAGGCTTGTCTGGGAAATCTGTAGACCTAGGTTAAGCTCAGTTCCAAACTTAATTGTGTAGCCCACCCCTCTCATTGATTCAAAAGCATTTTTTTTTTTTTGAGACGGAGTCTTCCTCTGTCGCCAGACTGGGGTGCAGTGGCATGATCTCAGCTCACTGCAACCTCCGACTCCCTGGTTCAAGCAATTCTCCTGTCTCAGCCTCCCTAGTAGGTGGGATTACAGGCATGTGCCACCACGCCCAGCTCAAAAGCATTTGTCGAGCACCAATAGTATGCCATGTCTGTTGGAGCTTAAAAGAAAAAATTAATATGTCAGCCATTCTTATTGATGTCCCCTTTAACCATATTTCCATAAATCTGGCATGAGCTCTGGTGGTTAAATCTGTTCAGACCCTCAGGCAGGAGGCCTGGGTAAAGTGATGAGTTGAGTCTTCTTTGGCCCCCTGCAACAGGGACTTGGCAGCTGTTCCCAGAAGAATTCACGGGCATGCCACAGTCCTGGGTGGGGAAGGACACAGGTGAAATAGGAATACTCTAGGAGACCAAGAACATGAGTGTGGTCTGGGTCATCCCTGGCCTGCGTCTGTGAGTCTTCCTTTCTATTTTCACTCCCCAAGCCAGGACTTTCTCCCTCCGCTCTTACGAGGAGCACGGCTACAGCCGCTAACTCACCTCCTTGCCTCACACACCTCCGGTTCCTTCTTCCTATTGTCACCAAAGGAACTCTGCAGCAACAGAAATCTCAAAACAAATCCATAAGCCAAAAATTAACAGTTATGCTTGTTGGGGGAGAGAGAGGGAGAGTCCTTTGATGCTGCCACATTGCCTATGCCATAAAGCTGAGATTCCTCACCGTGATGGTCGATTGTGTCCTTCAAAATCTGACTCATCTAAACTCCAGCTTTGTGGGATTCCCTTTGTGTGTGGAACACACCATGCTGTTCCCCATCTCTGTGATGGTGTTCATGCCCTTCCCTCTGCCAATAATGCCCTTCTAGCTTCCTTAGTGAGTCTCTGTCCTGCTTCCAGACTTAGCACAAATGTTTCCTCTGCTATGAGCCCTTCCATGGTTTCTCCAAGCAGAGACGATCGTTCTTTCTTCTGTGTTTCCACTTAGAGTGTGCATAGTCCTCCTCCATACCAACCATTTTTACTCTAATTATCTCTTTCTATGGCCGCCTTACTCCCCTGACAGGAGCGCCATCCATCATGGCCAGTGTTCTACGATCCTGTATCTACAGTGCCTAGAATATGGTGGACGCTTACCAAAAAAATACATTTGTTGAATAAATGAATAGTCATCTCTGGTATAAAGCCAACAGAGACACACTCAGGGATTTCTATTTTTTTTTTTTTTCAAAAAAAAAATGACAGAATCACGTTTTACCTTCCACATATTTGCTTTTGCAGCAGAATTTAAAGATTACCAGTTTATCAAGGACAAGAACAAAAGGAACTCATGACACACAACCTCCCAATGGTTGGACCAGGCCATTGGATTCAGATATATGTGTGTACATGTGTCTATGTGTCCTTACATCCATGCATGCTTGTGTGTATATGGGTGGTGTGTGTGTGTGTGCATGTTTGTGTGTGCATGCCTTTTGCTGCCTGGGAATGCTTTTCTTTTAAGATATTCTTGGCATTTGGTTTCTTCTAGGGCCCTTTCCCTATTTTTGGTAGAGGAAGTTTCCATTTTCCTTTTTTTTTGGCCTTATTTTTCCCATATGGAATCTTTCTCTAGACCTTCATAAACTGGATTGTTGGCAGTGAACCTCTGCTAACTCTTTCAAACTAATAATTGGGTAGAGAGAATTAAAAATTCCACCAAGTTTAAATATACATATATGAAATCTATAGCCCTTCCAACCCTTCTTAATGGGAATAAATGAAAAACTCTATTTTTTTCCACAGGAGACAAAAAACAAAATGAAGATACAGCTATTTTTTTCCAGATTGTTTTTCATTAGAAAATGGATATGTGAGGGAGTGGCAGTTAAGAACTGAATTGTGGGCCAAAAAACTTTTTAATATTCCTGTGTGTCTGTAACTCTGTAAGAGGACAGAGCTAAAATCGGCAGTTTCTTCTGAGTGCTGCATGAAACTGACATCCTTGGGCTCCATTTAGCGCTGGTTCATAGAAGCACAGCACATGGGTTTGAGAAAGAACTCAAAGGAACAGTACAGAGACAGAGACTCAGCATCCAGGGAAAAGAGGGAGAGAAGAGGCCAAATAACCTCCAGGCAGCAGGCCAATTTCTGCAGCTAACTACTTTATAGTTCCCCCTTTGGCCTTCGTGTGGCTCATGGTGCAGTTAAAATGATCAGGGACATTTTCATGAAGTAGTCCTTTTCCATGCAGAGACATTCAGAGCTGCGCTGGAAAGTCAGAGGCTGTAGGAGCAAAGTGACAGTCGTAGCTTTGTTCACCAACTAGCAGCAGTGCATGAGAAATCCTCAGATGAGTGACAACTCTGTCTCCCCCACTCCATGAAATCTGGAACCTAAGGGAGCCCCAAATAACATGAGCAGAAGCATGTCAAGCATAGCTGCAACAGATCATGGATTTTCTTGGTTCCTTTTGATTTCAGAAGGGGGAACCTTAACCTTGCCCTCTTCTTGCATGAGTTCCATCTATGGAAATGTGTTCATATTTATCTCCTTTTGCCTCAAAATAGACCCAATTGAAATGGCAACTTCTGGATCTGGCCTGATGAGAGGAATTAGCTTTAATAGTTTTTTTCTTTTTCTTTTTTTTTTTTTTTAACTTTGGAATCTAAAAACAAGAAAATGAACCCTGCTGTCACCGAGGCCCCTCCAATATTACCCTTCAAGGCTATTTTCCATTACTCAGTGAAAAAGGAATGGAAATGTATTTTGTTAGTAAAGGAAGATTGATGAGATCTTAAACTCTATTTGCAGATTTGTAATAGTCTTCCAAAAATCCCTGTGCTCAAAGTAAAATTATGGTTTTCTTCCCTGTGACCAGTTTTGAGAGAATCATAGAAGGTTATGCCTGGATGAAACCTTAGAAATCAAACAAATCCCTCATTTACAAATGAGGAAACTAAGGTCCAGAGAGGTTAAGCCCAAGGACACTGAGCTAATTAGTGGAACTTGAGAGAGAATGAAGAGTTGCATTTTCTTTCCAAGGAGGGCCTGATGGCTTCATTTTGTGGGTGTGCATTGTAAGTGTTTTGTGTGGTGACACCAGAACTTTTTAGCAGAAAAGGAATTCTTTGAAATGTGAAGCCAATTCTCTCCCTGCCAAGATACTTAAAAAGCAACAGCAATGAGCTAGGACATCTGTCTATCATTGGGAATTTGGGAGGCAAATATTTTCACAGAACCTAACTGTTCAAACAAACACGAGTAGCAAATATCGTCTCAACTCCAGCTGAGCCATTAAAACTTGGACAAGAAAAGCAAGGGGAAATGGAAATAGAGGGTGGATAGGAAATCCAGGGCTCCAGGATTCTTGTATGAATTACATGAAAAATGAAGTTTGAGTCATTCAAAAATACATGAAGTCCTGCACCATGATCCCATAATTGTTGGTTTCAAGGAAAGAATATGAATTCATAAGTCTCTCCTTTGGAACATAGGTTCATGGTGAGGAATTGGCAGAGCTGGCCTATACTTAGAGGATTGGGCAACCTGAGCCAGGAAGAGTGCTGCTTTTCCCCTGAAGGGCAGGGGTGGGCTCAGAATTGTCAGAGGCCATGAGCTGGACCTGCAGGTTCTAAAATAGCTTTTAGCTGTACTTAACTGGGAAGGGGGGACCTCATCAGGGAGTGGTCGTCGATGGGAAAAATGCTGGGATGGGAGCAAGAATGGCAAGGCCAAGCCATTAGCCTGAAGTAAGACAAGGGTGAAGTGAGGGTGCAACACAGAGCATGGGCTTAGGTCTGTTCCATTCATGGGGAGTTAGTGGGTGATATGGTTTGGCTGTGTCCCCACCCAAATCTCATCTTAAATTGTAGCTCCCACAATTCTCATGTGTCATGGAAGGGACCCGGAGGGAGGTAGCTGAATCATGGAGGTGGGTCTTTCCTGTGCCATTCTCATGACAGTGAATAAGTCTTACGAGATCTGATGTTTTTTTTTGTTTTTTTTTTTTTTTTTTTTTTTTTTGAGTTGGAGTCTCGCTGTGTCCCCCAGGCTGGAGTGCAGTGGTGCAATCTTGGCTCACTACAAGCTCCACCTCCCGGGTTCACACCATTCTCTTGCCTCAGCCTCCTGAGTAACTGGGACTACAGGCACCCACCACCATGCCTGGCTAATTTTTTGTATTTTTAGTAGAGACAGGATTTCACCGTGTTAGCCAGGATGGTCTCAATCTCCTGACCTCGTGATCTGCCTGTCTCAGCCTCCCAAAGTGCTGAGATTACAGGCTTGAGCCACTGCGCCCAGATGAGATCTGATGATTTTATAAGGGGGAGTTTCCCTGCATAAGTTCTCTCATTTTCTCTTGTCTGCCACCATATAAGATGTGCCTTTCACCATCCGCAGGATTGTGCAGCCTCCCCAGGCACGTGGAACTGTGAGTCCATTAAACCTCTTTTTCTTTATGAATTACTCAGTCTCAGATATGTCTTTATCAGCAGCATGAAAATGGACTAATGCAGTGGAAAAAGGCGAGGTGGGGACAGGTAAATCAGGCTTTTGACTTTAAGACTTCAAGTGCTTTTCAGATGAGAGATGTGTTAAGGGGAAGGTCTTCCATCCCAGAGCAATCCTTTGATCATCCTCATACACCTTCCCAAAAGGTGTGCCATGACCACACCATGGCCGGGAAGACTCCCTCTAGAACTGGTGAAAATGGGAGCCCTTTGGGAGCAATATCCTCTGAACCTGTTATACCCTCTAGGGTGTGAATGGAGTTTTGACACAACAGGCATGGAAATAAACCTGATTCTCCTCTTCTTTGCATGGAAAAGCTGTGTTCTTTGTAGCTGGAGGAGCAGAATTCTTTACTACCCCTTTCAAAATATTCTTGCCTAGATATGAGAGGATCATCTCCACTAAAAAGTTAAAATGAGTAGCAAACTTATAGTGAGTAGCAAACTTCAGGCTTATATGGGGAATATAAAATAGCCTACATGGTTGACTTGAATAACTCCCTAAAAAAAATAGCTTCCCCTGGCACAACAGTTATCGGAATTCCATCATTAGGGGTACATTCTTTAGTATCCACTGTAGCCTGAACAGTGCAGCTCTCTTTTAAAATGCAAAATACTGCTGGGAATAAGCAATACATAAAATCGTTATCTTTTCAGTGTAAATTAATTCACTAGTTCAGGAGCTCAGAGATGAATGACAGCTCTTGGTGAGGACTGGAGAGGAAGGAAAACTGAGAGGTTAAAAGTAAGGGGCAATGTTTGAGAGGGAGAAGACACCACAGGTATATTGATTTTCCCATCACGGTAGAGGACAGTCCTGGGAATCAGTGTCACTTATCTGGTTTTGATAAAACATAGAAGGACATGAGCAGACTCAGCAGACTCAGATGCCAGGTAACATCTTGTGTGTCCAGGGAAAGGCCCAGAAGACAGAACCGGGTCCTCCCGGTGGGTTGCACTTTCATTAAACAGAGTCACCGTGCATTCACACAGTAATCTACACTTTCCAATGTACTTCCATAATTGATATTTTACTCCCTCCCCAGAGTACTGTGATGGAGTAGAAGGTAGCACTATAAGAGCAGCAAATTTTATGGAAGATGAAACTCAGCAGCTCATGGAGGTTAACTGACTTTCTTGACATCGTAATGTCAGAGGTTCCCTGACCATTTGATGGATTCCTAGGAGATTTAAGGATGAAACTGGTGGTGGTGGGGTCCATAAGTCACTGAAATGATACTTAAAATTTGCTTTTTGCAGGTGTGTACATGTAATTTTATTGAAGAGATTTTCACTGCATTCTCAAAGTAGTCATTGAACATCAAAAGCTTAAGACCTCCAGGCTTTTCAGTGTGTAACTGGAGAGATATGAAAAAAACTGGCCAACCACAACCCTTGTGGGAAGAGAGTGGGGCCCACATGTGAAGTGAAGAGTTCAGGATGAGAGTCACAGTCCCTCTCTGCCCAACATAGCTTAAAAGGCCCTTTCACCAGCAGCAGCGATATCACTATGTCACTACACAGCCATCAAACTCCCATCTTCATCACTTGTTCAGAGGACCCTGCGTGGGAACTCTCCGAGTGCTCACACACCTGCCTGGTACAGTGACAGCATTCCATCACATGTAAGCCTAACTTTAAGAAAACCAGATTATAAAAAATCATTTAGCCTCTAGTCCCAGCTACTTGGGAGGCTGAGGCGGGAGGATCACTTGAGCCCAGGAGTTCTGGGCTATAGGACGCTATGCTGGTTAAGCATCTGCACTAAGTTCAGCATTACTATGATGACCTCCCAGAAGCAGGGACTACCAGGTTGCCTACAGAGAGGTGAGCCAGCTCAGGTCAGATACAAACAGTTAAACCTACTGTGCTGATGAGTAGTGGGATTGCACCTGTGAATAATCACTGCATTCCAGCCTGGGCAACATAGCAAGACCCCATCTCTAAAATAAATAAAAATGATAAATTTTAAAAATCATGTAAATGATAAATATGAGAGTTGGATAATTTTCTACTTTACAAAATGATGCAACATATTTTTCTGAAGCAGTTTTAGGTATAAAGTGTTAGTTTATAGGATTGTCATGCCTGTTGCTTACTTAGAAATATTTGACAGTGGCCAGGCACGGTGGATCACGCCCGTAATCCCAGCATTTTGGGAGGCTGAGGTGGGCAGATCACGAAGTCAGGAGATCAAGACCATCCTGGCCAACATGGTGAAACCCCATCTGTACTAAAATACAAAAAATTAGCTGGAGTAGTGGTGTGCGCCTGTAGTCCCAGCTACTCAGGAGGCTGAGGCAGGTGAATTGCTTGAACCCAGGAGGCAGAGATTGCAGTAAATTGAGATTGCACCACTGCACTCTAGCCTAGCAACAGAGTGAGACTCCATCTAGAAAGAAAGAAATACTTGATAGTATCTAGTGTGATACTCTGTGTGTTACTTTAGCTTAGGTGAACTTCATGTGCCAATCAAGAACGCCTCTCACGGGGTGGCCAGGCAGGATTACATCAGAAAGGCCAGACACGTCTTTTACAAGCCCTCCTTGTTCAACTACCATTACTTTACTTATTCTTACATAAGATGTAAACAATGGGTTTTTATTGATGAAATTGGTGTCTTGGTAGTTAGTTTTCATTGGCAAAATTAAATGAATTCAAGATGCTTAGATTAGAGCTTAGAGGTCCTCCTTCCTTCTTGAATGAAGAGCACCTCAGAATCCACTCAACCATGGATCTGTTCCCTTTGGGGATATTTTCTTAGCTTGAGCCCCAGTTAGTCTTACAGCCATTGGTTAAGAGATGAGATAATGCAGATGGCAATGTTTTGAATCTTGCCAAGAGTTGTTGCTGTGTCTGTGGTGAGCAGACCTTTTACAGGATATGCTTGGAGCACCTAAACAGAGAGCTGAGAGCTGGCACTCCAAGTTTACATGACTGCTTGATGAACTGTTCTGAGCTTGTTTTGGTCAGGGACTTGCTTTTTTTATTACCTGCTAACAAGATGGTAGAGGAAAACTAATTATTTGCCCACTCCAATTTTCTTGAAGCCTACTGTGATCTACCAAACCAAAGCAAACCAAACAAAACTCCTGAAGTTGGCCATGACCAAATTAAAATTACGTAGTTTGCAATAATGTTATTTTTCAGAGGGTCATTAATCATACACATGTAATATAGAATTTGCCTATGTGGATTCTCAACTTTTTTTTGCTCCAGAGATAGTATGAGGGAAAAGGCTACCATGGAAGAGGATTGAGGAAGAGGATTTCTTCCTCCAATGAGGTTTAGGAAGAGGAAACGAAAGGCAAGTACAAGAAGACAGCTCGGGGTGAAGGTCCTGGTGAGGTTTGCAGACTGTAGATGAAGATCTGACCTAAAGCACTGGTGAGGAGTCCAGAGGGATGGGTTCCTTGTCTCTGGAAGGAAAGAATGAAAACATTGGAAAGACACGCACTCCTCCCCTATAGAAGAGTTCGAGAAAGAAAGTGATAGCTTCAGCCAGGCGTGGTGGCTCATGTCTGTAATCCCAGCACTTTGGGAGGCAGAGATGGGTGGATCACTTGAGGTCAGGAGTTCGAGACCAGCCTGGCCAACATGGTGAAACCCTGTCTCTACTAAAAATACAAAAATTAGCTGGGCATGGTGGCAGGTGCCTATAATCCCAGCTACTTGGGAGGCTGAGGCAGGAGAATCACTGAACCCAGGAGGTGGAGGTTTCAGTGAGGTAAGACTGTGCCATTGCATTCCAGCCTGGGCAACAAGAGCAAAATCCCGTGTCAAAAAAATAAAGTCATAGCTTCATTATTTCTTTATTTAAGAAATACTTAAATGTATCCCAAGAAAAGTTCTAGCTGGCTGATTAGCAGGGCATGACCACAATATTTATGAAAGTTTTCTCTTACCAATTTCAGAAATCTGTTTGAGAATTGTCAGCATTTTAGCTTGTCTCAGGATGCCGGCATGAACCACATCTTTGTAGGTGCTCCCCTAGGACCATTTTTTGTAAAGCCAATTAATAGACATTTATTTAATGTCTATCTAACTGTGCTAGTCACTGAGAGGACAGCAGAGAAGCATTTGACTTAGTTCTGACCTCAAGAACCGGTAGAAGATGCTGATTTGAAAGACATTAGACAACTAGCCACCCATTTCCAGCATTTTATGGTTTATAAGCATTTTTATGATGGGATTCAGAGGAAGGGGATATTAGTGCAGGCAAATGTGAAGTCTTTGAGCAGAAGACAGGATTTAGGCTGAAGCTGTATTTTCTAAGCTTAGATATTTATTTTGATGGGGAAAAGGGGAATCTTTGAAACAGAGCCAGGAGGCTGGGTGAAAATGGGGAAGAGGGAAAGCAACCTCTACATCAGTGCACCTATGTCACTGTCAACGTGAGGGCTTAGGAGGCAACCGGCTCTGTTCACTGCTCTCCAAAGCCAGCCTTGGCTGAATTCTAGCCAGTCAAGCAGACGTGTGACCAACACTTTATATGGCAGCTTGGCAGAAAGAGTACCCCTTCCTCCACCACCATCAAGTAAAAAATGGTGAGAGCAACAAAACTCACACCTAAAAAAATGTCAGGTCATGCTATGATTCACTTGCAAACCAGAATTAATGTGCAAGTCTGTGAGGGGCTGGCCTGGGGACCTCACGGGCTCATGCTCGCACATGAAGGACACCAGGAAATAAGAATTCTCACGGGAGTTCAGAAGAGGACTCAGAGGAAGTGAATGTACTCAGCTTAGACTGAGTGGGAAGGGGCTTCCCAGGCCCTAGCAGACCCCATCAAGGCTGGCTTCAGGTGGGCAGATTTCGTGACTGCTGCCCACCTCAGCATGCAGAAAACATCATTATCATCACATAAACAAAACACACTAATCTAAAACACTTTGCTTTCATTGAAATCAAACACAATTAACTTATTATTTTAACTACCCAGTGGAGTCCATGGTGGAATTTTAAAAACCAAGGAAAAGAATATGATAACTTTCAGAGAGTTCAAAGAACAGTCAGGCCATTTTATCAGTACAATTGTTTTGGAGGTCACTGTTTTTTGAAAGAATTAAAAGTGGAAAGGTCCTCAGGGAGCATCTGTCCACCCTCCTCGTTTTACAGATGAGGGCGCAGAGGCTGGAGACCGAAGGCACTTGCCTCATTTACTTAGTCATTTCGAGCAGGGTCAAGGTTAGGACGAGATTGCAAAGAGTCTGGGTGAAGTCCCATGCTCTTTCAATTAAATTTGCCAGCTAATTATGAGTATTTAATTAACCTCATAGTTTTTTAAAAGCTTCGATGAAATACAATTCATATAACGGATAATTCACCCCTGTGACGCATACAGATCAATGGCCTTTACGATATCCACACAGTTGTGCACCCATCAGCAGAAGCAATTTTTAGAACATTCTCATTATCCTAAAAAGAAATTTCACACCCGTTAGCTGTCAGCCCCTGATATGCCCATTTGGCTATTTCTGCATCTTCTTGGGAGAAATAGTCATTCAGAATGCCTCCTAAGTCTTAGGCAACCACTAATCTGCTTTCTATCTCCGCAGTTTGCCAGTTCTGGATGTTTCATAATATGAAGTCATATAATATACAGTCCTTTATGACTGACTTCCTTCACTTGACATTTTTTTTTTTTTTTGAAATGGAGTCTCGCTTTGTTGCCCAGGCTGGATGGAGTGTAGTGGTGCAATCTCAGCTCACTGCAACCTCCACCTCCCAGGTTCAAGCAATTCTCCTGTCTCAGCCTCCTGAGTAGCTGGGACTACATCACTTGGCATGTTTTTAAGGTTCATTCATGTCGTAGCATGTATTTGTACTTCATTTCTATTTGTTGCTGAATAATATTCCATTGTATGGACATACCACATTTTATTTATCCTTTCATCAGTTGGTGGACATTTGGGTTCTTTGTCCTTTTTTGCTATGATGAATAATGCTGCTATGCACATTTGTGTACAAGTTTTTGTGTAGACATGTGTTGTCATGTCTTTTGGGTATATACCTGGGAGGTGAATTGCTGGCATCTATGGTAACTCTGTGTTTAATCATTTAAGGAACTGCCAGACTGGTTGACTGCAGAATGGTTTCCAAAGCAGCTGCAGCAGTCTGCATTCCCATCAGCAGCATATTAGAGTTCTGATGTCTCCAGATTCTCACCAACACTTGTTATTATCTGTCTTCTCTGTTAGAGTTACTTTAGTGGGTGTGAAGTGGTGAGAGACAGGACTAGCCGGATTTCTTAGGCCGACTAAGAATTCCACAGCCTAGCTGGGAAAGGTGACCACACTTACCTTTGAACATTGGGCTTGTAACTCAACTCACACCCAACCAATCAGGTAGTAAAAAGGGCTCACTGAAATACAAATTAGGCTAAAGCAGGAGGTAAATAAATAGTCAAATCCTATATTGCCTGAGAGCACAGGGGGAGGGACAATGATCGGGATATAAACCCAGGCATTTGAGCAAGGAGCGGCAACCCCCTTTGGGTCCCCTCCCATTCCATGGGAGCTCTGTGTTCACTCTGTTAAATCTTGCAACTGCACACTCTTCTGGTCCATGTTTGTTATGGCTCGAGCTGAGCTTTCACTCGCCGTCCACTACTGCTGTTTGCCGCTGTCACAGACCGGTCGCTGACTTCCACCCCTCTAGATCTGTCAGGGTGTCCGCTGTGCTTCTGATCCAGTGAGATGCCCACTGCTGCTCCCAACTGGGCTAGAGGCTTGCTATTGCTCCTGCATGGCTAAGGGCCCAGGGTTCGTCTTAATCAAGCTGAACGCTAGTTGCTGCGTTCCACGGTTCTCTTCTGCGACCCACGGCTTCGAATAGAGCTATAACACTCACCACATGGCCCAAGGTTCCATTCCTTGGAATCTGTGAGGCCAACAACCCCAGGTCAGAGAACAAAATCCTTGCCCCCATTTTGAGAGTGGCCCACCACATCTTGGGAGCTCTAAGAACAAAGACCCGCATGTAACAGTGGTATCCTATTGTGGTTCTGATTTGCACATCCTTGGGGGCTAATGACGCCGAACATCTTTTCAGGTGCTTGCTGGCTACTTGTATGTCTTCTTTGGTAAAATGTCTGTTCAGCTTCTTGCCTGCTTTCAACTGGGTTATTTGTCTTAAGTTGTCATAGTTCCCTATACGTTCTAGATACAAGTCCCTTATTAAATGTATGATTTGTGAAACTTTTCTCCCACTCTATGGGCTTTTTCACTTTCTCGATGGTGTCTTTAAAGCATGTAAGTTTTTAATTTTGATAACATCTTAGGACTTTAAATGGTGAATTATTTTTTCTCTGCCTTTGGGTCATTAACAAATAGACATTAATAAACATGTGGTGATAAAAATGTTTGCTAAGGAATATATGGTGAAGTGATCTGTAAGAGGGAATTCCAGATTAATATAAAAGGCAAAATGAATGGATAGAAACTGTAGCATTAGAGGAAACAGCAGGAAGAAGGGTACGGTGGGAGAAGATGTGGTGTGGAGAAGGGCAGTCCTGTATATCCAGGAATCACTCCAGCTGCCGAATACCAAAAGGCCCCTCTTCAATGTCATTGTCAGAAGGAAATATCCTTGAGGAACAGAACTCATGTAATTAAGGACAACCACAGGGAGATTATAGTTTATAATTTTCTGCACGTTGTTAGAATACACAGACCCCCCCATAGCAATAACTGCTTATTAATGAAGTCAGGTGTGCATGCTCATTCCTAGCCTGGTTAGTCGATTGCATGCACATAACACAGAATTTTTGATGGATGAATATTTATTTATGCATGAGTAACATGTATATTACACTTGCAGATGAAGCCAGAGTTCCAGGTTGCTATCATCATTGTATGAATAGAATGGAGTTGTTTTTCCTTATAATTTTCCTTGTCTTTCTCCCTTCGCCTCCCCCAACCTTGCCACTTCCCATCTAAACACAGGAATATACTAATCAGGGAAATATGCACTGCTGTTTAGCAAAGGGGTCAAATCCATTTGGATGGAATTCCAGGCTCAACAGGCTAACAATGGCAGGAAACTGGGCCCTCAAGCCGGCTGCACCGGGAGGCTGTTGAGCGATAGCTTGTTGAAAGAGGCGGCCCTGGGGTATGCTACTTTGGCTTGCTTTATGTTTGGAATGCTGCGATTGTTCCAGACACAATGAGAGATCTGTCTGTCCACACAGGAGCAGTTATAATTACAGGAACAGAAGCTAAATTACTGCGCTTAATTGCAAATGATTCCATTGCAGCCTGTATACAACTCTACTAATTTGTCCTCTGGGCTTTATGGGGGCAGGCAGGATTTTTAATTTAATGTTTTTGGTGATTATGCTTTATGTCCACTTCAAATTGTAATGCCCTGCAGGTGAGGCCAGGGTCCCTTCTGCTTCCAGGTCATACCCTTCTGTACTACCTGTCTTGTTGATTTTGATGATTCAGGCCAGTACATGATGTTGCCTCTGCTGAGAAGACAGGGTGTTCAAAGTGCATCCGACTCTGGTGTCCTAAAACCTTGCTTTGTTGCTGCCTTTAAGGGGCAATCATAACATCCTGTAGAGAGGTCTTCTTGTGTATGTGACTTAGGAAACACTTCCTACTTAGGAAAGAAGGTTGACATCTGGCCTGGCATTGTGTTCTGGAAAAGGCAGCTGCAACAGATGTGAGTTTATAGCAAACATCACCAATAAGTGGATGTTCTTTTATTGTGGAGTAGGATCTCTGTCCCTTTGTCTGTTAGGAAGTGCTTTGGGAAGATTCACCACCCCTGATAACTTAAACATCATTCCTTCCTTCATTCATTCATTCAGCAACTGTTATTTGAAGGTCTACTATATGCCAGTATTAGGAGTGGGATGAACAGTAGAGCAAGAGAAGACCTATGCTATGAGCTTACAGTCTCTGTAGGGATCCAAACACATAAATGAGTAAGGCAGTGTGATAGTGTCATGGCAGAATTTTGCATGTTTCATGGCCTGCAGATAAGGAGTGAAGAACATTCCCAGAAGTAGCCACAAACCTTTCCTTCCATAACATTGTCCAGAACTGAAACATGGACCAATATTAAAACAGTCACTGCTAAGTGGATAGGCTAACTCTTTGATCAATCGAGCCTGCCCAAGGAAAGGGAGAAGAGACAGCTTTCTTAGAAGCATATGGCAAAAGTGGGAGATTTAGGTGTCTGAATGAAATCCAGTCTCTGTTTAAAGGAGAAGACAGAATGACACGGAGAGACACCCAATAATATCCACCACCTCGGGCAGACATGTCAGAGAGCTCACTCTGGCAGCAGTGTAGGGATTGGGGATGTTGGGGGCAGACTGAAGGCAGGGACAGAGTTGGGAGGTGCTGCAGGATTCAGGGAGGGGGCTGAGAGCTGGAACTGAGGCAGAGATACGTGCCAAAGAGAGGAGGGATCAGTTCTGAGAGCTGCAAGGAAGAAGAATTTATAACAGTGATTCTTAAGCACTGGGGGAACGTTGGCCCCAAGTAATCTGATGCTAGCAGTTTTACATTAAATGTCAAGCTTGCCAACTTGATCCGTTAGCATCAGTGTGACTTCGATGGCCAGGAAGCTGGGCTGGTCAGCCCTGTGTTGGGCCACTCTTGGTTCCGATGGGCACCAGAGGTTTTTCTTTTCTGGGGGGAGTTGGGGACAGAGTCTCGCTCTGTCACTCAAGCTGGAGTGCAGTGGTATGTTTTCGGCTCACTGCAACCTCTGCCTCCCGGGTTCAAGCGATTCTCCTGCCTCAGCCTCCTGAATAGCTGGGATTACAGGTGTGTGCAACCACGCCTGGCTAATTTTTGTGTTTTTAGTAGAGATGGGGTTTTGCCATGTTGGCCAGGCTGGTCTCCAACTCCTGACCTCGAGTGAGCCGCCCGCCTCAGCCTCCCAAAGTGCTGGGATTACAGGTGTGTGCCACCACAACTGGCTAATTTTTTGTATTTTTAGTAGAGACAGGGTTTTACCACATTGGCCAGGCTGGTCTCAAACTCCCGACCTCAGGTGATCCGCCTGCCTCGGCCTCCCAAAGTGCTGGGATTACAGGCATGAGCCACCGTGCCCGGCCATTGGAGATTTCTAACCACATCATGCAGGAGGAGGATGGATGAGAAGCAGCATTGATCAGGCACTGGCTACCTATATCACCCACTGCTTTCATAAGTACTTGGCTCAGCCCTCATGGTGATGCTCTGATGCCCACCAAGCAGATGGGGAAACTGAGACATTTATGCAGTTCAATGTCATACCCCTGGAAAACAGCAGCTGTAGGATTCCAGCTTGGGTTTGTGTGAGTCATAACATGACTCTGTCTTCCACCGGTGCTGCCATATTTGGTCCACACGTGAATTGCTGTGATTACCAGCTTTTTTCTTTCCTGGAGACCTTTGGTGGCCTCTGTTTATGCAGCTGAAGGAGACACTTACAACCTCATTCCTGACAGTTTTGGGAGCTGACAGCAGAACATTCAAGGAATGACATCAAGTGGCTTTCCTCTAGGTCATTTCCTGCTGGTGATCTCTGCAAAGATCACATTCTTTAAGGATGTGTGGGGGTCAGAAACAGACCCTATTCTGTCAGGCGAGAGATGCCTGGAGCAGCTGTAATGGGCAGACGTGTGTGTGTGTGTGTGTGTGTGTGTGTGTGTGTGTGTGTGTGTGTGTGTGTACATCCTCCATGACATGCTTTGCTGGTGAATACAACCCCTCCTCCCCTGGCCACACTTTGCTAAAAACAAACCAGGTCTGCTGGGGTGCATGACTCATGCTTGAACCGCAGTCTTCACCCTGAGACAATAATTCTCATTTTAAAAGCAAATGCTGAACTCAACAGCTACTAGGGTGACTTTGCCTGTCTTAATTTGGCTTGTTAGAGACAGCACCTCCTTAGCTTCTTGAAGCAGAACTTACTTAAGTGGACCTTCCATGACTCTGTTCTTTTTCCTATCCAGGGCTCACATAAGAATTGTCTGCAGCTGGAGACGGGAAACCATGATAGGATTTGGAGTCAGGGTGTCCTGATTTCATGTGTGTGTTCTGCCCTTTTATTAGCACACGGTGGTGGGCAATTTACCCACCTGAGCATGAGGTGCCTCACCTGTGGAATGGATAGAAACCTGCTGTATTGGGTGAATGTTCACTCATTCAAGATAATCCATGTGAAACACCTGCCACGTGGTAGATGCTCATCCACGTGGACTTTAGCATTTACTTTGTTGCATGTTCTCTGCTTAGCTGTCCTTTCTCCCTTCCTCCTTTATTTTGCATTAATTTATTTCTGTAAAGAAGGAAGCTGCTGGGCACAGTGGCTCACACCTGAAGTCATCACTTTGGGACGCCAAGGCGGGAGGATCTCCTGAGGACAGGGGTTCAAGACCAGCCTGCGGAACATAGCAAGACTACTGTCTCTAAAGAAACATTTTAACAAATCAGCCAGGCATGGAGGTGTGCTCCTTGTAGTCCCAGCTACTCAGGAGGCTGAGGCAAAAGGCTCACCTGAGCCCAGGATTTCAAGTTACGATTGTGTCACTGCACTCCAACCTGGGTAACAGAGCAAGACCCTATCTCAAAAAAATTTTTAAAGGAGGAAGTCATCAGTTATGTATATCACACAGATTCACTGGTGACTTTGCCACCTTTTCCATCCCTTCGAAGTTCTACATCGCCGGTGGGAGGATGTTGGTCAGAGCAAGCACAGTGTGGGAGGCAGAAGCAGAGAGCAGAGGACCTCAACTCTCTCTCTCCCTGGGCTCTGCTCTAACTTGATAAGGGCCCATGGGAACATCGCCTAAACTCTTGGGGGCGTGTGTTCATTTGTCTGTAAAAAGAGGGCCTTCAATTAGATGGTCATTGAACCCTCCAAGCTCCTGCTGGGCTGTTTCTGGGGGCTCTTCTCTCTGGAGTATTGATTTGAATTTTGGTGCTGAGCCAGCCAGTGCATGAAATACTACCACTTTGCTCAGTCTCGTAGATGTTTTTCTGTATTTCCTATGTTCAGCATAAAGGGAGCCAGCCCACTGCTGCCTTTAATATGAATTACCCTTTGGAGTATGGAGCGCGAGGGAAGTGGCACTTGTCTCCGCTAATAGACCCACACATTTCCAGGAGAATTATCTTTTTTTTCTCCCTGCTACCCACAACACATCGCTTGTTTATGTGAAGGTTTTTACACACAGCGGATTTATAAGGGATTAGATTTCTCTAAAACATAATCTGCGTTGGTTCTATTGGCCAGTTAAAATTAGTATCCTAGCACAGCTTGTTAAGACATTACGTATCATTCCTCTTGTTTTTCTCACACTCAGGAATGATAGGTTAAGAAATATGATTCTAGTTCATAAAAGCCTGACAGGGACTAACTGGGCTCTATTTATGTTTTATCCAAGAATGTGGAACTTGAAGCTTGTCTCAAACTGAAAGTTGACCGACTGGATCCGTGTGCTTGGGCCAAATAGGAGTATGAGAAACATTCTTAAACCTTTTTGGAATCCTAGGCCATTGGACACTGAAGGGGCCTAAAGGATTTCTGGGCAATTCCTTTTCCTTCTTTCATGCCACAATAATTATTTACAGTTCTTGCCCTTCTTTTAGCTCAAAAGTGAACTCTGCATGAAGCATATTACCTTAGAGAAAATGTTCACTTAAAGAAAGCCACCTGTTCAGGAAAACAAATTGTCCCCAAGAGGCGTGGTGGAACGCAGGTGGGGAATTTTGTCTTCAATAGGGAGAAATTTACCAAATTGGTTGCACCAAGGTTTTTTTTTGTGGGACGGAGTCTCACTCTGTCGCCCAGGCTGGAGTGCAGTGGCGCGATCTTGGCTCACTGCAAGCTCCGCCTCCGGGGTTCACGCCATTCTGCCTCTGCCTCTGCCTCAGCCTCCCGAGTAGCACCAGGGTTTTTAATATCCAGTTCAACCGGGAGACATTTATACTCTGTGAAGGCCGAGGCGTCGGTGTCAATTTGGCCACCAGGTGGCACCAAATGTTTTCATTAGAAAAATTGCTGGAGGAAAGCCTGGTCAGCATTCTCTCTCCTAGTTAAAAGGAAAAAAAAAAAAAAAAAAAAGAAAACCCTTTAAAGTGAGTGTTGTCGGTTCATTCACCCAAATTCAGGAAGCATGTGCCTTTCTTATTTGCTAGCGCTTTGGCAGTACACTGTGGCAGTTCAGGGTGAGTTATTTCCTTGAAGTTTGTTAAAAGGGAAACATGGATGAAATTCAAGACTTGAAACAAGTTTTATTGGAGCTTTGCAGGACAATTAAAATCCAGTCTCTCAGCCGACGAACGGTTCCATCAGCCCCCTTCTAGGCCTTGCAGGACACAGGATGCCCAAACAAAAGGCAGAGCGGGCGGCATGGTTGGGTTTTTCCTTTTTATCATTTGCCGCACAATCTTATTCTTTCAGATCCCAAACCAGCTTTTATGGTCTGGTTAAAATTTTGTTCTGTTTAGAAAAGAGGGTATCCTAAAGCAACCTAACTGAGCAGGAGTTGTTGCAGAGGGACACCCGCCTGCTTTCAGATGTGAGTGATGCTGGGGACGATGTCTTACTGCCCCTGCTCATGGTCTCCAGAAGAAAGTGCTGGCACTCTAAAGATCGGAAAAACATTGGCCAATTTATTGCTAAATTTCAATTCTTAAGAAGCGTTTTTTTTTTTAAATAATAGAGGTGTGCATTCATTTATTTATTCACTCATCCATTCATTTGATGAATATTTATTGAGTGTTCACTGTGCCAGGCATCGTATTTAGAAGCCAGGGGAAGAGTGGTAACGAAAACTACGTTCCAGCTTTGGGGTGCTTCTAGCCTAGAGGAAGAAGCAGATACTTGTCAAGCGACTCGCATGAATGTGCAGCAACAAGCTGCGGCAGGTGCTTTAAAGGCAAAGATTGCTGTCCCTGGATGTTGTGGAGCTAATGAAGTTGACCTAGATTCGTGGAGTGATGGGAACAGGCAGTGTTCCCTAAGGAGGGACCCTGGAGCTGAGATTTGAAGGATGAGGAGGAAGTAATTAGGCAAAGGGATGGGAAGAGGTGAGAGGAAGATTTAGGCCAGGGAATTGCAAATTCAATGGCCGTGGGAGGAGAGGGAGAATGGCAAGTTTGAGTTGAGAGTTTGAGATGCAAGTGTGGAGGGAACTCAGTAAGGGAAGCGAGAATGGATGCAGTTACAGGAGTAAAAACTCACCATGAGTTCTCCACTTTTCTCTGTGTTTAGTATACTTTTCCTCTGCCAAATGGGAGAAGAAAGGTCAACACACACACACACACACACACACACACACACACACTCCAAAACTCTATTAATTACCAGATCTCTACTAGTCGCCTGCTTTGATAGGAAGTCTGTGGTATTGTTGGCTTGGAGCCAGTGTCCAAATATTTGAGAAAAGTTTGGGCGTTTTTTTCCCCCAGTACAGTGACCTGTATAAATGGACACAAGTACCACTGGGGAAGGCTAAGAGGAAAAGTCACAGAACATACTTGGCAATTTTAGCAGAAAGTGCTGCCTTAAACATCCTTATTTTCCCTTTAGTAAGGGGATGTGGGTCAGGGAACTGATTGGGTCTTAGACACGACCCCAAATTTCTGATGTAATAGCAGCCCCCATTCACCAGACCTGGAGTTTTTTCAGTTATACACCAAGTTAGGCCAGAAATCCTGCAATCAACTGGCCACACCCTAAGATCCCTGCAGGTTAGTTCATTCTGGTAAGCCCTAATGTCTCATAAGATGACTATACCCATTTCTATCCTGCTATTCTAGTGTACCTATTTGTCCTTTTCCACCTGGGCCCTTCCCACATGCTTGGTATCAAGGAGTCCCTTTTTGGTGGTAGCATCTTCCACCACTATTCCCAACACAGAGAAGAGCCGCTATGCTCTTTTCAAAGACGCTGATGTTTCCCTTACCAGTGTCTATCCCAGGCTTTGATGATGGGATTGCCTATAAGGCTACAGCCACATTCCTCTCTTGACACCTATGAGTTCTTTTGTTATATTGAAACTTACAGTTTCTAGCTTCTCAACTTTCCCTAGATTGTACTTCCAGTGGAGCACTGGTCTTCTTGGGCCAGCAAGTAAACTGTCAGAACCACTCTCAGCTGCTCCAGCTAACACCACTAGGTCCTGAATCGTGGGTGAGTGCACAGTGCACCCACATTTACCCCGATCAAAGTGATGTTCCTTCCTCTTGATCAATAGCCTTCAGGATGCCTTTCCTCACACATTCCCACATCTTTGCCAATAGCCTTAAAGCATACATTCCTAGAATGGAATATACCACTGCCATGAAAATGAGTGACTAATATTTCTCACCAAAATAGTTTTAAGTAAAAGAAGCCACATTATACTTTATGATTTCATTTATGTAAAGTTCAAAACACAGGGAAAACTAAGCTATTGTATTTAGGGATATGTAATTAGGTTGTAAAGAAAAAGAAAAGTAATTAAGTAATTTCTCTAACAATCAGTGTAGTGATTATTTGTAAGGAAGAGGAGAAGTCAATGGTATTCAGGAGGAAGCCCCAGAGAGGTGTCAGGGGGTGCTGGCCATGTTCCTTACACCTAGATGGTGCTTAGGTGGGTGGTTGCTTTTTAGGGATTATTTACATTGAGCTGCACACTTTTGCATTTTCCTTATGAGTATTATACTTTGTAATTTTTTAAAAAGGCAATTCTGACAACTCCACACCAATACATATTTGACAACTTTAATGAAACAGATCAATTCCTCAAAAAGTACAAAATAGCACAATCCACCCAATATGAAATAAGTAACTTGAAAACCCTGTAACTATTTAAAAATTGAATTTATAATGTGAAAACTTAGAAGAAATCTCTAAATTTTTCACTGAAAAATTAGACCAAACATTTAAGTGAAAATGAATACCAATTGTACACAATATCATTCAAAGAGTGGAGGGAGGGAACACTTTCCCAGCTCATTCTGTGAGGCCAGTATTACCTTGTACCAAAACAAAGACAATACAGTAAACTACAGATTAATATCCTTTATGAATACAGATGCAGAAATTCTTCATCAAATGTTAAGTTGAATTTAGCAATGTATAAAAAGAATTATATCCTATGAGCAACTGAGATTTATTCCAAGGATGCAAGCCTGACTCACTCTTAATTTCTTTTTTTTTCTTTTTTTTTTTTTTTTTGAGACAGAGTCTTGCTCTCTCACCTAGACTGGAGCCCAGTGGCACAATCTCGGCTCACTGCAACCTCCACCTTCTGGGTTCAAGGGATTCTCTTGCCTCAGCCTCCCAAGTAGCTGGGATTACAAGCACGTGCCACCATGCCCAAGTAATTTTTGTATTTTTAGTGGAGATGGGATTTCACCATGTTGGCCAGGCCTCCAACTCCTCGAAAGTGCTGGGATTACAGGCATGAGCCATCACGCCTGGCCTCCATCTTAGTTTTTTTAAAAAAATAATTTCAACTTTTATTTTCGATTCAGGGGTACGTTGAGTGATGCTAAGGTTTAGGGTATGATTGATCCTGTTGCCCAGGTACTGAGCATAGTACCCAATGGTTAGTTTTTCAATCTTTATCCCCCTACTTCCCTCCTCCCCACTAGTAGTGCCCAGTGTCTCTTGTTGCCATCTTTATGTCCATGAGTACCCAAAGTTTAGCTGCCACTTATAAGTGAGAACATGCAGTATTTGGTTTTCTGTACTTGTATTAATTTTCTTAGGATAATGCCCTCCTACTTCAACCATGTTGCGACAAGAACATGATTTTATTCTTTTTTATTTTTATTTTTTTCCAAGATGGAGTTTTGCTCTTGTAGCCCCGGCTGGAGTGCAATGGCACTATCTCAGCTCACTGCAACCTCCACCTCCCAGGTTCAAGTGATTCTCCTGCCTCAGCCTCCCAAGTAGCTGGGATTACAGGCATGTGCCACCACCCCAGCTAATTTTGTATTTTTAGTAGAGATGGGGTTTTGCCATGTTGGTCAGGCTGGTCTTGAACTCCTGATCTTAGATAATCTACCCTTCTCAGCTTCCCAAAGTGCTGGGATTACAGGCATGAGCCACCACGGCTGGCCTGATTTCATTCTTTTTCATGGCTGCTTAGGATTCCAGGTGTATGTGTTCCATATTTTCTTTATCCAATCCATCATTGATAGGCACCTAGTTTGATTCCATGTCTTTGCTATTGTGCATAGTGCTGTGATGAGAACGTGAGTGCATGTGTCTTTTGGTAGAGTGATTTATATTATTCTGGATATATACTCATTAATGGGATTGCTGGATCGAATGGTAGTTCCAAGTTTTTTGAGAAATAGCCTAACTGCTTTCTACAGTGGCTGAACTAATTTACATTCCCACCAACATTGTATAAACATTCTTTCTTCTCTGCAGCCTTGTCAACACCTGTTGCTTTTTGACTTTTTAATAATAGCCATCCTGACTGGTGTGAGATGTTATCTAATTGTGATTTTATTTGCATTTCCCTGATGATTAGTAATGATGAGCATTTTTTCATATTTGTTGGCTACTTGTATGTCTTCTTTTGAGAAGTGTCTGTACATGTCTTTTGCCCACTTCTTAATGGGGTTATTTTGTTTTTTGCTTGCTGAATTAAGTTCCTTATAGATTCTGGATATTAAACCTTTGTCAGAGGCATTGTTTGTGAATATTTTCTCCCATCCTGTAGGTTGTTTATTTAATCTATTGATAGTTTCTTTTGCTGTGCAGAAGCTTTTTAGTTTGATTAAGTCCCATTTGTCAATTTTTGTTTTTGTTGCAATTACTTTTGAGAACTTAGTCACAAATTCTTTCTCAAGGCCATTGTCCAGAATGATGTTTCCTAGGTTTTCTTCTAGGATTCTTATAGTTTGAGGTCTTACATTTAAATTGATAATTCATCTTGAGTGAAGTTTTGTATATGGCAAATGGGGTCCAGTTTCATTTTTCCGCATATGGCTAGACAACTATCACAGCACCATTTATTGAATACGGAGTCCTTTCCCCATTGCTTAGTTTTGTTGGCTTTGTTGGAGATCAAATGACTGTAGATGTGCAGCTTTATTTTTGGGTTCTCTTTTCTGTTCCACTGGTCTATTGTCTATTTTCATACCAGTACCATGCTGTTTTAGCTACTGTAGCCTTATAGTATAGTTTGAAGAAAAGAACAAACCCTCTGACTTTGTTCTTTTTGATTAGGAAAGCCTGGGCTATTCAGGCCCTTTTTTTGGTTCCACATGAATTTTAGAATAGTATTTTCTAGTTCTGTGAACAATTACATTGGTAGCTTGATAGGAATAGTATTGAATCTGTAGATTGCTTTGGGCAGTATGGCCATTTTAACACTATTTCTTCTTCCAATCCATGAGCATGCATGGAATTGTTGTGTAGGAAAAATCTTGTCACATGACAAGGAAGGATTAGGCTCACAGACACTTTGAAGGGTGAGATGGGCAGGGTTTATTGGGTGAAAAGGAAAAAAAAAATTGGGAAACAGGGGCTCTCCACAAAGCGAGAGTCCTGTTAGCTGGCTTCCTGCCTCACAGATTGAATCCCAGGTTAGCATCCCAGAACAGGAGAGGCCAGGCTCCTCCCCACTGCACAGGGTGTGAACTTCCCACAGCTCCATCCCATTCTTCCAGTGCTCAGGCCTGTCAGAGGTTCTCCAGGGACTCCTTTATACTTGCCTGTCTCAGAATGATTTTTATTTGTTTGTGTCATCAGCAGTGTGTTGTAATTCTGCTTGTAAAGGTCTTTCAATTTATTAGCCAGATGTATTCCTAGGTATTGTGTGTGTGTATGGGGGGCGGGGGTGTCTATTGTAAATGGAATTGCATTCTTGATTTAGCCTCAGCTTGAATATTATTGGTGTATAGAAATGCCACTGATTTTCATACATTGATTTTTTATATCCTGAAACTTTACTAGAGTCAGTTATCAGTTTCAGGAACCTTCTGGTGGACTCTAGGGTTTTCTAGGTATAGAATGATACCTTCAGCAAAGAGAGATAATTTGACTTATTTTCCTATTTGGATGCCTTCTATTTCTTTCTCTTGCCTAATTCCTCTTACTATGACTTCCTGACTCAATATTTGGAAATCAGTCAATGTAATCTGCCATATTAACAGGTTAAAGAAGAAAATTACATGATCATATCAATCCATGTGGGAAAAGCGTTTGACAATATCTGACACTCATTTATGATAAAAACTACCAGAAAAGTAGGAATAGAGGGGAACATCCTCAATTTAGTAAAGAAATTTAACATCAGACTTAATGGTGGAAGGCTGAATGCTTTCTGTATAAGATTGGGAAGAAGGCAAGGATAACCTCTGTCACAACTGCTATTCAACATAGAACTATGGTACATCCATACCATGGGATACTCATCAGTAATAAAAAAGGACAAACCACCAATATATGTGACAATGTAGATGTATCTCAAAAACATTATATTGAGGGAAAAAGCCAGATGAATCTCAAGGACATTAAGTTACGTTGAAAAAAAAAAAAAGCCAATCTGAAGAAGTCACGTGGTCTATGACTTTTTATGTATAGAACATTCTTGAAAAGTGAAAATTATAGAGGTGGAAAGCAGATAAATGGTTGCAGAGGTTAGAGATGGTGGAGGACAGAAGGGAGAGGCAAGTATGACATAGAGAGGTAGCATAAGGGAGATCTCTGTGCTGATGGAATAGTTCTGTATAGTAATTGCTATAGTGGAGGTACCATAAATCTACACCTGACAAAATCACGTGGAACTATAAACACACATGGTACCAATGTCAAATACCCGGTTTTCATATTGTATTATAATTACATAAGATGTATCTTATTGTATTGGGGAAACTAGATGCAGAATACGTGAGTCCTCTCTGTACTATCTTTGTAACTTCCCGCAAATTAATGATTATTTCAAAATAACAAGTTTTTATAAAAGGCCATTCTGGATGCGGTACAGAGAAGAGACTGAAAGGATGAAATGGTGGAAAGATACTGGTGCCAGGGAGGTGACAAGAAACCAATTAGGAGATTTCCTGCAGCCATTCATGGCAGTGCACATTCACTCTGACCAGAGGAGGAGTGGCAGAAATAAAGAAAGTGAGTGGACGTGAGAAATTTTCAGGTAACAAGATGGAAAGTATCTCCTTGGTGATGGTCAAATATGGAAGGAAGGAGAGGAACTTGTCATCAATAATGCCCAGATTTCTGGATGGCAAAGGCAAGTGTGGTGATACCACTATGAGACAGAGTATGGGACAAAGAACAGGACAGATGTAGGGAGTTGGTGTGAAGGGTGAACTAGTTTTAGACACGTCAAATTTGGGGTGTTTTTGAGATAGCCACATAGATCTGTTGAGTTGACAGTTTGGAACTCAAAGTTAAATAATGGGAAGTCCAGACACAGAAATAATAATAAAAAAAAGTCATGAGCAGAAGGATTGAGGACCTACGATCTATTCTTAACAAATTTACAAGATTTCATAGCTAGGCGGAGAAGGACAATAGACCAAGAATAACGAGGAGGACGTGTCAGAGAAATATTAGGTTGGTGGAAAAGTTATTGTGGAGCAAAAACCGCAATTACTTTTGCAACAACCAGAAGAAAATCCAGAAGTGGGTAGTATCAGGGAAGCTGAGGAAAGAGAGCATTTCAAGGAGAATGTGACTCACAGTATTCAATGGTCTGAGAATTCCAGTCAGATCAGAACTGAAAATGACTGCTGTGTTTTATGGCATAGATGTTATTGGTGGCCTCAGTGAATGGTGACGTAGATTAAGGAGCCAGTGGAAAAGGAAAAAATGAATATAGAAAATATATTTTTTCCCAAAGTTTGGCTGTGAAGGGATAGAGAGAGCTATAAAGGAAGATTTTCATTTGTGTATGTTTGTTTGTTTCAAGCTAGGAGTGACTCAAAGATGCATAAATGCCAGTGGAAGAGAATTGAAAATACAGAAGTGAAATGATGTGATCTAGTGCCCAAGAAGCCAAGAGGCCACAGGGTCGAGAGCACAGGGATAGAGACATAGCCGGTTATTTTTCCCAGCTAGAGAGAGAAGTGCCTCTCATTCAGCAGTACCAAGATGTTGGTTGTAATGGTAATTGTGGCAATTACCTTTAGTCTGTATTCTTCATTTGAATAAATATTCTTTCATTAAATTATAGCTTAGCAAAGTTAGAGGACACGTTAGAAATTACCTAGCTGGACTACTACTTTTACAAGTCGGAAACCTGGGGCCTGGAGAGGATGGAAGGGGTCACTCCTCCCAGTGATACATTGGTCTTGGGCTTAAGTCACTGCAAACCCTTGTATCCACTAGTGTCTTCTGCAGGTCAGTAGCTTCTTTGAGCCTAGATTTCTTCATGTGAAATAATTGGACCATAATTGTTTTGGAAAGGAACAGTCTGCTTTTTTGTTGATACTATTTTGAAACAATATTTTACTTCTCTAGTCACCAGCCTTTCTGTTTGAAGCTTACAGGTCTTAGAGGTAAAACTGGTCAAGCAACATGATTGCAGTTCAGCAGATGAGGCACCCATGCTATATTGAACTATAAGCATGTAACTGGGTTTTAGGTGTGTGTTTTTTGTTTTTTTTTTTTTTGAGGCAGAGTTTCACTCTGTCACCTGGTCTGGAGGGCAGTGGTGCAATCTCGGCTTACTGCAACTCCACCTCCTGGGTTCAAGCGATTCTCCTGCCTCAGCCTCCCAAGTATTTGAGATTACAGGAACCTGCCACTATGCCCAGCTAATTTTTTTTTGTGTGTGTGGATGTGTATTTGTAGTAGGCAAGGCATGGTGGCTCACGCCTGTAATCCCAGCACTTTGGGAGGCCGAGGAGAGTGAATCACTAGGTCAGGAGTTCAAGATCATCCTGACCAACATGATGAAACCCAGTCTCTAATAAAAATAGGTGTGTATTTAAAAAGGATTAATAGCTCATTTTTACCTGGATAGACCAGCCCTGATGTCCAGAATTTTTGCTAAGACTTAGGCCATCACCCAACTGGCCCCATCAGAATTAGGTTCCTCAGCAAGGCAGGTGCCTGTTCTGTGCTTGATGCTGTTGCATCTGCTGGGACCAGGATGATGCTTCTGTTCTTCTACAAAATAATGAAGAACTCAATTTTTCTGAGGGTCCATAGGCTAACAGATCAATTCTTTCCTCTACTCACCCTCTTCTTCATGCCTTGAAACCTACGTGAAATTTTAAGCTTTTTCTATGCTCCTCGCATAAAAATTGTTAATCTTCTTTTTATTTATTTATTTAGGTTTGTGTTTACTTATTTATTTATTTTAGTGGTGTTTTCAACATTTACTATAGACTTACAGCCAAGTTGTAAAAATAGTCCACAGAGCTTTCATATACTCACCTCCCAGCTCTTCCACAACTGTAACTGTAGTACAATTGACAGACCTTATTCAAATCTTGCCAGTTGTCACACTAATGTTTTTCCTGTGATCTAGAATCCAAACCAGCATTCTCAAATTGCATTTAGTTGTCATGACTCCAATCCGGGAGGCACTTTTCTCTTTGATGACCTTGAAACTTTTGAGAACTGCCTCTCAATTCGAGTTTGTCTGGTGTTTCCTTAAGCATACGTTCAGGTTATACGTGCTTCTCCCTTGTAAGCACTGGGTCTTTGGAGTCTGGGAGCTAAAGTTGGGCTACTCCCCATTCATCATGAGCCTGTGTTCTTTGTGAAAAGCACATTCATGTAGAAATAAAGAATGGGTTTCTAGCACCACATCTAGAGCTATAACATAGTACTTACTGCAACTAATACAACACTTATGGTTCACCTCCAGGGTTAAGTATTATATTGTTTAACGTGCTATTTAAAACAACTGAGCACCGGGGGGGTGCCTGTTCTAAATCTCTATCATCAGTTATTGTTAATTCACTAGGAACACAGCTAAGTCATCCAAACCTGATGCTTAGACCAATTACTGGATCAACCAGAATTCCTACAGACTAGAGTCACCCATAAATAATTTAATAGTCTAACAGCTCCTTAGGCCAAATGTACCAGTAACCAGTCATGGGCATCAGAGAGCGGCTGACTTTCCAAGAGATGTGCAGGCTGGGGTACCATCACCAACATCCCCAAAATGGGTATGAGAAGAAGTTGACAGCAGTCAAAACTTTCAAGCTTCTAATTCAAATGCCACATGAAAACTGTAACTGGGCCAAGAATCAGAGCATAATTCTAATGTCCCAACTTATTACTGTGTCACTTTAGTCAAGGAGCTTATCCTCTCATTCATTCATTTATTATAACAAATTACGGAATGTCTTCTATGTGCTACACTCTATGTCAGGTGCTGAACATTTTATGGTGAGTCAAAATAGATAATTATTTTTTTGGCAAAACAGGTAAGGAATAATGTTCTACATGGGGTGGGGGTGGGGGAGGAATTGTGTGAACAAGAGCCATGTGGTAGAAGGGTGCAAGGGTTCTGAAAAAAGACGATTGTAGCTGGATGGCAAAAAAAACAAAAAAAAAAGAAAAAAAGAAGCAAGCAGAATAGAAACTGAAGCTGTGGGATGTGGAAGGGTGAGATCAGGAGAGCATCGTAGGCATGTTAGGGAGTTTTTGTCTCGTCCTAATAGGATGGGGGAAGCCACCAAGAGGTGTTAAACACTGCAAACATATAATCAGATGCTGGGTCTGTCCTGCAGGCTCTGGCCGACAGATGAAATGAGTACTCAGACACAGGTATGCAGTGTAAGAGCAGCTAGGTCACTGCCTGGCTCTAGAGGCCAGAGAGCAGCCCCGAGAAGCTGGAGCAGCTTGCTGTTATTCAGAAAACCTGGAGCCCACACAACCTGTAGGTAATTAATATTTATTGTTCCCCTTTCAGGGAACGTCATGCACATGGATGATCAAAGGTCAGTTCTTGGTCAATATAAGTAAACAAGTCTGTTGAAGATAAATTCCCCCACATTCCCTTGTACCTACCCCTTGCCCTCTGCCTCAGGGTTATAGAACAGCTGCCTTCGGCTATTCTCCCCCGGGGCTCTGCAGAACCTTCTGACCTTTCAGAAGGTTTGCGTCCTTTCCCTGTAGTTTTTCCCACCACTCTGATGGATCCCCCACAATCAGATTTGGGTTTTGAAAGATTACTCTAACTGTAATGAATAAAATGGTTTGGAAGTAGCAACACCAATTACATGGTAGCTCAGGCAAGAGATGACGTTAGCTTGAACTAGGGTGGCAGTATGGAGACCTAAGTGGAGATGTTAAGGGAGTAGAAGTATTTGTAAAAAGGCAGCAATGTTTCCAAGGGATCTGGTTCACATTGTTGGTTTTCAATCACTTACCCTATGACCTTGAAAACTTACTTTACTTCTCCATGCCTGTTTCCTCACCTGTACAAACGAGATAAAATAATGATTTCTATATCATAGGGTTATTGAGAGGATTAAATTAATAGAATTAAAATGCTTAGAAAAGTACCTGGAACACAATAATCACACATACCACATTCTACGTATACATACACACATATATAAACTTACAGCAATTAAGAAGCTATTTAAAAACTAAAACTGACAGGGCTGGGAGATAAATTGAGTATCTAAAGAAAGGGAGAGGTAGATGTGTATCTGCCAGACCTCTTACTCGGAAACAATAGATATTGACTCTGTTATTTAAGTTGAAAGAAACTGATAAGGAAAGGAATAGGCAGCAAAAAGGTGCACTTCCTACCAAAATGGAGTAATAGGGAACCATATTTCCCTTCCTACTTGGAATGACTAAGAAATTGGACAAAAATATATGAAGAAACAGATTTCAAGATATTGGACATTAGGCAATGAAGGGCAGTTATTTTTAAGAGATGGGGATGGGGAATGATGTGAGCCTTACAAATACCCCAGTTTACCAACTTGCAGTGCAGCAAGGGTGAACCCAAAAGGAGTCTGCTGCTCACCCTGAGTTGAGGAGGTGGAGCCTCCAGAGAGTTCATAGTAGTTAGAGTTTTCAGGGTACAGCATCAGAGAGGAGAGAGCTGCATGGAGTGATAACTCTGAAGATGTGCATAGGGTCCTTCTTGAGTCCTGCGCACTGAGCCTCAGTAGTTCTAGAGAGGTACTCATTCTGAGCAGCACATATGGTAAAGAAAACTACCTGAGACCAGAGAAAAAAACACCTGAAAGGAAGAGAGGGTAGTCAGAGTCAGAGCTCACACAAACCTGGGAATAGTGTCTGTGCCTGGCCATACTGGAAAATGGGTCATGGAATAGAATACATAGAAGGGTCTTAGGCAGGGGAAATTATCCCTAGACTAAATGCCACTCCAGTACTCCCTAACAAATCTTAAAAGCAGGCCCTGAAAGAATGGAACTGTTTCAAAATAATTAAGCTATTTACTATTTTGAAATAATTTATCTCCCAGAACAAATCTCAATTTTATATATATATGAATTTTTAAAAATCCACTACCTAATATGGTTAAATTGACAATATGTGACATCAAATAAGAAATTATCAGGCATATAAAAATTGGAAAATATGAACAATATTGAGAAAAATTAATCGAAACTCATAAGCAAATCAGAACTCACAAGATGTCAGAATCAGGGAACGAGGACATTGAAACAGTTACTACAAGTGCCTTCCATTTATTAAAAAAAAGCTAGAGTAGAGATTCAACATGTTAAGTTGTACAAAATATTAAAAGTGACTCATATTTAACTTCTAAAAAAGAAAACTAAAATGCCTCAGATGAAGAATACATTGTATGGGATTAATGGCAGATTAGACATTGCAGAAGAAAAGATTAGTGAGTTGAACAGCCTATCAATAGAAAGTACCCAAGTGAAATTCAGAGATAACAAAAGACTAAAAATTCAATAAACAGAACATCACTGATATATTGGTAATTTGAAAGAATGTAATGTAGATATAATTGGAGTCTCTAAAAGAGAAAGGAAAGAAAGGAAAAAGAGAAAACTAAAGAAACAATGGCTGAAGATTTCCCAGATATGATAAAACCATAAACCCAAATATCCAAGAAACTCAGCAAATCCTAAGTACGAGAAACACAAAGGCACATAAGAAATTGCTCAAAATTAGTGAAAAAGAGAAAATCACTTAAAAACAGATTAAAAGGTATTATATATACAAAAGAATAAAGATAATAGTGACAGCAAAATTTCTACTGGAAACAATCTAAGTAAAAGAAGAAAAACATCTTTAAAATTCTAAAATGAAAAAATATCAACTGCCAATCTTTCATTCTATGGTGAAAATATAATTCAAAAACAAAAGTGAAGAAGGACTTTGAAGACATAAAAAAGGTGAAAATATTCATCACCACTGGATCTATACTACAAAAAAAATACTTAAATATGTTGAAGTAAAATAGCACAAAGGCTAGGAGAAATAAAATGGACATATAATATCAATATAATAAAATGGACATAAAATGTATCATACTATATATGAAGTGGTATCAGCATTACTAGAATGCAGACTGTGATAAGTTAGAGATGTATACTGTATACTATAAATGCTAGAATAACCACTAAAATAACAAAACAAAGAGATCTAGCTAAGGAGCTAGAAGGAGATGAAGTGGAGTAATAAAAACATTCAATTAATACAAAAGGCCACAGAAAAAGAAATATGTAACAAAGAACAGATAGAAAACAAATAGCAAAATAGTAGCTTTAAACCTAACCATATCAATTATCAATTATCACATGAAATGTCAAAGTACCTCCATTATAAACCAGAAGTTGTCAAATTATATACTGCCTGCAGAAATCTACATTTAACATAATGATACAAATAGGTTAAAAATAAAAGCATGAGAAAAGATATAATATGCTAACACTAATTAAAAGAAAGCTGGGGTGACAATATTGCTATCAGATAAAGTATATTTCAAAGCGAAAAACATTACAAGAGATAGAGTCATTTTTAATGAAAAAATGGTCATTTTATCAAGAGAATATAACAATCTTAAACTTGTATGCACCTAATAACAAAGTTTCAAAGTAAATAAGCAAGGAGAAATAGACAAATCCCCATTTTTAATTGCAGATTTTAATATCTATGTCTCAGTAATTGATGAAACAAGACAGAAAATTGGCAAAGTTATAGAAAGTTAGAAAATCACTATCATTAAAATGCAACAGGATGCAATACAAGAAAAATTTTAAAAAAATCACTATCAATCAACTCGACATAATTAGCATTTATAGAGCATACTACACAACAACAGAAGAATAGACATTCCTTTCAATGCATATGGACTATCTATTATGATAGAACATATTCTGAGCCATAAAACAAGTGCCAATGAATTTAAAAGAATTCGAATCATGGAAACTGTGTGATGTGATCACAACAGAATTAACTTAGAAATCAACAAGAGAAAGATATCTGAAAAGTGCTCAACTATCTGGGGAAAAAAATAATACTTTTAAGCAACTCATGAGCCAGAAAAAAAAATCAAACAGGAAATTAGAAAGTGTATTGAAGTGAATGAAAATGAAAACAGCACATCAAAATTTGTATAATACTGGAATAGTACTTACAAGGAAATTTATATTACTGCATGTCTCTATATGTAAAGATGAAAGATCTTTACTTACTTTAAAGCTGGTATGATAACAATTGGCATAAAGATCGACAAATAGATCAATGAAAGAGAATAGAAAAACCAGAAACAGACCCATACATATTTTCAACACAGAGACTAGAATTGTAGTTCCTGCTGCCTCCTGAAACTAGATGCAGCTGCTCTATCTCATCTCCAGAATTCATCTTGCTTTTCTATTCCTCTAACTTCTGATTCTGGGGCTGAGGCAGGGGGTGTTTCATAACGGGGCTATGTGCCTATGTCTTATCTGAATTAGAGTCCAGGAAGGTGCATGCTTGCTGGGTAAGATGGAGGATGCTCCAAATGCTTCAAGACTAAACAGAGGTCAGGTAGCCAAGAAGAATAACCAGCATAAGGAGTCAGTGATGCCCTTAAGCTTACCCTCAATGCCTGTTTCCTTAGCTAAGAAAGAAGTATTTCATAAGATTTCCATGAGAATCAAATAAGATCATAAATGTAGAAATACTTTGCAATTTAATTATAAATGTAAAATGTTATTTTTAAGACCCATAAAACTTTGCAACTGAACTCTTTTGAACTAAAGCCTTAATGGGATAAGCAAGAGTTAAGCAACTGAGAGAGAAGGCCCAGTGAACAAACAGGAGATTCCAGGAGACAGAAAAAGGTCCGGATACCAGGTTGTGGTACAACCAGCTGTAGATCAAAAAGAGGGAAAGAATGGTTAAGTAGCTCCCTTAAGGACATTCTTTATATAGCTATTTCCATATCTTTAATATATAATGATTAGTACCTTAGCAAAAGAATTACAGTCAATACATTTATATATCTTGTGCAGGCCTATTACAAATAAGTTAGATAAGAATTCTCTTACAGTTGTCATGAAGTATTTTTTATTAATCTGTTTGCATCTATATAACATGAATTACCAATTCAAATCTGGGGAAGTGCTATTGCTTTCATTCTAATTTAATTGTTTATTCGACTTCATCCTACTGCATCTTCTCATCCTCAAAAAACAAAAACGAAAACCACAAAGTTTGATTATTCCAATTGAGTTAACTAGATACTTTAAATCCACACATAACTTCTGTCTCTTGGTCTCACCTTTAGTTTGTACTATAATGACCAACATTGAAAATAAAAGCATTTATTTTATAGAGACACAAATGAAGACCTTACAACTGCATTTAGAGGATTATACAGCCACATGTCACTTAACAAGGGGGATGCATTTTCGGAAATGTGTCAGTAGGCAATTTTGTCATTGTGTGAACATCATGCAATGTACTTCCATAAACCTAGATGGTACAGCCTCTGACACACCTAGGCTGTGTGGTACAGCCTATTGCTCCTAGACTACAAACCTGTATTGCATGTTGCTGTACTGAATACTGTAGGCAATTGTGACATATGACTATTTGTAAATATTTGTGTTTTTAAACATAGAAAAGGTAGAGTAAAAATACGGTATTATAATCTTATGGGGTCCATCATTACTGAAACATTGTTATGTGATACATGAGTATAATCTACCAACACCTGTAATATTACAAAATAACATTACTTTAGGTAATTATTTGCTGTTTTTTAATGTAGACTTTTTATTCTAGAACAGCTTTAGAATTACAGGAAAATTGTGAAGATAGAACAGAGAGCTCCCATTCCCTCCACACCCAGTTTGTCCTGTTGTTAACATTTTACATTAGAATGGTATAACTGGGCCAACTACTACACCAGTTTAGATATATTATTATCAACTAATGTCCATACTTTATTGAAATTCCTTGGTTTTTACCTGATTACTCTTTCTTTTCCACAATCCCATATAGGATGCCACAACACATTTAATCGTCACATGTCTGTAGGCTCTTCTTAGCTGTAATAGTTTCTGATTTTCCTTAATTTCAATGACTTTTGACAGTTTTAAGGTTTCCTGGTCAAGTGTTGTGCAGAGACTGCCTCAGTCAGAATTTGTCTGATGTTTTTCTCATGATTAGACAGGGGTTATGGGTTTTTGAAATGAAAATCACAGAAGGAAACTGCCACTCATCCTATCATCTTCAGGGTGCACACTATCAAATGAGCTATCAACATGACATATTACTGTCGACATTGACCTTGGACACTCGAGTTAGATCTGTTCTGTAATGTGTGTTGTTTGCTCTGCACTGCCGCCATTCTGTATGACATTTATTTTTTTCATTTGTTCCCCAACATTTTGTTGTGAGAATTTTTTAAAATACTGCAAAGTGAACTTTTAGGTTTTTATAATAATGTTTTATACATGCTGCTACTGAGATCCTACCATCCATCTTTTACTACCCTCACTTTGTCACATCCCTGTCCATCTACTCATTCTGCCATCCATCCCACTGATCCATCTTATTGCTTGAATTCTGTCATTTATTTTGGGTTCTATCTATTTTTCTCTGCAACAGAAGAGAAAAATAGAACTGGATTTGCTGCAAAGAAACAAAGAAGGGGAATCATGGTGAATTTTAGAGTTCAAGTTTTATAGATGTGCAGGGAGGGGCACATTTAAGAAAGTAGCGAAGGGAAAAAATTAGTCTGCAATTTAGGAACTGGTAGAAGTTCTTTGATATTATGAAGTATGTCTAAAATATCACTGCCACCCTGAAAATTGCCAAACAATTGTACAAAAGAAAGCTAGAGGGAACTATGGACCAAGCACGTGTGACCTCAGGGGATTGGAACGGAATGGAAGAGCATTTGCCAGTTTGGAACAACAGCAGCATGTCTCTAAAGGGACTATGTCAGCAAGACCCAGAATTGCATTTTCATTTCCAAGAACCCATCCTCAGCACTAACTAAAGAGGAATTTCTGAGATACACATTTTGTTTATCCATTTCCCTAATGCAAAGAACTCTTCAATGAATGTCCTTTACACACTTCTTATCTGTAAGTATGAGAGTTTCTCCAGGAGAATGATCTTTGTATTAGTTTACTAGGGTGCCACAACAAATTATCACAAACTGGGTGGCTTAGAACAACAAAAATTTATTGTTTTACAGTTCTGGAAGCCAGAAGTCCAAGATCAAGGTGTTGGCAGGGTTGGTACCTTCTGAGGATGGTGGGAGTAAGATCTGGCCCAAGCCCCTCTACTTGGCGTGTAGATGGCCATCTTCTCCACGTGTCTCTTCACATCATTTTCACTTTCTGTGTGTCTCTGTGTCTAAATTCCCCTTTTTAAAAGGACACCAGTCCTATTGGATTAAGGCCCACTCTAGTGACCTTATTTTAACTGGACTGATTAACCTCTGTAAAGACCCTATCTCCAAATAAGGTCACATTCTGAGATGCCGAATGTTAGGGCTTCAACATATGATTTTTGGGAGGACATACTCTAGCCCAGGCTTCAAATTTATTTCTTGTATAACCTTTAAAGGAATTTGGAAAAACTATCTACTCCTTACACATTTTAATATTGACATTTAACAATTTAAATCATAGATTTGAAGAGTTTCAAAGGATAAAACTTCTGACATTTTGTAATTATTAATGCTTTGATATAAAATGGTTGTATCACTTTTTAAAATGTATCCAAAGGAATCTGGATACCATAACAATTTAATTCAATTCTCATAATCCATTATAAACATGCATGCATAATCTCCTGTGGAAATGTTATAACTTTTCTTTTTCTCCTTTTCATTCCAATCGTCCCACAGAATTTTACCTTATTGTAGTATATTTTTGTGCCAGAAGGTCTCTTTTTTGACCACCCTGTCATACTTCTCTTTGACAAAATTATGGATAGAGACTGAATTTTTAAAATGTCTTATTTCCTGGAAGGCAGTAAATGTTAAACACTTTCTACTGGATTGAGTTATTGTAATTGTTACCCAATTGATCAAGACACCAAAACCATAAATCTACAATTAATTTGTAGTTTATTAAACAGAAAAAGTAAAGTTCCATAGAAAATTCTCTTAATTATAGAAATGGTACTTCTCTCCCCAGTTATTTCATGTATCCATTGATGAAATCTCCAGCATTCATCAATGCTGGAACAATACAGATTTCTGTACTCTTTTTTGTCCCTCCCTTACTTTTTAGAAGTAACTGCTGAGAAAATACATTCATGATAATAAATAAATGGGAGCGAATGGCATTCTTTTAGAGCAGTTTCCTCCAATTCTATACATTCCATTCAAGGTAAATACCAAACACTACCTAGTAATTTACTGACAAAATATTTTAGTGCTATCTGCTAAAAATTCTATGAAGTTATTTAAATTCATGAAAGTGTCAAAAACCACCTAACATGCAAACAATCTATTGCCCAATTATAAGAGTTATTCACATTCTTGAATTCTGAGAGGTACACCAGAAAGAGTTTACCAACCCTAATCAAACAACTCTTAAATATACCTGTTGCTCTTTTATTTAAAGGCCCCCTGTGTAGAATGGATTGGTGTCTTAGGCTCCCACAAAAAAGCAGACCCTAAGATGAAATCTTCAGTTGAAGAAGTTTACCTGACAGGTGATTCCAGAAAGTACAACTGAGTCAGTGAGAAGAGTGAGCCAGAGAGGGAGAAAAACAATATAAAAGTGAGTTAGTGAGTGGGTTACTACTGTAGGCCACAGAGCCCAGTCCCACCTTCTGAGTATCCTGCAGAATGCACCTCAGAACTATCCCAATAAAGAATAGAGAAGCGAGGAATTCGTCCATGGACTCCCATCTTTCATTACTTTCCCTGGCCCTTCCAGTCTCCCTGTACAAGGCTGAAGACTAGAGAGAGGGCGAGTCCTCCTTACACCAAGAAGCAGAAAGACTTGGGTGTTTAAGACTCTAGAAGCTACCGTGAACTCACAGGTGGCTGCTGGGATAGGCAACAGAACAGCAATACTGTCTCTAACAGCTGGAAATATAGAAAAATATTAATGTTGTTACTGACAAAGATATTTATCTTAACAAATGCTGTAAAATATATTTTCATCTAAACCTTGAAATTGCAGATTTATCTCAATTTATCAAAAATATGCTATGTTGGCAAAGCCTATGCCTTTTGTTAAACCTATCAGCAATTTAAGACTTTTTTTCTTACAGAAATAGTCTAATTTCATTCTTAATTCAAATAAATATGTTAATATAAGATTTAAAAATGCTATCAAGTAATTCTCAAATTTAATTTGCATTTAATATTGAGTAAATGTTAAATATTGCTGGTCGGGCATGGTGGCTCATGCCTGTAATCCCAGAACTTTGGGAAGCCAAAGCAGGAGGATTGCTTGAGCTCAGGAGTTCAAGACCAGCCTGGGCAACATGGTGAAACCCTGTCTCTACAAAAAATACAAAAATTAGCCCAGCGTGGCTGTATGTACCTGTAGTCCAAGCTACTTGGAGGGCTGAGGTGGGAGGATCACTTGAGCCCAGGAAGTGGAGGCTGCAGTGAGCCGTGTTCACACCACCATCACACCCCAGCCTAGACAACAGAGAGATTCTGTCTCAAAAAAAAAAAAATAAATAAATTAAATAAATAGTGCTAGAACTACTGATAAATAAATTTTAGAATGCATACTGTAAGGCGATTAAAATAATGTAAATATAATACCATTAATTTATTCACTTTTTAGTAAGTTATAATAATAAGAAAATCATGATGCTGTTTCTGGGTAATTTATAAATACTTTTAAGCTAAAATTGTAAGTTATGTTTGAAGTGAGGTATATGTATTGCTTTGGTACGTGTGTGTGTGTGTGTGTATATACTTATTGTTCGTGTTCTGCTTTGGTGAATAATTAAATTACAATCAAATTTAAATATAATACATAACACCATTCATTTCCAGACCTCAGGATAATGCTTTCCCTAGTATTTAAAAGAGGCAAAAACTACCTAATGCTAAAACTCATCAGTCTGGAAGAAAGCATGTAATTTTATTTATTTTTTTGTTCATGGGGATAGAAAGCATTAAGAATTTTATAAGTAAAATTAGATGAGGATAAACTTCAATTAGAATACATGTTTAAAGATGTGCTTTTATAATGTGGATTTTAACTGCTTTATCAAAGTGCACACACCAAATCTGACAGAAATTATGAAAGTATTTTATTTTTGGATTTTATCTAATTTACTCTGGGAAATTTGATAATTCCAGAAAACATTTTAGATGTGTTTAAAAGAATCAGAGTCATCAACATACTCCTTTGGGTAGTCCAAGGTGCTTTTCTTTCCAGCTGACAATACATTTTAGGCATAAATATTGAGAAAAGTGAAATAGAATTGCCTACACTTAAACATAGGAAAAATGGCCATAAAGTATTCAAAACATTTTACCCCTGATTTGCTTTCCTAGGCTCTCCTGCCGCCACCGCTAATCGGGTTACGATTTCTGACAGTAGATTGTCATCACCTCCACCACTCTCTACCATGTATCTGAATAGCTCATTTTATCACAAATCTGCATTCTTAACAGAAATGTGTGTGATATAGGAAAGACTAGAAACCCACAGGCTTTATGGGCCCTAAGGAATCATTAAAGGAAGCATCTCCTTTTTCAGTTACCCAAAGGTTTTTGAACTCAGCAACTAATTAAAGCAAAACTAACTGACTCGGAACTAAAGCAAGATATGGCTGGGTGTGGAAAGGGCTTTTCTGAACATAGGCAGGCCCTTAGGCCAGTCCGTGAAATTCTTTATGCTCAGGAACCCCTTGGATAGTGCAGGTGTGAGACTACCAGACTCTTGGATATGCACGTGTTCAGTTTTACTAAATATTAACTATTGCTCTCCAAAGTGGTTGTGCAAATTTACACTTCCACCACCCATGAGGTTTCCCATCATGCCAGATCTTTGCCAACTTTCGATGTCATCAGACTTTGAAATTTCTGTCAGTTTAGTAGGTAAGAAATATTATTTCATAGGTTTTACTTTATATTTTCCAAATTAACAATGAGTTTTTAGCTTTTATGTTTGCTAGCTATTTAAGTTTCTACTGCAGTTAATTACCTCATATCTTTTCCTCATTTTTGGTGTTTTTTAGAAATTAAATTTTGAATTTTTTATCTATTCTATATGCTAATCCTTTGTTTTATATGTTGTAAAGACTGTCTCACAATATATTACTGTCATATAACTTCAGTCATGGAGTTGTCATCATAATGATTATCATCATTTTAATATTACTAATAATAACAATATTATTAAAATATATGGAATGTTTACAATGTGCCAGGCCTGTTTTAAGTATCTTATATGTGTTGCCTTATTTAATTCTCACAACAGCTCTATGAAGCAAGTACCTGTATCCCCATTTTATACTGACTAAGGCATAGAAAGGAAATTGATCAAGATTGTTCACCTGGTAAATGGCAGAGACAAGATATGAACCTAGAAACTAATTTCAGAGCACTCATCTTTCATCACTATACTATCTCATATAACTTCATCTTAATACAATATAAAGAGTATTATAATTTCAAATAATTTTACCTTGGTTTTGTGTAAATGGTATTGCGTTTTATAGTTAAAAGCTATATTCCACATCACTTTGATAATTGATATTAAGTTCCCACATGGGTCATATATTATGCTATACATGTGGATTAAAAAAAGGACACAGTTTCTGCCTTCAAAAGCTTACAGTGTAGGAGGTAAGAGAAACAATTGCAATACCATGTGATGAACATTTGTAACAGGATTCAGCAGACGATGCTATGAGAACATTTAGAAAGGTTCCCTAACATACAACCGCATGTGATGATATAGATAACTACATCATATGAATGACTTAACTGAACCTACAGTCAACAAAACTGCCAAATCTTTGTTACATATACCAACCTTCTCTTCTCTTACTCATTCGTGTGGACCTAAGTACCTAATTAATCGTCTAGGTCTGCTTGTTGAGATCTTTATGGATTCCGATTTGCCCATGGAAAGTTTTAGCTAGCCTTTCACCACCATGTCATTTATAACTATAACCTTGCTCAGCACAGTATTGATGGTATCATTCAAGTCACTGGCATCCCCCAGATTGATAAAACTCCTAGGATAGATTTTGCAGACAAGTCCAGGCAACAACCAGGCCACCTATCAGCATTCTCAAGATTGTTCATCCAGCTCCCTATCTGCTTCCAGAACAGAGGAGGGTTGTGGGGATGGGAGAGGGAGTGAGCAGAGGAGGGGGATGGATGGAATAAGGTCATGATAAGCAGCTCAGGCAGCAGAGGTGGGGGTGGAGGGCAGTAGTAGTGGTAGCTGTTGCATCTTTGCCTTTTATTTTCTTTTTCATTATTTTCCCCCCATAAAAGCTGCATAATCTCTTCCAGAGATAAATGACTCTTTAAGTTCAGAGGTGAGCTGAAAATGATGAGATATCACTTAAACTGCCGACACCTCCATTTACTCTTCTTTAAGATGGAAAAAGTAAGGCTGGACACTAAATGAAAAAATTTAATTCCTTGGTATGTTTTGGAGGGAAGAAAGATTACGAAATGCCAGACATTAGTTTTGCTTTTAAATCTTTGTGGTACAGAAGGGGAAAAGTGCATCCAGCAATAAAGCCACTTGTGACTTCATACCAGGGCAGGTGCAGTGTTATCTGGATTTTTCCTATGTCATTCCAGATTGGTTATTTTTAAGCACATGAGCACAAATAGTTATTTCTTGGCTGCTAGTTTTCTATCACCTCATTGCTATTTTAGCAATTGTCCTATAAATGGACAGTGCCGTGATCACACAGATGCTGGGAAAGGGAGAGAAAGAGGGCAGAGACAAGCCTGTGGACGACATGATGGGAAGGCAGGCAGAGAGTCTGCCATGAGCACTGTTAGCAGGCAGAGGGAGCAGGGAAGCAAACTCAATGAAAATGCCAGCCCCCAGGATGGGCTCTTTGCCATTTGTGGAAGAAGAGTGAGGTTCTTTAAAATTATGCAGTAGAAAAACACATAAAAGCTGTCTAATATTTTCACAAACTGGGGGCTTACTTCTCTGCATGATGCTTTCAGTGAATCCATAAAAGATCTAACTATTATCTGTTCACTCCAATCAATGACTGCAGATCCCTTTAGAAAAGGTTTGCAGGAAGGTGTACAGTATGTACTATGCTGCAGGTTCCTCCTTTAAGGGGACATGGTCCTCCCTTCAGCCAAAGGGATCTGGATTGGTGAACTGGTTTGGATCTAGAAACCAGGTGAGAGGTCATGGTCATCTATTGTACCATGACTGAAGTCAAGTTTTTAGCTCTCAGACCTGGAGTTCCGTTATATTGTTCAGGGGTTGGGCAAAGAAAGGGTAGTCCCTGGCCAGATCTGGCCTGCCTTCTGTGTTATAAAACCCATGACCTAAGAATGGCTTTTACATATTTAAATGGTTGGAAAACATCAAAAGGAAAATAGACTTGGTGACAAATGAAAGTTTTATGAGCAATGTCCATAAATACAATTTTATTGGAACCCAGCCACCTTCATTTGGTTACTTGTGGTCTATGAATGATTTTACACTACTAGGGCAGGGCTGAGCAGATGCATCAGAGACCAGATACATCTTCATTGCTTTTAAGGTGACACTCAGCACACTATAAGTTAAGGTGATGCAATTATAATGTGATGGCATTTTGAGTGCCATATGTATCACTCCATTGTGAAATATTTTTTTAATCAGTTCATACAATTATGTCATGACAAAAAATAATAGTGAACTTTCCATGCATGCCTTTAAGGTACAGTGAAGGGCGGATTATTTTGTTATCGAATTAAATGGCAAAGCATTATGTTTGTTATGCAATGACCAATAGTTTCCAAGTGGTTCATTTGTTAGCCAAACAAGCAAGGAACTCTGTTTACTAATGGTGGATTCATTAAGTTATGCCTGATCATAGCAGCCAAATAAATGAGTCCAGAGAAAATAAACTTGTTCAAGACTATTAGCATTTCAGCAAGAACAGTTGCTTGAAGAGTTCAGAACATTGAAAGTAACACCAATGGTCAAATAAAGAACAAAGCAGATGATTTCGAGTGGTTTTCTTTGGCTCTTTATGAATTGACAGATGTTTACAATACTGTTCAATTGTTTAATTAAAGGAATCAGTACTTGACTAGTTTGAAGTGACTAAAGAATTAGCCAGTATGAATAGTCTGTGTGGAACAAATGCAGGTAAGCATGTGTTCACAGAAGTTAAGAAAATATGAATCTAGTATAACATGAAGTAGAATCTGCTATGATGTGTTACAATTGAGGGTAGTAAAAATATAACTGGAGCAGAAAAAGACTTAGACAAATTTGCAATGCCTGTAAAGATGTAAAAATTTTTAAGCCTATGTTTATTTGTTGTAGTATCTGTTGCAGGTATCTTGTGAAAAATACATGAATCTGTTATGTATTATTAAACCAGTAGTACCAGTGGTGAACTTCATTTACAATTGCAGATTTTATTGTCTGTTCCATGAATTTTTGTCAGAGATAGAAGCTAAACATTAAACATGGCAGTTTTATGGTTTAACAGTGGTAAAGATTTATTGCAATAAAAATTTTGAGCTGAGGGATGACGCTGAATTTTTTTCGAAAGAGAAGAACTGGTTTAAACCATTATTATCAAACACTGAATAGCTTTGGAAATTAGCCTTTGCTACAGACTAAATAATGTTTATTAATGAATTCAACCTAAAATCATAAGGCAAATGTCACTTATATGAAGCTTAACTTATATGTCACTTATATGAAGTGACTATAATGTCACTTATATGAAGCTTAACTATAGTAAAATTACTTTGACAACTAATGTTTGAACTGCAATTAATGTCAAGCTGCTTTATACACTTTCTAATCTGTCAATGGTTAAAACAAGAATGAGATCTCCATTCCCACATAAATTTGCAGTAGATACGTTCTCAACTCAGACAACGGTTACAGCAATGTTTTTCAGACCTCAATGGAAGTGCAAAGGAAATTTCAGTATTTCGAAATTGATTTAGTTGTACAATTGAGGAACATCTTGCAATGTAATGACCTGCTAACAGGCAAATATAAGGGAAGAGTCTAATAAAATTCCATAAATACCTTCTAAGCAATGAATATACTCAAATAAAAATCCATGCTCCTGAATTTCATGTTAATATTTGGCGATGCCTATCTGTATAAAAATGTAGTTTCAAATATTAGATTAAATATATAAAAGTTCATTAAAGATCAACATGACAGATGATATTAGCAAATAACTTTAATGATAGAAAACACTAATTTTGAACCTGAATTAAGTGAAATGTTATCCCCCCAAAAATTCCTTTTCCTCATTAGTAGACCTATATTACAAAAAAAGTACTCAATTAGTAGTATTATATTTTAAGTTTCATCAACAAAAATTTTGTAAAAATTTATGTTATCTTCTGTAATATAAGTACCTATATAACATCATTAATTTTGCCTCTTGAACTGAAAGGTCTAAAATATTTACTATCTGTGCCTTTACAGGGAGAGTTTGGTAAATTCTGACATAGGTTAAGTGACATTTTCGTGGGTAGCCCATCTATTTCATTTCCAAGGACACTGTGGTCAGCAATGATCACTGTAAGTCAAAAACTTTCTAATTATCACTTTGTCTCTGCTGTACTTTTCTGTACATGCATTTCATCTTTCTTTGGTAGTAAAAACTACCAAATGACCTGTGTCACTCTGGGATCTCATATTCCCACCAAAATGTCAATGTGGAATCCTCACCGTCATTTGAGGCCTACAGATGACAGCCACCATATAGCTAACATTCAAGAATGCTGGTGCTCTCTTCACCAGTGAGTTTCTCAGTTGCGAAGGAAGGATCTTTGGGCCACCTTGGGATGTGGAGAGTAGAGGCAGGGTGTTCAGGGAACACATTATAAATGTGCTTCAACATTGTTGTATTCCTAAGACTCCAGATCCCTTCACGTTTTGCCAAGGAAGTTCAGGCATGTCAATCTCATTAAACATAAGCCATGGTTGAGTCAATCTATCAATCAGGCAAACTGCTAGAGCCACATCTAGCTTCACGAGATAAAATATTAAATCCAGGGTTTCTGGTAAATGCACTCACATCAATAAGTTCAATAAAATCCAGTCCACTTGTTATATTTCATTCTCCTTGGTCTAATACCCTTGGAATCCACTCCCACACGTATTTTTTTCAGGACTCTGCCATTAAAATTAGCATAATCTTACAACTTTTTTAGCATGTAAGTTATTTCCTCCTGGGTCAGACTTTGTACTTGCCCTTAGGGAACATGCTGAGATCGGGTCCTTATTATGGGTATAGTGACAAAAGGAAGGTCAGAATGGGTTTTGATGAGAAGAGGTATTTCATGGCAAGGCAACTGCCACAGTATTAAAGTTTATTCAAGAAACAGAAGGCTGGTCTCTCAAGATATGTGAGGGTAAGCATCTTCCGCTGGCAAAGGAGGTCAGGTGACTCAGGGGTTCAGAATTCTGAGCTTGAATCCATCCTGATGTCCTTCTTTCGAGTCTAAGGGTCATTATCTTTTCTAGTTGACACCCAACCTTCACTTGAGAAACTTAAGAATCTATAAATTCAAATTCAACTTTCAACTCTGAAATCTGTGCAATTAACTTTTGTGTCTTATTTTCAGCAAACAAGAGAAAGAAATGATATTCTTTCAGGACTGGCCTGGAAGCTTCTTAATTATCTAACTATGACTCAAGCTCAGAACTTAAAGAAGCAGGCTTTTTTTCTTCTCTTTTTTCCTTATGCAAGTGCTTTAGGGCATTCAGAGGAAGCCATTCCATACTATCGCCTGTGTAGTCATCGTCGCTGCTGCAATAGTCAAATGCAGAAGACATTAGGTTCTTCCAAGGCTCTTGCTTTAGTAAGCACTTGAAAAGCAACCACAGGTAATAGTTTTATTAGCTGTGATGTCACTGCATGCCACTGGTTACCGAAATTCCATTTGCCATTAGCAGGAAGTTCAGCACTGCATTCAAGGTGAGGGACACAGCCAAAGCAAACCCACAATTCCATCATTGATGTTCTGTTTCTTGGGACCATTAGTGGTATAACTTTCTGGTATAAAAAGACATTCTTTTTTAATAGAGATAATTCAATATAAATAATTATTGACTGGAGAACACTATGGAATCCCAGAAGTAGCAACTGCAGGAAACGGTTACCTCTCCTAAGGTTGGGGGAACAAAAGTGCGAGGTGGCAATTATTCAAGTATAGAATCTTGGAGTAGGGTCCCCACAGAAGTAAAATTCAGACCTCTATGAAGGAGCATTTTTTTTTTTAGCTAGTGCTGTTGTCTTTGGGCTTGGAGGAACTGTCCTACTGATTTGGGTTCTAGACCCCCAAGGAAAGGATAGCCACCTGCTAGTGTTTCTGAGGGGGAATATTGGAAAACTACAAACTGGAATCTTCTGCTACTTCCCTAACCGTCCCTGCCAAAGTGAAGGAGTGAGACTGGGTGATGATGACAGCAACGGTACGCAAACAAGAAGAGTGAGTGCCTTCTTCTCCAGCTGTCTGGTCTTCCTCCACCCACCACTATTAGAGGAGGCACACCTGGGGCCAGGCACAGTGGCTCATGCCTGTAATCCCAGCACTTTGGGAGGCTGAGGTGGGCAGATCACTTGAGGTCAGGAGTTTGAGACCAGACTGGCCAACATGGTGAAACTCCATCTCTACCCAAAATACAAAAATTAGCCAGGTTTGTTGGTGGGTGCCTGTAATCCCAGCAACTCAGGAGGCTGAGGTGGGAGTACAGGAGAATCGCTTGGACCTGGGAGGCAGAGGTTGCAGTGAGCCAAGATTGCACCACTGCACTCCAGCCTGGATGCAGTGAGATTCTGTCTCAAAAAAAAAAAAAAAAAGGAAAGGAAAGGAAAGGCACACTTGGCACACTTGGAGCTGGTAAAGCAGAAATGGGATTTGCAAAGTCAGCTCCAGAATCACAAAGCCAAGTAAAGAAGCATGAGTTTGAGTTTGAAACAGAGAGAATAGCTTAATAACTGGCTCACTAATAAAGTGCACTGGGATGAAGTTTTAGCCACTTTTTCATTTAGTACACTTTTAAGACATGGTTAGAGTCTGGGCCATAATTAAGGATATAGGAGAGGACATATATTTTCCCTTGAAAAGAAAATATTATTGGTTTCCCTATGAAAATGTTTCTTTTTAAAGTAGTCTCTGTGGAGTCACTCATTTACACTGTGAGCATTATTTACTAGCTCATGGATTTATAGAATACAAGTCAGGATGCACCTTCTAGGTTTATGGTGTTTGCTGCTGGGGGATTCTGTAGAATGGGAAAGAAACCTCATTTAAGCCAAGTTATGTTTTCAGCTGTGCCAGTAGTCAATTTGTTTGAAGTTGGCTAGAGTCTTAGTCAATTTTCTTTTACCACAGTCCATTATTTATCAACAGAGGTCTGTGTTAAAGAGATGAAAGAAAGAAAAAGAGAGAGGAACATACATTTAAAAATACAGAAACACCTCATCCTGGCTCCTTAATCCATTTTCACAATCTCCCAGGGATTTGGGGAGAGGGAAGGAAGTTTGAGTCCCCTGCTTTAGGCACTGATTATATAAGGTGAGATTAATTTTCTCACATCGTGTATGGAATCCATCTCCTTGCTTGGCAGTCATAGTTCTGCCTCACTTAAATCTATTTGCATCTAGCTAAGCCCACAGAAGAGGGTGTAGCTTAGAATAGAATTTTGCCTTTCCAGTGCTTCTTTGGGAACTTTTCAGGATGATGATAAAGGAAATAATATGGTTAGCTTCATACGTGCTCATAATTCTTCTGCAACAAAAATTGAAAGCGAGGGGTTGAGAGAAATGAAGAGACGTGGCTATCTTCTGGGTCATGCTGGAATGTGCTGTTGGTTTTCAAAGTGTGAGCGTGTTTTAAGATAGTAGGGATCAGGGACAGGCCAAATGGACCCCGTGTTGGGGGCCTCTCTTATCCTTCACTGCAGTTAATTAATAGCCTAAGGGAGAAGATAAAGGAGAAGAGAAATGCTTTAGAAAATAAATAAATAAAACGTGGGTACAGGGTCAAGTAGTGCTCTCGCTGTAGAAGGAGATGATTATTGTAATTAGCAGCAATGCATATGGATCGTGCCAATTTGTGAAAGCTGTGAGGGTGTCGTATTTCTTCTATTCTCTCCTCCTACAATCCTCTGCTAACTCGGCTACTCCTGTTAACCTGGTTACTCTGCTGTCTCTGTGTTTCTTCTCTTTCTCTGTCTCTCTCTCTCTCTGTGTGTGTGTGTGTGTGTGTGTGTCTGTAGGTAGCTAGATACATGGCTGTGATAAGTAGTTCTACAGCACGCAAATCTCCCCAAACAGCCAAAAGGGCCAATGTTCTTAGTTGAATGCGACTCAAAATGCAAACAAGTTCATGGTTGCCTGTGATTAATATGAACTAACCCCCTCCCACTTGAGGATGAGAGACGAGGATTGTGTTGCCTTAATATTCACAATTGCTCATTATCTCGCTTATCAAAGAATGACTGAATTTTAAAGCTGGAAGGGCTTTAGAAATCACATTTTCTAACTTATTATTTTTAAACATGAGAAAGCTGAGGCACGATAGGCTGAATTATGGCTCTGAGGTAACACAGCTGGAGGAAAGCTGGGCCAGGATGGGAAAACAAAGGTTTGCCAGTAACTTTATTGCTGTTTCTTACATGTGATGTACACATGAATAGAAGAGGGTAAACACAATATGTATGCATAATGTAATATGTAAATACATTCAGCTATATTTGAATATGACATTTGTTAAAAAACTGCTCTTTCTACTTTTTTATGTACAGACATGAGTTCAAAGATCTATTAAGCTTTAACGCATACATTCTTAGATAAAAAATTTGTTATTTGTTGAATATCAAACTATATCCTTGATAACGTCACTCCTTTTATCTTTCTATATTCTGCCTTTCAAAAGCTTCTATGAGAACTTTTCAGGATAATGATAAAGGAAGTAATGAGGTTAGCTTGACATATGCTTAAGTTCTCTTTGATAACCCTGTCTAAGGAAAGGTTCCTCGGGAGACAGAATGGTCTCTGAACTACGAAGAGAAGAACAGGAAGCAAAGGATACACAGACAGGGGTAGAGGTAACAAGAGAAAACTGCAGGACCTAGGCACTGATCTCTAAGTTCCTGCTTGGTCTCTTTTGGAGACCTTTGCTACTTTGCATATTCACCTTTGAAACTTTCTCTACGTTGCTTCTTTTAAACGGAGCAGTCTCTTTTCAAAACAAGACATACAGACAGCCAACAATCATATGAAAAAAAGCTCAACATCACTGATTATTAGACAAATGCAAATCAAAAACCACAATGAGATACCATCTCACACGAATCAGAATGGTCATTATTAAAAAGTCAAAAAATAATAGATGCTGGTGAGGTTGCGGAGAAAACAGAACGCTTATACACTGCTGGTGAGGGTATAAATTGCTTCAACCATTGTGGAAGACAGTGTGGCGATTCCTCAAAGACCTGAAAAACAGAAATACCATTGCACCCAGCAATCCCATTACTGGGTATATACCCAAAGAAATAGAAATCATTCTATTATAAGGACACATGCACACATATGTTCACTGCAGCACTATTCACAATAGCAAAGACATGGAATCAGCCTAAATGCTCATCAGTGATAGACTGGAAAGAAAATGAGGTATGTATACACCACGGAATACTATGCAGCCGTAAAAAAGAACAAGATCATGTCCTTTGCAGGGACATGGAAGGAGCTGGAAGCCATTATCCTCAGTAAACTAACTCAGGAACAGAAGATCAAATACCACATGTTTTCGCTTATAAGTGGGAGCTAAATGATAACACATGGACACAAAGAGGTGAACAGCAGACACTGAGGCCTATTGGAGGGTGGAGGGTGAGAGAAGGGAAAAGATCAGGAAAAATAACTAATGGGTACTAGGCTTAATACCTGGGTCATGAAAAAGTGTGTACAACAAACCCCCATAACGCATGTTTACCTACATAACAAACCTGTACATGTACCCCTGAACTTAAAAGTTGAAAAAACAAAATAAATATAAACAGCAATTGTGTTGTAGATTCAGGTAGTTCTCTCTGACCTCACAAAGCTCCTGTGCTTTGTTGATATTGATTCCCAGAACTCAAAAACAGCCTTCAGTAGCCAGCATAGGCTCATTAGTCATCATTTCCTATCTTTACTCTTTCTTTCTTGTTTTCCATCAGAACCTACACTATGAATTGTCAAGTCATTTACTTTGACAAATGTCTATATATTTACCTTTGAAAAGAGCACCATCAAAAATCTTAATTTCAAGTTCCCACTCAGTTACTTAACTTGTGGCTACACCCAAATCACCCAACTTCTCAGAGCCTTACTTTTTTCCTCTGTAAAACTGGAAAATTTATACTGGATCTACTACTCTGATGAGATAAAGTGGGAGGTGCTTGTTATTTTTTGGTAAGTGTGATGGGCAAAATTCAAAGATGGGCCCTGAGATTCCCAACCCCTGGTATATGCCCTGTGTAATCTTTTCCCTTTGAATTTGGGTGAGACCTTAAGTGAATATGATGGAATCTCACTCCTATGACTTGGTGAGTAATCAATCAGCTGACTATGAGTTAAGCAAGAGAGAGAAAATCCCAGGTGGGCCTGACCTAATGAAGGGAACACTTAGAAAGGAACTTGACCTTACTTGACAAAAGACATGAAACCAGGGAGATACTCCTGTATCTCTGAAGAAGGAAACAGCCTTCTTGTGAATTACCTACTGAGGGGTGCACCTGTGAATGAAGGAAGGGTCCGAGTGTGGAGCTGAGAGTAATCTCCAGCTGAGAGCTGGCAAGAAAGTGGGGACCTCAGACATGAAGCTGAGCATGAATAAATTCTACTACCACTTTATAGAGCTTGGAAACAGACTCTTCCCCAGTCAAGCCTCCAGATGAAAATATAGCCCTGCTGAGGCTTTGCTGGAATTCTGACTCACAGGAATTGTGAGATAATAAATTTGTGTTGTTGTAAGCTGCCAAGTTTGTGGTAATTTATTATGCAGCAACATAAAACTAATACACTGGGTGCAGTGTGTGTGCCTCTAGTCTCAGCTACTTAGGAGGCTGAAGCAGGGGGATCAGTTGAGCTCAGGAGTTGGAGGCCAGCCAGGGAGACATAGCAAGACCCCATCTCAGATAAATAAATAAATAAATAAATACAACTTAAAATATGCACAATAGCCTAAAAATAAACAAATAGAAAACTAATATAATTATCCAGTACTGCGTGCCAAGAGGTGAGGGGTAAAGAAAGTGTATATTCTTTCTTCTTACCTCCCAGTACCTAGAGGACAGACTTGTCCAATCAGATGTGCCCGCCTAGAACTATGAATCTGGAAGGAGGAACGTCCAGACCCAGAGACCAGTCACAGTGGCAGCAGTGGCAGATGCTAGTGGTGCTGGAGGTTGGGATAGCTTTCTGGCCAGATGTGACTGTGGCATGACTTTGTGCCACACAGGGCCAGGTTCCGTTAGTTCCTGAGTATTCTCTGTGTTCTAGGGCTCACATAAATTCTGTGAACTTTCATCATTTTCCCAATACATTTATTTCTGCTGCAATTAATCCGACTTGGCTTCTCTTGTTTGACTCCAAGAACTTGGATTATTATGGACCATATATGTAAGAGTGCCTTGTAAACTGTGACAAATACTATACTATAAATGTAATGCACTATTTTAATTGTTTCTCTGCTCTCGTTTTCCTTTAGGCTCATATGTATGATCTTAGGCCCTCTCTTAGCTGTTATAATTCTTGGTGTCATCCTGCATGCTGGTAGTCCCATAAATAAGTGTACCTTTATTCCAATAAATACATGAAAATAACGTGAATCTATGTAAAAATGAAAAGCTTATTGACAGATCAGATAAGTGAGAACATTTAAGGACTCAAAGTAGAGACCATTTCCTGAAGGTCTTGTTAAGTTTAACATACTTGCTTTCAGCTGAACTCAAAGGTCAACCAGAGCAACATCTGTTTCTGTCTTAAACCATTGAGAAAACAATTGTCTGCTACTATGAGTGTCTCCAGGGAAGAGGTCTCCTTGACCATTCTTCAGAATGAACTGGAGTCTCAGGAGTATGTATTCTGATGGGTTCAGATTCACATCTTCACTTGCCAGGAACCAGAACAGAGGTCTGTATGTATCCTTCCAGACCTCTTACAAATTCCTGTTATGAAAGGTGCAGAACAGTGAATAAATGCAATGAAAAGTTTCATCTTTGAAACTTAATTGCAAAGCACAGTTAAAAGTACGACAAAACAAAAACCACTGTGTTCATCAGAGCCATCTCAGGAGCCTTGCAGGTAGGGGGGGAAAGAAGAGGCGAAGCTTTGGCAAGTAACTACACTCAATCCTTGCAGCTATGCTCTGAGATTTGCATGTTGAGGTTTTGAGGCTCTGAAAACTTTGAGAGTGCCTGCTAGCAGATCTATTTGTTTTGATTATCTAAACCCAGAACCATTGGGTAAATTTACATATGGCCACTGTGGCTCTGCAAGGCAGAAGATTATAACGATGACTTTCTCCAGTCACTACATTTGCATCTAGTCTCCAGCAAGGGGAAATAAGTTTTTTGCCTCTGATCCCTGGGAGGAGAGCTCCAGTGAAGCAGAAGGCTGAGGTTCAGTCAGAGAACACGTATTTTCTGAAGCACAGGGAAGGAGGTAGGAAAAAGAGGAATTAGAATGGCGTGTGGTGCTTTGCTGAATAGCTTCCCCAGGACAATGATATGAGGACTTCATTTAAGTTCCTAAATACAGAAAAATGCTGTCAACACAACCTCAGTAGAGAAAGCTGCAAAAGCTAATAAATACAGCAACCTCGGCTAGCAGTTTACTTGTAGCACTTGGAACAGAAACGATGAATGCACCAGAAAGTCAGCTGCCACGTGGCGGTGGGAGGGGCAGGGTGCGTTGGTAGTAAAAGGTGCTGCTGCGAGGAGAGGCAGAGCAAGGCCAACTGACCTCATGGGTATCAGAGCCAAACTGGAGAGGACTCCCCGGAGAGCTGTCCCTGGCCTGTCTATGTCATGGAGGAAACTGTTGCTCTGATGTTCTCTAAGTTGATTTAACTTTAATGGTATATCCTTCAACACAGAGGGCACAGTGTGGCCAGGGGACTTTGTAGTCTTGGAGTCCTATGTCATCTATGTGGTCTGATATGGTTTGGCTCTTTGTCCCACCCAAATCTCATGTCGAATGTAATCCTCATGTGTTGGGGGAGTGGCCTCGTGGGAGGTGATTGAGTCATGGGGGCAGACTTCCCTCCTGCTGTTCCCTTGATAGAGGTCTCATGAGATCTAGTTGCTTGGTAAGTGTCTGGCACTTCCCCCTTCTCTCTATGTCTCTCCTGCCGCAGTGTAAGACATGCTTTCTTCCCCTTTGCCTTCCACCATGATCATGCATTTCCTGAAGCCTCCTACCCATGCTTCTTGTTAAGCCTGTGGAACTGTGAGTCAATTAAGCCACTTCTCTTTATAAATTACCCAGTCTCAAGTAGTTCTTTATATCAGTGTGAAAAGGCATTTGAGACTTTTATTTCAGAGGCACAGGCTTGGCTGGAAATAAGGATTGTGTACCACTTGATGCAGCAGAATCCACCTGGCAATCAGCTCCTTTTGGCTGATACGAGGCCAGAAAATCTGTGCCTGTGTCCCTTCAGTCTGCATTTATGAACATGGGCTGTGATTTAGTGAGACCTTGTAACTGTTAAATTCCCTGTAGACATAGTGCCTCCAGTGAAGGATAGTATAATTTCAGAATTTCAAGGCTCAAAAGATAATAAAGCAGAGCTAAACAAAGCTTAAATTATATCTCCTGGTTCATATACAAATGAATATGGCTATGAGTGAGTCACTTGATGTTTAGAAAAATTGATCACCGATTTATACACATTGTTCACTTTATTCACATTACTGGAAATTCAGAGCTGTGACTTTTAAACTAAAAGGCTTAAAGTTATATGAGAGAACAAGGGACTATGAATTTGGAATTTCTTTGACTTACTGCTGGAACCCAATGTGATCAAGACATCTTTAATGGGCATTCTAATTGGTTGCTTTGGCCAAGTTTTGGTATGACTAACAGAGGAGGGGAATGATGAAGCCTACTTAGGAGCTCTCCTACCTACAAGGGAGTAACAACTTGTCCCAGAGAGAAATATGAACAAGAACCATGTAACAGATCAAGGTCAATAGCAGTGGCAGCTCTGTATTGAGCATTTATTCAGTGTCAACTACTGTGCTGGGCTTACCTTCACAACGAGACAGTGAGTATTACCATCATCATTTTGCCAGTTAACAGTTACCTACATAAGGCCACACCGCTCATAAGTGGTCGAATGATAATGATGATGATATTAACAATCATCATGAGAACTTACCTGGCATCGTGCTTTTCTGTTTACAGAAGGAATTTAAATAAATAATTGCACTTGATCCTTATAGTATGTTGGTGTTGCTATTATTATTTTCATTCTTTGTGTGGAAAAACTTGGACTGAAAATTGCCTTCAAAAATAGCACATATTAAAACAGTAAGTCAAAATTCTTTATATCCATTGAAAGTATACCAACTTTCAGCTGTGTGACATTAAGCAAGTTATTTAACTTATTTAAGCCTTGTTTTCCTTGTATTGACTACTCAAGAGTACAAAGAATGAATGCAATGATTATCTTAAATTGTTTGGTGTTGTTGGGGTTCAATAAATATTAGCCATTTTAATATTATTATTATGAGAGTTTCAGATTTTCTTGAGAACTTTCCACGGGACTTATTTTACAAAACCATCAAAAGGACTTTTTAATAAGGTGCTCATATCCTTGAAACAGTATCCTAGCGTAACCAAGGACAAACTGGATGGAAGATGTATTGTTTACTTACATCTTTTTCTTAAAGAATATTTTCTCCTCAATATATTGATTCAAGAAATGCATAGTTAATGCCTCCTCTGTGTCCTTTATTGTGCAAGACATTGAAGATAAGCCAATAAACCAAACCCGGTCCCTGTTTTCAAAGAGCTTTCACTCCAATGGAGCAGCCATTTATATGGATAATACCAACATACTGGTCAGTGCATTTCAGTGCAGGTGCTTCACTTCTAGGTATTTCCTCAAGAGAAGAGAAAACATATATCCAGTAAAGGCCTTGTATAGGAATATTCATAAAAGCTTTATTAATAATGAATCAAACTTAAATTGACCCAAACGTCTAAAAAGAAGAAAATGGATTAACAGATTGTGATGTATCCATACATACTAAAGCAATACAAATGATGAAACATGGATGCAAAGATATGAATGAGTCTTTAAAACATCATGCCTATGCCAACATAAAGAAGCCAGACTATGTTCATCCTATACAACTTATATGAAATTCTATAATGACATTAATCTATGGTGAAAGGAATCAGACCAGAAGTTGCCTGGACTTGGAGGTGAAACAGGGATTTACCAGGAAGTGGCATGGGAGCTTTCTGGAGTGATGAAAGTGTTTTATATCTTGACAAGGAGAAATGGCATAGGATACACAGGTGTATGCATTTGTCAAAACTCATCAGACTGAGCACATGAGAACTGTGTATTTCACTGTATGTAAATCCTACCTTAATTTAAAAATTTCTAAGTATTTTTTGTTTTTACACTATTGTAAATTGTATTTTTGGACATTTTATTTTCCAAATCCTTGCTATTAATATGAAGCAATACAATTGATTTTTGTATATGAACCTTGCATCTTCAGACACTGATAAACTCACTATTTCTAGTAATCAGTTTTTAAAAATATAACTTTTTTGGATTCTGCATGGTAGAACTCCTTCAATCTTTCATTTCTCTTAGCTATTCTCTTATGTTTCCCATGTTTTGTCTCTTTGTGCTACACTTAAAATAATTTATTTTAATATTTTAATTCTGTCTAGTTTTGTCCTTTCTTCCCTCAAACTCATCTATTAGGTTTTTTATTTCTATATTTGTATTTATTTTATTTATTTATTTTTTTTTTTGAGACACAGTTTCACGCTTGTTGCCCAGGCTGGAGTACAATGGCATAATTTCGGCTCATCTCTGCCTCCAGCATTCAAGCAAATCTCCTGCTTTAGCCTCCCAAGTAGCTGGGATTATAAGCATGCACCACCACACTTGCCTAATTTTTGTATTTTTAGTAGAGATGGGCTTTCGCCATGTTGGTCATGCTGGTCTCAAAAGTCCTGACTTCAGGTGATCCACCCACCTTGGCCTCCCGAAGTGTTGGGATTACAGGAGTGAGCCACTGCTCCTGGCCTGTATTTGTATTTGTATTTCTAGAAATTTTACTTGGTTATTTTTCATATATGCTAGGTCACTTTTTTTTTTTTACAATTTCCTGTTTGCTGCAAATATTTTTGATCTTTATTTCTTTAAACATAGCCATTTTGTAGCTTGCATCTAATTGTTCCTATACCTGAAGTCTTTCAGGGTCTGTTTATGTAGTCTATTATTGCTGCTGTTTCTTTCTCATTGTAACTTACTTTCTTGTGGCTTGGTTACCATGAACTCTGCACTGCTCATTGTCTAAAAGATATGATTTCTGGTAATTCCTGTGACTTGGGTGAAGGTATCCTTCTCCAAATAGTTTTGCCTTTGCTTCTGCGAGACATTTAGGAGCACTACCTCTCTGTAACCAATTTAAATTAAAGTTATGGCTTGAAGTTTTCTGGTCCACCCTTGGGTTTCAAATTTAGGCTAACAATTCTCAGAAGCTAATCTCTAGACAGACTACTCAGGGACAGGTTATGTGTTGTTTTTGTTTTTCTCCTTTATTTATCACTAAGACACTGCTATCTTAGGACTTTTTTTAAACAAGAGGAATGGGTAATTTTACTTCCTGAAGGTTTTACCTTTGGGATTCTAGGTTAATGTAAGCGGGGGGTCTGATATTAACATTCCAATTTGGGTGGGCTCTAGGCTTTTGACTTCTGTCCCCCTTATTTTGTGAGGTCTTCAAAACTGGAGCATAGTTCTCCATATGTTCTTAGGACAGAAGGCTTTGTTTGGCTGTGTCCCCACCGAAATCTCATATGATATGGTTTGGCTGTGTCCCCACCCAAATCTCATCTTGAATTCCCATGTGTTGTGGGAGGTAATTGAATCATGGGGGCAGGTCTTTCCTGTGCTGTTGCGTGATAGTGAATAAGTCTCACGAGATCTGATGATTATATAAGGGGGAGTTTCCCTGCATAAGCGCTCTTCTCTTGTCTGCCGCCATGTAGGACATATCTTTCACCTTACACCATGATTTTGAGGCATCCCCAGCCACGTGGAACTCTTGAGTCTATTAAACCTTTTTTTCTTCCCAGTCTCGGGTATGTCTTTATCAACCATGTGAAAACGGACTAATACAGTTTCTCTTCTGGGTTCCTGGAATCTCTTAGATCTAGGTCTGGTAATTCGTTATTATCTTGTCAGTTTCTTGATGCTTTAAAGGATACTAGAAAATTATTGTATTCATTATTTTTAGTTGGTTTTAGCAGGAGAGTTGACCAAAGTGGCCTAGCTCTTTATTATTAGAAATGGAAGAAAATAAAATCTGGGATTTGTGTGGTCTGTCTTTCATCATGTCTAAGTATCAAAGTAATCCCCCAAGTTGATAAGTTTCACTGTGTAAATTTTTTTTAAAAAATCTGCATGGCAAAAAAGAAAATAAAGAAAAAAAGAAAGAAAATAAATCACAAAGAGGACTAATAGACATTCAACAAGCAAGAAAAAGCATTTAAAATTCTAATCAAGAAACTCAAGCTCAGGAGAAAAAGACCGATTTTCTTTCTTTTTAAAAAGTTTACCATTTTATTTATTTAATTCATTCATTCTTAGAGATGAAGTCTCACCCTGTTGCCCAGGCTGGATTCGACCTCCTGGGCTCAAGTGATCCTCCTGCCTCAGCCTCCCAAGTAGATAGGACTATAGGCACTCATCATTGCACTTGACTTAGTTTTCTTAATATATCAAAAACTCTATATTATTATCAAACTATATCATTATTAACTCTATATTATTATCAATTTACACTATTTTATCAAGTGTAAAATATTGCCTCAAAACTTAGCACCCTAGGGCAACAAACATTTATAATCTCAAAGTTCCTGTGGGTCAGGAATCTGGGAGCATATTAACTGAGTGATTCCAGCTCAGGGTCCCTCAGGATGTTGCAGTGGAGACATAAGTCAGGGCTGGGTCCTTCTAAGGCTTGCCCAAGGCTGAAGGACCCTGGCTAAGGTCATTCATGAGACTCTCAAAAGAGCCTCTGCTTCTCACCACGTGGTCTTCTTTATCCAGGGCTGCTCAAGACCTAGCTACTGGTGTCCCCCAGAGCAAGTGAGCTTGAGAGAGCCACCAAGACAGAAACTGATTATCTTTTATGAGCTAATCTTGGGAATGACATACCATCTCTTCTGCCATATTTTATTGGTCACACAGAGCAACTGTGGTACAATGTGGGAGGGGGACTATGTCAGGGTGTGAATATCAGGAGATGGAGTCATCTGGGGCCATCTTGGAAGCTGCCTGCCACAAACTCCTACAGTTCAATAAAACAAGCAAAAAACAAACCCCAAGCAGAAAAATGAACAAGAGATACAAGGAGACACATATATACATTTATACATATAAATACATGTATAGTAAAGATAAGGACAAAGGTGTATCTTTATGTTAAAATACATCTTAAACATCAAAAGATGCTTGACCTCACTCAAATTAAGAATAATGTAACTTAAAACTGTATTGGGGCACCATTTCTACCCATAAAATTGGTAAAGATAAAACGCAAAGTTCTAACTCACTGTATAGTTGAGAATTTGGGGAAACAGAGCCTCATTTTGTCAGCGAGCGTAGACTTTGGTAAAGCCTCTATGAAGAATAATTTGGCAATAACTATCAAAAGTAAAAATATACATATCCTTTGATTCAATAATTTCACTTCTAGGAATTTATTCTAAGTATATTCTGGCACACTTGCAAAAATCATGTCTGCGAGAAGATATTTATTGCAGTATTGACTTGTAATAGCAAAAGATTGGAAACCATCTGAATTTCTATCAATAGAGAATTGATTAAATAAATTACGGTAATATACATATAATAGAATTCTATGCATCTCTTGAAAAAGAATGAAGCAGCCCTGTTCACACTGATTTAGAATTTTCTCCAACAGGTACTGAAAGATGTAAAAGCAAGGCACTGAACTGCATGTCATCATTTGTGAGAAAAATACGTACATGCTTGCATGTGAACCAAGTATCTCTACAAGTATATCCAAAGGGTTGAGACTTATAGCTGTTTTGTAGAAGGGAACCAGGTGGGCACGGTATAGAAGTGTGAGGGAGACTTACCTGTTATGCATTTATTATTGTATATGTTGAATTCTATACTATGTACCTGTATTAACCACTCAAAAATAACTTAAAAATACATTTTTAAAAAGCATACTGTAAGCCTGGGCAACATAGGGAATACCCTGTCTCTACAAAAAATTTAAAAATTAGCCTCGTATGGTGGCACATGCCTGTAGTCCCAGCTACTGAGGAGGCTGAGGTGAGAGGATTGTTTGAGCCCAGGAGGTCGAGGCTGCAGTGAGCTGTGATTGTGCCACTGCACTCCAGTCTGGGTGACAGAGAGAGACCTTGTCTCAATAAAAAATAAAAATAAAAATAAAATAAATAAAAGGATATAGTAATGACCTGAAATTTAGGTGCCGTAATCTAAGTTGGCATCAATAGAAATAAAGAGAAGTAGAGCTGGCAGGACATGGTGAATCACTGGGTTGGAGAGTGGGAGAAGGAAGAGTTCAACTTGATGATCCACTTCCTGCTACAGGCACCCGAGTAGATGGAAGATAGGGAAGCTAGGAGAATACCTCTGATAAGAAAACTTATGTATTTGATAAAATGATTAAAGTTTATAGAAAAAATACATTTTTGAAAAGTCAAGGCTATTCTTTTTTGTATTCTACTATAAGCTTCTTGCAAGTAGATGTTATATTATAAATTTTCTTTCTTTCTTTTTTTTTTTTTTTTGAGACGGAGTCTCGCTCTGTCGCCCAGGCTGGAGAGCAGTGGCGCAATCTCGGCTCACTGCAAGCTCCGCCTCCCGGGTTCACGCCATTCTCCTGCCTCAACCTCTCCAAGTAGCTGGGACTACAGGCGCCCGCCACCACGCCCGGCTAATTTTTTGTATTTTTAGTAGAGACGGGGTTTCACCGTGGTCTCAATCTCCTGACCTCGTGATCCACCCGCCTCGGCCTCTCAAAGTGCTAGGATTACAAGCGTGAGCCACCGCGCCTGGCCAAATTTTCTTATAGCTCTTACAGTACTTAGAATGGTGTCTTACTTGTTATAGATGCCCAATAAATATTTGTTAGATGAGTGTCTGAAAATCAAATCTCTAAAACACTGTTTTATCTTTTCAGAAGGTGGATTAAATATCTGCCTAAATGCAAAGTGTGAGCACCAAACAGGTTAAAAATGTAACATCTCATTATCTCTTTACTCAAGGGTGAGGGGGCACAAGTGGAGAAAAGATGAAGTTTATGCAGCAAATTGCTAACTGGAACAAGGCACAGAATTTTCAAAACACAAGATAATTAGTTTTACTATCTCTTAAAAAAAGAGAAGAGTCCATTTAGCCACCAGAGGGCTCTCATCTTCCCATTTAATAGCAGGCCTAGACCCAAACATGAGATAATGTAAAAATGCAGTTGAAGACCAGAAGAGAATATATATATATATGTGTGTGTGTGTTCAACTGCATTTTTTCATTTTATATTTTGTATACATAAAATACACACATATATATATATATAGGTATTTCCTTTCCTCTCCATGAAACGTATACTACAATTGTAAAAACATCCTGCCAAGCCTTCTTATTACAATATAAGAAGACAGAAATTCATCAAATGTGCTTCAAATACTCTATCTCCAAATATCAAGGAGGGCCTCCTTGTCTTTTGTTAATTGCAAAATGAGGCTGGGCACAGTGGCTCACGCCTATAATCCCAACATTTTGGGAGGCCAAGGAGGGTGGATCACCTTAGCTCAGGAGTTTGAAACCAGCCTGGCCAACATGGCAAAATCCGTTTCTACTAAAAATACAAAAATTAGCCAGGTGTGGTGGCGAGTGCCTTTAACCCCAGCTACTCGGGAGGCTGAGGCATGAGAATTGCTTGAACCCAGGAGGTGGAGGTTGTAGTGAGCTGAGATCGCGCCACTGCACTCCAGCCAGGGTGACAGAGCAATAGTCCATCTCAAATAATAATAATAATAAAACAAAAAAGCAAAATGAATTTGTCTCTAGGGCTCCGTAAGGCCACGACTGCTGGGGAGGCATTCCTATACACTGGTGGGAAGAAGGAGGGCGCTGCAATGGACTGCTTTTCCTTTGCGTAAGCCTCCTGAAATTGGGTTATGTGTTGAAATGTTAATGCTTTGCGTAGACTTAGAGGGTTCTAAAATCTAGGATTTCTAGACTCCATGGCATTTACAATATTTCATTGCCTTCCTTTATTTTTATTTGTTTGGACTTCAAGTTGGGGAATGGGTGCTGGAACATGTGATTTGGGACCCTCTTGTTGATGCTGTGAAGCCATGCGGACAGTAAGGGAGCTTCCCTTCCATGAACGCCTTCTGCATCCTAGTCCTGGCAGCAGCTCCCCTTCCATGAACGCCTTCTGCATCCTAGTCCTGCCATCAGCTCCCCTTCCATGAACGCCGTCTCCATCTTAGTGCTGCCATCAGCTCCCCTTCCATGGATGCCTTCTGCATCCTAGTCCTGCCATCAGCTCCTCTATACTATGATTTCATACTACCTCTCCCAGGCATTCAAATTATGACCCATAAGTAGCCTCCACTGGATTAGTAGAGCCTTTTCGTTAAGAGAACAGAGAAAGAAATGGGTATTTATTGGATGCTAACACTGGGCTGAATGTCCTCAGCCTATTATTATTATCAACATCATCATCCTTCTCAGTAGCACTAACACAAAGCAGGTATTGCATTCCTCCTCTAAATATGAGGAAACCAAGCTCTGAAAGGTTGAATGAGTCACCCAAGATGGTAAATGCTGTGGAAATGGGACTAACTGAATTTAGAGTATTTGTAAAGCTTGTGTTCTTTCACTCTGACGCTTTAGTACCCCCGCGATGTGAACATATACTTTGGGCTTTCTTTGTCCCTGGGATACCACCAGCTGTCTATGGCATTCAGGGGTCTCTGGGGCCATAGCTTATAGGTAGAGCTTTGAGGCAGCATGTCCCATGGCTCTGCAATGTCCACTGAGAATGTGGCTTAATGGTGGTTGCAGCAACACGACAGGGGCCCCTCTACATGTGTGGTAGGAAGGGAAGGATAGTGCCTCCTCAACCCTTCATCCTTCACAGGAGGAAGACATGGTGGCCCACAGCTGAGACAACGCATGCTCAGGGATTTCCCCTGACTGCTGCTTGCCTTAAGCAATGTCATATGAACAGGCTGGTGGCATAGGGTTGGTTGTGAAATCTGTAGCCATGCAGGACAGTGGCCTTCAGTAGCTTGTTCAGGAGGCCACGCCCCAGACCACCATCTTGTAGGCATCACTAGCCACATGAGACCATGTGCCAAATGCAGACCTGTGCAGAGCAGAGGGAGCCCTGTAGCCTGGCCTCTGAGACGGAGCCTGTGGAACACCAAGTCCCCTCACTGTCATGCGTGGAACAGTCTCCAACATGAATTTTCAAAGAAACACTCACACAGAGTTTTCCTTCTGAAATCTGCTCTATGAATGGCTTCATCCTAGGGAGGAGAGACTGTTGTTTCCTTGATGGGATGATGTGGGATTTGGGGAGACTCTTGAATGAAAAGAGGAGAGTTTGGCAAGCAGAAGCGGAAGGATTATTATAGGCCTATGAGTCACAGACACTGCAGGCAAACGACGCGGAGAGCGGAGGGTGGGAGGATCCAGAGAAAGGAGGTGAGGCCAGGGGAGCCAAGGAAGAGGAGTGTAGCAGTCAGGGATCTCCAGAGAAGCTGGATCAATGGGATGTGTGTGTACCTAGAAAGAGATTTATTTTAAGGGCTTGGTTCCCGTGATGATGGAGGCTGGCAAGTCCCAAATTATCAGGGCAGGCCAGCAGGCTGGAGACCCAGGGGAGAGCCCAGGCCACAGTTCAAGTCCAAAGGTCATTTGTTGGCACAATTCCCACAAGGTGCCTCCCTGGCTTCAGTAGTCTGGGCTCTTGCTAAGGAAGTGCGCTGAGGTCCCAGGGAGACAGGAGACAGCTCCACCAGAAAGCTTTGCAGGGGCATCTGAGCTGTTCCCAGAGCCTGGCTCCACACTCCACCCCAAAGTCACCTCTGCTGTTGCACCCAAAGGGACCAGGCAGTTGGTCATGCCATAAAATGTGCTGAGCACTTGCATGGCTGGGCAGTGGCTTTGCAAGGAAGCTTGGAACAAAGGCAGTGGCTCTCTCAGATGTCCAAAACAACCTGAAGGCCTCAGCTGCTGCCATAGGCAAGGAAAATGGACAAGAATTCCCATACGTCAGGAATCCAGGCGGCCTTCAACCTTGGCTGCACATGGGAATGACCTGGAAGTGCTTTTAAGATTCCCAATGCCCAATCTGCAGCCCAGACCAATTCAGAAGCTCTGGAGGAGACATCTGGGCATAAGTACTTTCAGAAGGTCCTCAGGCGACTCTGAATCTGCAGGCGAGGCTGAATGGCTCTGCCATATACTCTTAGCGGCAATTTGTATTTCTCCTTTCCCTTTGAGGTCCCCTTCTATCCATTTACCCACTTGCATGCCTGTTAAGACTCGGGATCAGGAAAGAGGGTGTTTCCACCATAGCACCCATGTCCCTGAGCCTGCAGCCTTCCCACAGTGCCTCAGAAGATTTGAAATGAAAATGTCTAATGTTTTGACCTTGAGGAGATAGAAGGAAGGGCTGATGTTCCAGACATTGTGAAGGGAACAGAAGCAGGATTTGGCAGAGGTTGTGTGGTTTAATGGAAAGGGGTTAGGTGTCAGAGCCAGCCAGAATGAGCTCTGTACTGTCATTGGGTAATTCTTTTTTGGAAAAATCTGTCAAACTTACTGAGCTTCAGTTTCTTTATCCTTAATATTGAGAGAATGATGCCTGTCTCTCTGAGCATGGTGAGGCCTAGAGATAATGAATTGCAAATGCCTGTCTTGTAGTGGGCACTCAACAGATGGTATAAATTACTGGTGACTCCTTGAACCAGGAAAGACACGTGAGAAGAGTTAAAAGCTGGAATTTAGCATCTTAATCCCCTCATTTGTCAAATAGGGATAATGTATTGGGTTGAATATGGTCTCACACCTTTCACCCCCAATACGCATGTCCACCTAAAACCTCAGAATGTGACCTTATTTGGAAATAGGGTCTTTACAGATGTGATTAGTTTAGGATCCTGAAGTAAATGATCCTAGACTTACAGTAGACTCTAAATCTGTGACTAGCATCCTTACAAGAGAAAGGACAGGGAGATTTGAACACAGATTCCAGATTCTCTGTAAGGTAAGAGGTGCAGAGACACACAGGGAAGAATGCTATGTGGAAACAGGCAGATATTGGAGTGATGTGACCACAAATCAAGGATTAGTGGGAGCCACCAGGAAGAAAGAGTCTTCCTCAGAGGCTTCAGAGGAAGCATGGTAATACTGACACCTTGATTTCAGACTGCTGGCTAGCAGAACTGTGGGAGGATACATTTCTATTTTATTTATTTATTTATTTATTTATTTATTTTTAGACACAGTCTAGTTCTCTCACCCAGGCTGGAGTCTAGTGGCACGATCTCGGCTCACTGCAATCTCTACCTCCCAGGTTCAAGCGATTCTCCTGCCTCAGCCTCCCGCATAGCTGGGATTACAGGCGCCTGCCACCATGCTTAGATAATTTTTGTAGTTTTAGTAGAGATGGTTCAAGGGGTTTCACTGTGTTGTCCAGGCTGGTCTCGAACTCCTGAGCTCGTGATCCACCTACCTTGGCCTCCCAAAGTGCTGGGATTACAGGCGTGAGCCACCATGCCCGGCCACATTTCTATTATTTTTAAGCCACCTAGTTTGTGATACTTGGCTATAGTAGCTCCAGGAAACTAAAACAGATAATAATGGTAACTATACTACTTCTAGGTTATTGTAACTAAAATAAATTTATATTGCAAATGTAACTAAATTTAATAATAGTGAAATTTTAGCTAAATGTGAATTGGGATTATTTAGATGCTAGGTAAGCAGTCTAGGGTGATGATTTCTGTGCTAGGAACAAAGGCCACTGGTGCTTGGAGGGCCTTTCAAGTGTGACTGTGTGAGGGATACAGTGAAATGGCAAGAGTTGAGTTTAGGAAGGGACAAGGTGAGACGCAATAAGTCAACACCAAAGAGTGCCCTCTCGAGCACCTCCACTCACCAACCAGGGAAGAGCAGCTGGTTATCCTTTGATCTCTATCTCACAAGCACCTCATGCACAAATAGCTTAGCATCTTCTTGGCTCTCATCTTGGGGATTTCCCTTAAAGTTATGCTTTCAATCCCATCCCCAATTAAGTGACCACAGAACCATGATTCATGCAGCCGTGGCATTTTTGTTAAGCCCTAGAATGAACGGGTAAGTTTCCCTTTGTCATTGGGTATATAGTCATGCAAATAATCCCTGTCTTCCATGCTGGGGGTCTAAAATGGTTCCCAAGTGGACTTAGATATGTTCATCTGTGAATTGGAAAGGCATTTTGGAATGGTTCTTTCCTTCCCCTTGATTTGAGGATTACATGGAAATCCACACTGCTGAGTGGGAAAACTATGAATTGGTGTCCAGCAGTTCTTACGGCCTCTTCCTCTTAATTTGGTGATATGTGAGGGTAATAAAAGGTCATGATGGCAGGATGAGTCTGGAAAAGGAGAAATACTGGCAGTGATACCGCAATCTGTTTTACAAGAAAGAGAATTTTATTTAACCACATGATTATAAAATTGGCAAAGTTGCTGGATGCGGTGCCTCACGCCTGTAACCCCAGCACTTTGGGAGGCCAGGGTGGGTGGATCTTCTGAGGTCAGGAGTTCGAAACCAGCCTGACCAACATGGTGAAACCCCATCTGTACTAAAAATACAAAATTAGCCGGGCATGGTGGCACACGCCTGTAATCCCAGCTACTCAGGAGGCTGAGGCAGGAGAATCACTTGAACCCAGGAGGCAGAGGTTGCAGTAAGCTGAGATCATGCCATTGCACTCCAGCCTGGGCAAGAAGAGCAAAATTCTGTCTCAAAAAAAAAAAATTGGCAAAGTTGAGTTAATGCATATATATAAAATGACAACATAAGTGCATTTTAGAATATAGTTAGAAAAATATTCATAAGGAATAAAAACATGTCTAGATTGGGAGTCTTCAAAATCACGTACCAGATTCCTGGCAAGGTATTGTAAAAGTCATACAGTGCATATTTTCCTAACTCTATGTCATCTAACTTCATTATTAGAATCTTAATAAAATTTAGTGTTGAGTGAAAACAAATCCCTAAAGTGTAACCAAATATATTTGCTCAGGCCAGACTTAAGCCTCAGCGGAAGGTTTTGTAAGCTCTTACGGTGAAAGGGATCTTTTTCTTCTTCCTGTTAGCATCTCAGAGGAGCTGAGTCTAGCAGAGCAGCTGCTAACAGAGGAAGCTGGGAAAGCCAGGCTTGGCTTCCCAAAGGAGCGGCAAGATGAAAGCATGCAATCCTCCACACAGGCCTGCAAATGCCAGGTGGATGACCACCATGTCCTTACCCTCAGGCCATGGCATGCATATGCCCAGGGACATACACTTAGTAGGTATTTTATAATGATTTGTATAATGAATGAACGAATCCTTCAGTGTGGTGGAGTATAGTGTTGTCCAACTTACTGAACTAAGTTGAACTCTATCATTAATATTGTTGGATTAAGAAATCCATTATTTTTAATAACACTATTATTGGATTAAGAAATCAATTTCATGGTCATGACATATTTTAATGGAATAGGAAACAATATCATAGAAAATAAAGGGGCATGTCACCCATATTAAAAGCAGGTATGAGTTTATGAAACTTTTCACACAAATGTGTGTGTTTCTACTGGGTTATGATATAAAATGTATTCTGAGGGTATCGCTCAAGAAAGATTGAGCAAGGCCGGGCGCCGTGGCTCACGCTTGTAATCCCAGCACTTTGGGAGGCCGAGGCGGGTGGATCACGAGGTCAGGAGATCGAGACCACGGTGAAACCCCGTCTCTACTAAAAATACAAAAAAAAAATTAGCCGGGCGTGGTGGCAGGCGCCTGTAGTCCCAGCTACTCGGAGAGGCTGAGGCAGGAGAATGGCGTGAACCCGGGAGGCGGAGCTTGCAGTGAGCCGAGATTGCGCCACTGCACTCCAGCCTGGGCGACAGAGCGAGACTCCGTCTCAAAAAAAAAAAAAAAAAAAAAAAAAAAAAAAGAAAGATTGAGCACTGTTGGTGGAGTGGAAACTATTTGAGGCATTTGGGTCAGATAGATCTTGATTTGAGTTCCAGTGCCACTGTCAGACACTGAGCATGTTACTTAAATCCATCTGAGCATCACATATGCATTTAAAGTCAGCCATATAGTATGCACTGTGCTCGATGAGGGAGATACAGTGGTGAGTAGGACATACTCTTGCCCTCAAAGAAACACAAAATGTGCCCTTCATAAGTGTCCACCTGTCTTCAACACTTCAGGATCTCTGTGACTGGTTGGTAAGACAGATGTCTGGATAAAAAGAGATCTTGGAGAAGCTCAGCACTGCTTGAGGTTCTTCAGGAGCCAAAGGAATCCTAATTTTTTCTTTGCTCTGTCTTCTTTCTTCTTAAGCATGGCAACAACTCATAGGTAGTAAAAGCTGTGGTACTCATGCATCTTGAGGGAAATTTGAGAAATATCAATACCCAAAGCTTCTACCATGATGCCATTCATGTTATCCAGTCTTTGTTTCCAGAATCATCATAGGACCCTGATGACAGTAGCACCAACTCTCAAACATAAATTCAAGAAAATGAAAAAGTGGCATTGAATATCTACACGGAACTTCAGAAATACAACACACACACACACACACACACTCATACACACAAACTCATGAGCAATCATAGTAATTTGAACAACAACAAAAACCATGACGTTGAAATTTGGAGGATGCAGAACCTAAGAGTCTAAGAAAGATTAATTTATGCTACAAACAAACACACATTTAAATTGTGGGAAAAAAGCATGGTGGCAACGCAACACTACTCTCTCAAGACACAAAGCAGGCCAGACGTGGTGGCCCACGCGTGTAATCTCAGCACTTTGGGAGGCTGAGGCAAGCAGATTGCTTGAGGCCAACAGTTCAAGACCAGCCTGGCCAATATGGTGAAAACCTGTCTCTACTAAAAATACAAAAACTATCTGGGCATGATGGCACATGCCTGTAATTCCATCCTCTTGGGAGGCTGAAGCATGAGAATTGCTTGAACCTGGGAGGCAGACGTTGCAGTGAGCCGAGATTGCATCACTGCACTCCAGCTTGGGTGACAGAATGAGACTCCGGCTCAAAAAATAAATAAATAAGTAAGAGACATAAAGCAAGTTTAAATTCCTGTAGTGCCAGCCAGATAATCAAGGCTGGAAATAGAGTGGCACATCACAGCTATGTCCCCTCTGTCCACCCCTCCAAGGGCACGCAGAATTTAGTTGACCTATCAGCTGCCAAAATCATGAACCAGCTTCATTTTGGGGTGCTGTACCCATCAAGTAGCTCTCTCAGGGAGGGGTGCAGAACAATCATAACCTGCATCTCTTGGCAACTCACATGGTGAAAAATTATGAACTAGGCAAGTTTTGTCCTTGGAGTCTACAGCTGACCCTTCCACACCTGTTCCTTTACTAACAATATCCTCATTTTCACTCTGCCAAGCGCGCCCTCCCCCACATTAAAACTTGCTTTCAAATCATCAAATATCCTTCACTGAGAACTGAATATGCATGAGTTTCATAGGTCACTTCTTTCAGAAGTATTTATATGTTAAATCTGGCTCTCCATATGAAATGGGCGGCTTTATTGGTGAAAGAATTTTTTTGTACATTAGCAAGATATTTAGGGTGGCAGTGAGAACAGAGGCCCTTTTCATGGCCCCGAAATAACTACACCATGCAAGAGGCTGACGACATCATGGTAATGATGATGTGCCAGTCAGACTAGACTGGGCCTTAATGATAAACACTTGCCGTCTGTCAGGAAGGGGTGAGAAGTCACCTAAGGTAAAATGAATGATGATGTAAACAAGGTTTCTCTTCAACATCCCCCCACCTCCTGTTTAAGGATCAGCCTTCCTGACTCGGACCCTAGTAGCCCATAGGCTCTCCTTTGAGTCATCAGGGCCATCTAATCGTCCATTCTAGAGCTTCCCTGCATGCAAGCTGTTTATCCTCCAGGCCATTCCTCCTCTCCTTCTCCTTTTCATCAAATGTATCTGCTATGCATCCTATTCTATCAATGTTCATTCACTACCAGTCCACATGAAACTGTAATTTGCTCATCACTGTAAGTAGAACTGTGGTATGTAAGATGGAGAGAGTATCTGAAACGAAACAATAACTCTGATGTTGAGACTCTCAGCTTCCAGGGAAGCCTAGGGTGGAAGATAACTGGTGGTGATGCCTGTAAGGTTAAGAAGCTATAAGGAATCCTCAAGTCTGTCTGTATTTTTGAGTACTTTCTGATGGTGCAGAGTTAGGCTTTGTTGGAGATATAAAGAGGTAGACATGGCCCCTCGTCCCAGGAGTTTGCAATCAAGCAGGTGGGATGGTGAGTTAGGCCATCTTGCATTGCTATAAAGAAATATCTGAAGCTGGGTAATTTATAAAGAAAAGAGGTTTGATTGGCTCACAGTTCTGCAGGCTTTACAGGAAGAATGGTGCTGGCATCTCCTGGGCTTCTGGGGAGGCCTCAGGAAGCTTACAATCACGGCAGAAGGTGAAGGGGGAGCAGGCATGTTATATAGTGAGAACAGGAGCAAGAGAGATGGGGGGAGGAGGTGCCACACCCTTTTAGACAACCAGATCTCGCCAGAACTCACTATAATGAGGTCAGCCCCAAGAAGATGGCATTAAATCATTCATGAGAAATCCCCTCCCATGATCCAAACCCCTCCCACCAGGCCCCACCTCCAACACGGGGGATCATGATTCAACATGAGATTTTGAGGAGACAACACCCAAACTGTATCAGACGGAGATCTTGGGAGACAGGCACTTGCATCCACCGCTTTAAATAATCTTATTTAATTGTGGTGGTATCATTATCTAACTTTGCAGACAAGGAACCAAGGCTCAGAGGAGTAAACGATTTTTATCCAAGGTGAGTCTCTCTCCAAGGGGCTGACTAGTGCCCCTCTTAGGACAGAGGCAAGTTGGAATAAAATCTGACATGCCTAAGGTCTTTAAGGAACAGGAGATGCTTACTACTTTTGCGTTCCTTTGGCGGCCTACGTAGCATACTTAAGCTCCTTCTGGATAGACTGTGTCCTCTTATTCACATGCTGAAGTTGTTATACATTTTTAAACAAATAATAAGTGAATAATACATTTTTCTAAAAAGTAACTGATTTTCTCTAGGTTCAATATAGATAGCCAGCCATGGGAGTCAGAAGTTGAACTCAGATCTGGTCTGGTTCTGAAGCCTCTCTTCTTTCCAGCTGTGAGACAAAGGAGCAAATATGAGAAGCGCCTTTTGCTCACTTCTGCTTGCCAGCAGAATTTCACAAAAGCCCTGGACTGTGAAGATGTTTGGAGAGATGCTTTGAAGACGAAATCTTTAACAGGGTTAGTGTTTATGCCTCTGTAATCTACAAGCAGATGCACTCTTACACCCAAGCTTTGATGGGATTCTGCTGCGATGGAACTTCTGAGCAAATTTGATGTGATTGTGCAGGTACTGAACCTCCACTTCCTGTCTGTAAGCAGTGGGCTGAAATCCTGGGCTGGAGCGGTCTCACAGGATCTCTCTGAAAGGCTGTTCTCAGGCTGTAGGCCTTGGTCTGTAGTCCTCAGTAAGACTTCTGAATACAACTAGCTTTAATTCTTTAAAAGCTTGACAGTTTTCTTTAGTCAGCATGGCATTCCATACCATTGCAGAAACAGAAGCCAGGGGGATACGTGAAGGAGAGAGCAATGGCATAGTGTGCGGAGCGGATTAGCTATTAACTAGCAGAGTTGAGAGAAGGCAGCTGGCCAAATGTCCTGGAGGGGCAAGGAAAAACTTTTTCAGAGAGTTGGAAAGTGGCACTCCAGTGAGGTCTGAAGCCATGAAGGTTGACTTATTTATTCCACAGTAGCTAGAAGAAGAGGGGTCTTTCTAGAGAGTGTGACCAGTTTAAGCAAAGGCTTGGGAGGAGGAATAAAAATGTGCCGGAAGTGGGAAAAGGGAGCTGGTTAAGGGGCTGAAAGTTATTCCTTGTAGATCACCTTCTCATCACACGCTCTTTGACCTCATTGTAGTTCAATGAAGGGAAAGAAAGTCAAAAGCAGGAGGGAAGTTTCTCTCTAAGCAGACAGGGGCTCAGCAAACCCAGCCTTCCCCGCAGTCTTACCTGGAGCCATTGCCTGTGGAAGAGGGTGTTCAGGCCACAGTATCCCAAGGCTGGGGGCACTTTTGCTCAGAAGCCCCCTGTGGTGCTGCTCCTCAAGAGCCTCCTGGGAGGAAGGGCCAGGGAGCCAGGGAGCCAGGCGGGTCTCCCTTCCCCTTCTGGAATCCTGGCCAGTTTCCATGTACATAACCCAGCTTAATCCATAGAAACAGGGGCTGCAAGGCATGTTCTTTCTCTTTTTTTCCTCTCCAAGACACGGAAACCTTTATTTTCTCCCTACACCACAAACCGGTACTGTTAAATAATATTGGATAATTGCACCTGTCGTACTCCCCATATTGTGCTGAGGAAAAATAATTGCTGGTTTTCTGCTTTGCCGTTTAGCTGTGACTCCGTCATTTGACTTGGAGCATGTCATTTTCTCCCATTTTACACTATGTACAGTCAAACCCTGTGAAAGGACTCACAGATAGCGGCCCTGCGTGTGTGAGTGGGCGCGGGCCTCATTCAGCAACGATTTCTAATTTATACAGCATTGAAAATCCACAGCTATAAATAAACAGTTCTGACTGGCTTTGCTGCCTACTCAAATGCTTTATTAAAAAAAAAAAAAAAAAAGTCACCAGCAACTGCATAAGAAAGGAAAACAAGAATGTCTGGATGTGGATTCTGGCTTCTGAATCCTGGGCTTGGGAGCGGGGATGCACCACCTTGGGACCGACTCAGTGCTCAGCCCCTCCAGTTTTTGGAAGGCCTGGCCTCATCGCTCCTCGCTCAGCCCCTCACGCTCCCCACGTGTGGGTGCAATGTGTTTGGGGATTACAGTATATGAAACTGGCTTCCTGTTATGACAAGTATTGCAAGTGAGTAGGTGTGGAGGAGCTGAAAATAGCTTAAGAAATGTAGGACCCTTCTGGGGAGAGAATGGGGTTAAGGCATTGTTTAGGCAACAAGACAAGTCTTCTACCCAAATTCAAAATTGATTTCAAATGTGAGACAGCAACACTGGAACAGAAGCATGAGTATAGGCCAGTCCCTGGGGTAGTGGTGGCGGTGTCCTTCCTGCTCCTGTAATGGGGACAGTTTCTACCAATTTGGGATCTCTTGACCACCTTCTTTCGTCCAGCTCTGCAAGATGTGGACACATTTTTGTTTTGTTTTTTAAATAAAGGTTTTTGGATGACCCAGTGGTACTTTGCTCTGTAAGAAAGAGGAAGGAAAGTGGGCCCAGGAGTCACTATCTGTGTGACCTTGGACTTGTCATTTCCCTGCTCTGAACGCAGAGGTGTGCTGGAGCCAGTTTGCACAGGCTCTTGAGGACTAAGTGCTTGCCCACATCTCTTCCCAACTCTACATTCAGCAACATGCTGCCAGCTTGAGAAAGGCCATGGTGAGAGTGTTTCCACCATGGAAATGAGCACACATTATCAATCAGAGCCTGACATCTTTTCCCCAGAGAGCTGGTTGTTAAACGTTTCCCAGCACACCACCGTCAGAAACTCAGTTTGCTCATTTGTAAAATGAGAACGTAACTCATCTGCTACTTACAAAGTTTCCGTGGGCTAAAAGAAGTGGGAGTGGTGATAAATTACTTGATACTATACAAATATTGCTGGTATCATCATGTGGTTGCTATAGTTGTCATTTTCTATTAAGGGTCTAACATAGTGCTACACAATCTGCAAACACCATATACCTTTTAGCAAATGTTTAATCAGTGTGTTATTGTTTTGTTGTTTATCTTTTCTTAAGCTACTGCAGCACCGAGCATGCCCTTGTGTGCTTAGGCATGTGCTCAATGGGAAATGGTTCCGAGACATTTCTAGTGTTGGAAGAGATATTGCACAATGGCCAGGCATGCTGCAATCAAGGTTTAATTTGGTCCTAGGGCCAGTAAAGCCACAAATAGAAATTTGCAGGCTCATCCCCACCAAGAGCTTACTGTGACTGAGAGTTATGCAGCCCGAGTCACCTCTGGGGTGTGGAAAATTTGGGTGATCCCCAAGGGCTTCACGTTTGGGTAATTTCTACTGTGGCAACTGCTTCTGAGCTCCCACTGAGACCAGGTGCTTGGAGCAGTGAAGAGGCACCAGTAGATGTGGGGAAAGAGGTGGTATTCCCAGCTCCATCTGGAAAAGACTTGAGGCCCATACTGACAGAAAAGTAGAAAAAGAAGTGGGGATTAAGCAGGTTTCTTGGTGCCTGTCCTGGTCTTCCCTTGGGCTGCCTTCCTCCCTGAGATGTTCTGTCCTCTTCTGTAACCCTTCAAGACCTCTCTTGCTCATTTTTACCAAATTTATCCTATATAATGTTAGGTTAGGTTGGGAAGTCCAAGTACAATTTCCTTCAGTGTCCACAGCCCAACCCATATGAACCTAGTGACATACTAGTAGACTCAAATATGTTTACCCACCAATAGCCATTTGCCATTTGTGTTCTTTAAAAAATGTGCCCACAAATAAAGGCCAGGAAAATAACACTAGGAAACTCACAGCAGGGATCATGAATCCTTGTTAAGCATCTGGAAATCAGCTTTGTTAAACCACACACTAATTCAGAAAAGTGCTTTGTAGCAAAGCAATCTCAACAGCCCTTATAATTCTATCACTTCCCATCCAGCTTCTTCTGCAAGTAAAATGTATTAATATACCATTTATTTGATGAATTAATCAATGTTCAAATGGAAGAGGTTTTGACAATGTCACTATGTTTGATGTTTATACCTGCCCTGAATGCTTGCTCAGAAGAGAAACAGATTTCTTAGTATTTTTTATAACTTACTTTCCCATTGTCTTCAATTAATTTGCTGTTATCCCAAGTGGACAGACAACTTCAGTAGTAGCCATCTCCCTACATTTTTAGATCACTGAAAAAAATGGATGAGCAATCCATGAAAATAACTAGCTTACCGAAATGCTTGTTTTTTAAAGAAAAGTTGGGATTATTAAAAAAAAAAAAATGGCCCAGGACTGGTAGCCAGGAGATCTGAGAGAGAGAAGTTATTGCCTTGGTTCTGACACTAAGTAACCCTTTTGCCTTGTGCAGGTAACTTCTCATCTAGGTCCTCAGCATCCTTCTCTGTAAACTGAAGAGTTTAAATGACTCTAAGTTCCTCTCTCTCTCTAGATGTTCTCTAACACCAAGTTTATATAAGTTTCTTTGGCCAGATTTTAACCAGAGACCATCCTCCATGAAGGTCAAAGGTAATTAATTCTGAGATGGCAGGAGTTGTTTTTGGCATGTGGAGTCAATCTTTCAAAAAACCAAGAGTTCTCAAGTTAAGCTACCTTCACGAACCTCTTATTAAATTTAAGTATCACTCTCTGTCCCTCCTACTTGCCTATGTTGCTCCACCACCTCCCTCCACCAGAAAAAAAAAAAGAAGAGAAAAATCTCTTGTGTTTTCTTCCTTCTTAGTTCTTGGAAAATGGTGTGCAGTCACTTCCTCTTCTTCCGTGGCTGCCTCATGTCACCTGTACAAACAAGAACAGAGACAGACCTCAGGCTTCAGGCTTTCCCTAATGGGTATTTTTGTTGTGGGCAGAGATTCGCTCTGACTTGGGGCAGTGGAAAGTTTAACACACTTTTCCCAAGGTGACAAGATACAGTTTAAGGAGTTATGAAAAGCAGCTGCCACGATGACAGGGGCAGAGAACAACTCTGCTGTCCTCCCTCAGTGCTGGGTTCACAGTTAGCCAGGCACCCACGATGCTATTTGCCTTCAGGTACTCTGCACAGCCAAGAGAAGGCATATTGCTGTGGCTCTGAGTGAGTGTTTGCAGGCTACACACAATCCATCAGCAAACTTTGAGACTTTGCAGATGGAGATGAAGAGACCACATCAAATTAGAGAGGAAATAGAAGGGTGGATGTTCACCTAATTGGGGTCATTCTGTGACCTCTTAGCAAATGAATTCATCAGCCTGGTGGAAAAGTACTGGCATATGGATTAGGTTTGAGTAAGCTCATTAGAGGGGCATTATTCTACTGAAATTTTAGCATTAGATTTGTAGAATGACTTCTATTCAGCCAACAAGTTGGTACTCCATATTTAATGATCATAAATCTTTGTGTAAGCTCTGCAATTTATGAAATTTCATTAGCTCATTATCCTTTGTGCTTGTTGCCAAATACTGTCAGTGCTACTTTAAAAACTTCTCCTCCATTCCAGAACTTACAGCCCTGGTAGTTCTGGCTTGGTATTCCTGCAGCAAATCCATGCTCCTAATTCCATGGTTCACCCTTCAAACCCTGCCACCTTCATCAATTCTATCCTTAACAGTAAACTCTAGATATCTTATACTCATTCCATTCTGCTGGAACTCCACTTCTTAGAGGCTATCATGACTGGTGACTTGAAGTCCTGTTTGTGGCCCCTTAATCACACTGATTTCCTAGGATGGCCACCTCTTGATCATGCAGTCCTCATGGCTATCCTTGCATTCATCTCATGCAAAATTTTCAAGATCAAAACTCTCTCTTCTTCGTCTGCTCCTCATCAATCTAAACTACCCAAGTTACTTCAGCCGAGGCTTATTGTTTATCAAGCTTTATGGGTTTCATGTTGTTTTCATTGGTGTGTCTACTTCTTTCTCTTCTGTTTTTCCTTTTTTTTTTTTTTGAGACAAGGTCTTTGCCCAGGCTGGAATACAGTGGCACAATCTCAGCTCACTGCGGCCTTGAACTCCTGGGCTGGAGTCCTCCAACCTCAGTCTCCTGACTAGTTGGCATTAGAGGTGCACACCACCATGCCCAGCTTTTTTTTTTCTTTTTGCTTTTTTATTAGATACAGGGTCTCACTATGTTGCTCAGGATGATCTTGAACTCCTGGCCTCACCGCAAGAGATCCTCCCATCTCAGCCTCCCACAGTGCTAGGATTACAGGCAAGAGCCACCACCCTTGGCCTTAGTTTCCATTTTTGATGTGAGTTCTCTCATCCCTAGTTAGGCCTTCTCTACATTAGGTCTATAAGTACAAGCACAGTACCTCCTTTTCCTGTAGAGTATACTCTGGGCCTTTAATGAATTCTTTTTCAATTAAATAACCAGCTCACATACAAGAGGGACAATATAAACTTGGTCAATATAAACTTCTCAAATTTCTACCCCTGCAGTCACTCTGAGGATTCCTAAAACTTTCTTTTATCCATGTTGTTTACCAATCCCCAGGCCCTCAAGCCTAACTGTAATCATGACCTCAGTCCTTCCACCCCAAGTGTCAAGGACTGAAGACTCCCTTCTCCATTTAAGAAATGCAACAGAACACGAAGGTCTGGAGAAAAGCCTCCCAGGAGCAGACGTGGTGGTGTGAAGCTCTGCTGGGGGAGGAGAGCAGGTGGCTCCTTCCATTGGATTAGAGTCCTCTGTCCAAAACCAAGTAGCTAGGAGGAACACTCAGAAATGCCCACATACCCATCCACATGCTAGAGAAGGCACTGTTCCCAAAAAGGTCTCTGTAGCGCTCCCAAAGTCATTTTATTCTGTAGGGACTCACATGGCATGAACATTGCAAAAATCATGTTTCTTTTTGCTTCTAGCAGCTGGGAATGGCGAGTGGGGTCTTAGTCTTGAATTCTCACAGAGCTAAGCAGTTTCTAGGCTTCTTTAAGTCTTCAAAATTTATCTCTGACCATGCTTTTTTTCTTTTTCTTTTTTTTTTTTTTTGAGACAGGGTCTTCCTCTGTCACCCAGGCTGGAAGGCAGTGGTATGATCTTGGCTCACTGCAACCTCTGCCTCCCAGATTCAAGCGTTTCTCCCACCTCTCGGCCTCCCGAGTAGCTGGGACTACAGGTGTGTGCCACCACACCTAGCTATTTTTTTTTTTTTTTTTTTGTATTTTTAGTAGAGATGGGGTTTCACCATGTAGGCCAGGCTGCTCTTGAACTCCTGAGCTCAAGTGATCCACCCGCCTCGGCCTCCCAAAGTGCTGGGATTACAGGTGTGAGCCACTGCACCCAGCCCTCTGACCATGTTTCTATAATGCATAGCTGAAAATAAGGAAACTGTTGACTTAATAATAGATCATATATCTTACCCAAACCAAATTCACAAAATGGATTTTAAGTTGTAATTGGAAAATTATGTTTATTATAAATACTTTCTTGATTGAGAAGCATTTTTCCCTGTCAAAAGTATCCTAGTTGGCAGATAGGAAGTTAGATTCACCCCGACTTGTTTTATTCCTTTAACTGCTGTCAGATAGTACCAAGGGCTAGAAATATTTTTATAGCCCTGATATTTCGCCTGATATTCTTGACCAGTTGATGCTTGGCTGGTGACTTCCAATCGGGCCACTGGAAGCACAGATTCCAGCTGTGTCTCAGGAATTCAGAAGCAGAGATTCCAACAGATTCTAGCCTCCATCTTTGCAAGATCTGAACAGAAACTGCAGGCATGGCCAAGAAATTATTGTTTCAATCAACATCACCATAGATACCATATATAATTACATGCCTTATTATTCCAATAGTTAGAACTCAGGATAAATTAAAACTTAGTATTCTCAAAGATTTACACCTGTGTATCTACAACCACAAAAATGAAGGCCAGGAATTGAAAATTTGAAGAACATTTGCCTAGTTTCAGTGGGCTGACTCAGAAAAGGGCAAGAAGATTGATGGTTGGGGGGATAGCAGGTGTTAGAGAAGTGAGGTCTGAGCACTGATAATCCTATGTTCACACCGCAGAAGTCCAGGGAGGACAGGGAGCTGAGGGCTGGCTGGAGAAACTCCTGTGGGAAAGAGGCTGAGGAAGAGGCAGGGAGGCTAATCCAGAGCGGGCTCTTTTTGAGTTTAGGGAGATGAAGTTAGGACAAGAAAGGCAAAATGGAGATAAATTTTTGTCATTGACTAAATGCTGCCCCAGCGGGACCATGCTTTAGAAGTACCTGTGGAGTCATCGCATGATAAAATTCTTTTGTTATGGAATAAGCAGAGTTAAGACAAACCTCATCTAATTCCTTCATGAATAAAACAAGGAGGGGGACTAGATGGCCTCTAGGCAGCTTTCATCAAGAAAATCTGCCTTTTAAAAAACCTGGTTTATGGCAAATAATATTAAAAGAAAGTTTCCATGTCATTCTGTCGAAGACACTCCCAGTGCCACTTGGCCAGGCTGGAATTTTCAGCTTACAGTCTGTCCTTAGGATGAGAAGGACATATGGTCTTAGGGGCCCCGACAAAGGACAGCCTGACTCCTGGCATGTGTCCATCAGGGGCATAGGGAGAGGGGTCGCAGGCCCTGGGTAAGCTGACTGTCTCTCCAACCACCCCCACATAGCAGAGGCCCTGCCATTTGGGCCTGGCGGTGCTTAGCCCCTTTCTGTGCCCCGTATCTCTTGTGGGATGATTTTCTCTTCCTGAGGAGCTTGTGTGCTGGTGTCAGCATCCTTGTGTGCTATTAATCATCAAGGAAAAAAAAGAAAATTAAGCACGTAAGGGGCAGAGAAGGGAGCCTTTGATAGGATGTCCTGATTGCCTCTTGCCCCCAGTCAATATGGAAGAGAATCTGCCCCGGGCATGCCTGGGTGTTCGGTCATGCTCATGGTGAGCCAAGCTCTCAATGTCTTGCCAGAGACAGCTTCCTCCATCGGCTTCTATCATGGTTTGAAGTTAACATTCCATCTAACTCCTCCCAAAAAGTAGAAATTGAATCTTTCTGGGGGGATGACTGGTCCCAGTAACTGACTCTGTGCTTGCCCAACCCTCTGCCTCATGACAGAGAAAGGCTAGCCCAGGGCAGAGAGTGAGATGGTAACAGGTCAGGCCAGGTGGCCCTGAGGAACCTCTTGTGAGCTTTTTGAGCCTCAGTGCATTCTTGAAGGACCTTCCTGTGGGCCATGACAACACTTGCCTCCTTGACGCTCAAAGCCAGTTCCCTGCAACTGAGTGCCCTGGGAGGACCTCATCATACACTTTCCAAGTTAACACAGGATTCCCAGTATGGTTTCTTCTTGCTGTCCTTCTTGCTCTCTTGTCCATATTCACCCACTGATGTGGCACAGGAGGAGGGAGAAAGTGAGTTGATACTCAGCTATTGTGACCATCACCACCAACACCCTTCTTAGTCAAGCAGCCCACTCAGGAGAGCACCACACTGCACAAGGATGCCGTAGACAGAATTATCCACACTGGGAGGAGTCCAGGCTCCTGAGATGTAATGGAGCCTTGTCCTCAGAACAGCAGCATCAGTATATCTGGAGTATGCATTAGAAGGGCAGAATCTCAAACTGCACCCCAGATCCACTAAATCAGAATCCACACTTTAACAAGATCTATGGGTTCCCCAAGATCCTCATTTTGATGAGAATCAGAGGCCTATCCAGGTTTGAGAAGGATTGCTCTGTAACGGCGGTTCTGGATCCTGATTGCAAGTTAAACTAACTGAGAAGCTTTAAAAAATACCCATGTCACATCACCATCTCTAGAGATATGGATCTAATTGGTCTAAGGCAGACCTGGGAATTATTATTTTTTAAACTTCCCTAGTGTTTCTGTGATGTAAAAAGCAAAGGTGGAGAACTACTGCTAGAGAGATACTATCATGTTGAATGGGTCTTGACTGATACTTCGCCTGATATTCTTGACCACTTGGTGCTTGGCTGGTGACTTCGAATCGGGCCACTGGAAGCAGAGATTCCAATTGTGTCTCAGGATTTCAGAAGCAGAGATTCCAACAGATTCTAGCCTCCAATAGCCTGACCTCCTATTCGCTGTAAGTACCTGAGGACGTGCGTCATCTCTGTCCATCTGCTGTCAGGTAGCTATTACCTTTAATCACTTGCAGCTGGGAAACTGGTAATTTATACATCAACTCGAAGGGGAGAATGAGGGAGAATAAGATGACCAGCAGCAGTGACTAACTCTGTATGCCAGGTCCTGCTGTAGGCGCTAGATCCTCAGCAAGTCATCTGAGGTTCTCCGTGAGTCCAGGAGGAGGCCACTAGCATTGTCTCCACTAGGACAAGAGAAAGCTGGGGCACAGAGACCTTCAGTGTCTTACTCAGTGTCACAGGTACAAGTGGCAGGGCCAAGATAGAAACTGAGGCAGTTTGGCACCAGAACTTTTCTTCTAACCACAGCCCCCGACTTCCTCCCTAAAGCATTCATTTGAATTTCTCCTGTCATCAAAGGGGGCTCAGGCTGTGGAAGGAGGGAAAACATAGGCTTAGCTCTGGCTTTGGACAGAATACGTGGCTATCTATAAGTTTCCAGAACTGAAGATCTGCAGAAAGTCTCACAGGTAGGGGAACCAGACAACCGAGTGCCCAAGCCTGGACGATATTAAACCTTATGAATACTGGCATGGCAGGAATAGACAGGGATCATCTCAGGCCACCTGGGCTTGGTGGTCACTCTACTTAGAGGCTGTCTGATCACTGAGGAATTGAAGTGCATTGCCATAGAATACATGGTTGGTTTGCGGCCAGGTGAGGGACATACCCTTTGTTTCTGTTTTTGAGACGGAGTCTCGCTCAGTCGCCCAGGCTGGAGTGCAGGGGCGCGATCTCGGCTCACTGCAAGCTCTGCCTCCCGGGTTCACGCCATTCTCCTGCCTCAGCCTCCCGACTAGCTGGGACTACAGGCGCCCGCCACCACGCCCGGCTAATTTTTTGTATTTTTAGTAGAGACGGGGTTTCACCATGTTAGCCAGGATGGTCTCGATCTACCCTGGCTTTCTTGATTCCTATTCCAGTGCTCTTTCCCCTGTTTAATACTTTCTGCTGTAACATGCATGTCTTCAACAACTCTCTAACTGATATGCCTTGTCATCACCCTCCTATACTCCTTAAACACCCTGTCCAATACTCTACAGCCATTGGAGTCACTCCTTATCTGCCGTATCCAGAACACCTTTGCAAAAAGTTGTACTTTACACCTAGGAAAAAAGGCCCTTGGATATTCTATTGTCTGCACTGATTGAGGCAATGAGAAAGCTAATGGAAATAGGGGATTTTAAGATGAACAAAACATACTCCTAATCCATAAGACACCCGAGGTCTAGTGGAAAAACAAATCCCTAAAGCAGTAGTGAAACAGCAGTCATGATAAAATGGTAAGTCTGGTGACTGGGAGATAAGGGGGAAGCACTGGGAAGGACATGAAGTCCCACCTGGGCTGACCAGGGAAGGCTTCCTGGAAGAGGCGAGTGCTGAAAGGAATGAGTATGAGCCAGGCAAAGACTGGAGGATAGGAGAGACAGAATCCTGTGGACGTAAGAAACAACATCAACGTAGAGAGAAAACCAGCAGTTTGGTGCCACTAGGGCACAAATATAGAAGAGCAAAAGCCAAAGCAGGGACTGGGTCACAGAGGCCCTTGTGTGTCATTCCAAGGGTGTGTACTTTCTTCAGTAAATTGGGGGAAGCCTTAAAGTGTTTTCAGTAGAATAGGACATGGGGAAATGTGTTCACATAGGTTATTTAGCTTTCAGCAATGTAAAAGTGTTCACTGCATTGCAACTTTAACAAATCTAATTTTTCTTTAATTCTTATTAAATTATTTATCATTAATAAAGATCTGTTCAAGATTTAATACATTTCTGATCTTATTCTGATGTTAAATAGGACCTTTTACCCATTCTCTTCTTTAAAAAGTTAAAAATCTAGAAAGACCTCGAGAGGTAAGTACAGTCATTTACAATCGTCTCTTTCACTTACTTGAAAACTTGCATGTACATGAGGTAATTGAGGGTCCATATGATGCCAGCTTATCTGTTTATTGGGACCTAATTATAGTTAAAAATTGGATGCAGTACTTAAACAATGAGGCTTGTTAAGAACGTTGTGTTGAGAATAGTAATTTCAATAATAATAAATATGATGATAATTTTGTTTTTTAATTCAATGGATGTTTAAAATTCACCGTAGAGTAACAATTTAAAAATTAACTCAATACATTATTGAATTCAATACAATTGATTTTAAAAGTTATTGTTCTCTAAACTCTAATTAATCTAGTTTTTCTCTGTACTTCTTTTATCTTAAAGCTTCTTTAAACATATATATAGAGAGAGAGATTTGGGGAAGGCATCAGAAATCTTTACCCAGAACTTCAAGGAGCCAAAACTAGTTAGAATTATATGTCAACACATCTGAAATGTCAACACATTTTTTTTTTTTTGCGATAATTTTCTGTGATTTGGAATCCTGATTGGGAAGTAATTTTTAGTGTTCCATTTTTTTAAGTGTTTGCTTTCAAAGAGAATTTTGCCCTTGAGAGTTTCTTAAACCAGTCAAATTCTCCAAGAGTAGAAAACATGTGATACATCCAAGTTGCATGCTTATTTCTCCAGGGTCTCAGCTTCCTCTCAGAAACACACACTCTGGTACTGAACCTTCTGAAACTGTCAGGTTTTTTTTTGCATACACGGGCTTATGTTTTCACACCAGTTCATAGATTGGGCGGAAGATGGCACTTCTGCCATCTCTATTTTGATAGAACAGAATGGCTTGTGGGCGAGTGATGTGGGGGACTGGGTGTGACTCTTTGCCTTCCTTATATACAGAATCAGGGTAGAGTTCCTGCGCTTCTCCTGGGGTAGGGAAGCAAGTCATGGGTGTTTTACAGCCTGACTTTCTGGTAGTTACTTTTCCAACAATAAAAAAATATTCTGGGGTGGGGTGGGGAGAGAGGAAGCAGGAAGGAGAATGAAATCTTCCATTTTAAAATTAACTAAGTTAAGATGATTATATTTTCTTAGGAAGAAGCAACAGGATTGTACCCACCTATAATGAGAAAGCTTAACTTACTGACATATTCTCATTGCTGAAGACTCTGTCTGAAAGAGGATTTCAATCTCAAGTCTAGGATGTGATTTCATCTGGTAAACGTCTTATGGAAGGCTGAGGAGCAGCCTAATGAGGCACTGCTGAGTTGGGAGGAGGTGGGAGTTGCTGAGAGGACTATCTGGACTCACTTCCTTCAAAATGAAACCTTGATGTTTTCAAAGCTTGTGTCCCTGGAGCCCTCACTTGGGTTAGGGGGAGACCCCTGATTTTATTTGTTCATGCTAGGGATGGTAATACCTTGTTCTCTAGGTCCTGGGCTTTCTAAAGAAGATTATTTTTAGCTCTAAAGTTAAATGACACATTGTTTGAGGGAGGAGGGGAGATCCTTTGATGGGGTCCTTTAAAAGAGTGCCCCACCCCCAACGCTCTCTTCTTGCCTTGGCAGGACCTCTTGGCAGGACCTGTCTGAGTACTTTGGACAAAGACAGTAAGCATCATTGCTTCTGTTTGGGGCTAGTGTTTCCTTCTGTTTCCAGGTGAGGGGGAGAGGCAGGCACGGAAGAAGCGCATCTGTAGCTAAGAAAGAAATACACTGACCCCATTTCCAGTGGTTGAGCTTCTCTCCAAGTAGGTAGATACTGGTGATGAAGACGTAGCTGAGAGAGAAGAAAGCTGCTAGACCCACGGGGCTGAGTTTGGCAAACACAGGATACACCCAGGTAGCCGTCTCAAAGTAGAGCCATAGGATGCTGCAGGAAATAAGAAGTCATGGTGGTTAGAGCAGGAGGAGAAAAACAAGCCATTTTCTCATCAGGATTAATGAGGTACTGGAACCAAGGCAGGGGAAAAGAACCCATCAGGGACGTTGGTCAACAGCTGTAGTATTCCCATAAACCTAAAAGAAGTGAGGCTTTTCTGGGTAAATCCACTTGATTCAATAAGACACGCTGTTTGGTGGGCTGGGCTGGGCTGTTTTACCTAATCCATTTAAATTCAACATTGGTGAAAAAATATAAGAGAACACAGGGCCAGGCACTGTGGCTCATGCCTGTAATCCCAGCACTTTGGGAGGCTGAGGGGGGTGGATCACCTGAGGTCAGGAGTTCGAGAGCAGCCTGGCCAACATGGCGAAACCCCATCTCCACTAAAAATACAAAAAATTAAGCGGGCATGGTGGCTCAGGCCTGTAATCCCAGCTACTCAGGAGGCTGAGGAAGGAGAATCACTTGAACCTGGGAGGCGGAGGTTGCAGTGATCCAAGATCACGCCACTGCACTCCAGCCTGGGCAACAAGAGTGAAACTTTGTCTCAAAAACAAACAAACAAACAAAAACATAGAACCATTGTTAGCTAAAGAGAGTATGTGGGAACGTGAATGATCCCTTTCCCTGAGAGGTATGGCCTGCTGAGACATCGAACCTGCTACTATGGCATTCATTTTGCTGGCTCTGAGCCAGAGAAGTGGGGTTTGCTTTTTTGGATCTAAGAATCAGGTGCAGCTTTCCCTTAGCTCTCCAAGTCTGCTGGGATAAGGGAGCATAGATGGAGCGTTATTGCCCTAACACAATATGCCTCGGATTTAACTGTCGGCCCTGATTTTCACTCATGCATATAGCCATAAATAGAGTGTTAAGCAGTAATGCATGGATTTGCAGGGAGGCTCAGATCTTGCTTACGTGAGGATAGGCTGTAAGTCATTTCTGGAAGCCAAGAGAAGGAAAAGAAATGCTAGGAGAAGAGCCGTGGTGTCTAAGTGAAGCCTAAAAATGCAGTTTGCTGGAAACCAACTGCACTGGAAGGTGCCAAAGTCTGAAATAACTTTAAAAAATTAAATGTGGGGAAGCTGATGCATCAGCTACAGTTCATCATTGGTTAGGAGCACAGAATCTGGAACTGGGCTTCTGTGATTCAAATCCTAGCTCTGCCACCTAGTAGCTATGTTACCTCCAGCAATTTCGTCAACCTTTCTGTCGCCATCTCCTCAATGTGTAAAGTGAAGATCCAAACAGCATACACCTTCTAAGGCTGTTGTAAAGATTACAGGAGTTAACACATGTAAAAGACACAGAACAGTGCTTGGCACATTGTAATATTTGACAAGAGTTCCATAGCTTCCATCTCCACTGAGGGATGGCACAATGGGAGTGCTCTCAGAAAGCCTTCTTTGAAGCTGCTGATCTCTTATAACAATTAGGATAGACCAGGTTATGCTTCAAAAACAACTTTTAAATTTGAATATCCCACGTTGTCAAAGGAATTCAGATGGAAGAATGAAATTCTGTGCTTAAACTTTCAGAAACCCAAGGGTGATCTCTGTCATTTCAAATACTTGAAGTTTGTTAAATGGTTTGTGGAAGAGTCAAGGGCTATATATTCAGGACCGGGAGTAGGGTGAAGCAAGAGAGGCCCTAGGGTGTAAAACTTAAGGGATCATCTCTGCATCAAAGGACACAATAAACAGTGTGAAAAGGCAATCCATGGAATGGGAAACAATATTTCTAATCATATCTCTAATAAGAGATTAATATCCAAAATATGTAAAATATTCCTGTAACTCAACAATAACAAAAAACCCAAATAACCCAATTAAAAATGGACAAAGGACTTGAGTAGACCTTTTACAGAGAAGATACATAAAAGGCCAACAAATGCATGAAAGGATGTTCAACATCACTAGTAACTAGAAGAAATGCAAATCAAAACGACAGTGAGATATTGTCTTACACTCATTAGGATGGATACTGTTTTTTTTTTTTTAAAAAAAAGACAAGATAACAAGTGTTAGTAAGGACATAGAGAAATTGGAGCCCTTGTTCATTGTTGGTAGGAATGGAAGATGGTACATCTGCCTTGGAAAACTATATGGTGGTTCCCCCCAAAATTAAAATAGAATTACCATCTGATCCAGCAATTCCACTTCTGGGTACACACCCAAAAGAACTGAAAACATGGCTAACATGGTGAAACACCATCTCTACTAAATATACAAAAAATTAGCCAGGCGTGGTGGTGGGCGCCGGTAGTCCCAGCTACTTGGGAGGCTGAGGGCAGGAGAATGGCATGAACCCGGGAGGTGGAGCTTGCAGTGAGTGGAGATCACGCCACTGCACTCCAGCCACTCCAGTCTGGGCGAGAGAACGAGACTCTGTCTCAAAAAAAAAAAAAAAAAAAAAAGAATTGAAAACAAGGACCTGAAGAGGTATTTGTACACCCATGTTTATAGCAGCATTATTCACAATAGCCTGAAGGCAGAAGCTCCCCAAGTGCCCACTGATAGATGAATGGATAAATAAAATGTGGCCTATACGTAGGCATTAAGAAGGAAGAACATTCTGACACAGGCTACCACACAGATCAACTTTGAAGACATGCTAAGTGAAATAAACCAGTCGTAAAAAAAGTTGGACAAATACTGTATAATTCCATTTATACGAGAAACCTAGAATGTCAGAGGCATAGAGGGAGAAAGTAGAATGGTGCTCGCCATGTGGTTGGGGGAGGAGGCAGTGGGGAATGCTATCTGTGGTTTCGATATGGTTCGTTTGCTCCTACCAAAACTCATGTTGAAATTTGGTCCTGCGTGTGTTGGTGTTGAGAGGGGGAGCCTAGTGGGAGGTGTTCGGGTCATAGGGATGGATCTCCTAATAATGGTTTGATGCTGTTCTTGTGATAGTAAGCTCTAGAAATGGATTTTTTCTATGAGAATGGGTTGTTATAAATCTAGGATGCCCCTCAGGTTTTGCCCTTTTCACACGTGTCCATTTCCCCTTTGATCTTCTCCGCCACATTGTGAGGTAGCAGTAAGGCCCTTGCCGGGAGCCAAGGCCATGCCCTTGAACTTCTCAGCCTGCAGAATATGAGCTAGATAAACCTCTTTTCAATCTCTGATATTCTTTTATAGCAACACAAAATGGACTAAGCCAGGGAGTTACTGTTTAACAGGTAGACTTTCAGTTTGGGAAGATGTAAAAGTTCTGGAGATGGATGGTGGTGATGGATGCACACCAAGGTAAATGTACAAAATGCTACAGAGCTTAAAAATGATCAAAATGGTAAATCACTGAACATGGTTAAAGTTGTAAATACTGTGTACCTTTTACCACAATTTAAGCGTATCTAAGGAGGTGTCAATTTTAGGGTCATGTAAATGTAGGCTTGGCATTTAGTTCCTCGCCTGGGCCCTGCTGGTATCACTCTGCTTTCCCAAACTTGTCTGGATGTTCCTCCCAGATTGAGAAGGAGGTGACTAGAACAAACAATAATTATCTTCATTATTACTAATATTAGAATTCTTTTTTTTTTTTTTTAAGATGGAGTCTCGCTCTGTTGCCCAGGCTGGAGTGCAGTGGTGCAATCTTGGCTCACTGCAAGCTCCGCTTCCTGGGTTCAAGCGATTCTCCTGCCTCACCCTCCCGAGTAGCTGGGATTACAGGCGTGTGCCACCATGCCTCGCTAATTTTTGTATTTTTTGTAGAGACGGGGTTTCACCATGTTGGTCAGGATGGTCTCAAACTCCTGACCTTGTGATCCGCCCGCCTCAGCCTCTCAAAGTGCTGGGATTACAAGCATGAGCCACCATGGCCAGCCTATAATTCTTTAAGATATACGTTCCATGGATGCATTACAGGATGCCCACAGGGATTCTTACCTGCATGGCTGCTTCTCATGGCAGGACAAAGAAGGTTTATGGCATAGAAAATAAATACTTTCAAATAGATAGGCCTAGGAGTTTGGAGTCAGTGAGGAGCTCTGAATACACTCCAAACAAGTTGCATCACTTAGTTCACTTCGTTTACTTTATATAGTTGAAATTAGGGCCTCTGAATTCCCATGCACATTTATGTAAGATCGTCTATAAATAAGGACATCCCCCCAGAGGCTTGGAAAATTTCTGTTTACTTCATGTTTGTTTCCTTCAGCATAAGGCTTGTAAAGGAAAGTTCCCGAGGTAAGCTAATGAATTGTGTACTTTCACAGATAAAGTGCAAGGAAAGTTATAGGTATGGTACCTGACAGTAGGAAAAGTAACAGAGATACAGAATATGAGGCAAGATGATAGTCATTTACCAAGGGTACTCAGCAGACAGGCGTGAGTGAGGACAGAGTCACACTGTTAGTTGACATCACTTCTTTATGGCTTGCCTGAATATGAGGGGAAGGTCGGAAGAGAGAGGGGAAGGAAGAAGAAAGAAAGGAAGAAAGGAAGGAAGGAAGAAAGGAAGGGAGGGAAGGAGGGAGGGAACTTTGCATTCAACATGTCTTCTATTTCAGCCAATGTCAGCCCTCCATTCAATCTTGCCCCCACATTTGATCCCATGAAATCATATCTATACTAAACTTCCTTCTAAATGTTTCTTCAGTGCACCCATTTCACAATCTTCCTTCAGCCTCCTTCATTCCATCTGGGTTTCTGTCATTGTCTACCAACTAGGCTTTCTTGCTCCTTTCAACCCACTTCCCCTACTGCAAGCCATCAAAGATTAATCCGGTAATCTTTCTAAAAGCGATCTCTGTCCACAGCCCTCCCCTGCCTGCAGTGAATCCCAGGATCCCAGCTGCTTACCCCAGCCGACTTGGCCGGGCCATGCCCTGCCTCCATCCACAGATCTGCGGTCCATCCATATTGAACCCCTTTGTTTCTTGAATGAACCGAGCTCTGCAATTTCTTGGCTTTCACACCTGCTGTTGTCTTCACTGGGTACACCTCTGACCTTTTTGTTTCCTGGAACCTACTTCTCTTTGCCCTGTGTCTGGCTGAATCTTACTCATGCTTCAAATCTCAGCTTAAAAGTCTATTTCTCTAGAAAAGATTTCCTGAAGCTCTCTCCCCCAACCCTGATTCGGGTAAAGGCTTATGCCAGGTGCTTCCTCCACCCTGGAACTTACCTTTGTTACTTATTTGATTGTTTTTCTCACTAGCTTGAAAGCTCTGCAGGAGCAGGGACCGTCTCTCTCATGCACATTTATTTGCCAAGTGCCCAAAACGCAGCAGTTTCTTTGTGTTTTGAAATGAATGGCTGTGTTGGGTGGCTCTGTAGGACGCTGCTATGGACAGCTCTCGGTTGCCTGACTCACCAAGACCACCATAGGCTCTGGAGATTTGGAAAGGTACCCGGTGGCCTTTCAAGTTTTGGTTAATCTCACTTTACCAATACTTTGAAGAGGCCAATGACATTGCCCCTCAGTTCAAAGAGCAATTTCACGTCCTGCTTGAGCCATCTGCTATGTGAACCTTTGTGAGTTGGACTGGGTGGGCACAAAATGGCAGCCAAAAATTAATCTTTTAGGGTCTCCTTATCCTAAATCTTAGAGTATTAAAATGGCTATCAAGAAATTCATAACTTCTGCGTCTTATCAGTAGGGAAATACCGACGTCTGTGGGCAGCAGATAAGCAGATAATGGAGTTTTATGGGCTTTGGGCATATAATTCTTTCTTTCGGTGTTAACCCTCATGTCACATCTTTCCAGCCCAGGAGAATAAATCAAATAGAAAGAGTCAGGAGAAATTGTAAAGCTAGAGTGTTAGTCAAATAGTTTACCTAGATGTTGAAATGTTGGCAATGATGAGAGTTATTGGGGGTGGCAACCTCATCATGGCATTTAAAGCTGTTGCCCAACCCCTCCCTGAGACACTGCACACTGTTCTGAGCATTGTTCTTACACGCAGATAGCAAAACCATAATCCCCACTGGGCCCAACAGTTTGAAGCCTCTCCGCCCTCAGGGCCCATGGTTTTCTGTCTTCCTGCCCTTCTACTACCTGGTCACTCCTTGCTACCTTTGCTGCTCCTTCCCCCTCCTGTCCCTGAAAGCAGGGCCTTTCCCTGGTGTTTGCTTCTTACTTACCTTCTCTCTCTCCTCTCTCTTTCCAGCAATCTTGTCACTCCACGAGGGTTCAACGAGCTGCATCTCCTCAGCCCCACCTTTCTTGAGACTACAGGGTCTGAATTTCTGAATGGAAATTCCTCCAGGCAGGTGATTCTCAATCTGGTCTCAAAATTAGAATTGACTTTGGGGCCTTACAAATTCCAATGCTGAGGGCATATCCTGAACCAATTAAACCAGAGTATTTTTGAAATGAGACCTAGATATGGGATATTAAACTGACTGTTTTACTTATACCCAAAACTATTTCTTTCACAATTCATTTTCATCTATCAATGGAATCACCATTTTTCTTGTCTACTAACTTAAAATTTTTAGAATTATCCTAATTTTTCCTTTTCATTTGTGTGGTACATGTCAATCAATCCATAAAACCTATTCTGTTGTTTCAACAATGGGTCTCAGGCATGTCTCTCATGTCTGATTCTACAGTTTTACTCTCTTCATGCTCTTATTATTTCTGATTTCTGTAACAGCCATTTTGGTTGAACAAGAACTAAGGTTTAAACAGGAAAGATGAGAAGAACAGGAGATGAGATACCCTTTCCTCTTCTAGTCCTCCACCTCCATCCCTCTTCAGTTTGGATCCTGGCTGGGCTGGACCCCGCATGTTAACAACAAGGGGTTGTTGTGTGGCATCTTTTTTATTAATTTTTATATGTGAATTTACAGGTAGGGTAAGGATTTCTTCTGTGGAAAACGGTGCTGAGATTCCAATCCCTGCTGAGTTGAGGTTATAAAGCTATGGTTGACCTGGATGATCCCAGTTGAAGGTCGTATTTTAGGGAAGGGTAACAGTGGCTCTGGGAGGGAGTTCACAACATGGTTGGTTCTGAGCAGGACGAACCATGTGTTAGGGAAAGTATTTATTCAATAAAAGAATGAATAAAAACCAGAAAGAGAAGGAGAGAATTGCTGATTCTGGAAATGGCAAGGTGGCTGGTCCCGGAACTCAGCTTAGTCCACCCCTTGGCAGCTTTTTTTTTTTTTTTTTTTTTTTTTTTTTGAGACGGAGTCTCGCTCTTTTGCCCGGGCCGGACTGCAGTGACACTATCTCGGCTCACTGCAAGCTCTGCCTCCCAGGTTCACGCCATTCTCCTGCCTCAGCCTCCCGAGTAGCTGGGACTCCAGGCACCTGCCACCACGCCTGGCTAATTTTTTGTATTTTTAGTAGAGATGGGGTTTCACCGTGTTAGCCAAGATGGTCTCGATCTCCTGACCTCGTGATCCGCCCACCTCAGCCTCTCAAAGTGCTGGGATTACAGGCTTGAGCCACCGCACCCGGCCTGGCAGCTTTTAATGTATTCTGAGGGTAAGATGTGTACATGTATTTGTAAATGAGGCATGAATTTAAAGAACTGTTACTTCTGGGAGCCCAGGAAGCTTTGCTGAGGGATCTTACCCTGGCGAGCATAGTACAAAAGAAAGTAATTCTCTCTCTTGCCTCATAGGAACTACTTTGGGGAAGCGACTTTACGAGCATCTGCCCCAAGGCTGGGTGATAGCTGCATATCTGTGCAGTGCTTGTACTGGGCATGCAATACCTTACACACTAGCAGAGACACCTGCAGCATCAGTAGGTTTCTGGTCTACCGAGAGCAGTGTGATGATGCACTCCAGGCCAGCTGGGGCGGTTGCTGTGGCCAGTAACATTGTTAATTCTACCAACACAGGGGGCTGATGGGTAAATGACACTGTTGGCATCAGCAGTGGGCATGGTGTGCTAACCCTTAACACTGTGCCAGGTGGGGATGTTGGGCCCAGTGGGGATTATGGTTTTGCTATCTGTGTGTAAGAACAGTGCTCAGAACAGTGGGCAGCACGGGTTGCGCAGTGCCCAACAGCGGCATGTGTGAGCACTCAGCAGAATACTGGAACTCCTTGGCAAATTGGACCAAGACCTCCGAGGCAGAAGGGTGCTTGGGGATATCACTGGAACTATGAAATAACCATACACAAAAAATAAGACCTTGTGATCAAAGTACATGATGTGCTGGCTAGTTTTTATTTTTATATTGGTTTATATTTAATTTTGTTTCCTATCTCTTGTCACTCCAACTTATTTGAAGCACTATTGTCAAGAATGACATTTTAAAGCATAATTTGCTGGCCAAGTTACAAATACTGCTCACCCTTGCTTCCACTCAAACAAACAAACAAACAAACAACAGCAACAACAAATGCTCCCATTTTCTGTACTATGTCCAGCCTCCTCTAGTCTGCCATCTGCAAGCCTCCACGAGTGGGTAGTTCCAGGGATAGTTCTCATTAGTCTCTTTCACAAGCAGGTCCAGCAAAGAGAATTGCTGACGCCTGCTCTCATGCTTTCTGCACTCTCCTGGCCTTGGGACTGTGCTCCTTTTGTTTACTTTCTCTCATTTTTTCTAGCTCCAATCCTGCCTGGGCTGCAGGGCTCAGATCCAGTGCATGCCTTCCACAGCGCCCTTCCCACACCGCTCAGCTGGATGCAAACTCTTCCTTTTCTGTGGCTCCTCGTGTTTTTTTATGAGGTTTTACCACTTTCTATCTTCCATACTTATAATTTGTATGCGTGGGTCATCTCCACTTATTAAGGATAAACCCCCTGCAGGCTGAAGCTTGGCCTTATATAACATTGCTTTTCTCGGTAGGACCAAACATGTGTTAGGGAAAATATTTATTCCATAAAAGAATGAATAAAAACCAGCAGAAGGAACATTTGTACTTTTTTGCTCCTCACCACTGCCTCAGGGAGAACTAGGTGAGGTGTTTTGGGGTAAGAGAGAAGGGAGGAATAAGTGAGCTACCATATTTAAAGGTGACTAATGCTTTCCAAAGGAAATGAAAGATTTGCAGTCATTACTATTTTGCAAAGCTTTATTTTCCCACTTAGGGGAGAGCTCTTCAATTTTGCAATCTGAAAAATAACTAAAAGCAACCACCACATGTAAGGCGGTCCCCACGGTCTCAGGGACTATTTTTAGGTCGTTTGAACACGGTTTCGGCAGTGAAATGCTTCTCCAGCTTAGCTTCAGTGCCGTTCTCCTGACTCATGTTCGTTTCTCACGCTCCCTCTGGCCCGAGCCCATGCTCTTTACCTCATTCGTGTTATGCCATTTCCCCATTTGACCGTCCAAACTGGCACATCTGACAGTGGGCCCATAGCCACTTCCCTAAAACGTCTCCACGGGTATCCGCAGTTTGTAGAACTTCATGGCCATCTGTGGCTGTGAGGAGCCAGGGGCTCTGGAAACTGCGTAAGGGTGGGGATGGCAGGCACCAAAGAGTCTGAGCTCCTCTAACCGGGGCGTGAACAGAAATAGAGATGCTTCCATCAACAGGATCACATCAAACGCCCTCCTTTAAGTGTCTATATTTTATTTGTTCTAGCAAAAATGGGGCTTAATGGACCAAATACCAACTTAGTATTTCCCATGAAGGATGAAATCCCAAACCACCTCAGCTCCCCACTGGGCACTGGGGCCCACCCAGTCACGTTCCTGCTGGTGACAGGTCTCCATCCGTTCCTTCCACTCCCTTCATTACTAGTACTTTAATGTCTAATCCAAGCACATAGAGCTGGGAACAACATGTGGAAGATTTCAGAGTGCAGAGCTAGGTCAAGCTTTGTGCGTGCCCATCCAACCAGCATTTAGCTGAATGGTTTTGCACACACTGGGAATTGAACAAATACCTGGCCATGTAAACACAGTGGAAAGACAACTGGATTTGGAAAGAGAAGACCTCAGTTTTAGTTGGCTCAAGTGCCAGCTTTGCATCTCCATCCTACCTCTGCCATCTGACCATGGGCATGTCATCTACCCTACTGGAGATTTAGTTTTCCAATGCTAAATCATCTCTAAGTCACCTCCCATTGTTCACACTCTCTGATTTTATTTGTGGATTGATTGATGTCATCGGTTGGCTAACATCAACTCCCCTGAGTTACCAGCAATGCCACCAACTGGTCTACCTGTCTTGTTCCTCTTCAGTCTGATGTCCACACTTCAGCCAGAATCGTTTTTCTAATCATCTTTCTTACATAAATCACATCATTTCATTCCTCTGATTATAACACTTTTCTACAGAAAAGCACTTGGTTTAAAAGTCCAAACTCACTGATGTGGATTTACGACCTGGCTTTACCCTGTCCTCCAATTCAGCCATACCCTCAGCTCCTCCAGCCCTTTGCAGATGCTGTTTCTTCTGCCTGAAGGTCTTTTCCATGTCTCTTTTGACCTATTCTTACTCATTCCTTGGGCCTCAGCTTCGACAGTGCTTCCCTTTAAGAAGCCAGTCCTGCACATCTCTCTGTGTGCCCATAGCATCCTGGGCTTATGCCTATTACAGTCCTATCACCCTGTCTCCCACTGTCTGTTATGCTCCTCTTTCCCCGACAGCCTCTAAAGGTAGCAGGTTTCCTGAACTTCACTGTATCCTCCGTATTTTAGCACAGTGCCTGGCGCTGGTGAACCACTGAATGGATAAAGGATGCACTTGTACCTGGCTCCCATCTTGTCGCATTTCTTTCTCCAACATCCTAATTACCTGCATCATGGGGACACCTGCACAGGTACTGACAAACCAACCTCCTGGCTACTACTTCTCATTTTTATAGCCACTGCAATTTTCCCGAATAACAGTAGTGGCCTTGGGTGCTTTTTATCTTCTTGGTCCTCAAAAAAGGAAAAGAACAACAAGGGTCAGATACGTGAATTGATAATCAACTTACAAGTCCTTAGGTAGAAGACATTAGTAAGTAAAAGGTAATAACATATATATGAACTACAAGATTTACACTTGGCAATGAAAGAGTAAGTTAAAGACCACCAAAAAAAATACAGCGTACAAATTCATGTGTAGAATCAGCTAGCTTCTCTTCAACACATGCAAGAACAACAACAAAATCTTTATGTGTCTATACTCTTACCCCGATCCAGGTCCCAAATACTCTGTCTTTAGGGATATATATTCCTTTGTGTTAAGCCAGATATGGCAAACACATAGCATATATCTCACCACTGTCTACTGTCATGCTATTGAAAGTCATTGCCTCCTAATCACACAACTCTTTCTTGGTAGTGCCTCAGAATCCTTTTCAACAGAGCGCTCCAGATATCAACTATCAGTAGGTCCCAAGCTTAAGCCTTGTTCTTTGAAAGTTCCTTTGTTAAAATGTAAAGGCTTCAGAGGCTGAAGAACAATATAGAGCACCGGAGTCTGGGGGTAGATTTATTGAGCAAGTGCTTTCTTCAAGATGGGAGAAGAAAGATTTGGGTACTCAGGGAAACAGGGGCACAGAAAAGTGGGAGGGGTAGACACCACAAAAGGGAAGGAAGGGCTAGGGAGAAAACAGCAGATGAGGTCTGGGCACCAAGTTAATTTGCTCTAAGACAGGGGCTGATCGAGTCCATAAAACAGGCACTGCTAGAGCCCAAGTTCTTTGGAATACTGTCTCTCTCTCTCTCTCTCTCTCTCTCTCTCTCTCTCTCTCTCTCTCCCCCCCCCTCCCTCTCCCTCTCCCTCTCCCTCTCCCTCTCCCTCTCCCTCTCTCTCTCCCTCTCTCTGCTTCCATCCCTGACACAGCACTGAACTGAACTAAACTTCCCCGCATATAGGGGTCGGAGGGTTGTCCAGATTGTCACACACGAATAGCTTGTGTGAGTCTAGAGAAGGAACACTGATTAGCTTCCAATCTGCAGGTCTTGTGTTCAGCAAGCCTCTTTCTTTCAGAAGGAACAAAAGCATGGTGCTAGATGAGAAGGTTATAGAATGGAAGAAAAGTTTCTCAGTCACTGGGTGAAAGGCCAAGCATGTTCCCTTGATTATAGACTATTGGGCAGCATTGCCAGGTGGTTGAATGACGAAATCTAGGCCAGCTACTGAAATCATCTCCCATGCAATTGCCCAAATGCCTTCTAGGAGTTCTGATGCCAGCTGCTGATGCAAATAAGCCCATAATGAAACAGGCAACAGGAGTGGACAAACCTAGCACGCTCTGCCCATTAAATGCCTTTTTAGGTAGAATGTAGTTAGATGCCTCAGATCCCTCAGCCATTCAAACATGTTCATTGAAGATAGAACCAAGGAGCAACATTTTTTGGGAAAGCAAGATGTGTGGCTTTGCAATGATTAATTCTTCCTGAGAGAGAAAGAGGGGAAATTGTGACTTGCTGCGTATGTGTGTGCACACCTGCATGTTTCTGTGCTTGGGAGGTTTCCATGAGCATTAAAATCAAACAATAAGAATGCTTCTTACCTGGAAATGTAAACATGATTAAATCCTTATTAAACCAAGATAAAGGGATTCTGACAGAACAGTACACATTTCTGGAACTTCCCTCAGGGTCTTGAATGACAAGCCTAAATTGACTTTCTTCATGTAATTCTTACCGGCTGATGTAAGCAATGCTGGCAGCAGCCAGCAAGGTGAGTCCCGTCTTCTTTGATGGATAGGAGTGAGGCCTGAGGACGACTTCAGCCAATGTGATGGGGAATATGAAAGTGTGCTGGAGGAGAGAAAATGGCAAATCAGAATGGCAGGGTGTCCGGGGTGCCTACAGTGCCCAGAATTCTCTGTTCCCCTTCCAGTCTACCTCTTACACACTGCTAGATGAAGCTTTCCAGGTCATGCTCCCTAGATGCCCAAGGACCTACAGGGGCTCCCTCTTGCCTACCACATTAGTCCAGACTCCTCTGTCTGGCTAACAAGGTCTTTGCAATGTATGTCACCCTCTCTCCAGTCCTGCTTATTGCCCACTGCTCTCCTCTCCCCACTTTTTTTTGCGGGGCATGGCGGGGTGGAGATGCAGTCTTGCTCTGTCACTCACTCAGGCTGGAGTGCAGTGGCGCAATCTCGGCTCACTGCAGCCTCTGCCTCCCGGGTTCAAGCGATTCTCCTGCCTCAGCCTCTGAGTAGCTGGGATTACAGGCATGTGCCACCAAGCCGGGCTAATTCCTGACCTCAAGTGATCTGCCCGCCTTGGCCTCCCAAAGTGCTGGCTTGGCGGTTTGCCATAAGCCACCGTGCCTGGCCCTCTCCTAAAACACACACACACACATGCACACACACTCATGCATACTCTCACATTCACACATTCATGCACAAACATGCACACTCACACTCACGCATACATACAGTCATGCACATCCACGCACACACACACACACACACATTCATGCATACTCTCACAGATATTCACACATTTGTGCAAACACGCACACTCATATACACTTTGGCATATTCTCACACACATTTGTGCACACATATGCACATGCACACATCCATACTCTTGCATACTCTCACACACATTCATACCTTTGTGCACACATACACACACCCACCCCTCTTCTGTTAGACCGAGGCTGTCTCCTTCACCCTTCGTTGTGCTCAGCATGCTCGCTCGCACTTCCAGCCTCCTGTCCCTGCTTCCTCTCCCTGTGTGGACTGTGCCTTCTCTCCCTGCGATTCAAATTCTCTATGTTCTTTGCAGCCAGTGCAATCTTCCATGACGCCGTCTCTGAATTTTCCTCTTGCTAATTTCTCTCACTCAACTCGACTGCATTTATATCCTGTGCCATGTAGTCTAGCACTTATGGTGTATATTTGTACGCTCAAGGGGGCCGGAGAACACGTTCCACCCATTTCTGCGTTTCTTGTTGCATTTAGCATGGTGTAACTGAGCTCAGTCCTGCTGAGGGTGGTAAGTGTGTGGGGTATGCGTGAGCCTCCCTCTGAAACCCCTATGTCCTCCCCCTCCTTCCCTGCATCACCCCCTCCTTATAACCATCTGTTTTCTTACATCCTCCAAACCCTTAACAGTAGATTTTTTAAAATGACATAATCAAGGAAATAACTTTAGGAATGGTGGTGTTTTCAGATGCAAGGACTGCTGCAGCCTGCTCCCATCTTGGTTATAGAAGCTGACCTGGGAAAGGTCACTGGAGTAGGTGTGCCATGTCTTTTCATTTATTGATAACATTTATGAAGTCCTTTTGCCATCTTCTGAGCTTACTGGAAACATCTAGTAGTGCTAGTATTTTGCATTTTTTGTAGTTCCAGCTATCATTCCTCCTTCACTCCTGCTTGCCAATTTCCTCAGCTCGTGGCTGCCTCTTTCACCCACAGTCTCCACCTGCAAGCTCCCGCCCCATCTTGTTCCTCAGCCCCAAGGCAGCCGTGTTGGCCCCTCAGTTAGGGCAGTCTCTGGAGCTCGGGCATGTCATTGCGTTCCCATGCTCAGCAGTGCAGCTGGAACTCTGGGTGCTGGCTCTGGGCAGTCTTTGCTGTCATTCACAAAAGTCTTGTGCTCAGGAAGCATCCCCAGGAAGCAGTAGCTTCCTCCCATCCGAGCTGATCTGGCTACGGCAGTCGGATATCGTGATGACCCACAAATGACCAGAAATGGGTCAAGTTTTGGTGAGGCAGGAGCAGGGTGAGAAGGACCAAGCTGTAAGTACAGGGCAGCACTGGGTGAAGAGGACCTCTCTGGGTGCCCCACTTGAGGCCACAGTGGGGTGGCCCAAAGCACCTGGGCATCTCAAGGGCCCTGGGCACCCTGAGTTTTACTAACAATGCCTAGAGGAACAGCATTGCAGACAAGCTACAGCTTTTACATAATTTGCTCAAGGTTGCTCCTGAACATACTGACTGGTTGGAGAAACAAATGGAAAGACTACCAGGCCCCCGTCACACCTTGCATGTTTCTTCAGTCTGATTTTAGGCTGCAGCTTCTGTGTCTCTCCCTCTAATAAAAGAGCATGGCGTCTAAAGGCGCACAGTTTCTAGTCTAACCCTGGGCTAGTGACCAAATCTCTCTGAACTTCAGCTTCCCCAGCTATAAATGGGGACAATAAATAGTACATACCTCTAGTGATGCTGCTATGGGGATTGACGTGAGTGCGTGTAATATGCTTAGTCTTTGGCCCTGGAGAGCTTCAGTGAGCATTTGCTGGGGTTGTCACTATTATCAGTGTGACTGTTGTCTTTCATCTCATCGGTGGGCCCAGGGTGGGGTGCAAGCAAGGGCCTGGGATATCCATGGCTTCAGGTGCTTAGAGGAACTCTGGCCTGTGGTCTGCAAGAGGTTGTGGCATGCCAGCTGCTGGAGTATGGTTGTCCCTGGGGCTTCCTCCCCAGCCCACAGCTGGTGCCTGCATTCCCAGTCAAGGCCAGCTTTGAGCCCTGCTGATGCTCAGTGACCAACAGGGATGCTCTCTTCATCCAGAGGCCACCTCAGCAGGCAGGAGATGGAGCTGTCTCCCGACACAGCCACCTGCCCCTCTCTCCCAGCCTTCACTCTGCTGCAGCCAGGGAGATCCAACCTCTATTAAAAACCATTAACAAGCCCATTATACTGGCCATTGATCTGACGAATTTTATTAACCCTGCCCACAATCAGCAGCTCCCGTCCTCTACATTAACGATCATTTGGAATAGAATTCCTGTGGAATAATGTAGTGTGTTCGCGTTAGGAGTAAATGAGTTCACAGCGATTAATGCTTTTATAACAAACAACTCAGGAATGCATGACTGGTCACCTCTTTCAGGAGCCTGCCCTTTGCAAGTGACATTCAATTGGATTTCCAAATGAATTCTCCCTGATGGCTTCTGGGAAATTTACTTCAGTGACGTCATTAGTGATGGGCCATATACCTCGACTTCATCCTAGCTAAAAGGTCTTTGCAAGAATCACATTTTCCTGTCGGGGCTGGGGGTAGGAATGAGGAAAAGAGCCTTCTAAATATTGAGCTGCAGTGAAGAGCTAAACATGATGCAATAAGCCTTCTGGTGTTTCAAATGTATGGGTATTTCACCTCACTTTGACATAAATCATATGACCTTTGTCAGACAGCACAGATTTCAAAAAAAAGGAAGAACAAACTCAGTAAGAGAAAAATCAAATATGTTTTTGCTTCCAAAATATCTAATAATTAGGCTGGGATTGACACAAATTAGAATGCTGCCAAAAATTACTGGAAACACTGACTCACTCTGTATTTCAATTAACAGTTTCTCAGTTTCCCTTATAAACAGTGAAGCTGACAAAAATTAATTATCTCAGAGGGGGTAAAATATTTCCTTCCAAAGTAAACAAAACATCATGGGCTGAAACAATAGCATGTGTAAACAGAGGGGATCTAGTGGAGCTATCTTTCCTTGTCATTAAAGTCATCATTTTGGTAGATTTTCCTTTAAATGTCTCTTTCCAAATGCAACGGTTATAAAGAGATGTTCTTCTCCCATCCTTTTCTACTCAATTATACCTTCCCCCCCATCCTCCATAAAATGCCAACTTTCACCTGAATATCTTGGAGTGAGAACTACAGGCATGAAGTATTGATTTAAGTATTAGTGTAATAATCACACTAGATTCTCTGCTTACAAAATAGCCTTGCAGATAAGTACTAAGATTTACCAGCCCATGGAAAATTTGTACAAGGTTGCATGAGTGACAACATGGAAAATAGTGATAATGATTTGAGCACTTGTTTGTACTCACCCCATACAGGTAGATAAGTGGCTCCATTAAACAATTTCCCTGTATTTGAGGCTAAACTTACAGTAGGATGAGGTTTGCCTGACGCTTGAGAAAGAAGCAAGCCTTAATCACTGAGATAACACATGGATCCAACAGGTCTTTATCACTGCCATGGAAGCTCCAGAGACTGAATCTTTAAGGCTAGACTGATCACACTCTTATCCTAAGATTCCTGTGGGACCAAGAGCACTTAATTTTCTCCAGTGAAAAAAATTCAGAGAGCCTACATATTGTAAAATCAGATGATAACATAAAAAATATATAATCTCTGCTTCTTTCTTCTATTTCATTTCCCTTCTGGACTATCTCTTGTGTTGAGTTTGAGTTGACCAAGATAAATAAACTGACTTTGACCCTCTCAGATGGGTCATCAAGAGGCTTTCTCCTTCAGATGCTGTTTCTGTATCACCTGCTGCATATTTGCCTTAATACTTCCTTCCTCTCCTCTATTCAGGCCACATTCCGATCTGAGAATTAGTTCCTGATATTGGCTCTTCCCAAACTGAGGTCCTTTCCTCCAAGTCTCTACAATAGTACCTTTGGTTTGCTTATGGTACTAACGGATAAATATTTTTAAGTGAAGTTTTAGTGCACTAACAAGATCTCATTTCTGAGTACATTAAGGAGGATTTCTTTTGTTTACAATATGTCAAATATATCATTTTTTAAAATGGAAGCCTTCACAAAATCTCTTTGGGGAATACACATGACCAAAATATCAATTAAAACGTAAACGTAAATACAATAGACATAGAAATGGAGGCAAAACAAACCTTAATCGAATGCCATCATATCCAGGCTTATTATTACACTGCTGGGTCACATTTCTTAAGCTTGAAAATTGCATGCAATAAAGGCATGCAGTAATAGTTGTTTTGTAAATTCCAGTAAGGCAATCTCTGGTTTTGATAATACCATCCATTTGCCAGCTAAACATTTTTACCTCCTTCCTCACTAACTTCCTGTGCTACAATTTCTGCCTCTAACTCCCTACAGGTAGAGACAATGGTGATGGTCCGTGACATTTTTTGGAATATTTTGTATCTGAAAGCAGAGACCATCTGTATTCTCTATGTTTCTTACATCATTAAAGATACAGTTTTGCTTTAAGCAAATCTGATATATGGAAATCTGGAAATGTGCACGTAGGCTATAGAGCTTATGTCTCTGTGGGACTTAAAAAAAAACAACAACTTCCAACTACGCTACCTGTAGGAGTCTTTTCAGTCTCAAAGACTGAAGTTTTTAAAGAGAATTGGGTTTGTAGAAATTCCCTTTTCTACTTTCTAGGAACTCAAGTGCACAGGCTAGACACCACTGTTATTAAAGAGTCAAGATTAAAATTCGTTGGGAGGAAGGGATTGGGGAGATAAACCACCCACAGAAAGAGCCACTGACTTCTCTTTGATCTCCACTGTCAACGTAGGTGGGCTAACACAGGTTCCCCAGCCTGCAAACGAAAGTTATATGGCAAAGAGTAGTCATGTTTGCAATTTACTCTGAAATGCACCAAAAACAAGATGAATAAATGGATGCACAGGTGGAGAGATTTATGAGAAAGCAAAAACAGTAAACTATTAACAGTGGAATCTAAGTGGTGGGTGACCCAGCTATTCACTGTAAAATTCTTTCAACTTTGCTTTATGTTTGAAATTTGTCATAATAAGACATTGGGGGAAACATGAATAGTCTTTACTGATCCGGAAAGAACTGAATGCCCCACTGGGCCAAGGAAGAAAAGCATAGTGTTGTTTATGAACTCTTATGTGACTTGAACAGATGGTTAAATGACAACTTTATGAATCTTCTGAAGAGAATTTTTAAGGGATCTTTTACTTACTACACTGCTGTCCTTTGGGTTAATATGTCGTTTGACCAATATCTCAAAGCATCATTCTATTACAAAACTAGTTGGCTTTGAAGGAATCCAGCCTGGTGAAGAAGTGGCAATTTGGATTCTATCCAGTTAAGGATAAAATTAAAAAAAAAAAAAAAAGATATGGGATCTTAGGACCCTACAATCAGGAATCAGGAATATATCAGCCTCTTCCTGCCCCCTTCCCCTCTCTCTCCACCCCTCTGAAGTATCCAAATCCCTTCTTTCCATTGAGCTCTCTCTGGCAATAATAACACCCTACACACCTGCTGTCAGTGCTGACTCACTCCTTTACTCCTCACACTCGAACTTCATTCACTTTTCTACCAAAATGCTTCCCATAGCTGCTTATTCTTTTATCTTCCCAGGCATCACTTCCTTAGCTTTTCCCTATTTTGGTACATATAATCAGGTGCATAGTCTGGGAAATTGCAATCAGGCAAACCTAAGAAACAAGTTTTAATGTGGCTACTCCCCAGCTCAAAAACCTTCTGTGGCTCTCTATTGCCTCTGTCCACTATACACCTTCCCTCATCGCAGAGCATCTCAGCAGGCTCCCTCCCTTCTACTCAGTCTCCTTATTCTCCTTTTGTTTCAACCCATTTTTCTTCTCTAGTATTCTGCCCTTTTTTCATTTTTTTAACTCTTTAATTTTTTCTCTCCCAACTAGCCCGACACATCTTTGAGATACCTTACTAAAAAAGCCCATTTATTAACATGAGAAGATAGAAATGAAAATTGGAACTCAGAAGAACACTGAAACACAAATACACCAACCAGAAGGCTTACTGGGCTTCTATTATTGAGATTCAAATTTATCAATATGTTCCCAGACAGATAAAGCAAAAAGAGAGAGATGAAATGTACACATTTCCTATTTTTTGTTTTTCAGAGAAATCAAAGTTTTCCCCCTAGGTATTAGGCCTGAAAGAAATGACTACCAATGCATTTTCATTTTAGTGGGACTAAGCCTCATAGTGACCTCAACAGTGTCCCCATAACAAACAGTTCAGAGGTCTAGTTTCCATAAACTGATAATATCTGAAGGCAAAATAACGAAGCTCAATCAAGTAAAGGAGATGCTGCCAGTGAGGAGGTAATATTTTATAATTTTGTAGCCTTATGTGATCTGAGCAGTAGAGGAACTCCAGAAGTACCATTTTCCCCATGGGTGTTTTGTTTGTTTTTGTTCCAATCGTGAATCGGACACCAGCCAGGATTTTATTCTTTGTTTAAAGCCTAGAGTGCAGGCATTATCACTGTTGATAACAAAGAGATCTAAACACTTGGAGAAATTAAAAGAGTCAATGCTAATACTGAACCCTTTTATTGCAAATAAGAAGCCTCACCAAGGAAACCATCCCCAGCCCTTCTGTATTTGCGAGGCTGTGGCCCGTACCTACCTTCCTTCTCAAAGGGATGCTCCACTCTCTTCCTCCTCTGTTCTGCAGCCCCTTTGGTCCTGCACTCCCACCTGAAGACCAGGTTTCCTCTCTCACTGTGGATACAGCACTCACCTGTCCCTCCCTCCCTCAGCCCCCTTGGCCTTCACATCACCTTACAGGGCTCAGTGGTCCTTAGCTGAATCCTGAAACTCCAGCAGGTGCCCTTTCTTGGCAGAACTGAAGGCTCCTGTGCTCATTCCCATCATGACATAACACTCCTACATTCGCCTAATACTGACCAAAGTCTTCTAGAGATGGAAGCAGCTCAAGGCTTAGGGTCACCATTTTCTCTCTAGTGCCTACCACAGTGTTTAACCTATTCTGGCCACTTAACATCAGTGACATTAATGAACGAGTCAATGAAACAAAGTGGGGCAGAAAAGGAAGAGAGGTCTTCTGCAGAGCCTGGGAAGTCAACCCAGACTTGCTTCACTGGACTCTAGCACCCACATAGCAGGCTGCGTCCAGGATGGCAGGGTTGCAGAATCAACCCCACTTCCAGCTGGTGACCTTAAGGCTTTCTCACAGCTGTAAATGGCACCCCAAAGCTTGGAAATGGGTGTTGGGGGTCAATATACTTTGGATATTTGTCCCCTCCAAATCTCATGTTGAAATTTGATCCTCAGTGTTGAAGATGGGGCCCAGTGGGAGGTGCTTCGGTCATGGGGGTGGATCCCCTATGAACAGCTTGGTGTGTTTGAGTAATGAGTGAGTTCTCACTCTTAGTTCCCATGAGATCTGGTTCTTAAAAAGAGCGTGGCATCTCCTCCCCTCTCTCTTGCCTCTCTTCCTCTCTTGCCATGCAACATGACATCTCCCTTGCCTTCTGCCATTAGTAAAATCTTCCTGAGGTCCTCACCAGAAACCAGGCAGATGCTAGCAGCGTGCTTCCTGTACAGCCTGCAGAAGTGTCAGCCAAGATAAACCTCTTTTCTTTGTAAATTACCCAGTCTCAAATATTTCTTTACAGCAATGCAAAATGGGGGCTACAGGAAAGCCTGTGAACAAGTATGACTCTTGGAAACAATCAATGGGTGCCCACTCTATAGTCACTAAATGGTAGACTCAATGAAAAGGCACCACTGAACAGGACCTGGCAGCCCTGCAGGAAGTCAGAAGATACGGAGCCAGCAGAGACTGTCCTTTGTTCATCTTGAGACTCACTGGTCTGTGGCTCTACATTCTGAGATGGGGCCAGGTGGAAAGGCCCCCGGGTTTTGCTTGGTATCTCCTCCATGCCCCTCCTCTTCATCAATCTGCAATTCACTCTCCTCCATGCTTCTCTGCCTGGCTTCACATGGTGCACATGGAGACTTGTTTTAAAGACAGAAACAGATGGGCAGCTCTCTGGAAAGCTGCTCCAAGTTGGAGGAAGGAGATTGTTCTTTTAAAGAAAGAGGAAGTTTAGGGGATCTACTCCCACTTTTGGGAAACTGTGTCTCAGGGCACTATCCATTCCTTTCCGATATCTCATGTCAAGTAAGGGCTCAGAGTGTGTAAGCAGCTGGTTTCCCTGGGAGATAATAGTGGTTCTGGAAAGCACCCTGTAAGCACAAACTCAGGGGCACAGTTCCAAACCTTCCACATGACTGATCCCATGACAGATGTTTCCACACTTTCTCCTTCCTGCCTCTGGCCTTCTCTCCCTTGCTGACCTATGAGGGTTTTCTAAAGGGATGTGCAGGCTGTTTTGTGAGAATGGCATCTACTCATTGGTGATTTTTCTAGATGCACATAATCAGTTGATTTACGGTTATTCAATCTCTGTGTGTGTGTGTGTGGGTGTGTGTGTGTGTATGTGTGTGTGTGTACCTGTGTACCTCTTGCCAGTGGAGAAGGGAATGGCTAAGAGTAGGGCCTAAAGGTAAAAGACAAGAAGTTGTTTTCCTAGGAAATGCCTTCATTCAACACCCATCAAATATCTCTTGAGAAGCAGTTCTGCTTCAGCATTCTAGGTAACTGAAAGGTATATAAGATATGGTCTTTGAACTCAAAAAACATTAATAAATTTTAACTTATATCTATTGTAACCCTACAGTGTCAATCTAGGACTAGGCTAGTCCTAAAGCATTATGTAGAGGAGGCTCTGAAAATGTTAGACAACAGTAGGCAGCACCGCATCAAGCCTTTGGAGTCCACAATGAAAGACCACAAGTCCTTGTTTAAATCAAAGAATGAGTTATGGCAAAATCTTCCTATCCTAAAAGACTCAAGGATTTCCCTTCAACAGCTTTTGTGACATTCCCAAGCTGTATCTAACAATCTCAGAATGTGCCATTAAATTGTGTTTTGTTATTTCAAAGTAAAAGTTAATTTTAATTCCCTATTATTAAAAACATATAACTACATGTGAGAGGTTACTTTTTCAATTATGAACATTTTTTTTCTCTTTTGTTTTTTTTGAGACAGAGTCTCGCTCTGTCACCCAGGCTGGAGTGCAGTGACATGGTCTCGGCTCACTGCAACCTCTGCTGCCTGGGTTCAAGCGATTCTCCTGCCTCAGCCTCCCAAGTAGCTGGGATTACAGGCTAATTTTTGTATTTTTAGTAGAGATGGGGTTTCACCATGTTGGCCAGGCTGATCTCGAACTCCTGACCTCAAGTGATCTGCCTGCCTTGGCCTCCGAAAGTGCTGGGATTACAGGTATGAGCCGCCCCGCCCGTCCATGAACTTTTTTTTTTCTTGCTGAGAATCCAAGAGCAAAACGAAACAAAAGCAGAAGGCCATCTATAGGCTATCAAGCTAAAGATGTCCAGTAGCATAGTAAATTTACGAGTTTGACACTCAGAGGAGAAATCCAGCTGGAGACAGAGGTTTGGAAGCCATCAGAGTATGGGCATCACTGTATTAAGTGGTAATAGATGAGATAACCCAAAGAGTATATGAGTTGGAGGAAGAATAAAGCATATAGGAGAAAGCACTGTGGAGACACACCAGTTGAGTCAGGGTTTCTAAACCTCTGTACTGTTGACGTTTTAGAATCCGTAAGTCTTTGTGGTGGGGGGCAGGCTGGCCTGCGCATTGTAGGATGTTAAGCAGCATCCTTGGCTTCTACCTAGTAGCAAGCCTTCCCCACCCCCAAAGTTGTGACAATTAAAGCTGTCTCTAGACATTGCCAAATGTCCCCTGCAGGGCACAATCCATCCTGGTTGAGAATCCTTGATTTAAGAGATAGGCAAAACAAAAGCGTTTTGCAAGGCTGATTGACAGAAGTGGTCAGAAAGTCCAGAGGTAAGGAAAAGAGGGAAAGAACTATTTCAGGAGAGATGTGTCCAATGTTGTGGAGCGGTAATCAGGCATGAGCACCAAATCTACTGGGTTTCCAGACAAGAAGGCTGTTGGTAAGCATGCAGGCCAGGTGCTTGCCCCCTTGTGTTTCCAATGAGCCTGTCCTTCCTTCCAGGCTAAGTCCTCCATTTCTTATTGAGTGTCTGGGACCTTTAGGGCTCAACCTCCTGCTCAGCGGATTCTTGGATGTGGAGCCAGGAGCCTGCACAATGAGGGAAGGTCAGCATAGAGATGCTCCCCAGAGGCCACTGCCGTCAGTTCCACAACCCCGAGGTTGGCTGGGAATCTTAACAAGTTTGTAAGTGTAAAATTTGGGCACCTGCAACGCAGGACCAGTTGGCAAGAAGCCCACTTGCTTAGAACCCGCTACACTCCTGAGAACGCAAGCCTGGGGCATTGAGACAAACTTCCCATGGCCAAGAAATGTGGCTCACTTCCTTATCATGGTCTTCTCAGAAAAAACTGAAACAAAATTTCTTCAAAGGTCACAAAATTCCTTCTCACTACAGAATAATACAATGTGGCTTTTAGGAGTTCCTAGTTGTGTTTAGAGGGAGATGCTGAAGACACATGCTTTTATTCATAACCAATTTGTACCAGGCGAGTTCTCCAGAATACCCCTCTGAAATGATTGTGCACTTTTTGGTTTCCAAATTCAGAAGACACAAAAAGCACAAGGGTTTGTTTTGTTTGTTTGTGTAGGGCACTTTAGCTTTCAAGCTGAATTTTCATGGGTAAATTAGTTTCTAATAAAAGGAAAAGAAATGCTGAAATCTCCTCTGCTTTTATGAGGCTTCTCTTTTTATTCTGCCCTCAACATAAGAAGAAACTTGATTACTATTGGACTGTTAAAACTCCAAGTTTCATAGCAGCCACGAAAAAACTTGTTATGTTTCTATTTGTGGAGTTCCACAGGCATGGATTTACTTTTCACATGCACAGTGAATGAACCTCATTCCTAGCTTCTTTGCCCATCAACAGGAACCCCTGATTGGATAGCATCAAGTATGTCTCCCAGGGCCAGCAGCAGCCCAGCAATAGTGATGAGGAGGGAAACTGACCTATCACAGGCTTTCACAGAGATAGAAAGGGGCTGTTTCTTTTTTCAACTGTTTCTCCTCTTCCCCTGATGGCCTCTCTTTCATCTGGTTACCGCCATGATCGTGTCCTTATTTGTCTGCTTAATTTCAGACTCTGCCTCCTTTTCTCTTTGATTCACTAATTCTCTGGAGACATGAATACACAGTTACCTAATTAACATCTGACCACGGTGGATGTACAGAGGAAAGTATCAGCCTAGAAAACTTTCTGCTGGAGAGTATATGCTGTTAGCTACCGCATCAATCAGAACAGACATTGTTTCTCCTCAAGCAAAATGTATGTAATTATGACTCTATGCATCTCTTTGAACATAAGTCAGTCATGATTAGACCACATTTCTCAGATATAACAACCAAAAGCCCTATAGATATTTCAAGGCACCGGTAAGCTTCCTAGCAGTATCCTCATTTATAACTTTCTGTATAAAAGAACACCCCAAAGTTTCCAAATATACAGTGTCAGCTACAGATGCTGACACTGTGGGTTGCTAAAGGCTTTGCCTCTGCCTCTAATGCTTCTTGGCCCCAGCACACCCCACTCCACCCCAAAGGAAGAAGAACTCTGGGGTCAGTCAAGGTCATAGAGAAACTACTGAAGTAAGAGATGAAGTCTTCATTCATTATCTCATGCCATAATCATTAAGTGCCTACCACATGCCAGGCATTGTGTGGGGTGCTAAGGATCGGAAGGTGGACAGATGTGGTCCCTGGCCTTCCAGACCTTACAGTCAATGGGCAAGATTTCCTATGAGCAAGTAGGGAAACAGATACCAATCACAATACATGCTATGAAGGAAAACAAACAGGAATCTAGGTACCAGAACACAAGTGGAGGAACATGCTTCATGGAAGGCAGTCAGGGAAAGCCATTCTGAGAAGACCATTTCTAAGATGTGTTCTAAAAGCTACAGGTGAGCCATGGGAGAGCAGATGGGGAGCATCTTGGGCAAGGGTGCAGTACGCGCAAAGGTCCTGGTAGGAGAACCAACTTCAAGAGCTGCAGGGCACAGTAAAGCCTGCAATGGCTGGAACATGGAGTGCCAGAGGGAGAGAAGCTCAATCTGTGTCTGCAGCATTAAGCAGGGCCCAGGTTTACCAGGTTTTGTTGGCCATAGGAAGGAGTTCAGGTTTATTCTAAGTGAAGCGGGAAGCCACTGCTGAGTACTAAAAAGGGAAATAACATTTTACAATCGATTTTGCCATGGTCTGTAGAGGCCTGAAAATGAAAGCTGGAGGACCAGTTTGGAGATGTTGTATTTAGGTGAGAAATAAATGTGGCCACGAGGGTGTTGGCAGTGGAACTAGAAAGTGAACAGATTTGCTACCTATTTTGGAGGTAGAATGGATGAGAGTAGCTAATGGAATGGATAGAGTGGAGGGAGGTGGCAGGGTCAATGCTGGTTTCTGTCTTGGGCAATTAAGAGGATGATGGTTCCATTTCCTGAGATGGAGATGCTCAGAACAGATGAGAATATAGTATATTCAGTGAGATATTATAAAATAATACAATATATTCAGTGAGAATATAACATATTCAGCTCTGTACATGTTGATTCAGAGATACCTGTGAGATACCTACTGATGTATACAGTAGCAAGGTCAGGTAGCAGCTAGCTATGCAAATCTGGAACTCAAGGGAGATCTGAGTTAGACACTTAGCACATGCAGAGAACAAAAGCCATGGGAATGAATGGATGCCAGTTACTGGGGAAAGGGCATTAGCAAAGTAGAGGTCCCATGGGAAGCCTAGAAGAACACCATCCTTTAGAGGGCAAGTGGGGGATCCAAGTGGAAACTGAGGTAGGAGACGAACAAGGGAGTGTGGCATCAAAGGGTTAAGGAAGCAGTTTCAACAAGAGAGAGGTGCCCAGTGCTGCTGAGAGGTGAGGAAGATGGGGGCAAAAATAGGTGCCCGGAATTTGGTAACATGGAGGTAATTGGTGACTAGAATATGATGAATGAGCAGAATAAGAATAGATCCTAAGTACAGGTCTGAGGGCAACACTCTTGGGTTATGTTCCATTCCAAGAAGCACACTTGTGTGCTTGAGTGACAGCGTCTGCCCCAAAGGAACTCCCAATTAGCCAGCCCTTCTCCCACCTCTGAAAATCTTTGTAAGAAACAGTACAGGGCTCAGGAAAATGAAGCTATGACTTGAGGTTCGCCTCTGCTTCGGGTGGTAGGAAGAAGGGTTGTCTTTCCACATCTTTACTTTCATCTTATCGAGCAGCCAGTTCCAAAGACTGGAGGCCAGAGAACAGGACTCAGAAAATTGCTCAAGCAGCAGGTGCCATTCTGCTTCCAGTAAGGCCAAAGGGACAAAAGGCCCCAATATGATTCACGAGAATAAAAGAGGTTGGGAAATTGGGGAAAAATTAAAAAACAGCCACTATGTTGGAAGAATTTACACCTTGGGGCATTAGGCAGCCAATGCAGGCCTGGGGCAGACCTGAGAGTTTGGTTTCTGGTGAAATCCCTGAATGGCAGAAAATCCCAATTAACAAATAGGACTTGCATTTCACCTCTCCCCTCCTGAGGAGGCCCAGGTAGTTCTGTAGGCTTGTGTGCATAACTTCCATGCTGACACTAACAGCCAAGTCAGTCAGGCAATCCTGGGTGCATTAAAACCCAATCCTGAGACTTAATATGCAAACTAAATAAACAGCATGCACCAGGAAACAAATACCAACTCATCCTTAATTGTTACATTGCCTATGCTGAAAGGCAGGCAATTTGAACACCTCAAGCAATCACGTTATGATCAAGAGCCTTTTCTTAATTGCCAGAAACCCTACGGGCCTCGAAAGGACAACACTCCAGCAACTTCATCTATAATCACAATTTAGCATTATTACATAGCAGCCTGTCCCTAATAAAGGGATGAACAAAATGAATTCTTTAATCACTAGTTCTCTTTCTTTGCTGATGCCTGTCCCTTTAAAATGAGTATTTTAGAAACTTTGCATTTTCCTCTGAAATGTACTCTGACCTCCTGCACATGATCCTCCCCAATCTGACTATGTTATTTTATCTATTTATTTTACTTTGAGATAAGAACCTTGCTTAATCGCCCAGGCTGGAGTGCAATGGCACAATCTTGGCTCATTACAACCTCTGCCTCCCAGGCTCAAACGATTCTCCTGCCTCAAGCTCTCAAGTAGCTGAGACTACAGGCATGCATCAACACACCTGGCTAATTTTTGTATTTTTTGTAGAGATGGGGTTTCGCCATGTTGCCCAGGCTGGTCTCGAACTTCTGGACTCAGGCAATCCACCCGTCTCAGCCTCCCAAAGTGTTGGGATTACAGGCGTGAACCACTGCTCCTGGCTCTGACTACATTATTAACTGGAATTAGTGATTAGTTGCATAGTGTAGAAATCTGTGCCTTTAAGAACAGTGGAGATACTTCCAGCAGGGAAGGAACATAAGCTTGCACAAAAGGCCTTTTCACTATGTTGTCTCCCATATGAATTGGTTCTAATCTACCCCATACCACTTCCAATGTATTCCTATATGTCAGGATAGTTTCTTACCATGGATTCAAATTCCCATTAATATTTTTTCTAGTCAATATTTCCTTTTCTACTGACATGGAGGTCATACCCTCCATGTGTATTATGAGAGTGGTTATTTTAGAAATTATAGCATGCTTATTTAACCTGGTCATGGCTGACATAGGTCACTATCTGTAGCCCCTCACCCCCCAACAGTCCAATGGGACCTCAGAATACCTCTATTCCAATCACCCCCTCTTGGTTTACACTCTATTTTTGCTCAGCATTTTAGCTCATTTTGGGGGATTTTTTGTGTTTTTAATCACTACATGTTGGACAAATTCTTTTCCATTGCTTATAGTATCCAAACCTCCGTTCTGAGATCCTATTTCTTCTTTCTAGAGTATTCCCTTTAGCATCTCCTTCAGAGAAGACTTGTGGGTGGGGAAATCTGCTCTAGTGTGTCCGAAAATGTCTTTATTTTGCCTCTATTGTAAAAGACACTTTCAGTGAGTAAATAGGTTGACAGTTTTTTCTTTCAACACTTTGGAGCTATTATTCCATCCCTGGCTTTGCTATTGCTATTAAGAAATCAGCTATCAATCTAACCATAGTTTCTTTTTAGGAAATCCATCCTATTAATCTGGTTAATTTTTGGATCTTCTTTTTTGTCTAAGGTTTCTGTAGTGTCACACAGTAGGTAGATGAGAGTGGTTTCAGTCCAGCCTTAGTCCTGTATGGAATTTATTTTGCATTTCTTGAATCTGATGATTACTTCTGCATACATTCTGGGAAATAATCAATGTTTATCCCTTCAAATATTGCCTTTACCTCACTCTCCTTGGTCCCTTTTATCCTGCTTTATTTTAGTTTTGGGAATTTCCATTACTTTCTTGCTGGTAAGCCAAGCATTTTAAAAAGATTTTTAAGAAATATTTTTATTCAATGTTTTGGGTGTCTTATGAAATACTTTTTTTTTTCATGTTACTGTTTCACTATATGGCCAGAAACGAAATCACTCAGGACTTTTTTCCTTTGAATGAATAACTTTCTCCTCACATTAAAGATCATGGGCATGATTCAGAAGGAAGCTGTTGATCCATGAATTTTAAGGTCATGGATCAACAGGGTTCACTTGGGAAAACAGAAGCCCATCCAGGGATTCCAAGGAGGAAGGGTTTCAAGGCTTAGGAAGCTGTTGAAAAGGGAAGGGCAGTGAAAAATAAAGAAAATTTCAACCAGATGGGGGTGATTCATGGGAGCTCACCAGGAAGCTGCTACAAATGTCAAAAGTCTTCATGAACTGCTACCGTTGATCTCAGCTACTTGCAGGATTAAGTGTGTGATTCCTAGGTGCTTTTCCAGAAGCCACTGCTAACCTCATGTCTGCAATCTTCCCACACATCTATTTGAAACTACCACTAGGGAATAATGGCTTCTCTTCCTCCACATCTCATGAGAATGCCTCTCATTGGCTGACTGTTGCCTGGAACCATATGGAGAAAGGGATTCTAGCAACAGTGAGTGGCTCCGGGTTTATCCCCTGCAATGCAGTGGAGAATGGAGAAGAGGCGATGGTGATTCCAAGTCAATAACGATTTGCATGGGTCGTTAATGTATCACTGATAGCACTTTATATTGCACATGTAATATATTTGTTTCTGATAACAATGTGGAGAATTAAGGATGGTAAACACACTTTGCCTGTTTAAAGGAAGCCAATATCAAGAGAGGTTTATTAATTTTTCTGAAACTACACAGCAAGGCAATGGCAGAAATGGAATCAGAGTTGAGGTTTTCCGGTAGTTAATTCTTTTCATGAAATAAAAAACAAACTTGTCAATTATTTTTACAACTTGGTCATAGAGCTAAGAAATTTTGTTCCTCCTCACACCAATCTGACTTTTAGGGATCAAGCTCTAACGCCTTTATTTCTAGTAGCTTATCCCTTTCAACTTTTTAGCCCAAGTAGACATTTTAAAAATGTGAAGGGGCATTTGTGAATAGGATTTGAGCTACCAGATGGTCCATTTCCTGATGACCTGTACCTGAAGATGATTAGATTATATGCATTGCGCTCTAAAAGTCACCATGTGAAAAAAAGCCACTAAATCTAACGGTCATTCTCATTAGACACGCAACTCAATCTTCCAGCTGTCAAATATTCAATAAATATTTCTGAAGTGCCTTTTTTTTTTGCCAGACTTACAATTTCTGTGATCCTGATGATATTTTAAAGCTTCTGACTCTGACATTAGGTTAGTGAAGTATTATTTTAAAATATGTCAGTAAGAGTATGCATATTAATTAAAATGTTCCCATATATAAGCCTGAAACTAAACTCCCTGTGCCAATTGGAGACAAAAGACCTTTATTAAATACTATTAGATAGGTTAAGTATTTTACTATTTCTGCCAATCACTGCTACAAAATAATATTCATTGCCAAGCATGAAATGGGTAAAAAAGGAAATCTCATCTTATTATCGTCTCTTAGAATCACACGTCCTAAGATGAAAGCAAAACCAGCATTTGCAAACAATGGCCACATCCTATTGTTCCTGATCAGTAGGCCTGTTATCATCAGGGTTGAATTCTGTTTCAATGTCATCATAATTACATTGCTGGTTCTCTGAGCAGATAGAGGGAGGATGCACCAACACACCTAGAGATTTTTGTGTTAATCAAGGTGCTCTCAGATGGCATCTGCGGCCATTTTAATTGTCAGCCACTGTTACAAGTTTGCAAGTACACACTCTGCATTCAATGTAGAATCCCTGAGATCAGTGATCTGGGTGAGAATCAACAGAATCCCAAATTTGAGCAGACCTTTTACTCAGACTTCAATAGATACTGGCGGGTCCCCCTGTCTCGCACATGGCTTAACATACATGAACTTCCTAGAGACAGAGCTCTTTCTTGTCCTCATTTCTGCACCCTTCTTTAGCTTTACCCCATTGTAAAGTTGTAGAGGAAATGATAAATCCAGCAAATGCATGAGAGTGACAGAAAGGGGGTGAAGCTACGGTAAGTAGGCCGATGATAGGTTGAAAGAGTTGATGAGATTGAGGAGGGAGATGGCAAAACAAGGACCTTCTATATAAACGGACTTGGATCTTGGATTGGGAGAGACGGATAAAGGGCAAAGCTGAAAATTCAGAAACTCAAGATGAGAAGTATCTAAGAGCTAAGGATTCATGTGACAGACGTGTAATACATGGGCAAGTGTAATTACACCATCAAGAGGACTACCAGGAAATGCTCTGCAGAATTATTCCACCGGCTGGTAATCCAAGGACCTGGAGGTGGGAGGAAGACAGAGGAATTGGACAAATTCAAATTTCCAATTAGGCATAAGTGGCTTCTTAGTAGGCAGAGAAGATGATGAGACCAGGAACAAGGTGTGGGGGCTGGTTGAGAACCTGTCAGCAGCTCCCTATTCAAGGCAAGGACGGAACTCCACAGCCTACAGTGTGTCTGCCTCTGGGGTTATTAAGCAACCAGAAGCATGACAGGGCCTTTTCCGTGCTGGCTATTTAATCAGGAAGAGGAGTGTCAATTCTAACCTGGCAGAGAAGGCGCTCTCATCCGCCTGGCAGGCTGCTCTTGGGGATTTTTCATGTCTGTCTTGAGATCATGGGAGTTTTGCTCTTTCCTTCCACTTAGATTTTTAGTTTTTGCTCTTAGTATTTCAGAGAGATTTAGGATCTTCTGTTATGAGTTTCTCCAGCCTGGTTATTCTCCAGCATCAAGTCATTCTTCCCATTGGGGTGTTACACATGGTTGCCATGGAAGTGAGCACTGGTTGATTCACACAGGAGAGGGACTCACTAGCAAGCCCTCAAGGGCACTGAATAATTTTAATTACTAAAATTCCTAGTAACTTCTCAGAAGACATCTATACTTTTTTGATCACTAAAAACCTTTGACCTTGATTGAGATATTAGAATTTTTTTTTTTTTTACTGGTTTTCTTCTGTTTAAAAAGCAGCCTGTTGATAATAGGAAATCACTGAATCATGGAATTTTAAAAATATGCTACTCTTGAGCATACATTGGAAGTTCTTTGAATTGGGATTAAAAGAAGGAAAAAAAGAAAAGACATGCGTTCATCATCCTGGTCCCTGCTATCCAGAGATGAAGAAAGCAAACACAGTGAGTGCCTGGTTCTAGCTATGGAAAACCACCAGTGGACTGGGCGTCCTCTGGAAGTGTTCACTATTAGACTGTCCTCTGTTTAGCTTAAGATTTCTTGAGAGGCAAAATGGCTTTATTGTGGTTATTCAGGTAACTCTGCTTCCTAGTCCCAGTTTAGCTTCTGATTTCACTGTGGCATTTAAGGCATTCAATGTCTCAGTGTTTCCCAGGTAAATGACAGAAAAGATTCTGACCTACTCTAGGTTAGGAAGTTAGTGGAATGAATTTTTTAAAAAAGGCTAGAAAGTTGTTTCAAAACAAGGAACCACCCATCAATAACACTGTAATGCTAAAACCTGAAATGATATCCAAGTAAATATCTGGGTGTGGTGAATGATTCCACTTTATTTCTGCTCAGGAGCTTTGGTACATGTTCAGCAATGCTCTGAACAAGGGCCTTTCCCTTGGGATGCCATGGAGACATTCACACATTGGCTTAATTTATGTGTCTCTATTCTCCCTAGACTCACATGAGAAGTTATTTCCCAATACTATTTGCTGGTCATTGTTGCCAGTCATGTTTTCTCTTTCTCATGTAGACCTGGTCTAGAATATGGCAAGAGCAGATTTTAGAATGTAATAGTACAAGAGGGTTGGACCCAGTGGCACATGTCTGTAATCCCAACACTTTGTGAGGCTGAGACAGGTGGGTCACTTGAGCTCAGGAATTCAACATGGTGAAACCCCATCTCTAGTAAAACACAAAAAATTAGCCAGGCGTGGCATGTGCCCATGTGCCTGTAAGTCCAACTACTTGGGAGGCTGAGGCTGCAGTAAGCAGAGATCATGCCACTGCACTCCAGCCTAGGTGACAAAGCGAGACTGTGTCTCAAAATATAATAATAATAATAATTTAATGGTACAAGGGATGGGGAATCACAGTTGGGTGACTTGATGTGAAACAGTTGCTGTTGAGATTGTGATTTTAAAGACATTTCCTATGCCCTACCTTGGAAAACTGTCATTTAAAAAATGCATTGAGATGTTACCACTGGGGGAAACTGGGCAGAGTACACAAGACCTCTATGATTTCTTACACTTGCATGTAAATCTACAATTATCTCAAAAAAAAGTTTAATTAACAGTGAGTTAAGGAATAGAGTAAAGGAAAACTATGCAGATAGTAGATGCTGGCTATGTGTTTATACAAAGATTATGGAGGAAGAAATTTATTTTTTTCTGACTATGGGACTGGGCTTGCCTTGAGTAAGGGATGTATTAAGTACATGAGTGTTAGAGAAAACACAGGTTTATGACTTCGGATCATATTCTAGACCCAGCTCTATCACTAATCAGTTCTGTGGTCTTGGGAAAGTTGAATAAACTACTCAAACCTCAGTTTCCTCTTCTGTAAGGTGAGCGGTTTGTACAGATTGAGGCATTTCAGCTCTATGATTCTAGGCTGACATTTATGTCTCCAGGAAGCAACACAAGGGAAGATGAATTAGGGCTCACTATTTGATAGCAGCTAACACTGACTCAGATCACAACCAACACAGATTGCAAGCAATTTACAAAGACAATGAATGTTGTATTAACAGAACCAAAATGGGCGTTTTAAGTGTGTATCAGAAATATATTTTTACTCTCTTCTTCTTTTGCCTGGAAAACAGAATAAAGGAAAAATAATATACAGTATATTTCCAGTGTTTCCCTACAAAAGAAATGTAGAGTCTGAAATTCAGGGAGAGCTTCTGATTTTTTTTTAGTAAGTCATGGAAGTGATTCCAATGCTAACCCACCCTATATGATGGCAACATCTCTTAAATCCCCCCAATCTTTTACTCTCTAATCTAATTATGACCATTCCAAGTTCAAAACCTTCTATCAATCTCCTTTGCCTACAGAATAGAAACAAAATCCTTAGCATTCATGCCCTTCAATATCTGACCCCATGTCTCTTTCCCCTCTTTGATACCTTTTCCCCTCTTTGATACCTTTGCTCTTGCCAAACTAACTGTACTAGGTTGAATAGTGTCCTCAAAATTCATGTCATTCCTGGAATCTCAGAATGTTACCTTATTTGGAAACAAATGCAAATGTAATTAATTAAGATGAGGTCATACTGGAGTAGGGGGACCTTAAACCAATCTGGTTGGTATCCTTATAAAAGAGGAGAAGAGGCACAGAGGCACATATCTGCAAGGAGGAAGAGGTAAAGACAGACACACAGACAGGAGAAACGTCACGTGATGACAGGGCAGAGACAGCAGTAATGTGTCTACAAGCCAAGACTGCTGGCAACACCAGAAGCTGAAGAAGGCATGGAGTAGAAGATTCTCGTCTGGAGCCTTCTGAGAGAGTATGGCTCTGCCAGCACCTTGGTTTTGGACATCTAGCCTCCAGAACTGTGTGAGAATACATTTCTGTTAATTTAACTCACCCAGTTTGTGGTGCTTTATTGTGGCAGCCTAGGAAACAAATACGCTGATCTATTTACTCATGGTGCCCTGAGCCTGCCTTGGGCTCAGACATTTCTCTCCTTCGGCTCATTATTCCTCATACTTGGACATCACTTGCTGTTTTTTCTATCCAACCTTTGAACCCCAGCTCAAATCTCCAACTCATTCATCATCTGTTCTAATCTGTGCAGTAGGAAGTGACTTTCCCTTTAGAAGTATGCTCATGGCATTCATTGGACCTTATCCTGTACTCTTTGACAGCATCTTGTGGCTTGTTCTTTGACTTTTTACTATTTTCATGATGGGAATATTGTCTTTTATCCCCTGCTAGCCCAAATGGTGCCCACTCTGTGCCCAGCACATGATGAGATTTTAATGAATATTGGTTGTTGGGTTAATGCTTTGGCAGTGGATGCAGAGTCATGCAGCGTCACTCTTTAAAACGAGAATCCCCGTATGTGTAGCTACATGAAACACAGCCTCCAGGTTTTCTCCATGGTCTCTAAAGAAAGTGGCTTTTTTATCATTCTCAGCAAACTATCGCAAGGACAAAAAACCAAACACCGCATGTTCTCACTCATAGGTGGGAACTGAACAATGAGAACACATGGACACAGGAAGGGGAACATCTCACACGGGGGATTGTTGTGGGGTGGCGGGAGAGGGGAGGGACAGCATTAGGAGATATACCTAATGCTTAATGACGAGTTAATGGGGGCAGCACACCAACATGGCACATGCATACATATGTAACAAACCTGCACGTTGTGCACATGTACCCTAAAACTTAAAGTATAATAATAATAAAATGAATAAATAATAATAATTTTTTTAAAAAGGTGGCTTTTTAATACCCTACATGAGGCACTTCGGGGTGGTGTTGGTAGGTTGAGAAGGTGGGGCAAGGTGGGGCATTGATTCTGGCTGCAAAAAGGAACATCTGGTCACAATCCATTAGTCTGCTCTGTGATAGTTCAGAAAGCATGCTGTCCCACGTCTTGTGGTAAATAAAGCCTTTACTCTCTTGCTTCTCTTCTTCTGATCAACTTGCCCTGCTCATGTTCCAGGCCAGTGTTGCAGAGAATATAATTGAGGCCAATATTCCTTTAGGCAGTATGGAGGAAGGGCAATCCTGTTCACCCAGCAGGGAGTGAGATGGGGCTGGTGTAGTGACTCATATCAAGTGACATTTGCAAAGGGAGGCCTACTGTTCACTAGTGAGATGCCAAGCAGTGCCTTTTGTTGGGCCCCTTGGAAGACTGACGTTTAGCCAGCAATTCGCTTTGAGGGAACAGGGGCAGAGAGGGGAAGTGGAAGGGAAGAGGAGGAGTAGAAGAACCTTTTGGAAAAACCTGAATTTGACACTGTCAATATTTGGGAATGTGCTGTCACCTTTATCAATGTTCTACTGATCACTACTTATCAATATCCTTTGAGATCTGATATCTCCTTCTCTGACCAGCCATTCTGAGCTTTACCTTTTCTACTTTTACCACACTTTGCATCTGTATCATACAATCTCTATCAAATTATATATGTAGTGCCTTACTTTTTCTATTGATAGGTAACTGCAAAACTTTTTTTAAAAGAAAATACTTAGAATAGAGGTCATTATTACATGAGTTTAAATAATTTATTGCTACTTTTATGCAACAGAACAAATGGAATCTTTTGCTATACATAGTGAAGACACCCTTTTCAAAACTGGGGTGAAAAGGGTTACAATGCAGAGACCTAGGTTTGCATTCAATGGTGTTATCTTATAGCATAGGAGGCTGAATAATGGTCCCCAAAGATGTCTATGTCCTCATCCCTGGAACCTGTGAATATGTTGATATGTTACCTTGCATGACAAAGGAGACATTGAAGATGTAATTAAATTAAGGATTTTAAGATTAAGAGGCTATCTTAAGTTATCTGGATGGGTCCATTGTAATCCCAGGGGTCTTTATAAGAGGGAGGTGGAAATGGCAGAGGCAGAAAAAAAGGTGATGCGAAGATGGTGAAAGCAGAGGCTGGAGTGATGTGCTTTGAAGGAGGAGGAAAGGGCTGTCTATGAGCCAAGGAAGGTAAGTGGTCTGCCTGGAAGAAGAAAGGAAACAGTCTCCTCCAGAGACTCCAGAACGAATGCCACTCTGCTAGTACCTGGATTTTCTCCCATACAACCCATTTTGAACTTTTGACCTCCAAACGTTAAGATAACACATTTGTACGGTGTTCAGTTATGAAATTTGCATTAATTTGTAATAGCAACAAGCACACTACTCTGTTCTCCCACCTTGTTTATTTATTGTGTGTTTACTGCTTATCTTCCCCACTGGGGTGTGTATAGTCCACAAGGACAGAGCGTAACCAAGGCTCTATCCTCCCCCCACACACTCTCACAACTGCCCTTGAACAGGTCACCAGCCAGTACGAAACTGCCAAGTCCAGTGGAAGGGTCTGACTCGAGTCCTCTTACAAGGTCATCATATTCACCTCTCAGCAGCTTTGGACATAAAATACTTCCTCCTTCTTGAAACATTTTTACACTGAGCTCCGAGAGACGACAGTGCACTGGGTTTCCTCCTAGCTCACTGGCACCTCCTTCACGATCTCCTTTGTTGAATCTCCCTCCCCTTCCTCCCAACCACTGAAGGCTGGAGTATTCCAAGACTTAGTCTCCTGGAATATCTTATCTAACCATAACTACTCCCTAGGTGATTTTATTAAATTTAACTTTAAAAACAATCTGCGTAACGAAGATAATCAGATGTATCTCACCATCCCAGAAAGCTACCCTACACGTGTCCAAGATAGAGCAGTATGTCAGGCTGCCTGTTCCACATCTTGACATCATTATCTAATAGGCGTCTCAAACTTACATGCCTAAATGGAACAATTGATTTCCTTATTCACAATCCTTGCACCTCCCAAGCGTCTGTATCCATACTCCTTCCCTGTGGCTTAGGCTAAAAATATTTTCTCTTTCTTTTTGCCATATGGATTATTAAGTATATACATGTCTGTTAGGGAGGGACAAAGAAGGTGTCCCTGAAGAGGTGACTTTTTCTATCATACTCAGAATAAAATGCAAACTCCTTGCAAGTCACATGAGGCATAATCTGAAACCTGGCTACACCCTCTCATCTCCTCCCTCCTCATTCTGAACCAGCCATGCTGGCCCTCTTGTTCTTTAGAGATGCCAGTATTTCCTTGGAGGCTTTTTAAACTTGTTGTTCTGCTGCCTGAGCCTTTCTTCTGCCAGAATGTCGTATGGCTATTTCCTTCACCCTATCCAAATTTTTATTAAAGTATCAGCTCATCATAGAGGCATCCCTTGGCCAGCATAATTTCCCTGTATGCTATTAAACCTGCTTTTTTTCCACACACACACACACACCCACACACCACTCTGTTCGCTCACCCTGTTTATTTATTGTGTGTTTACTGCTTATCTTCCCCAATGGGATGTGTGTACAGTCCACAAGGATAGATCTTTGCGACGGTCTTGTTCATTGCTGCATCTTCAGTTCTTAGAATAGGGCCTTGTACATAGCAGGCATCTGATAAATACTTTTTAGCACTTCCTTATGCTAAAATCAAATGTCTTGCTTATTATTATACATCTTAGCTATATTGCATATTAGATTAGGTATGTAATATCTCTTTTAAATTCTTTTTTTTTTTTTTTGAGACGGAGTCTCGCTCTGTCGCCCAGGCTGGAGTGCAGTGGCGTGATCTCGGCTCACTGCAAGCTCCGCCTCCCAGGTTCACGCCATTCTCCTGCCTCAGCCTCCCGAGTAGCTGGGACTACAGGCGCCCGCCACCACACCCGGCTAATTTTTTGTATTTTTAGTAGAGACGGGGTTTCAGCGTGTTAGCCAGGATGGTCTCGATCTCCTGACCTCGTGATCTGCCCGCCTCGGCCTCCCAAAGTGCTGGGATTACAGGCTTGAGCCACCGCGCCCGGCCCTGTTTTAAATTTCTTAAGATTAGGGACCATATTTGATGTTTTTCTCGTCACCCACATAAGGACACAATAGCCCAAAGCACATACGAGTGATTTTCAGATGAATGATTCTTCATTTTGTCTTTTTGATTTGAACTCGGCAATGGAAATCATCTGGGGGCCTTCTTTTCAAGTGTATGTTCAGTTATGTCAGGTGTTCTAGGTAAGAGGCCCATAAATGGAATTCAGAGGGCTCATGAGCCTCCTAAAATTGTACACAAAATTTTATGGGTATTTGTGTTTTCCTGGAAAAACAGTCTATAGATATTTTCAGGTTCACAGAGGAGCCTCTTTCCTAAAGGTTGAAAACCACTGAGTTGTACCAAGGTATGCAGACTGTGGGTGACCTATGCCCAGGGCTGGGGCTGAATTGAGGGTGAGGAATCAGGAAGGGTGGGAGGAGTTTGCAATGCTTGGGATGAAGGGTGGCTGACCTTACTCACCCCCACTTAGCAGCCCAGCAATTTCACACCAAGCTTATGGGTGGCAGAGAAAAATCTGTGATTGGGTCAGAATGCTAATGATATCATCTTGCATGCTCTGACTGAGGGAGAAACTAGAAGATTTTAAGTTTTACTCCCTGGGCATTTTGACTTTCCAGCACATCCCTGGGAGAGGGCTCAAAGGCCATCCAGGCCAACTAGCCATGCCTTGCTCATGAGTTACAGTCAGGCCAGGACACGTAGGGCACAGAACCCCTCCTGGCCATGTTCTTCCTTCAGCAATAACCATGTCCCTCCTCATAACACTACTATGCCACTGCCTTGTGTAAGCATTAACTCACTATTTCAACTTCGTGTGTGTACATTAGACTCAACCAGATTTAAGATTGCTAGATGTCAAAACCCTCATTAACTATCAATCATAGTGTCACACACGTAGTGGTACTTAACTGCTCTTTTTCAAGTGAATAAATGACAACATATTAAATAACTAGGTGGCTGTATTTGGCACTTTCGCCAATTTAAAGAGCCAGGGAAAGTCCTGTCTCTCAATAGCAGATTGTTTTGAAACCCCCATTAACATGAATGAAACTTTTTTAGTTCTAAGACTCTGTGATCATGGATTGAGAATAAGCTAGTGGATCTTGGCTGTGAATTCTTAAGTTTTACATGAGAATACCTTATATTCATCCAGTCCTTGACAGTTGTTAAAGTTTGCACACACATTCTCAATAATCATGTACTATTTTCAAAGATAGAAGGGGCTCTGAGGAGTTCTCTGATCTATTTCACCTCTCCTTTGGGGCAACCTGAACAATTTAGGTTGATTTCCAGAGAAATAAGTCCCCCAGCTCCCCTTGGGTTAGGATCTGATGATTTTCTCAGTTACTGAGATTCCTCTTACTGCTATTTAAATCTATCTGCTCTGATTCTATCTTTAGTAGGCATTTAGATAAGACCTGAGGAGTTAATGTTTTCCTGGCAAAACCTGAAGGGCTACTTTGCTGTTCTTTCCCTTGTTTTATGAAGACTGGAGAACTGCTTAGCGCTAAAACAGTCAGATTGATCTACTTTAATTAAGGTGCCCTGTCCACGGTGGATGCAAATATCTCACTGATGTTTCTATTTAGTCTGAATACATAACAAGGGCAGGAAAATGTCTGTTAGAGACACAGTCCGCTTAGAATAGTCCTGCTGCAATGACAAGTTTCCAATGAGCTGCAAGGGTTGAGCTGGGAGCAGTCCAAAGACTTGATTAGTCATGAAGGTCCTACAACCACACTGTGTCCAAGGGGAGAGTGGTATTTCTTACTTTGACAGATACTACTCATAACAACTGGGGCAGCATCATAAATGGCAATGGGGAAAATATTCCAAAGCTAAGGCTAAAATAGCAAACATAGGGAATGTTGAGAAATGAAAGAAGCTTTCAGGACAGCATGGTGCTGGCGACGGAAGGCAATTGTTCTTCTACTGTGGCAAGGAAAAAGGAGCTGTACAGGGAACAGGGCCAGCCCCACGCAGAGGCACATAGTACCAAATGCCCAGCTGGACTGCCCATCATTACTCCGGCTGCCATAGTGGTGATTTCCCAGAATTGTATTCCTTCCTTTGGACTGTCATGGACAGGCACTGGCAAAATGTGGGAAATGTTAACAAACTGACACAGTAGCAGCCATTTCTACCATGAGTTCACACTAGTGTTTAAGAACTTGGCAGAGAACATTCCTTGAGGCAATAGGCCGAGAGGATTTAATAGTGAGGACAGAAAATGTCCAGAACAAGGAACACAGTCTAGAAGACAGAGATGAGATATAGTTATTAGGATACTTAATTTGGAGCAGACAACAAAAGAAGGCAGGAAGATTGGGGATGACTGTGTTAGGGACACCTAAGGCCAGTTTTGCTGATACCTGCATTTTTCCTAGAGATGGATCTGTTGAGATTTTCTTCAATCAAATTAAGAGAAACACGGAAACATCTGTATATGACTAGGGTAGCTTCCTCCTCCTCTTCTCTCCTTGTCACCATTGTTCCACTTCCTTTGACCCTTGCTCCTTTTCTCTGAGGGATTCAGGTTACTTGAATGACCAAAGGGCAAAGGGCAAGGTCCACAGCACCCCTCAGCTTGTGAGGCACAAAAATATTTAAGCAACTCCGTTGCACAGTATCTGCCTTGCTAATTAGCTCACGGATGTGATGTATGTTATCCAGCTCTCTGCTTCCAATATTATCACAAATCCATATGGCTGTTTACTTAGCAAGGTCACAAATATTGGACACCATCATCATAACTATTTGAAAGAAATCCAACTTTACATCAACCCTAAAGTGGTGGGGAGATGGTAGTCATTATGAAAAAAGCTACAAGATGGCACACAAACCTTGAGAAGGTGTTTGCTAGGTGCATTTGGTCCCACATAAAAGATACTTACAAGACTCTGCTTTTTTATTATTTTAGTAACAGCTAGCTCAACCAGCAGTTTCAAATCTCTTCATTTTCTTAGAATTTTGGCTTAGTAGCATACAGATGAGGATTCTTTTTTTTTTTTTTTAAGTAAGAATTCACACTTTGCTATATTGATCAAGCAAAGCGAGGTCCTTTTGATTGCCTGGTGAATTATGAAACAAAACCAGATCGAATCACAAGTTCTGGACTTACTGCAGCAAAAGGCAACGAAGGGTGCATTAGCCTCAGATTTCCAACCTAGCTGTGCCTCCTATGAGTTCAGTGGCCTCAGGCACATCACTTATCCTCTCTGAGCTTTTATTTTATCTTATTTTTTCATTTGTAAAAATCAGGATTATAGTAGATCTCTAAAGAAGGCTGTGTGAATTAAATGAGCCCATAGCTGAAAAACATGCTTTGTACAATATAAAGTAACATTTCTTTAAAAAAAAAAAAAAAGGAATATTCACTACATCAGTGTCTCAGATTAACATTCATGGGAAACTGGGAAGGTGAAGAGTTTGACAAGAAAAAGTTGAGAGGAGGAGGGTTCCTGAGAGGTCAGACTCATGTAAGGTAGATCTGGTCCTGAACTCTAAAAGAGTTCAGAGCTGTGGTCTATTAGTCAGTCAATCATCAATAACTCACTGAGCACAAAATTTAAGCTGAAATTAGTTTTTTTCTGGAGACTGGGGCTTGTGGCAGGGGCAGTGTTAGTGGACTGAGTTGTTTTTCTGAGGTGGTCATCTTGTGAGTTTTAAGACCATGGAAAGATGGGCAAGAGTGAGGGTAGAAGAAAGTCTGTGAGTGAACTTTTGAGGAGTCTTGATGTGCCACTTCCTTGCGCCTTTCCCCTGGGTTTTTTGTTTGTTTGTTTTTTGGTTTTTTTTGAGGCAGAGTTTCACTCTTGTTGCCCAGGCTGAAGTGCAATGGTGCGATCTTGGCTCACTGCAACCTCCGCCTCCCAGGTTCAAGCGATTCTCCTGCCTCAGCCTCCTGCGTAGCTGGGATTACAGGAGTGTGCCACCACACCTGGCTATCGCCTGGGTTTTTAAATGTCATTACCTTCACAGAATCTGAGACCTTTTTATAATCTCCTGGTTGATGTGGAAATACATCTGTAAGTATTGAGAAGCTGAGTTAGGTCTTTGAACAATTACTTTGTTCACATTGTGCAGATGATTCACTTCTCCTCCTCCAACCGAGACCTGGCAACCTCATGCCAGCCCTGCTTGTCTGGGTCCCTGTTACTGATATTCAGGTTCCAGTGACCTAAAAATCTCAGAACAGGCTCTGTTTACTATTTAGCCTCCCCAAAACACAAGCCTGAATAAAAAACCAAATGGAAATGTATTCCTAGAAATATGTAAATGCTAATCCCATTTGTGATGCAGAATCGTGACAAAGTGTGTTACTTAAGTAGCTGCTGCTCAGCTATGAGATATTCTTTGGATGCTGGGGTGGGCTTTTTTTTAAAGCTTGCTTGATTCCGTCCATACATCGGAAGTTTATGACATATTTGCAGAAGTCGCTTCTCTTTCAGGCCTGCCCTCTCAGAACTGTGTGTCTTTTCAGTGACTTCCTAAGCAACATGGCAGACTCTCGCCTGGACATCTCCTGTGTTCTCAGTAGACTCACTGTAATTATAGCACTAGCTTGTGTTCATTTCATACCTTCAATATGCCCTTTAAATAAATAGTGATGAGGTGGATTGGATGCTGGGAATTGAGACATTCGGAAACATAAATAAGGCACGTTGGAGTTTTCAGTACAGAGGTTATTGGTGTTCTGTTCACTGAATTTTCCCCTCACTCACCATTGCATGATTCAGCCACACTGGGATGACAGTGTCTAGGACCTTGGGGTAAATGAGATCTCGATTGTAGAGAAAGAGGACCCAGAATGCCAAAAATACAAACTGGAAAATAAAACACAAAAAATAGCATCATTAGGCTTGTTTTTAATCAGAGCTTTCTAAGATAATCAAGGAAACACAGCTAAATAAAAACAGATAACCATTTTAAAGATATCTTACATATACATTATAGGAATGTAGTACATATACATTATAGTAATTCTACAATAAGCATTCCTCCCTTTCCTTTCATTGCTGTATCTGCTCTTTCTGGGGATTCCTCAACGTGCCAGAGAGTTAGAGATCAATTATTTGTCATCGTGGCAGGCAGAGAAGATATGAAGAAACAGGATTCCCAGACCATTAGTCATTTATTTTAACCAATAACTTCTTTTTCTAAACTTTCACCAGGAATGCTGAGAGTAGGCACATGGAGTGGCTTGAGTCATACATTTTTCTTGTCTACCCTCTAAATAGGCATGGCTAGGGGAAGCAGGAAGGCTGAGAACCATAAGTGCCAAGCTCCCAGGAAAATGCACAAGCTAGCTGACTGAGGGCTGGATCTCCCTGGTGCTCAGAACTTTGAATTGATCTCCTCTTGTACTCCTTGCCTCTCTTGTCAAAGCATCTATACTCTATGCTACAAAGTCAACGCAAAGATAAGGAAGTTAAAAACTATTAAACTTCTGATCTTCCTATCTTCTGACATTTCACACACTCCATTTCTAAGCCTAAAAAAATAAACAGACTTCATTGTTGATTTTAAAAACTTGGCTATAGCCAGACTTGGTGGCTCATGCCTGTAATCCTAGCACTTTGGGAGGCCAAGACAGGCAGATCACTTGAGCTCAGGAGTTCGAGATCAGCCTGGGCGACATGGCAAAACCACGTCTCTACCAAAACTACAAAAAAGTAGCCAGGTGTGATAGCACACACCTGTAGTACCAGCTACTTGGGAAGGTGAGACAGGAGGATCACTTGAGCCTGGGAGGTTGAGGCTGCAGTGAATCGAGATCACACCACTGCACTCCAGTCTGGGCGACAGAGTGAGACTCTATCTCAACCCCGCCACCCCCCAAAACCAAAAAGCTTGGTCATTAGAAGATTTTATGTGGGCAGTGGTAGAGGTATCCTGCAAAGTAATAGGTATCTTTGCTCTGTTATCAGAGAACTCATTAGGGCTTGGAGAGTTGCATTTCGCATTTAAGTTCCGTACTATAGGAAGCAGGACAATGACAGGTAGAAGAAGGTAGTCATTTCTAATTATAGGCCCTGCTGGGCAGCTGGCATGCCTGATCTCTGTTTGTTCCCATTCTAACTAACGAACGGAAAACATGAACAATGTCGTAGAAATGTGGATGGCATCAGCATACCAGCTTACTGTCCCTGGCATATGTCTCACTTCTTCCTGACATCCATCCACTTAGCAACACGAATGAGGCACCCACTGTGTACCCCATACCAGGCTGTCTTTCTCTCCTCGCTTGTCTTTTCCATGTGCCACCTTTGAAGGTCTCATATCTTTTCTCAAAAAAAAAATTACTTGATGGTTTTTCACTTGCAGAAGTAACATATACTTACCGTAGCAAGTGAAACAAGATGTATAAAAGGGGAAAATTAGTCATCTCCCTCCCCAGGGCTCTCCATTCCCATCATCCTGATGGAACCAAGGTTGTCTCAGTTGTATTTTGATTAAGAAAGGTCTTTCAAACTCCCCCATTAGACAGCAATAAGGATCTTGTACCAAGCCTTTGCAGAGGTACAAAAGCTAGTGATAAAGCTGATCACTAATGTGCCCTATTTCCTAAAGACACTGGGCAATGTGGCGCAGTCCTCAGACAGGACGTTGTTGTAGGGTGTGCTTTCCAATTATGAGCTCCCAAACAGCTCGGCAGCCCAGGAGAAGCGTCTGTCCACATGCAAGTTTCTGTTAGATTATGTACACATCTTTCTAACTTACTGTGGATACAGGAAAAGCCAGTGTGGTGAAAAGCAGGTCTCTGAAGGCAGTTAGGAACTTAATGTCTTTTCTCCCTTTGGTTCTTTTCAGCACATCATCCAGGCAGGTGACCCCGTAGAAAATGGTCTGCAAGAGCTAAATCCATTACAACAAATGAGGGCATTTTCATTTACTTTAATTAATACCTTCTTCACTGATGGAAAACTCCATCCCTCTGAGAGTAATGTGGCTTTGAGAGGGAGGGGGCTGTTGGGTTGTTTTGGTTGAGAGCCAATTCAAGGGCTGGGCTTCCAGCTCGCTGGGTCCTGACCCTGCTCGCTAAGACTGATTGAGTAAATTTGTTTAGGGGACAATAATGTGTACAGTATTTAGTGTAATGGACTTGAGCTAACATGGAAACAAAATAAAGAGTCAGCCTAAAAAGGGAATGTAAGGAGATGGACACCTTGACGGCACAGAGGTTGGAAGAACCCAACAAACAGCTCAAAGGCAAAGAGGCAGATACAGGGTGGACAGAGTCAGGAGTCTTCCTGGGAAGGAAAATTAGGAAAAATGCCGAGTGCTGAAATCTCACTAGAGAAACTGGAATCAGGTCAAGAGCACCACCACGAATCTCTGTGCTCTCCCAAGAAAGGCACACAAAAGGGTGCCGGGTGCCTTGCTCAGCCGAAGAAGAGCTGGTGCACTTTCTTCCTTAAATAGGGTATCTGCAGGCCTCACCGAGACAATCTGGCCATGGCAGCAATTTAAATCCAAGGGGATAGAGCAAGCCATGAGCGCTGGTGGGTTACTAAGTGCTGTGTGGTCCCCAAAGCCAGGAGAAAGAGAAGGAGGGTGTTTTTCAAGAAAGTAATACAATACGGAAGGCAAGCTTTGTACATTCTTGTCGCTTTGTACAATTCTGTGGTTTCTCATTTAAGGACTGGTAGGTCATGAAGATATAGAGTTTGGGGGGTGGGGTTAAGTTAGGCTTGTGACAGAATCCATCCAAATCCTTGAAAGCCCTGGACTGGTACAAGAGGGGTGGTCTGGACTCTGCTTTTAGGGTATAAGTCAGGAAGGTTCTAGAGCCTGGGGAGCTGGGCTGGGGATTGATCAAGGTGGCTGTTGGGGAACAATCTCTGAGCTCTGAACTCTAGGAAAGACCTAGCAAAGTCAGCCACATGCTGCTCCTGGGCTGAGGGGGTAGGCAGGAGAGGATACAGAGGTGGGTCAGACCAGCTACACCCATCACCCAGGAGCTTGTTAGAAATGCAGGACCTCCATCCCATCCCAGACTACAGAATCAAGATCTCTGGAAATGGGGTCCAAGAGTTTGTTTTTTAATAAGCTTCTCCAGAGCTTGTTAAAGATTGTTTATCTGGGTGAGATGAGGGGAGAAATTGAAGAATTACCTATTGGGTACTAAGCTTATTACCTGGGTCACAAAATAATCTATACTTATATAACAAACCTGCAAATGTACCCTTGAATGTAAAATAAAAGTTAAAAAAAAAAGAAATTTTTGGCCAACCTTATTAAGATACACATTACAGAATATAAAATACAGATTTTAACTGTAGAAAAAGATTATTTAATCTTTATGTAGGCTAAAGCTAGAACCACTGAATGGGACACAGGTTTAGCACTCAAAAATCTTACTACTCAAAGCTATAAAGAGGACTTTTATTCATTACTTGGTATGTGCCAGGCACTGAACTACGTGTTTCATTCTCATAACAACCTTATGAGCCAAATCCTATCATTAGACCCCCCGCCCACCACCATCTTACAAACGAGGAAACAAACCTGCCTAAAGCTTCCTGGCTGGTAGATGTCAAACCCAGCAGTCCTGTTCTTGAGCTAGACTTTTAAAAAATAAAAAAAATTATCAGGTTTCTGAGCATAGTTCAGATAAAGCACTGTGGGAGGTCAGAAGAGAGACAAGTATCTCCAGGTGGGAGAATGAACGACAACTTCACAAAAACTTCACAATGCCTGATCCCCACCCCCAGAGATTCTAACGTAATCAGTCTGGGGCTAGGGCCTAGGCGTTGGGAGTTTTAAAATCCTCCCAGGTGATTCTGATCACCGGCCGCTGAGGCTGAGAACCACCTGCCTGGAGGAACTTCCGTTTGGAAATTCAGATCCTGCAGTCTCAAGAGAGGCGGGGCTGGGGAGAAGCAGGCTGTTGAGCCCTCAGGTGGAACAAGATTGCAGGAAAGAGAGAGTGGAGAGAGGGGAGAACAGAAAAGTAGGCGGCAAACAGCAGGGAAAGGTCCTTGTCTAAGGGGCAGGAGGGGAAGGGGACACAAAGGTACTAGACAACGACCAGGGGGTAGAAGAGCAAGAAGATAGGAAATCATGGGCCCTGGGACGACCAGGGGGTAGAAGAGCAAGAAGATAGGAAATCATGGGCCCTGGGACGACCAGGGGGTAGAAGAGCAAGAAGATAGGAAATCATGGGCCCTGGGGCGGAGGAGGTTTCGAACCAGAAGGGGGTGTCTCAGGGAGGGGTGGGGCAACAGCTTTAAATGGCAGGAAGAGTTTGCCACCCTAATACTTCTCATTATTGCTGGTGACTTTGGCATTCACACCCTCAGGGCTGCAGAATTTGGATGTGTAGTCATTTGCACAGGGAGTTGGGAGAAGTTCCCTCCTCTCTCCCTCCCCCACCAGTAGCCTCGCCTCACCCTGATTTCACTTCCAGCCGCTCAGGCTGCAGCAGGCCAGGCTGCTGCTGTATTAGGAAGAGTCAGCATAGGCTTGGGCCCAGGGTAAAAGGCCTGCACTGTTCTATCAGCAGGGCAATTAATCCCGTCCTGAGCCTGGGCCAGGCCTTCCCTCTCTGGGGAGAGGCCGCCTCCACCCGGTGTGTGAAGTCCATGTGACTTGCTTTCCTCGGGCTGGAGCTTCCTAGAGTCATCGTGAGTCAAGCTCCTCCTGACTTTCTCCTGCCTCTCCCAGTCACAGGATGTGGAAATCGGATTGGGGGAAAGAACGCATTACTCAGATCCTCCGGGCCTTCTCCATCAATAAAAACTTGCTTTACACCTCCAACTTGCCAATCCCCTCTCCCTCTCCACCCCAGCCCACGGTTACTTCTCAGGCATATGGCACACAGGCCTCTCTGGATGCCCACGGTGTGTGCCAGGCAGCCCTGTCGCCATCGAGCTTACTCAACGTTGAGGCGTCTTTGTCTGAATTCACGAGAAGCAGGTGGAACCCCCGCGTGGGGCTCAGGAGGGAGGCACTAGGGAGCTGCCAAGGAAAAGAAACCTGCAAGAGCTGGGGCGTGAAGGGGCTGCCAGGAGCAGCTGGGGCACACGGAGAGTGAGAGAGACTCTCCCAGGCTCCACGGGGAGGCTTCCAGGAGGGCAGCAGGGACAGGTGTGGGTCAGCCCATCCCACCGGAACGGTCTGCTTATTCTCCAAAGACGATGCAATGTTTATAAAACTCAGGATGAGCTTGACTCACCATAACAGACGGAGCGATCAGGGGAGGCAATGTTAGCTGTTATGGGCTGAGTTATATCCCCCATCAACCACCACCAAATTCATATGTTGAAATCCTAACCTCCGGGACCTCAGAATATGACTGTATTAAAGTGGTGATGAAGTTAAAATGAGGTCATGATGGTGCACCCTAATTCACTATGACTGGTGTCCTTATCAGAAGAGGAGATGAAGACTACAGACACACGCAGAGGGAAGACCACATGAGGACACAGGGAGAAGGCGGCCATCTGCAGGCCGAGGACAGAGGCCTCAGGAGAAACTGACCTTGCCCACATCTTCAACTTCCAGCCTCCAGAACTATGAGCAAATCAATTTCTGTTGTGTAAGCCCAGTCCATGGTACTTTGTTACGGCAGCCCTAGGAAACTATACAGTAGCATTAAAATATGATCACCACAACTGGTCTTCTTTTAAGTCTCTTACAACAAAATTACTATCATTTACATTTCACAACTATTTTGGCCACCCAGAAAAGCCCAGACGTAACGGCATCTACTTATTCGAAGTTTATTTCAGAGCTACGGCTCCCTGATTTATCCTTTCTCCTGGTTCTTCCCTAATTCTGTTCCCACTGCGTGTTCCGTGCCTTTTCCTGAAATGCTGCTTCTCTGAGTTCGTTAGCTGTCTTTTGTTTCTGTTGCTAGCTGACAAACTGACAAACTAACACCTGCGACAAAGCTGAACTGACACTTTTAAATAACTAATGCAATTCAAAAAACTGCAGTTAAAGGATATTTAGTTTCGACATTCATGTGTTTTCACAAACCCACAAAAATCTTCAAATCGTGGAAGCTTAGCCTTTCCAAGTCATCAAGCTTATTCTCTTGCCTTTAAGCCAGAGCCCTCTCTCTTTAAACTACCTTAGGAAATGAGAATTTCTTCTATTTAAAAAGTAATTCCCGGGAGGGAGATTCCACAAGTTTCCTGAGCAAGACGCGACAAGTCTTATTGGATGAGTCAAGTAATCCAACACCCAACTCAGGACTGTGCCTGACTCAGCCAGGCGGGACTTCCTTATTTCTCTCCTTCGAAATGATGCAAGAATTTGTGGTGGAAGACTGCACCAGAAGAAGACAGCAATTGGGGGCTGTGATGAGGCCTTTATCTAACGGTGGTGGTTGTGTTTTGGGCAGGTACTTTGCCAAGTATATCTGTATTCGTATGGAATGTAGGATTTCTGTCATCATTCATACACATTTAACTTCAGAAACTGAGATTAAAGGATGCAATAAAGAACACAGGAGGAGGAGAAAGAACGTGCAGAACCACAGTTTGGAATAATGAAGAGAAAATGAGACCAAGATCATCGAGTGACAGGCTGGAAAGAAGTACCAGAATGCTTGGCCAATGTTGCATAGCTGAGGACAACGGGCTTCAGTACAGCAGTAGGGTGGCTGTGGGATAAAATACCTTCATGATGGGATGGCCTCATGCCTGTTAGAACCATGTTCTGGTCATTCACTCATTCAACCAACATTCACGGAATGTCAGTTAGGTACAGAAATTGTCGGTTAGGTACCAGAACATAATACAGGCCGGGGAAAGCTCTGTGTTAGTGTCTTTATCTGGAATTAGGAAAAGAAGAAGTGGAAGAAGATGATGAGGAGAAGGGGGAGGAGGAAGAGGAGGGAGAGAAACCTTTTCTGTATGTTTGGTATTTTACACGATGCAGGTCAGGTTCCGTGGGAAACAATCTGAGATTCTGAGATGTGCCTGCAGGATGTTCACTGAAGAACGCTCTCAGACATCTAAGAGCGGCAAAAAGGGAGCAGGATTGAAGTGGGGAGGCTAAGTGCTGTGCAGTTGCATGGAATCAGCTGATCCCTTGAGGAGCTCTGAGCTGAGCTGCTCCTTCAGAGCTGTCCGGGAGTACAGCCTTTGCACCCCATATTGGATGCCAGTTATTGCAGGCGGCAATGCCAGGGAGGGGCCTAAACCTTGGTTGAGGCAGCTCCCTTCTGCTGAGGGCAATTCTGGGAGGGGATCTCAGCTTTGCACCATCAGCAGCCAACACTCCTTCTGAGAGTTGGGGACTGAGTACCTCAGCGCTGGGGAGGTATGAGGATCTGGGTGCCTTATCAGAGTATCCACTGCACATGAGAAAACTGCAGCAAAGAGAAGTTAAGCAACTCACTCAAAATCACACAGCAAGTGAGCGCAGCCAGTGTTCTGGCTTCAGAAGTCAGGTCTTCAATCACTCATCTCTATACTGTGTCCAAAGAACCTACCAAAATGCTGTCATAGTTACTGGCTCAATAATTTATAGCTGCTTTATTTTGGGTGCTGGTGGTGACTATCACACAGTTTTCTCAGTCCTTACCCTTTCAGCTATCGAAGTGCATCTTTGTGATGCAGAAACAGTTAAGTGTATTTCTGACTCCATGGAGCTGAAGAGTGCCATAGGGGTTGGGTGCGGTGGCTCACGCCTATAATCCCAGCACTTTGGGAGGCCAAGGCAGGTGGATCACAAGGTCAGGAGTTTGAGACCAGCCTGGCCAACATGGTGCAACCCCATCTCTACTAAAAATACAAAAAAAATTAGCCAGGCGTGGTGGCGCATGCTGTAGTCCCAGCTACTCAGGAGGCTGAGGCAGGAGAATTACCTGAACCCAAGAGGCAGAGGTTGCAGTGAGCCAAGATTGCGCCACTGCACTCCAGCCTGGGGGAGCAGAGAGAGATTCCGTCTCAAAAATAAATAAATAAATAAAGCCATAGATTACTTAAGGTTGGTCCCCCAAGTGGTGAAGTGGGTGCCATACTATAAATTCAACCCCATCTTCTCACTGTTCACAGGCTGCCTTGGAGTTTAGACCCATAGAGGCCTCCCAGGTCCCCTGTTCTCCCAGCCCCAGGCCAGCATCCCCAAGGACTTATGTGGTATTGCCACTGTTGTCATCATGAGAAGTTGAGGGTGATGACGATGGAGCTACCTGGGGCTTGGGCAACTTATGAAAAGGGAGGGAAAGGTCATGCTTCTGTTGTTGAAGGGGGTGTCAGGGCCGTGGGGAGGGAGGGGCCCACTCAGAATCTCCCCTGGAGATCCCAGTTATGTGGCCCCACCTCTAACAATATTTCAGAAGGAAGTTTATCTTTAAAAGGAGGAAACCCTAATAAACTGAATGAATTCTGCGAGCCAAGTTGTGGCTGCTGAGCCTTGCCCTAAACCCCCTAGCTCATATTCCCTGGGATTAGGGACAGTCCCTGGATGGAAATGGGGTGGACAGAGAGCAAGGGACATAGCATTTGTGGAGGACTCAGGCACTGGATGATCTGAGCCAACCTAAGCAGCTTGAGGACACCCATGGCACTGCCTTGGTCTCATGCCCAGCCTCTGGGGTTCCCCATTCTGCATGGCTGTCTGCTGGAGCCTGCAGACTCTACCACCAGGACTGCCTGGTGCCTGCGGGCAGCTACAGCAGGGAGAGCAGTGGCTCCACAGTGGTCCTGCTCCAGCTGGGAAGACGGGACATGCAGCTCGGGGAGGGAGAAACAGGAGCCATGAAGGGGAAGGGGGTGGATGACTCCTGCTGGCTTCCACTGCTCACCAACCTAGGTCCTCAGTGAGGAGACTGATGTTCTACTAAGTCACCCTCCTGCACCACCTTCTCTACCCAGAGAAGTTCCCCACCACCTCCCCATCTTCTCTCCCCACTGTCCACTGCCTAACACCATGCTGATGCCATTCTGAGCGCTTCCCACCTGTCAGATCATTTCTCTCCCATGGCTACCCTATAGTTAGGTACTATTTTTATTTCTATTTGACAGATGTGGAAATGAAAGACACAAAGAAGTGCCTAGCCCAGGGTCTTGGGGGCAGTAAGCAGTGGGACTGAGGTACCATCCCAGAGATCGCAATTGTAACCATTGTGAAATACCACCTCTCCCTCCCAGCAGGGAATCAGTAGCCCTTTCCCTAAGGTCAGTTTACTCTCTTATTAGGCAGAGACTCCTATCTGTCCTCTCCTACCTTCACTCTCCTTAGTCAGAAATGGGTCACCTTGACCAATTCTCAACGGCACCTTAGCCACTACCACCAACCCCAGGGGAGTAGCTCCGTGCAACTCCTGTCTGTCTCCTGTCTCCTGTCTGTCTCCTGTCTCCTGTCTCCTGTCTGTCTCCCCTTCCAGTCCCCTGGGATAGCTTCAAGGGGAACTGGGGCAATGCTCACAATGCTAACTGGCACAAAAGGGGGCTTTGCTCTTACAAAGGGGACAGAAATGATACTCAGCCAATTAGAAATTCAAGCTGTTGGCTGGGCGCGGTGGCTCACGCCTGTAATCCCAGCACTTTGGGAGGCCGAGGTGGGTGGATCACGAGGTCAGGAGATCAAGACCATCCTGGCTAACACAGTGAAACCCCGTCTCTACTAAAAATACAAAAAATTAGCTGGACGTGGTGGTGGGCACCTGTAGTCCCAGCTACTTGGGAGGCTGAGGCAGGAGAATGGCGTGAACCTGGGAGGCGGAGCTTGCAGTGAGCCGAGATTGCGCTACTGCACTCCAGCCTGGGCGACAGAGAGAGACTCCGTCTCAAAAAAAAAAAAAGAAAAAAAAAAAAGAAATTCAAGCTGTTTACAAGGAGGGGTATAAATTGTCTGGTAAGCAGGATTGGATACTAACTTCCCCAAGCTGAGGTAAAATAAATATAAGAATGTGAGCACAAGTTGTGAGACCTTTATGACTTGATAAACACAACCACCAATTAATTAGTGATGAATGAACACTAATTAATCATTAGGAAACACAATTGTTAATCAGCCCATGAGATCTCAAGAGCTAGACATTTTCAGGTCCAATATTTCACCTTAAGCAACATATTCAAAATCTACATTAAACTGATCCTCTGAAATACAGTCAACCCATCTTCACCAGTTGGGAAGCATTTCATTAGGTCACACTTTCAAGATGACTCCTAACGGAGCTCAGAAAGAAAATCACCACAGGTAAGCCCCTCTCAGCTTATTTACGAGGGCCAGAAGATACCAGGAGAGAGGGACTGCTCGAGGATGCAGAAAGGCTGAGGTCACATCAACGTACCAAGTTGCAGCTTTTTAATATGTGGGTATCCTGTGCCAGCCACTGTGCTGAATTCAAGGTAGAAATATAGATGGTTAGGGTTGGCAAGGACCTAGGAGAAAAAAAACTTCTGTTTTGGAGCCAAAGTTTGATTGGAATGTTAAGACTCACATGGCAGGGAGAGAGGGAATTAGAAAACAATACTGTACATAAATCAGCAGAGACTGAGAGATGCTGTGAAAATCAGAGAAAGGAAAAGGAAATTTGGACTGGAGTTGGTCAGCAAAGATTTGGGGGGAGTGTATGTGATTCCCAATGTTCTATGAAAGAAGCAATGTGGTGCAGAGGGGTAAGTAGGCCTTTCTTCTAAGGATAGAGAGAACATTGGGCAGAGAAGTGACAGCAGGAAGCCCAGGGGCCAATACTAGTGAGACGCAGTCCTTACTGCAGAAGAGACCAGCCTCCCAGGGAGAGGGACCCTGAAAGGCTGGTTGGGCAGGTGAGCTCTTGAATCGGGAGTTTGACATTGGCTCCATGAGGCAGGAGGGAGCCACTGTGGTTTCCTGAGCAGCAGACCACACTTTTAGATCCAGGTCATGGTATTAAAAAACAAACCAAAACCAGTGCTTTGAGAAGATTAATTTGGAATCGGAGTGGCTGGATTGGACCATGAAAGGACAGTAAAGAGATGATATAGTCATCCAGGTAGGCTTAACATAAGCCTGGAATGAGAGAGACAGTAAGGTTGAAGAAGAAGGTATGAACTTAGTAAAAGGAAAAACTAATAGGATTTGGTAGCTGATCAATCAGGGTAGCAAAATTGGGATTAACACTAGGAAATGATAGTATCATTGACAAGATAAGAGACTTTTCTCACTCTTGGAAAATAAGGGCTCTTGGAAATGTAGGTGAGCTAGAATTAAAAAGTCAGGATCAGTTGTGTGTGTGTGTGTGTGTGTGTATACAAAGAAGTAAGGGAGCTGGTTAATGAGTATAGTGATAAATCTATTCTCAGCCACACATAGTGTGAGGTAGGACATTCATACTGGAATTGGATTTTATTAGAAAGTCAGTCCTAACTACAGACACACATCCCTTTTAGTTGACTGTTTTTCATAGAAAGCCAATAGAAACACAAACCTTAGGGGTGTGTGTGTATGCGCGCGCGTGTGTGTGTGGTTTTTTGTTGTTATTGTTTACTGTGGTACTCCTAGTTCTACAAAAAACATTTTTTGTTTTGTTTCTGTTTGTTTTTCTCATAAAATTCCATGATTGAAACAAGTAGTCACCTTGAAGTTTTCAAACACACTAGAGCTGTGTTCAGGGTTCCAATTTTTCAGGCCCAAATCAAGAGGCCACTAACCAACCAGTGAGGAGCAAGCAGCCGCTTTGGGCCTCTTTGATTTTAACTCTCTCCACTTCCACCTCCTTAGCATTTCAGAGTGTCACAGTTTCTGACCACATACATTCTCCGCTTCTCAAATGAGGATTACGATTCTGAAAACAGATGTTTTTGTGGCACCCAAGATTTTAGTCAAAAACCTCAAATATTAATTCACATCCCCAAATGACTCCCCATTATTAGCTTTTAACTTTAAAAGTATTTTTTTAACCTATTCCTCAAATATTTTTTGTAATCTGCTTTTCTCCCATTCATTCACACTTCATCAGAATGCAGTCAGCCAGGTTAGGAAGACAAGAAAGGATTAAGTCATAAGATTGGTTTTTAAATAGTTGAAAATGTGTATTTGCCATTCGGTTGGGTGATTTGTCCTTTAAGATGGAGCCTGAACCTATAAAAAATTGAGGTGGGAGCTGAACATGGCAAAATGTGTTTGCTTTTCTTAGATAAATCTGTTAGTCTGTGTGTGCTGTAAAATGGCATTATTCCTTCATTGGAAATTACACTTCCTACACACCATACGCCACTCTGCCTTCTCTTCACAGACTTCCCCAAGCAAAGTTCAAAATGCCTCCTGCATTTGTAGTTAATCCCGCGGTGAAACCATTAGCATGGTCCCCTCTTTGAGCTCATCTGAAAAGAGCTCCAAGATGAGATTTTTTTTTTTTTCAAGAGAGCATTTAACAACGAGCCAGCACAGAAATGTTAACTATAGATAATTTCCAAATCGGGTTTATCAGAGCAAATTGTTAAGTAAATGAAAAACCCAAAACTCACAACATGGTGAAGAAGGAAGACAAATAACAAAACTGTGTATTTAATAAAATCCAAAGATGATATGTGTGGCAGAACTGATATTCTAGAGAAATGGATCGGTACCTGGTATGGCCATATGGACTTACCAGATTAAGCAGCGTCATATATTTCCACCTTGCACCATTTGCCAAGATTTTGGATTTCACCTCGTCTTTTCCTTCCTGTGAGATGTAATAATTGAGGAAAGTATACCAGCTCAGAACAAGGAGGTGGTATATGCATGTAGAAGTCTTCGTCATGGCTAGTGCTGACTGGGGCACCGTGAATGTCTTGAGTAGTTTCTGGCGTCCTTCTGTGGATCACAGCTGAAATCCAGCAGCAGGCCGGAGGGCTATAAACCACACCCCTCTGGGACTGAGAGTTCCAACACAGGCTGAATTTGGTTCTCTTTTAAGCTTCTTTCATGATAAACTTCAGAGGCAGGATTACTGCTGGTTTTCAGATGCCTGCATTTAGATAATGATAGGTAATCTGTAGATTTACATAAAATACAACATGTGGGCTTTGAGAAGGGCAAGTAGCAATGCAAGAGCTGTACATTGTACTGTTTCACTAGGGCACTGGGGCAGGGGCATGTTTAAATGAAGTAAGCATGAAATACTAGGAAAATCTAACGAAATACTTCCATGGCTGTATTCTCTTTTCTTTTCATTTGCATATAAGAAGGAAGTTGCAACCTTATCTCTTGAGAAAAGGAGGAGCAGGTTGATAAACCAGATCATGGGTGTGCTTAGGGCAGGAACAGTAGAAAGGAAAAGTGTGTTGTAATTTTGCTCCTGAGGTCTCTGAGATTCTAGAAAGTCTGCAACAACCTTTGATCCTCCAGGGAGCAGCTCCAAGGGTTCCTTTTCTTTTCTTTTTTTTTTTTTTTTTTTTTTTTTTCAGTTTTGTATCTACACCCTAGTAGAGAACCAAGAACAACCCAGGGCTGTCCTAGACACTCCATTTGCACAGGCATTTCTGTGCCCTGGGAGGGAGGAAGCAGCACAGGAGACCATCCTTACCGTGGCTATGACCCCAATATACCTGCCTTTAGACGTTGCTGGGAGAGGGTGAGAGTCCCTGCTCTGCTATGAATAGGATGAGACATGGCTGGGCTAGGCAGCATGCAGGACTAGGCTCTGACTCAGGCTCCACAGAAGGGAACTGAGGAAGAACTGGAAGTGGATGCCTTGTGACATCGCCAGCTTGTTTCCCTGGGCAACTGACTCCGAGGGGTGAGCAAATCCCTCAGAGAAATGCTCCTGACACAGTTATGTAAGTCTGTAATTGGTGCTTTTCAATGACTTAACCAGGGCTTAAAAGTACTAGCAGAAAGAACTGTAGGCTGGACAAGGAGGACAGAACATAAACAAACCCACCTCCTAAGAGTCAACAGACTCCCAACATCAGGAATAGGAGATGGGAGGAGAGCAAACTTGAGCCCGCCATGGGGGTCTGCATTGGAACCATGTTTTTTTTTTCATCTGCTGGGGCTGCTATAACAACACACTGTAAACTGGGAAGCTTGGAAACAACAGAAATTTATTTCTCAGTTCTGGAGGCTGGAAGTCCAACATCAAGATGCCGACAGAGTGCCTGGTGTTTAATGTGGGTCGGTTTCCTGGTTCATAAATAGTGCCTTCTGGCTGAGTCCTCATGAGGTAGAAGGGGCAAACAAGCTCCCTGGGGCCTGTTTTATAAGGCCACTAATCCCATTCATGGAGACGCTGCCCTCATGACCTAATCACCTCCGAAAGCTCCCCTCTCCTAATGCCATCACCCTGGGAGTCAGGATTTCAACACAGGAATTTGCAGGGAACACAAACATAGACCACAGCAAACCATTCTCAAAGGAAGGGGTGATCTGGGAAATGGGTCCATAAACCCTGTACAAAACTCCACAGCCTGGGCTAAATTGCAAATAATAACAGAAGCTAATACTTGTGTAGTACTTACTGTTTGCTAAGCATTGTTCCAGTTGGTTTACACGTATTAGCTGATTAGCACTCTAAATAACACTATGAGGTAAGTACTATTATGTATTAAGTACATTTTCAGATGAGGAAACTGAAGTCTGATCTGCTAAAAGGATGTGTTCAACACTTCGTGAGAGGCAGAGCTGCCATTTGAACTCAGTGTGATGGTTAATATTGAGTGTCAACTTGATTGGTTCGAAGGATGCAAAGTATTGCTCCTGGGTGTGTCTAGGTGGGTGTTGCCAAAGGAGATTAACATTTGAGTCCGTGGATTGGGAGAAGCAAACCTACCCTCAATCTGGGTAGGCACCATCTAATCAGCTGCCAGCGTGGCTAGGATAAAGCAGGCAGAGGAACGTGGAAGGACTAGACTTGCTGAGTCTTCCAGACTTCATCTTTCTCCCATGCTCTCAGGATGCTTCTTGCCCTGGAACATCTTTCTGCAAGTTCTTCAGCTTTTGGACTCCTAGATGTATACCAGTGGTTTGCCAGGGACTTTCAGGCCTTTGGCCACAGACAGAAGGCTGCACTGCTGGCTTCCCTAACTTTGAGGTTTTGAGACTGGGACTGATCCACCACTGGCTTTCTTTCTCCTCAACTTGTAGACAGCCTGTTGTTGTGATTGTGTGTCAATTCTCCTTAATAAATTCCCCTTCTTATATACATACATCCTGTTAGTTCTGTCCCTCTAGAGAACCCTAATACAACCAGTGTACCTGCCTACAAAGGAACAGTGTTGCTCTGCACACTCTCAGACTCCCACTTTGATATTTCTCCTCTCCCTACTGAGTCCCCCTTTTTTTTTTTGAGAGGGAGTCTCGCTCTGTCGCCCAGGTTGGAGTGCAGTGGCGCGATCTCCGCTCACTGCAAGCTCCGCCTCCCGGGTTCACGCCTTTCTCCTGCCTCAGCCTCCGGAGGAGCTGGGACTACAGGCGCCCGACACCACGCCCGCTTCATTTTTTTTGTATTTTTAGTAGAGACGGGATTTCACTGTGTTAGCCAGGATGGTCTCGATCTCCTGACTTCGTGATCCGCCCATCTCGGCCTCCCAAAGTGCTGGGATTACAGGCGTGAGCCACCGAGCCCAGCCGAGTCCCTTTTATTCTTCTTGCCTCTCATCAGAAAATTATCTCAGAAAAGGATCAATATGTTTTGAAACTTGGTGCACATATGAATGAATGAATGTCTCCAGGGGTGTTTTCATTTTAGACACCATTGTTGATTTAGAGGTTTTATTCCTTTATACAAAAAAAAACCTCAAGTCTAAATCTGCAGATGGGTAAGGATTGAGGCAAAGGTAGGAAAGGAGGGGAAGACAAAGACCCAAATCTCTGAAATGTGTGTGTCCAAACCTGGACACTGGCCTTTCACCACCTAGATGGTTTTTTCTCTAAGTTAGCCTCATTGCCCACAGATGGGGCCTCTCATAAATACTGATAAAATTATTTAAATTTATTTGTAAGAGTTTTAGTGTTTTACATTGGGATCCAATGAATTGTTAGCATTTTAATAAATAATAATATGTAATATATAAGGATTTAATAACATGTAATATCATTTTAATACATATTAATAATTACATTTTAATAAATAACATGTAGTATATGTACATAAGGATTTAATAATTACATGTAATATATGTATATAAGGATTACGTTATGAATTAAGGATTATGAATTAAGAAAACTATTTCTTAATTCAACATCTGCATTTTCTTATAAAACTTTTCACAACATTGTTGCCAGTGAAAAATCTATATTGCAACCATATTCATATCATAATTTGTGTTCCTGGTTGAATAACCAGATCCATTTACATGAAGCAGCCTGACCATCTGTTCCCTACCATGAGAGCAGGTGGAGCTTTGGAGAGCAATGAATGTCACCTCTGAGTTACACGTTACAAACTAATACATACTAAGCGTGCTGTTTGTCTGCCTTTTCCTCTCTCCAAGTATCTGAGGGCTTCACATCATATCCAGGAGAAGTGGGAAGGAATTGTTCAAAAATGTTATTATTTTACACAGGAAATTTTAAACATTTAAAAATAAGCATATTTCCTACTTTGATTTGGATACTACACAGGCCACTTGGTTACTAAGAGTGACTTTCTTTGAAACTCTCTACCCCCCTGGGAGTCTGCAACATGATTCTTTAATTTCACAAATACTTATTAAGCAACAACTATCTGCCAGGCACCTGCTAGGCCCTGGGGATTCCCTGAGGAAGAAGAGAGATGCAAACCCTGCCCTCATGGAGCTTATATTCTAGCAGGAAAGATGGACATTAAGCAACAACAAAAACAGGTACTAATTTATAACTATGGCAACTTCTGTGAAGGACAAACACAGCGGATTTATTAGAGGGGATGGCACTATCAGACCTGGTGTGGGTAGGGCATCAGGAAGCCCTCAGGTAGCGCTGAGGAAGCCACGTGTGAGCAAGGCTTATTCTCCCAACATGCTCTTACTATCCTTCTCAGTCTGTTTCATGAGCTCCTCTTCCTCCACCAGCTCCTTCTGTGCTGGCATTCCCCAGAGAGCTGCTCCAGCTTACCGTCCGTCTCCCGACACATACTCGCCCTAGAGATTTTATCCATGATCATAATTTCCACCACTGCCTTCCAGTTTGTGACCACAAATTATATACCTCTGGTCCAGGCCCTCTCCCTATCCCCACCAAGCTTCAAACACATCTTTGACTACCTGTTGGAATCTCCTGAAGGAGACAGACACACCTCAAACTCCATACGTCTAAAATGAGCTCACTGACTTCCGCCAAACCAGGCTTTTCTTCTCTAGTCTCTGTCTTGTGACCATGGCCTCACCATCAACCTGGGAGCTTCCTGTGTCCTCCCGCTTTTTTACTCCTCAAATCCAGTTAACCACTAAATCCTGCCAAGTTCATTTCTTACATCAGGGTCAAATCAGTCCCTTTCTTTCCATCCCTTCTACAACTGCCCTTATTCAAGTGGCCTCCATCTCTTGCCACCACCATAGTAACCAGCAACCTAGCTGGTTTTCCTGAATCTAGTTTGATGCCCCAACTCTGTTTTTCACAAGGTCAGTGAATGATTCTCTCTGAAATGCCACATCCCCCACCAGCTCATGTCATTTTACTACATCAGCATCGCCCACAGCATTACATCCAAGTTTCATAGCTTTTAATAACCTACCCACTCCCCACTGGCTCTCTCCAGCCTCGTGTTGCATCCCACATTGGATGTCACTCCAACAACACTGCATTGACAGAGCTTTTCACCCACACCTGGCTATGTCACATACCGGCACCTTTACTCCTACTGTCTCCTCTCCCTGATGCCTCCTCTCAACATATCTTTGACTGGTTACGTCATAACCCTCATTTAAAATGCAGCTCAGCAGCTTCCTTCTCCAGGAGCCCTTCCTTGATGGCCACCACAACCTGGCCATCTTAAACAGCTCCCTCCTGTCTTCTTTAACCTGCTATGCATCGCTGCATATTGCATAGTGATTAGGAATTAGTCTTTTTTATATGTCATTATCTCCTAGGGTTCACATATGATGTGTTTGAATTCCCAGAGCTTAGCGTAGTGCTGGACACACAGTAAGTACTTAATAAATATCTGCTGAATAAGAAAACAAATAACCCAATCTAAAAAATGGGCAAAAGACCCGAATAGACATCAAAAGAAGTCATACAAATGGCCAACAGATATATAAAAACTGTTCAACATCACTAAACCTCAGGGAAATGCAAATTAAAACCACAATGAGATATCGCCTTACACCTGTCAGAATGGCTGTTATCAAAAAAAAAAAAAAAAAAAAAAGAAAAAGAAAGAAAGAAAAAAGGAAACATGTGTTGGCAAAGACGTGGAGAAAAGAAAACTCTGATATACTGATGGTGGGAAATAAATTAGCACAGAGATTATGGAAAACGGTATGAAATTTCCTCAGTAAATTAAAAATAGAACTATAATATCATCCAGCAATCCCACAACTGGGTATATATCCAAAGGAAAATGAATCAGTATGTCAAAGAGACACCTGCACTCCCACAGTCATTGCAACATTCTTATTTACAATAGCCATGACAGGGACTCACCCTAAGTGTTCATCGATGGATAAATGAATGAAGAAAGTATGGTACGGATACACAGTGGAATAACACCTAGTCTTCAGACAGAAGAAACTTCTATTTGTGACAACGTAGGTGAACCTGGAGGGTATTATGTTCAGTGAAATAGGCCAGGCACAGAAAGACAAATACTCCTTGACCTCATTATATGTGCAGTCTAAAGAAGCAGAGAGTAGAATGGAGGTCACCAGGGGCCTGGGGCGGAGGTGGGAGTGGGGGTTGGGGAAAGTTGGTCAAAGGATATAAAATTTCAGTTAGGAAGAATAAGTGTAAGAGATTTATTGTACAACATGGTGACTATAATTAGTAATAATGTATTGTATGCTTGAAAATTGCTAACAGTAGATTTTAAGTATTCTCGGAGAGCCATGGTGGTTCACACCTATAATCTCAGCACTTTGAGAGGCTGAGGTGGGCAGATCACTTGAACCCAGGAGCTTGAAACCAGCCTGGGCAACATAGCAAGACCCCGTCTCTACTAAAAACACAAAAATTAGCTAGGTGTGGTGATGCGCACCTGTAGTCCCAGCTACTTGGGAGGCTGAGGTGGGAGGATTGCTTGAGTGTGGAAGGTGGAGGTTGCAGTGAGCCGGCATCACACCACTGCACTCCAGCCTGGACAATAGAGCCAGACCTTGTCAAAAAAAAAAAAAAAAAAAAAAAGTATTCGCACCGCAAAAAGAGGATAAGTATGTGACGTAACGCATATATTAATTAGCTTGAGTTAGCCATGCCACAATGTATACAGATTTCAAAACATCATGTTGTACACCACAAATGTATACAATTTTTATTTGGCAATTTAAAAAACAGTAGCAGTTATGAAAATATTTGCTGAATAAATGAATATGTGGAATACCAGGTGTACCAGTCTACCGAGCCTTACCCTAAAGCCGGCTCATTCATTAAAAACCTACTGTGTTCAGTGTGTTCAGCTGCTGGGTTGTGGGGAGGGGGTGGAATATAGAAATGAGTAAGACAGCCTGAGCCCCGGAGGAACTCACTGCCAAGTGGCAGAGACAGGTATGTAAACAAAAAATTACAGCACGATGTGATAAGTACTATAATAGAGGTATGCACAAAGTACTAATGGAGCCTAAATTATCCTGCACATTATTCTGTCATTCTAAATATATGGAAGATTGAGCTAACGATGAATGCATTGAGTAAGTCGTAGGAAACTCCAGACACCACGTAGTAGGAGAAGATAAGGATGAAAGGAGTCCCACAGTAAAGTAGTCATGGCCACCGGCACAAGTAACAGTTTTTCCTGGTAAAGATATAACCCATTTCTTGGCCAGTCACCAAGGAATAAGGTACAAAACGCAGGGAGTCAGGGCAAGGGGCTTGAGTTCAAGCCTGTACATGCTTCAGGATCTGGAGCTGATCAGCCATCAGCTTCACTGGGGTGTTAATTTCCTTCGGTATGAAATGGGGTTCAGGGAACCTGCAACAGTGACTATCTCATGTCCCAAAGCTGGGACGCCAACTGAACTAAGGGAACAACTGACCAGAGCTGGTCTCTGAAGAAATGCCCCAGCCCCACACAGATTCACACACCCCCACACATACCATGGCGCCAGCTGCAGCGGGAGGGGTTGGACGACACTCCTAGGCAACGTCTGCAGGTCGAGCAGCGATGAGCAGGAAATAGGTACACAGGGCACAGAGTCCTTGAGATAATGGTGAACAAGTCTGCGGAAGTGTGGTTTCATTTTGACACAAGAGAGGGGTTCTCCAGCTGCTGTTGCTAAACAGCTAACCAATATAGCTCTCAAATGTTAAACTTGAAGACAAGGCAAGGTTGGCAGGACTTGTGCTTGTTCCACCTACCCTCGTAATCTGCACAGAGCCCATCTGAGATGGCTCATTCCCTTTACAGCTGATCTGTACTTCCACAGTTCTTACAGAACTGTCTTACCTTTGCCCATCCTTGGGCTGATAGTCCCATCATTAAACTCTCAGCTGAGGGAACTGCCTTTTCCTGTTGGAACCCTCACTGATGCAGCCAATCACTATGAGCTCCTCCAGGGGTGTCTGATACATCTCTGTGCCCTCAGCACTATTCATGGTAGCAGGTAAATTCTAAATGCTAACAGAGATTTGTTGTTTGCCCAACTATCTACCCCAACAGTAACGTACTTAGGAGTCCAACTCTCCCCCCAGGGCCTGAGCCATGACCCCACACAAGCAACCTTAATAAACAGCTTGCCCCTGCCTTCCTCAAAAAATGAACTTCTCTCTTTCTAGGACTGGCAGGTTTCTTTAGGATATGGATTCCCAACTTTGCCTCCTGGCTCAGCCCCTCTATGAAGCAGCCAAAGGCCTCTCAATGAACCCCTAAGCCCCACACACAACATACTTCCCAGTTTCTGTAGACTCCAAACCGCTCTCTTTACTGCACCTGCCCTGTCCTTACCTGACATCTCCCAACCCTTTGTTCTCTATACCACCGAAAACCAAAGAATAGCTCTCGGGGTCTTAGGGCAACAAAAGGGAAATCCTCCTTCCTTTACCCCTGTGGCATACCTCTCAAAACAATTAAACAACACTGTCAGAGGGTGGCCAACCTGTCTTACAGCATTAGCAGCAGCGGCCGTTTTAGCTCTGGAAAGTAAAAGACTAACATTCGGCCAAAGCACCACTGTCCACAGCTCTCACAACTTACAGGATCTCCTCTCCTCCCAGGCGTTAAGCTCCCTCTCTCTTTCCCGAATTCAGTCACTCTATGCCCTCTTTATTGAAAACCCTGAATTCGGCCTCACCAAAAGCGCCTCCCTCAACCCAGCATCCCTACTCCCCATATCCTCTTCCCCTCCTACTCATTCTTGCACTGACATTCTGGATCACCTGCAGTCACACTTCCCTCACATCTCCTCTGAGCCTCTCACTAACCCAGATGACCAACTATTCACAGTTGGCTCCTCTTCTGGAGCCCCCAGCTCTCCCAAAATTGCTGGGTATGCAGTAGTTACCTTAAACCATATAATTGAGGCTAAAACCTGACCCCCAGGAACCTCCCCCCAGAAGGCAGAACTCATAGCGCTCACCAGAGCCCTAACCCTCTCCAAAAATAAATGGGTCAACATATACACAGACTCCAAGTATGCCTATCACATTCTTCATTCCCATGCCGCCATCTGGCAAGAGAGAGGATTCCTTACCACCAAAAAATCCCCATTACTAACGGCCCCCTTACTTACCAACTCCTTCAGGCCGCACACCTCCCAACTGAAGCAGGAGTCATACACTGTCGAGAACATCAAGCAGGATCAGATGAAATCTCAAAAGGAAATAGAAAGACGGACGAGGCAGCAAAACAGGCCTCTCTTTCTCCTCTCCCTGCCCCCATCCTCCTTGTCACCCCAGCAGTCCCACCCAAGTACCCACCCACTGAAAAGTCTTCACTACTACAGCAAGGAGCCTCCCTTCAAGGGGACTGGATAATCAAAAATCAAAAGCCTGTTCTTCCCCAAGAGCAAAGCAAGGAAATTCTAACACCTCTTCACCAGTCCTTCCATATCAGTGCATGTCCCCATACCTATTCCTTCGCCCTTGTTTCTCCTCCTCCCATCTATTCACCTCACTAAAGGAAATAACCTCAAACTGTACTTCCTCCCAAGGGGCCCTCCACCCTCTCCTTATCCCTACACACCAGCTCAGAGGAACACTCCCAGGGGCGGCCTGGCAAGTAAACTTCACCCACATGCCTCCCGTCAAAAAAGCTAAATATCTTCTTACCCTCTTAGACACCTTTCCAGGTTGAGTAGAAGCATTTCCTACCCCTTCAGAAAAAGCTGCAAAAGTCTCTCAAATTCTCATATCAGAAATTATCCCTAGATTTGGTCTCCCGAGCCCCATACAATCAGACAATGGGCCTAGCTTCATCTCCCAAATTACCCAACAAGTCTCCCCATCCCTTGGTGTTCAGTGGCACCTCCATATCCCATATCGGCCCCAGTCATCCGGAGAAGTCGAGAGGGCAAACGGAATTCTCACACCTCAGTTAACCAAACTCACACTGGAGATCAAAAAACCTTGGACCTCCTTTTTACCCACAGCACTGGCTCATATCAGAGCCAGTCCAAAAGCCCCCTCCTTCCTCAGTCCATTTGCGTTAATGTATGGACGCCCTTTCCTCTTACAAAACAGACTCCCTCCTAACTCTCAATTAGGAGAGTACCTCCCAACACTCTCCCTCATGCGTCATCCCCTCCGCGAACAAGCTGACCAGGTCCTCCCAAAACCCCACCAAGGCCCCACCGACCAGGCACTCCTTCCTGGAGAATACGTCTTCCTAAACACCCTTACTTCGAGTCTCAAACTGAAGTGGGAAGGCCCTTTCCAAATCCTTCTCACTACCCCCACCACAGCCAAACTTTCAGGACACAACTCTTGGTATCATCTTCCCAGGTTAAAAAAAGCCCCTGCCGCTGACCTGCCACCGACTAACCAACCAGCTGTTTCCTGCAAATACTCCAGCACTCTTCTCGGACCAACTCAACTCCACCTAATGCCCATCCCAGAAGACCCCACTCTTCCCCCATGAACCATAACAGACAAGTTATCACCCCTTACCGTTAAGTATCCAAACCCTTATTAATGGAAATCATCTATTAGGCTGCCCTTGCAGGAATCACCCTACTTACTCTACTCTTTGCCATAGGACTATCTACTGTCTCGCCTCCTGGGTGGAGTTTCAAACAAAAAATTTCTATATCCGTAACATTTTGCCTCATAATCCTCCTTATAGCAGGTATAATAACCACCACCAACAGCTGCCCCTCCTAAATGTCCTGTCTTTGCCCATCCTGCCGTTTCACCCTCTTCCTTCACTGCATCACAGAATTTCATGGTTCTACCCAGAACATCCCACCCTCACGGCATTCCTCGATTGGATCACCGATCTTGTATTTCAAGGGGATTTACAGGAATTCACTCCACATGAAACCGAATTCTTTACCTTTACACTTGCTCTCTGTCTATTTACTCCTCCTCCTTCTCACTACGGCTCCCACCTTCAGCGCACCATTCAACAGGCACATAGGATACTCAATCAAACTAACCCCTCCCTGGCCAAGGCCTGTTGGTTCTGTGTACACCCCTCAGAAACCATATCAAAGGATGCCTTCTCAGTTCCCCTCAAAGACTGGGTCCTCATCAATATAACCCTCCACCCCCGCTACCAGAGTTTCAGGGGAGTAAATGCACTCAAAAGTTACAAACTCAATCTTACCACACATACTTCAGAACACAAGGTTATCTTAGGAGCACTTACCTCAGACTCAAAACTCAGCCAGCAAGCATCCCTATGCATAAAACGTGAACTTTCCTCAGGAGTCCCCCTAGGCACCCTCTCCTCTAGCTTATGCAACTATACCTCTAACACTCACTCCCCCGACAGGCATCCAGTCACACTAACAAACCCCACACAAATTCGCAAAATCTCCAACCCCCCTCACACCCGAGTCATGGGAGAAACATCAGGATTCTGCCATAACCGACACAGGCCTGCATAGAAACGGCAGGGTGGAGCACTTGTCTGACCCCGTCCCCACTTCCGAATGCATGAAATCCCCTGCCTACCACACCCTCAGACAACTTACTGACACAAAACGCCTCTTTCTACACTCAGAAAACTCAACAGCAGGAGCTAGCCAGCTCACCTCAACACACCCCCTTCAACCCCTAACCGGAGCGGCTCTAGCCTCCACCCTCCACACCTGATGCTCAGAAAACAACATTTTACATCCCCTTTTTGCCATACACTTCCAATTCTGCCTCCCTAGCCAAGGTATATTCTTTCTATGCAGCACCTCCACCTACCTCTGTCTCCCCACCAGCCGGACAGGCACCTGTACACTGGTCTTCCTCAGCCCTAAAATAGGCATAGCTCCAGGAGAAAACCTGCCTCTCCAAACCTTAAATACTCAACTCTCACACCGCAGGCGCTGGGCCATACAGCTTATCCCATCACTCGTAGGCCTGGGCGTCACAGTGGCGGCAGGCACAGGAGTAGCAGGAATTGCAACCTCCTCTTATTACCATAAAACCTTATCAAAGGACCTTTCAGATGGTATAGATGACCTTGCAACTTCTATATCCACCTTACAAGCTCAGCTAGACTCCCTAGCGGCAGTCGCCTTACAAAATCACAGAGGTCTCGACCTACTGACCGCTGACAAAGGAGGACTCTGCATTTTCCTAGATGAAGAATGCTGCTTTTATTTTAACCAGTCAGGCTTAGTTTAGAATACAGTAAAAAAAAAAAAAGCTCAAAGACTGCGCCCAAAAGATCAGGGAAAGCAGCTCCTCTACCTGGCCCTCTTGGCCTTCTTGGTCTCTCAGTACCTGGGACCCCTGCCTACTCCCTCTCCTTGGACCTGTTTAATTGTTTTTCTCCTCCTCCTAATCTTCAGGCCTTGCTTAATACGCCTCTTCACCCAGTTTTTGCAGAATCGTATCTGAGCCTTTGCCCACAGAACCATACAGGACATGATGTTACTCCAGCAGTATCAACAATTTCAAAACTAAAGCCACCCCCACATTCCAGACTTTCCCCCAGTCACTGCCCTCTCAGCCTGAAGCAGCCAGACAAAAAATGGCGCCCCCCTTTCCTATCGTCTATTAAAAGGCTGGAATGTTAGGGTCACTCCGACCAGACTGTTTCCCCTCCCTTCCCATGGGTCTTACAATGCAGTCCTTTGTGACCTCCGCACAGCTCCCCCAGGGCTAAAGACAAACCCCTCTTCACTGACCCCTCCAGTAACTGTCCAGGCAGTTACAGGATGCAGTTAACATGTCTGTTCACCTTGCATAACAAAGCTGGCAAAAAACATCTCCAGGATGCGGTCAAGACACCTTCACCCCCCACTCAGCTCCCTCACCCCGACTCAGCCCTCCTGCACACCCAGCTCAGCTCCCCCACCCTGACTCAGCCCACCTACACACCCGACTCAGCTCCCCAACCCTGACCCAGTTCCTCGCCCTATAAAGCCCTGCGGTAGTCTGTAAACCGGGCTGTCTCCTCGGCTTTGGTCAGGAGGTAGCCCGGCAGGACTGACAATAAATCAGCTTGCCTGAACTTGGGTCTATTGGCCTCATTCCTGTCTCAGCTGTCCTTCCCATTATCCCTTACAGTGGGTTGATTCTTTTATTATTATGTAACATCGCTCTTTGTTTCTAGAAGTTTCTTCGCTTGGATAAATTCTACTTTATCTGAAATAAATATGGCTATTCCTTCTTTTATAAAAAATAATTAATGCTTACACAGTATTTTTTAAGTCCTTTGACTGTCAACCTACCTATTTCATTGAAATGAAAATGAGTTACTTATATATAGCATATAGTTGAGTCACGGTTTGTTTGGGTTTGTTTTGTTTTTTATCCACTGTGCCAATATTTGCCTTACAATTGGTGTATTTAAGCCATTTACATTTAAAGTAGTTGTTATTAGGGCTCAAGTCTTCTGTTTAATTATTCATTTTCTCTTTGTTTTCTCTCCTTCCTATGCCTCTGGTCCTTTCTTCTTCCTGTGTGTTACATGAACACTGTTAAGATTCCATCTTGATTTACTTATAGCGTTTTTGAATGTACCCTTTTATGGAATTTTCTTAGCAGTTGCTCTGGGTGTGACAATATACAAATGTAACTTATTATAGTCTCCTGGCATTGATATTTTAGCGCTTCAAATTAAGCATGGAATCCTTACTTCTGTTTTAATCCCTTTATCTTTTCCCACTTTTAAACATCATAGCCTTGACTCTCAGATGCTATTATAATTTTTTTGTTCTAATCATTAAATACGATTTTTTGGCCAGGTGCGGTGGCTCACGCCTGTAATCCCAGCACTTTGGGAGGCCGAGGCGGGCGGATCACAAGGTCAGGAGATCGAGAACATCCTGGCTAACACGGTGAAACCCCATGTCTATAAAAAATACAAAAAAATTAGCCAAGCGTGGTGGTGGGCGCCTGTAGTCCCAGCTACTCAGGAGGCTGAAGCAGGAGAATGGTGTGAACCCGGGAGGCGGAGCTTGCAGTGAACCGAGATTGCGCCACTGCACTCCAGCCTGGGCGACAGAGCGAGACTGCGTCTCAAAAAAATATATATGATTTTAAAAATTCCTGAGAAGAGCTAGTCTATTGTCTGTCTGTATTCCTGACTTTTACATTGTTCTTTTGTCTTTCCCAATGCTTCAGGTTTCCTTCTTTGATCATTGTCATTCAGTTTGAGTCACATCTTTTCTAATTCCTTTAGGCTTGCAACAAATCCTTTAAATTTACCTTAATCAGAGAATGTCTTTATTTCCCTTGTATTCCTGAAGAATAGTTTTGTAAGAGATAGAATTCACTGTTGACAGTCCTTCTTTCAGCACTTAAGAAATGCTGTGCCACTTATTGTGGCCTCTGTGGTTTCAGATGAGAAATATGCTATTATTTGAATTTGTATTCCCCTGTGGTAAATGTGTTGTTACGCTCTGGCTACTTTCAAGATTTGATCTTTAGTTTTCAGAAGTTTACTTCTAGTGTGTCAAGTCATGGATTTCTTTGGGCTTTCCTATTTTAAGATTGCTCAACTTCTTAAATCAGTAGGTCTATGTATTTTAGCAAATTTGGGGAGGCTTCAGCTTTTTTTTTTTTTTTTTTTTTTCAAATACCCTTTCAATACCACTCATGTTCTGCTCTCCTTTTGGGAATCCAAGGATATGAATTTTTGATCTTTTGTTATTGTCCTACAGCTCCTTGAAGATCTGTTCTTTTTTTTTTTCAGGATATTTTCTCTCTGTTTTTCAGATTGGGTAAATTCTATTCATCTATTTTGAAGTTCTTTGATTCTATCCTCTGTCATCTCCATTCTATTATTGAGCTCATCCAGTGAGTTTTTATTTCTATTATTATATTTTTCAGTTCTATAATTCCCATTGGTTCTTTTTAAATAACTTCAGTTTCTTTGCTGATATTTTCTATTTTTGTTTCAATAATTCATAATTGTTCATTAAAGCATTTTTATAATAACTGCCTTAAAGTCTTTGCCTTAAAGTCTTTATCAGATAATTCCAGTATCTGATTCACTTCTGTGTCAGTGATTATCTTGTTTTCATTAAAGTTGTGATTTTCCTGATTCTTGGTATAACCATTACTTTTCAGTTGTATCCAGAATAATACCTTTTAACCAAATGAGCGTGAGCAACTCCGCAATGAGTAATCTGCCAACGTTATTATTTATTCTGTTTTTAACCTGGACATTTTGTATTTTGACTATTAGGAGACTCTAAATCTTATTTAAATATTTTATTTTAGTAGTCAGCCACCCTGCTTAGGTTTGGTACGTGGGTTCTGGCCTAACTTTTGTACACTATGATTCTGATGACAATTTAATTTTCTGGGCTTTTGTGATGCTAGATTCATCTGTTTGGTTTATCTAGTACCATGGGGGCTCCCAGTGTGATAACCAAAAATGTCTCTAGACATTACTAAAAGTTTCCTGGGGGAGAAAATCACCTCCAGTTGAGGACCATTGCTCTCAAAACCAGAAAAACTCAGTGTCCCCAGCGTGAGACATGGCATGATCCTATGAGGCGAGGCAGATGGAAACTCTTCTAAAGCCTTATAGAAGCACATTATGGCCTTATCCAGTGTTTTTATGAAGGAACTCCTTTCCCTGGGAAAAGGAAAAGGCTTTATTTGCTTCTTTCTATATCTGCCCACACTTGCACTCATGGAAGATGTCAATGATGGCTCCTATGATAGACCAAGATTTGATTTCCTGTACAACACAGCTCATAGATTAATCTAGCCCTTGATGGACAAGTGCTCTTTATTAAGGCATTACAGTGATCAAATTTCAAAGTGAAATCCTTTCAGAATTACACATGTATGTGTACATACTTATATTCTGCTTTAAAACATGCTGTCAGGCCGGGCATGGTGGCTGACGCCTGTAATCCCAGCACTTTGGGAGGCTGAGGCAGGTGGATCATGAGGTCAGGAGTTCAAGACCAGGCTGGCCAATATGGTGAAAACCCGTCTCTGCTAAAAATAGAAAAACTAGCTGGGCATGGCGGCGGGTGCCTGTAGTCCCAGCTACTCAGGAGGCTGAGGCAGAAGAATCGCTTGAACTTGGGAAGCAGAGGTGGCAGTGAGCCAAGATTGCACCACTGCACTCCAGCCTGGGTGACAGAGCGAGACTCCTTCTAAAAAAACAAACAAAAACACAAAACATGCTGTCAAAGATCATTATTGTTTTGGTTGTTAGTTGATTTTTTTTTTCTACATTGCTGAAATGACATCACATGACCTTTCAAAAGTTTTTGCTTTTCTGCCTCGAAACATAGGGCAGTGTTTCATAAAAGCAAGAAAAATGTTGCTGTGCTTTTTAAAATCTCCTTATCTTGAAAAAAAAAAAAAGCTGCCAGATTGCTCAGAGTTCCTCACACTCATTTGGTTAAAAGGAGCTATTTTGGTTAATCGTTTACTGCCCTGTGGATAGAAAGCCATCCTCAAACTATGTGAAAATAAAACGAAACCTCATAGAACACTTGTTTACAAAACGGCTGAAGTTGAAGGTCACATCCATTGGCCTCCGTGGTTATTTTCTCCTTGCTAAACAAGTCTGCATTATTGCATATTAATAAATCATCTGGGATCGCTTCACATTATCTAGTTGGTTGAGGTTCATGGACACTAAGCATTTTCCACCAATCTCCTCTAGAATATTCATGGTGTTTTAGGCTACTCAACATGAGTCCAATTTGTTTTGTGGGTGCCCAAAAGAAATCACACACCAGTGTAAAGTAAAATTAGCTTCTCTCTCTTATTTTCAAAGAAAGATTTCTTTGAACCCTGGCCTGCTGAGGATAATAATGTTTTGTAGATATGAGCTCCGTGGACAGAAGTACAGCTGATTATCAGCTGGTTAGAGCAACTGTCTCCTGACCCTAGACTCCAATACCTGTTCCCTTATATACTTTGGCTTGAACGATGTCGAAATTTCTTTCCACCATGTTTTGCCCTTTCCCCTCCTGTGTTTGCCTTCTAAGATTCAGAGGGAATGATGTCAAAATGATTTGGAAAAGGCCTACATAGGTCGTCGATGGAGTGTAGCCATTTATCTTCAAGGCTATCCTCAAACTGTGAGGCTGCTTCCTCAATGAACTTGCTGGAAGTGCTGGGGAGGTAGCTTTTTTTTTTTTCTGTTCTGGAAAGCAATAATTACTGCACTGCATCCAGTAACCTCATTTCAGGGATTCATTGTGTGACAATACCCTCCCCACCACTGTGGTAACATAAAACAGTTTTTATGTAGTCCTTGGCCCTTGAATGGGGCAAATGTGACAATCCCTGTTTTCATCAATCTGGCTGTAACTTTCAAAATGAGCACTGGATCAGGAGCAAAAAGAGAACACAGAGGCCAGAAGCCATCAGGCTACGTGGCCAAGTAGGAAAGTCTAACCTGCAGCCTGAGATCTTGCTGTTCAAGGGTCTGTTGTCTACCACTAGCGTCATCCTTAGGATGCCACGAATGAGAGGATGACTGAGGAAACATCTGACAGCCACCAATTGACTTGAGGGGCTCTCAAATCGCTTTCTGTTATTTTCATGAGGCTGCTGGCCTGCAGTGAAATGCTGGCTTCTGAAGAAGTGTGAATTCCAAAGCTAATCAAGGCTAAAGATTTTCACATGGTGGCCGAGAAAGTCCTAAGTCTTAAGTTACTTACCTCAAATCCTGGCTTTGGCCGGGCATGGTGGCTCATGCCTGTAATCCTAGCACTTTGGGAGGCCAAAGTGGGTGGATTGCCTGAGCTCAGGAGTTTGAGACCAGCCTGGGCAACACGGTGAAACCCGTTTCTCTTAAAATACAAAAGAAATTAGCTGGGAGTGGCGGCTGGCACCTATATAGTCCCAGGTACTCGGGAGGCTGAGGCAGGAGAATTGCTTTAACCTGGGAGGTGGAGGTTGCAGTGAGCCGAGATCACGCCACTGCATTCAAGCCTGGGTGACAGAGCGACTCCGTCTCTACAAAACAAACAAACAAACAAACCCTGGCTTCACTTGTTCCCAACCGTGTGGCCATGGGCATGTTCATGAAACTCTCTGTGTCTCAGTTTCCTCAACTATGAAATGGGGATGACGACAATAATACACAACTTATAGCATTGCTGTGTGGATTGGAGGAGACAGTGCTTGTGGAGTACTAAAGACAGAGCCTCTGAGGTCATAAGCGCTCAGTAAGCATTAGGTTTTAGGATTGGAAGCACTTGGAGAATGTCTGTCCTCACAGCCACAACCTGGCCAGAATGCCCATGTGGCCCACAAGTACCCCATTGCTAGAAAATGCGTTTGTGGGAACAACTTCTGCAGTGTTTCCTCAGCATGGCCGAGGTGCAAAATCCATCACTAGGCTTTCGGTTGCTAGCAGCTGGAATTCTTTCCAGAAAACATTTGGTGAGAACAATTTCCAAACATATTTCACAGTTGTCTTAAGGCCAACATTAGCTTTTAAACTGAAGAAAAGTCTTCACTCTTGACCTGGGGCTTTCCATTAAGACTGTAACAACTCAGAATTTCCCACTGGCCCCTGCAATTTCTTAGGAATTGAAAAGAGCAACTGCAATTGACCCGAAGTCGCAAGTTTGTGAATTATCATTACCTCTCTCTTTGAGGTGGTGGAGAAAGAGTGTGTGTGTAATTAGTAGACATCAGCCCATTTAAAATTATTGTAACATATTATTTTCTTTATTTTTTAATAACAAATATACCATCTATATAAATAAAAATAAGTACTAATGTTTATTAGGCCTGTCAATATGGCCTAAGTATATGCATGCACTTTACACACATTCTCTCACTTTTTGTTTCCTACAACCCTCTAAAGCAAGTGTTATTGTGCTATATTATAATCAAGGAAGCCACATCTGAGGATATGAGTGTTTAAATAACTGGTCCAAGGACGTACAGTGGATAAACAGCAGAACTGGGACTTGAGGCCATGGCTGTCTGACTCAAAAATCCATTATCATATGGGGACTCTCTGTACTATCTTTGCAACTGTTCTATAAATCTAAAATCATTCCAAAATAGAAAGGTCATTAAAAAAATAAAATTTATTGCCGAGATGGCTCTACCATGCTATTTCTCTAAATGACTTATAAAAGGATTTTGCTTTGTTTCTCAGAAATACTGCATTTCTGAGAAATCTTGAAAAATAGAATGCTGTATTTTCACCTGAGGATCCCTCCAGCAACTCTGTTCCCAGAGTATTGTCTTGTACTCCTTCACGTAAAGCACTTAGAATAGAGCTTGACACCTGGAAAGCGCCCAATAAATGTCACTTACCATCATCATCACCACCATCACTATCACCATCATCATTATCAGTGCTATCTTCATAAATCGTCACTTGTTACATTAAATCTTATATTTTTAAAAATTAGTAAATACGTTAGAGTCCCCACTAGACTGTGAATGACTGAAGAGCAAGGACAGAAATCTGTAGGTCTTCAGTAACATGTTATGAAACAGATAAACCCCTATGCTCACAATTACATTCTTCAGCACTGAATCTTTAAACAGACAAGCGGTTTGTCTCTGTCTCTGTTTCTAATTTGCCTTTGACCTGGGGGAGGAGAGATGTTGCCAAACATCTCCCTATGACTGTGACCACTTTGTAGCTCTCATCCAACTTTATAGCCCATTGCTTGGGTTAGGGATGAAATGGACTTAAAAGCTGTTCATTCCAAAGGTGGTTTTCCTTGTGCCTGAGCTCCTTGAGCTCTAACTCAGTTTGACCCAGCTATCCTCTCTGCTGTGCTGCATGTCAAGGAAAAAAATCTATAAGTGGGAACAAAATTAGTGTGACCCTCATGCCTCATGCCCAATTTAAAAGAGCCAAATTATCTTTTCTTGCTGTCATGTTAAATGTTTCTCCTGCCATGTCCCCAATTTCCACTAAATGCCAACAACTGTTTATAAATTCTTGGGCTCTAAGAAGATGAGGACATAGTCCCAGAAGCCTGATGCATCAGGATATGCAAACTCTAAAAGACAAAAGTTTTCACTGCGGCTTTGCTGACCCAGTATGCTCTGTGCGTTCACTGAGGTGCCAGCCACATCACATGAGATTGCTCAACACTTGACTAGGGCACTGTTTTAAAGGATGTTAGTTCTAGGCGAATACCAGAAATACCCTCTAGCTCAGCACTATCCAACAGAACCGTCTGCAGTGATGGAAATTTCTGTCTCTGCATTGTTCCATGAGGTGCTCACGTGTAGTCACAGAGCCCTTGAAATGTGGCTAATGCAACAGAGAAACTAAATTTTTAATTTTATTCTATTTTAAATTTTGGAGACTTAAACAGCCCCATAGGGCTAGTGGCTACCTCAACCATCCTGGTTTACCCGGGATAGAGGGGTTCCTTGGAATGTGAGAGTTTTAGTACTAAAACCAGAACTGTTCTGGGCAAACTAAGACATTTGATCACCCTAAACTGGATCCCTTTTCAAAATACATTTGGCATTTTTGGAAGCATGAAATAGACATGTACCAGCTACAGTGTAGATTCAAAAAGAAATGAAGAGATAGGTAAATAACTGAGCTTTCCTTCCCAAGCAAAGTACAAATAAATGTTTTCTAAAAATTATTGAATTGGTGAGACCACAGGCATATTTATTTGAAGAAGAATCCCACTGTTACTTTTTATTTTGCTTCATTTTGCTGTTCTCATGGTTCATTTGACTTAAGTCAGCATCCACATTAAAGTATATATGTATGTCAATACTACTGGTTACCTGAACCACAATTGCTCTGCAAGTGATGATGGCTTGGATGTCTTTGAGTCACTGAGGAGAGTTAAAAACCATTCCACTTTCAGCAGTCTAGCATGTGTTACTTGGATTTTTCTCTTGCCTATTGTGTTGCTTCCCATTTAATCACGTTTTTGAGCGTTTCTTTTTCTTGTCATTGGGCTGTTGGAAGATGGTGGCAGAGACTACAGCCCCATTGCTGAGATAAATATGAGCCTGAAGTCAAGGCCTTGGGTCCAGTTCCTTTACAAATCAATTTATTTGCAATCTTCTGGAAGTGGTTACCAAACATTATTGTGCAGAAGATCTTGTTAAAAGAACAGGATTCTTAGCCAGGTGTGGTGGCTCACACCCATAATCCCAGCACTTTGGAGACCGAGGCAGCAGGATCACTTGAGGATGGGAGTTTAAGACCAGCCTGAGCAATATAGCGAGATCCCATCTTTGCAAAAAAGAAAAAATTAATTTTTAAAATTAGCCGAGCATGGTGGTACACACCTGGAGTCCCAGCTACTCAGGAGGCTGAGGTAAGAATATCACTTGAGCCCAGGAGCTTGAAACCGCAGTGAGCTGTGATGACACCACTGCACTCCAGCCTGGGTGACAGAGCAAGACTCTGTCTCAACAATAACAACAACAACAACAGAAAAAAAAACACAAAATGAGATTTCTGATCCCGCCCCAAGAAATTCTGATTTAATAGGTCTGAGGAGGGGACAATAATCACCGTTTGTAATAAGACCCCCTCCCCCCTAGCACCACCCACACAGGCAGTCCGGGGTCAGGCTGTGCTTATACCCCAGGAAATATCGGAGGAGTGAGAATGGTGGTTGTCAAAGCAACCTTGGCATTGGGTGAAATAGTCCAGACCTTATTACATGGTGACCATGCTCAAAAGCTTGACCTTGGTCACAGAATTGGTAGGGATAGGGCAATGGAAGGAGGGTGTGTGGGTGCGGGAGTGGGTGTGTGCAAACATGAGGCCAAGTTTCTATCGAAGGTACTAAACAGAATTGGTTTTCCTTTCCTCTCTCTCAAAGTGGAAGCTTGTTTTGAATGTACATATTTTAATAAACTAAATGACACTTTATAAATTACACCTTTTCAATCTTACACCTCCAAAGAACTATTTCTAAATTCGTGTCTTGTTAACAAATGTGCCATTTGTGCCCCCTCAAAAAAGAATGTTTTAAAATGGACATCTTGGTTCCTGGTTCACAGTGAGATTTAGGTCAAGTGTGAATTATGATCACAAGGTAAACATATTACTGTGGCACCGAAAGAATGTAGGGATCACACGACAGACTTCCAGGTGTACATTTTGCTACTTGCTACAGATGAGTTACTTAATTTGGGTTGTGGGGAGGAGTTGGATAATTTATTTACTAAAAAGCTCTTAAGACCCCAAATCTGTAAGCCTATGCCTCAGATCCTAAACATACCCAGATCTGTCTGTATCCCAGCGTGAACACATGATACACCTTCTCCTAAAAGTGAGACCCTAGATCTACTCATAGATAAAGTGAATGACAGTTATTGCTGAAGTAGAAATAAAACCATATTTCAAATACAGTTTCTTCATAAAGTCCTATGGCAATTTTTAACCTTTCTGCATTTTTCTTTGAGGCCTAACCTTGAGAAATCAATAAGCATAATTGGTTAGAAAATTGAATTTCTTTCTCTTCGCTTACAGGAATTGATTTGGCAAGCCATAGTTAATTTAGTGAGCATGTTTGCACTAACCATATTTTGTATGTCTAACACGTGGTATACAATGGTGCTCTGTGATCATTGTGAAATGGTGCCTGCGGCCTGTGTTACAAAAGTTCAGAGCTGCAGCAAAGCTTTAGGGAGACTCGCAGGATGTGAGTGGGGGTGGGGGGGGCAGTTCTAGCTTCCTCAGAGAACAGTTTTCTGGAGATCATTCTAAATCAAATCCATGGGATTTCTAGCCCAGGATCCCTGAGATTTGTCAGTTTGGTTCATTAGGAAGACCTAATAGCTACGGCATTCCAAAAAATCATGATATAGATGGTTTACTTTCAGTGCCTTGACCTACTGTCATGGACCGCTCTGCCACTTCGCCCTGCTGTCTCCTTCCTTCTGGGGCTTCCATGTACCCCCAGGAAAACTCATTTTCCCCTTTCTTGTGTCTTGGGATGGTTTTCAGTGTTTGTCAGTCTGAAAGGAAAATAAATCTCGGGAGCCCACAATCACTAAGCCAACGGGAAGACAAGCTGGGACCTTCCTCCCACCTGGTCCTAAATAAGACAGCTACAGTGAGATGACTGCTTCATGATTAGCTAACAAGAAAATTCCTCGCTGAGAAGACGGTCGAACTTGACTATCCAGAGGAAGTAAAAGTCGTAACAAGGTTTCCGTAGGTGAACCTGCGGAAGGATCATTTTTTTTTCGTTTTTTTAATTTATATTAAAAAAAAAAAGAAAATTCCTTGTGGACAAAGGACAGACAGATCTCAAAGTCCTCCCTCTGCCCACGTGAGACAAATGCATGTCTGATGGCTTCCTTTGCCCTATTGTTTCCAAACTAAGGCATAGGGATTATTCCTTTCTCCTCCTCTCACAGGTAAATTGTGTATTCAGTGAAAGGCTAATGAGAGACTCAAAAGAATGCAACGGTTTGTCTTTTAGCTACCTATGCCCTGGAAGCCCCCTCCCCTGCTTCAACTTGTCCCGCCCTTCTGGACCAAACCAATGTATACCTTACACATATTGATTGATGTCTCATGTCTTCCCAAAATGTATAAAACCAGTCGTGGGTGCCCTGACTACCTTGGGAACATGTTGTCAGGACCTCCTGAGGCTGTGTCACGGGCGCATCCTTAAACTTGGCAAAATAAACTTTCTAAACTGATTGAGATCTGTCTCAGATACATTTGGATTCACACCAGGTGCCTATGGGCTGATTTCATCCCTAGTGAGTGAAGAGGAGCTGTGGCGAGGGTAGCAGAGGGATGGCAGGCTTTGCTGAGTGGCAGGGGGAGCAGCCAATAGTGTGGGGATATGGGGGCGGGGGAGGTGTCCTCTCCCCTCCTCCATGACTCCCAGCTGGATCATGCCACCAAAAGACTAGGCACCACCACATGTATAAATATCTGAGATGCTGGGAAACCATGCAGGCTGGGCTGTGCTAAAACCCTTCATTTTATTCTGTATCAGGGGATTGGGAAAATTTTCCTGATTGTAAAGAAAAAACTCAATTACAATTGGACCCCTAGGCTTCTAAAGGAAAATAGGTGAGAGAGAGAAAGGAGCGTTTTCTCAACTTCATGGCATCCAATGTTCCACAACTGTGGAAGATTGCAAGTGACCTCTGCCTGGGGCTGCCGCTGCTCATCCGGATAGATGAGTCGGGCGTAGCCAGGTGTAGGTGTGGGCACCAAGGCAGCACAGGGCAGGACAAAGCCCGGCTTGCTCTCATCTGCGTCTCATTGGATTTGCATTATCTAGGTCTTCAGAGGGAGATCCCTCAGCCTCTGAGCCTGCAATGCTGTCTGGATCTTACCAGTGGCCTGCGGTAGCAGGAGCCCCATATTGGGTGGTGAATCTACTAGTGACTTCAGTGGTTGGAAACTTGGGAAAGTTTAGGCTAAATTAGAGAAGGAGTGGTTCATAGGCAAGCCACTGGGGGGTTAAGCGATGAGAAGCACCTGCCAATGATTTGGAAAACACAACTTGCTAGCACCTGCCTGCTCGGCAGTTTCTTTCTGCAGGTTGTGAGCCCCTTTTGTCACTGTCAGTGCCTAAGGGTCCAGGAAGCACTGTCGACTCCAGGAGTTTGTTAATAAATCGCCATGGTGAGTTGGGTAATGTTAGCAAAATGAAATAAAATGTCCTATGTGCGTTTAAGTTGTAGAAAACTAGGAATGGAAGATAAAAAGGCTTTCTCCTCTTGGATCCCAATTTACCCAGTGGGCAGGAAGCCTCCCCAGCACCCCTTCCTCATTTCTGACCAAAGCAGTTAATGGCATTAAATGTCTTCATGTGATCTCATGCTAGAACTGTATTGGAGCAGACATCTGGCAACAATTTATTGGTGCACAGGATAAATTTTCAGAAAACCAAGTTGCAGTTCTGAGAAACTTCACAAATCCACCTTGCTGCCCACCCACTTCAAAGCCCCTCACCCTTTCAGCAACTGTTCGCCCTCCCATGCTGGCACCTCAGACGCCTGTGATAACCTCCGACGAACTCGTCGGACAGCCCTAATCTCCTAACAAGAGAAACGCAAAGAGCTCAAGACAGAGATCAACACTCTGGATGGGGATTTCCAGGCCCAGATCAGCACCCTGCTGGGACATGCTGTCTGGAAAATCAGAAATGTGATGTGGGAGTGCACAGCCCCGTGGCCCCCTCACCTGGCCGTGCAACCGCCTCTCCATCCAAGCCAGTGGTCAGGCAGGGAGGAAGGACACTCACCTGTAAGCTATTTAGACATGGCCTCACCTTGTGGGGTTTCCACAGAATGGATCTCTTCCAGAGTGTCATCATCATCATGCCTGGCGATGATGAGGAGCTAAGGTTCTTCCTCTCGGGTGGGTGGGAACTCACTTTGCAAGAACCGTGGCTCTGGTTTGGAGACTCTCTGGGCTGGTTGGCTGCTGGGAAGGCTGTCAAAGGTGAGCAGGCAGCATCATACCTGACCAATGAATGAATGGCAGCAGCCAGGACTGCTGGGAAGTGTGGGTGCAATTGCTGGCAAGAGCGCCTTTTTTTTTTTTTTTTTTTTTTTGATGAGTGGGCGTTCAGAGGCAACTTCCCCTGGAGCTGGCATCCTCTGTCTGGAGTAGGGAATTGGAATGCGCAGGAATTGGGGAGTGGAGGGAGGTTGTGTGTGTGTGTGTGTGTGTGTGTGTGTATTTGTGCACATGTGTGACTGCAATTGTGTACAAATGCAATACCACGTTTCTATCTATAAGGCTTAGAAAAAGCCTTCCTTTAACGAAACCTCTATTTTATAAGAGGCACAAGAGCTTTGGGATTTTCTTCCATGAAGTAACATGATTTCGTAGTGGATTTCAAACACGTTTTAAAGCACCAGAGACCTCTCTTTTTTTTTTTTCCTGCCCAAACACAATCATATACAAAAGTCACAGATTAGAAAAGAGATCGAAGCAGGGTTGCCCTGATTAAAGTGTGCGCTGGCCCCAGAGACCCAAACCCTCTATTGGTCCTCCTCTCTATGGCCAGAAAGGCCCCAGATGAACTTATGGAGGTCCTGCGGACCCCAGAGCAAAATGTACCAAACTGGTGAGTGAGTAGGATATGTTCTGGCTTTCAAGTCAGACAGACCTGAGTTTGGGTCCTGACTCTGCCACTTGTGAGCAGTGAGGTCTTTGTCCACTCATTAACATATCTGCTTCTCAGTTTCCTCATCTATACAATGCAAATAATAACCCTTATATTGCAAAGTATCTACAAGAACAGGAGAAAAATACATGTAAGTCATGTGTTACTAAATCCCCATACCTATGAGCCGTGGCTGGCACATAGAGTCTTTACACAATGTATTGTTGCTGTATGGCATAGTTTGGATGTGTGTCCCTGCCTAAATCTCATGTCAAAATGCGATCCGCAGTATTGGCTGTGGGGCCTGGTGGGAGGTGACTGGATCATGGGGGTGGATTTCTCATGAATGCTTTAGCACCACCCCCTTGGTAATGCCTTGCAATCATAACTGAGTTCTTGCGAGATCTGGTCATTTAAAGGTGTGTGGCACTTTCCTTCTCTTGCTCCTGCTTTTGCCTGCTCCCACTTCTCCTTCCACCATGATTGTAAGCTTCCAGAGGCCTCCCCGAAGCCAGATGATGTCAGCCTCATTCCTGTACAGCCTGCAGAACCATAAGCCAATTAAACCTCATTTCTTTATAAATTACCCAGCCTCAGGTATTTCTTTATGGCAGTGCAAGAGCGACCTAATACACTATGGTTAGTTCCAGGAGGCTTTGGATATGAGCCAGGAGAGAAATATTGATAGCCAGGAGAGAAAACAAATGACAGTGAGGAGACTTCCCTTAGCTCAAAACTTTTATGCCTGTTACTATCCTGTTTGGTATTCTTTTCCCAATGGCACCTAAGTGCTTTGTTTAGTATCTTCTCTTTAAAAACAGGACAATCAAGACAGTAAATACATAACCTACAGAATGAGAGAGGATATTTATAAATCTCATGGCTGGTAAGGTTCCAGTATCCAGAATATACAAAAAGAGCTTGGCTGGGTGAGGTGGCCCACACCTGTAATCCCAGCACTTTGGGAGGCTGAGGTGGGCGGATCACGAGATCAAGACATCAAGACCATCCTGGCCAAAATGGTGAAACCCCATCTCCACTAAAAATACAAAAATTAGCTGGGCGTGGTGGTGTGCGCCTGTAGTCCCATCTCCTCGGGAGGCTGAGGCAGAAGAATCGCTTGAACCCAGGAGGCGGAGGTTGCAGTGAGCTGAGTTGGCGCCACTGCACTCCAGCCTGGCAAGTGAGACTCCGTCAAGAAAAAAAACACACACACACACACACAAAACAAAACAAACAAAAAACCTCTGACAACAACAACAACATCAACAAATCCAATTTAAGAATGGGCAAAGGACTTGAACAGTCATTTCTCCAAAGAAGATATACAAATGGCCAACAAGCACGTGAGAAGATGCTCAGCATCCTGAGTCATTAGGGAAATGCAAATCAAACCCAGAATGGACACCACTTCATACTCACTAGGACGGCAATGATAATTAAGAATGCAGAAAACACCAAGTGTTGGCAAGGATTTGGGAAAACTGGAATCCTCGTGTACCACTGGTGAGTGTGTACAATGGTACAGCCTCTATGGAAAACAGTTTGGGAGTTCATTAATAAGTTAAACACAGAATTATCATATAACCCAGCAATTCCACTCCTAGGTATATACTCAAAATAACTGAAAACAGACAATCAAACAAAAATCTTTACATGAATGTTTCAACAACACTACTCACAATTTGCAAAAGGCATAAACAACTCAAATGTCCATTTACTGATGAATGGATACACAAAATGAGTTATCTACATAAAAAGAAATATTATTCAACCATTAAAGGAATGAAATACTGATACATGCTGCATTTTCTGTGAATCTCAGAAACATTATGCTAAGTGAAAGGAGTCAGACACAAAGGGCTACATACTGTATGATTCCACTTAAATGCAATATCCAAAACAGGCAAATCCATAGAGACAGAAAGTAGATTCGTGGTTGCCAGGGGCTGGGGGTACATGGGAATGGAGAGTGACTGCTAATGAATAACAAGTTCTCTTTCACGTTAATGAAAGTGTCCTGGAACTAGTTGGCGGTGATGCTTATACAATATTATGGGTTAACTTGATGCCACTAAACTGCACACCCTAAAATGATTAAAATATGTTTTCTGTTATGTGTATTTTATTGCAACAAATAAAAGGCAGGACAAGTATCCATCTAGCCAAAATATAGCCTGTGCATTTTTAAAGCAATTTTAAAGGTTTGGTTTTCCTCTTTGACCATCTTGCATGGATGCAATAAAACACAGTTCTGAAATGCCAGGACATCTGTCTGCACTAAAGAAGTCTCATTCCAATTTCAAGGGCTCACTTGCCTCTGGAACTGGCCTTGAGAATGGGAGTGCCTACTCCTCCCTCAACAGCTGACGTAAAAGGGAGAACTTCCTGGAGGCCAGCCAAGAGCCCACTGGGGCATAATCAGGTTGCCCAGCTTGTTGGCTTGGACATGGCTCCTCTCCGCTTAGGAGGCTCTGCCCACTCACATTTCAGGCCTCAGCTTGCCATGTTTTCCTGTTAAGCCCAGAACCCTTCCCCCGGGTCCTTTCCTCAGAGGGGACATGTGGGGAGCCATAGTCTCAGAGATACTTGGGATTTTAAACATGACGCAACTCTAGGGCTGACTTTGGAATTCTGTGGGCTGTGCTTGGCCCAGATCCCACCTTTGGGCCCCTTTTGCTGCTGCTATTATTTTTAATCGGTGGGGCAATCATTGTGTGCCTTTGTACAGTTTTCATTTGGGAAGCCTTAGAGCTCCTTAACTCCACTCCATTCTATCACATCCTTGTTTGGCAATGATCATCCTTTTGCATTACAAACTGGAAAAGCAACTCAGTAAGGCTAACAAACTCCCTTCAACCAAGTAAAGGAGACTTCCTGGGGAGGGGAGCCCCTGCCCGCTCACCTGGATGACCATGCCTCACATCTGCCAATCACATGCAATATTTGTCCTGTTCTGAGACATCCTCCCGGGTCCCAGCTTCTTCTCCTGAAGAGAGAGTTTGATTTGATTTTGTATTTCTGTCTTGAGCTACTTCCTGCTTTATCATTCCACAGCCTAAATTTAGTTCAACACTCCGTCTTTACAGTACAGATTTCCAGTGCACCATCAGAAGCCGAAGTAACTGTGAGTGGGAGGCATTGGAGCCGGCTGGGGGGTTAGCATTGGGGCCAGCAGGGAGGAGGAGCCGCCCATGTAGCAGAGCTGGATGACAACATTCCCACACTGCCCTCGGACACATCACAGACCCTGGTACCCCAGGATCCCTCTGATTCAACTGAAGAGAGATGCAGAGCTGCATGCCACCAAGTAACTAATCCGTTCTTTTCTTCTTACATCCATTGAGCAGCGTGCAGTGTTGGCACGAGGCACAGTACTTGTTAACCACTCCAGGAAAAGAAAGAGCCACTCATTCTGATTAGCTGTCAGAACTAATTTTAAGCTATGTTATTATATGGTAAAGAGGAAAAAGGAAATACAAGGAAACTGTACTTAAGGCCGATGCCTAATCAGGTTTTTTCCCCTTCGTCTGTTTCATACAAAAGCTCCCTGGAATCACTGGTGTGAACCATTTCATTCCCCTCTTCCAGTGTTAATTACATGTGATATTTTAAAATATACACTCCTTTCTCCAAGTAGAGCAAACCCAGCCCTTTGTAAATTGCTTACTGCCCATTTGTTTTCCCCAGCAGCTCCACCTCATTCCCTTGTACCTCCTGTTCCCCCGTGGGGCCACAACTCCAGCAGCAATAAGTATAGAGTAATTATTTCTGCCAGAAACATTCCCCCTAAAAAGGGCTGGGCTGACTTTGGTGTGTGTATGTGTGTACTTGAAAGAAAGGCATATAATAATATCAGGCCTCTTTGTTTTCCCTCTTTTAATACCCACCAGTTCTCCAAGATGTCATTGGCAAACACAACAGCATTTGCTTTTGTTCCCTTTACAAATATTTTCCTCTCAAGGCCTACTTCTTTCTTAAAACTGCTGCGTGTCTCATTATGGAAAGCAATAGTTCTCAATTAGTAGACTGAGTGAACTCTGCCTGTGTGGTTTTGATTTAGGAAATATTTACTAAGCTTTTGGTCCAAAACTCCCCCAAATCTGGAGCAGCTGATAGTCTCTTGGGTAAGTGAAAGCAACTCAAATGGTAGGTATTTGTGTTTCAGGTGGGAGTGGGGGCAGAAGAGGGGCCTTGGGAAATCTAGTGAATCTATCTATCACTTCTTTTCCAATCATGTCATTATCCATTCAACAGATAATTGCTGAATGCCTAATATGTGCTTGCTGCTCTTGGGTGAGTTGGGACCACCAAGCGTGACCATTCAACCCAAGGAGAGCTCTTATTACTCTTGCAAAAACAGAGCTGGGCATTCTGTAACAATCTGGAGATTTTACTGGAGTAAGGGACAATCATAGGATTTGTCTTTTGGCATAATACAAATTATATTCATTTTTTTAAAATAAAAATTTACTTACATTTGTACCTTACGGTAAGCATTTCTTCCAATATAGGGAAATGCTAAATGTCTCCAGATTTCTGCATAGGGCTTACATGTTGCATAGATTTGTGACAATCTTGAGATTTGGTTCCTTGAATGGAGTCTCTGATACAAGCTTTCTACTTGGCTTGAATGGTCAGCCTTGATGGTCCCAACTTGCCCAGGAGTAGCAAGCACATAGTAGACATTTGGAGAGAACCCATCCTTCTGTCAACATAGATTTGGACTAGAAGGTGTCAATGGAAGACCCAGTGATTTAGAATGGAGAATCCAAGTGGTAGAATGAGTTATGAATAGTGGAATAGGATTCATTAGATTTAGATTCTTGAAGAGGCCAAGTTGGACTAGATTCTAGAAAGACTGTGGTTAGAGGTACTATTTTTGTTCAAGAACAGAAAAGGTGAATTAATACATACTTGTGTACAACCAATCAAATTAAACATCTGCCATATAAGAGAGATGATGTGAAAAATAATCACATACTTCTATTAACAGAGTTATCCAAGTGGCCTGAATCATGCTTGTGAGTCCCACGTGTGGTCCCCAGAACAGAAGAGAAGAATCACACCTGTGCACTGGGCCACATTTCACTTAGGTCCAGGGCACTCTCAATAGGAGGAAAAAACAGCTCCCCCCCCAGAGTCATTTTGTCATGAAGAGTCTGGATTTCAGAGTTCCAATGCCCAAATTAAACAGCTTAAGCTTGGGGGGGCCAACATTTTTTCACAAAGATGTCACCTATGTGCAATAGGACCTGTGGCTCTTAATCAACCACCTGAGGTTTCCAGAGTATCAGCGAGTATTCCTTGAGCAGAAACATGACCTTAATGGAATTCTTGGCATGGAGTGGCGGGGTGTGGGCGCATTCTGGATAACTGGACTTTCCCAATGTTTGAAATTGTGCCATTTGGTTTCCTGACAACTGCTATGGAAAGTTGGGAAAGACAGAAGGTGAAAAGAATCCAGACATATTTTTATCTAAATAATGACATCTTAAAGACAGGCACTGAACAGCCTATGCAGCCCTCACTGGTAGAGGATGTGCAAAGAACTGCAGAATGAAGTTGGAGGCAGCTTCCTTTCCTGGTTCCCCTTGGGGACTTTACAGCTGTCTCCTCTCCAGCCCTTCCATACCCCCTACAAATACCAATTATCTTGAGAATCAAAAGCAGCTTTTGTTCAAGCGAAAAATCAATATGTCTTATCTTGAATATCTCCAAGAGTATTCAAGCTAAATGGGCTTTCTCAAAAGACACATCAGCCAGGACTCCAGAATTAACAGAAGTGATGAGCCTGTGTTTATTAGGGAGCTTCAAAAAGATTAACACGAAAACAATGCCCCTTTCCCCCGAAGAGATATTGGACAGATACCCAGATATCCGTCTGCTATAGAGATTGAGATCTTGTTTCAGTCAACTTGGAAGAGTTGGGGAGATTTGAATCTTGAAACTAACTGCAGATGAATAATACAAAATTAGAGCTTGCCTTGATGTTCCCACCAGGGACACATCCATCTCATTATTAGGTCACTCTGCGTTTCGGGCCTCAACTGAACTTCCCTCTGGCTGGAGATAGTTACACCGTACAACAGTATTTCTCACACTTTAGTGTGCACACAAATCACTTGAGATCTGATTAAAATTCAGTAGGTCTGAGGAGTGCCCAAGGATCACAGGTAATGCTGACGATCCATTGAGCACACTTTGAATAGCAAGGAAGTTGTAAATGTACTCCATTGTAAATGAGCCAAAAGATATGGGTTCAATCCAAGTAACTTGACTTTGTGCAAGTTACTTAATCTCACTAAAATTCTGATTTTTTTCTTTACAAAATGACAAAGACGTTTGCCTCACAGTATTAAGGGTTCAATGAGATAATCAGTAAAGCACTTTATAACTCTACATTGATTGGTGACCTTGAAGATTTCTAAGGGGAAATAACTGCTTGCTTGGATTGTCCACCAAGCATGTATTGGGCAGCTGGCATCCTATGGGCTTTTCCCAGCAGAACTGAGAAGAGGAAGGTGGGGGAGCCCAGCTTCTCGGTGACTGACAGTCCCCATGGCTGCTGTCTTGGGGAGTGGAAGGGTGAGCAAAGGTTAAACTGATTATGGTGCTGCCATCAGAGGCTGGTTAAGAGGCCCCTGGAGAGTGCAATAGCTAGCTGTGTTCCCTCTTCATTTCTGAAGGAAAGCCAAGGATACCTATTTCTCTTTCGATTCTGTTTCTTATTAAAGACAAAGGATGGAATATAGAAAAAGTTGCTTTAACTGAGATGTGGGAATGAATGAATTTTAGAGACAGATGGAGTGATTCTCTCCTAAGATTAAAAGTGATAACTCATGGAAAAGGCCTTTGAGACCGAAGGCCCTATTATTGCGGAGGCTCATTGTTGAAAAAGACCAACTGGGCCACACGCTGATCATGTTGAATTGACAAAAAGCTTATAATTCATCCAAATGAAAGTGGCTTCCCTGGGTCTTGGCTGGTTATGCGGGGTTAGAGTTAGTGTGAGAGCTATGAGAAACGGCTAGGGTAAATGTCAAACAAAAAACACATTCCCCTGAATAATCATGAAACTTCCGTAGCAAATGCATATGAAGCCCCTATGATGTTCTGTGATGTTTCTCTAAATCCCTTTTTGCTTTGGTTTTCTGCCAGAAATGGATGCAGATGCATCAGCTACCTCACAAGGAAAACCTGTTCTCACAAGTTTTATCACACCACTTGGCAGAGAAAAAGGCTTGGGTAGAGGCTGAGAACTTTCACATATAACCAGAAAGCTCGGGAATTCAGCCATCTTGACTTACCGCCCACCGCTGAAAAGAAACTTTCGCAAACTCTCAGATCCAGGATCTAAGAGTCTCCTCCTAATCAGAAAAGGAGGAAACTCTACAAGGTCCAGCTTTCTCTTTAAAGGAAACTCTGTAGATGGCTCCAGAGCCAGGCCATTTTAGAATTTCTCACGGTAATGAGGAGCTCAAAGACCGGTTGGCATGGTTCTCTCACCTCTATCCTTCTCGTGTCTTTCCTCCCAGCCTCCATTGGCCCAAGGCAAGTTCCCTCAGAAGACTGCACTCCCAGGAAAATGCCAAGCTGGGGCTGGGAGGGATGAGGGCTGGTACAAAAAAAGGAGCAGGAAGAGCAGTTCTTTCTATTTGGTCCATTCTATGTACTTGGAAGTCCATGAGAAATATAAGAAGGGCTCACTCTAAAGAGTAAACAATGTAAATGGCAGGATATGTGACTGGGAATCTGCTGAGAATGTCTTCACATTACTCACAAGTTAATAATTTCCCTAAGAGTGGGAGTTTCTTGAGGATGTTTAGGATTTATTTTTAAGCCTTTTAGAGCTTTGGAATAACACTCACAGTTTCTTTTTTACTATTTTCATGGTGTTCAGAGATTTCAAGCCCACATTTTAGAACCCACCCACCTTCAACAGATGTAGACAAATTAGAAATACGCAGGGACCTCTCAAACTCATTACAGAGCTTATTTGGAACATGTGAATTATATATGCATTCTCTACCTCATTATCTTCATAGGACACTGTATGTTGATTTCGTTGTAAATCTGCAATGGTAGCATCTCACTGTATATAACCTGCAACTGTGTCCCCAAGCTATTATCATTTATGCTAATGACAATGCTATGTCCTTTTCACCATTAGTGCTGTGGAGTATATAAGTCAAGGGGCATTTGCTGCGAACTACTAGTAGATACCAACGCACTAGGGACCGGGAGGGAAATACGCCCTCAGAAGATTTGCCCCTCCCTGCCTGGTAAAACAGGCTTCTGAAAAATTATAAAGGGGGGAAAAAACCAGTGAGGAATCTGCATTTCAATCAGATCTGCCCGTGTTTCCATGTTACCTGATGGGAAAACAAACTATCGAACTTGCTTACCATTTGTTGATTTCACAGATAATTTTATTCCAAGTGTGAGTAGACCTAAAAGACATGCAATGTGATTAAATGAGACTGAATCAATAAATTCCAAAAAGTATGGCACAGAGTAAGAGTATAATAAATATTGACCCTTATTATTATCATCATCATACTTATCATTATTTCTGTCATCAAAGACCTCTAAATCTAGTAGAATACATGACATGTATTTGTAATACAATGAAGAAAATATACAGATTATATTGTTGGCACAGATAAAATTCTGTAAGAATTCAGAAAAAAAAGAGAAAATAATTTCAGACTGAGGATAAGAATTGAAGACATATAATAATAAAGAAGTCCAATACCCTTATTCCCTCAGTATGACGTGTCTGAGAAGTATGGTAATACGCCCTTCATACAAGCACTCCAAGTATTCCTGATTTCCTTAATAATATACTATGGCTCTATGCACCATTAATTGATTCCAATCCTTTCAAGATCTGTTTATATCTTTAGTCATTTGACCATTAAATAAGGGGGTCTCCAAGCCTATTGTTTGCCAAGTGTCTTTTTTTTTTTTTTTTTTTTTTTTTTTTTTTTTTTTTTTTTTGAGACGGAGTTTCACTCTTGTTACCCAGGCTGGAGTGCAATGGCATGACCTCTGCTCACCACAACCTCCGCCTCCCGGGTTCAAGTGATTCTCCTGCCTCACCCTCCCGAGTAGCTGGGATTGCAGACATGTGCCACCATGCACAGCTAATTTTTTTGTATTTTTAGTAAAGATGGGGTTTCTCCATGTTGGTCAGGCTGTCTCAAACTCCCGACCTCAGGTGACCCACCCGCCTTGGCCTCCCAAAGTGCTGGGAATACAGGCGTGAGCCACCGTGCCCGGCCGCTGAGTGTCTTTAGGTAGTAGAATTATAGTACTTGTTTGGTAATTCTGTGGTCACTCTATTTTTATCTTCATGATTTTATAATTTTTTAATCTCTTATCAGCCTTTCAGTAGTCTAAGTAAGGAATTTTAATATGTCAATTAATTGCCCCAAAATAATTCATCCAATCACTTTACTCTTTGAAATGCTTCCTGGCAGGTCTCTAAACTCTCAGTTATCATTTTAAGGTATGATAACAGAACGGTACACAGAAGTTCTTGTGTAAATGCACCTTCGTTAGGTTTAAGAAGGTGATGATGTTTCCATTCTATTGTTAAAAACTCCAAGCAGAGGGACCAGCTTCAGGTTGCCAGGAAACTGTTCATGTCATGGGCCTTGGAGCATTGCTTGTTATCTAGGTTACAAATAATAATAATTATTATAATGCTCAATTGTAAATTGGTAATGGCTTTTTATGAAGTTGCCTAAAAGGAAATTGACATAATATGATTCATGTCTCACACATTCTTTTTACTCCTTGTGCTTGTGACTGTATCAATCAGATTACTTATTGAACACCATTTACATACTCTGCTTTGCACTGGGCCCCATAGAGATGACTAAAGAAGTACGTGATAGGTCCCCTGTGCTCGAGAAGTTTAAATCTACCAGAAATGACATGAAATATAAGAAGACAGCACATGATCTCATATGATATCTATAATGAATGTTCTGCAGTAAGTTTCAGGCAAAAAGAGCTTTGATGAGTTCAGAGAGGAGAGAGATCCATGTTGACCAGAGTAGTTAGGGTAGGGGGGGCATTTGGGGGGCTGAGGAGAGCTTTTTTGGTCTACATTGTGGAGCAGAAATGGCCTCTTGTCATAGCCCTTAGTACTCAAGAGCCTTTAGAAGTAAAAATCCCAAGTGGGCTCCTCATCTAATGAAGACTATCCTGTGAGTTCTTGCATGTTTTCAAAGGAGGCAGCTATAAAGAACGGAGTTCTGTGAGTGCTTTCATTCACTCCACATTATTCTCCAGCCGAACCCAATGATCAATCGCCTTTCCCTGAGGAAAATGTCTGAGTTATCTTGTCAGGGAAGATGAAAGTTGGCTGTCATCCTCCTACTTGTCACAGAGGAGAGGGGATTGTTTCTCAGCTGAAAGAGAGCAAGTCTGGTCATATCCTCAACATTATCAGATGTCAAAAAAAAATCACATCTGCCCCCTTTTGAGAACGTGCCTCGATGTGATGGCGTGGAGCGATTCACAGTGCAAACACCTGTTTCCCATAATGGGCAAATGTATGTTTTCTCTTTTCACAGATTAGCCTACACTCCAGGGAAAATTAGTCAGAATAACAGAGCCAGGGTGAATTTGGGTCAGGCCGATCCAAGGGCCGACATCTTGGATTTAAATTCGATCTGCCAGGGTCTTCCTTGGTCACAGTCACACCCTCCCAGCTTACTGCTACCTGTGGAAGAGGTTTAATGACTGAAAAGGCATGACCTGTGCAATGAGCATTCCTAGAAAGTCTTTCCTTTGTTTGCAGTGGTGGACCATGGGCCATGGGACTGCCTGTAACCAGCATGAACATCCAGATAAAGAAGCCTGGATCAAAGCCTCTCAAAGCCAAGCAGAAGCCTCTCTGCCACTCACTCCATAAGCTCATACATCCAACCACCATTAGCTGAACACCTAGAACTCTCTGGGCATCTTTCTAGGAACCACCCATACAAAGATGAGCTCTAAGTCTGGGGAGAGATAGGCTGTTTCTCCCAAGGAGAAGAGTTAATGGCAGAAGAGGGCATAGCTCTCCAAAGTCTAAAGGCCTGCATAGTGCTTCTCCTATTGAGGCTTCTGGAGACTCCAGAGGCCATTTCAGACACTCCATCCACCATCTGATCTGGTAGACCTAAGTTCTCAAGTTGTAGAGCAGCTTAAGTACTAGCTTGGATCTGCTCTGCAGAATTTTTTTTTTTTTTTTTTTTTTTTTATGGAGTCTTGGTCTGTCACCCAGGCTGGAGTGCAGTGGCACGATCTTGGTTCAGGGCAACATCCGCCTCCTGGGTTAAAGCAATTCTCCTTCAGCTTCCCGAGTAGCTGGGATTGCAGGTGAGTGACAACACGACCGGCTAATTTTTGTATTTTTAGTAGAGACGGGGTATCACCATGTTGGCCAGGCTGGTCTCAAACTCCTAACCCCAAGTGATCTGCCTTCCTCAGCCTCCCAATGTGCTGGGATTACAGGTGTGAGCCACCACACCCAGGATGCAGATCTTTCTCTTGTTCTCAACTCTTTGCAAAATTGTGTGGATCAAAGATAACTTGGAACATGGACGAGAACAGCATACCTAGCTATGACATGCACTGCTTCCAGAGCTCAAAAACTCACCAGCTGTTGTGCCTCTTTCTTGGTGGTAGAAGGTGCAAGATATCACAAATTTGGCTTCATCTCACAGGGAATACCTCCGATCACTGTGCGCCTAGAAACTTCATGATAGGTTTGGTTTCTACTGTCTGCCACAAGAGAAGTTTATCGCAGATAGGGGCTGTTCCTTCAGCCTGGGTCCAGGAGTGAAAAGACACTTGGAACAGGGTCAGGCAGAGCTGCAGACAAGAAGTAGATCTGAGAGCAAGATATAAATGGATGTGGTTACAAGCCTCTGAGATGTGGGAGTTATTTGTTATCACAGCAAGAGCTAACCGATACATCTTCCTATACCTTTTATTTCAGCCTAATGTGATTCATATCTTGATAGATGCCTCATTTTTTCTAATTATCGTTTCTTGATTGGCAAATTAAAGTACCCTTTTTCATCTTTTTGTGCCTAAATCCAGCCTTCAATTCACAAGTCAGTTATTTCTTAATCCTTAGTTGGAAATAATTTCTCCAGGTTTAACACCCAAAGCACTTTAGTTGTGTCTTTTTTTATAGTTTATCACTTTCTATCTCGCACTTTGTGATTTCTTTGCATGCCTATTGTAGCTACTGCGGTTGATTTCCTAACATCTACTCCATCTAAATCTGTTAGTCTAAACCAAACATTGTAATCCCATCTTTTTATTTGTGATTGTTTTTGCAATGGTATTAGAACAAAATCCTGGTCAATGATAAAATACAAGAAAACTCTGGAGGACTTCCAGGAAAAGTTTCCCTGCTTCCCACCTGCCCCCACCCCCAAAAAAAGAGCAAAGAAAGAGACAGAGGCAGCCCTTCTGCCATTACTTCTTTGTCCACTTTGCTAACAGTGTGACAATTAAGCAAACCTAAGGGAAGAGAGCCAGAGCCAAGGTGAAACAAGCACAGAGGAACGCCCTGCACAGCTCCACATATATGTCCACTGCAAGCATTCTCCATGGCACCAGTGTGGGCCTTGACCAACACAGACTCAACAAATGTATTTCATAAAAAAGTAAAAGGAAAGCCTTTCAGATATTTAAGGTTTGGAATATAAGATATTTGAACAAAGTGTAAGACAACGACAATTATTGCAGCCTGGAAAGTTGGTAGAGAAACTACTTAATCAAAATCCTCATGTATACATAGTTTTTAAAGCAAATAAACAAAAAGATAAAATTATTGAGGAAGAACTCCTGCAAAGAAAAAAATAGGGAAAGAAGTTTCTGGAACAGATATTGAGTAATCTCACTTTCTGAAGTCTCTGTAAACTAGGATAAAGACTATATGGATTTTCATCTGTACAGGATTCTGCCATAGAATTCCAGTGAGTGCAGCCAAACTAAACAAGGATGGAAACTGGAATTTTTGATCAAAGACACACATAAAAATAGTTTATTATATGAAATAAAATCAACAGATATTTTTGTATTCATATATATATATATATATACACACACATGTGTAGTAGTTTCATAGAGTGGCCATTCTCCTGTTGCCTCTAAGGACTGCACTGTTTCTCTATTGCACAGAAGAGCAGGTGACTTTCCTTTGGGACCTTTCCACAACTATGATCTTGAAGCTCCAAAATGGGAAGTCATCTTTTTGAAGCCTGAAAAAGTTGTGTTAACCCTTTGAGTTGCTCAACTTCCTAGCATGGAATATATTAATATAAAGCTCCCAGTAAATGAATACTTTAAGTAAAGTGAATGAGGTTCTATAGAGTTTTTGCTTTGTCTTACAAACACTAGAAGATGTTGGTAAACTGGTCGTCTGCCCCATGGACAGGGTGGTTGAGGTTTGAGTCCTTATGAGAAAAAGGACAATTACAAAATCCATTATATAATTATTAATTTCTGGTTTCCTTCAGCCTGGAAAAGAAAAACTCAGTTTTCCCTTGATCTGTGATTCTCTTTTCTCCCCCACTTTAAATCCTAAATGCATGGATATTACTGGGGAGAGTAACAAAAGCAAGAGAGACATGGTTACTGGTAAATTTAAAACTGAAACTCCCATTTATGCAACCGATATATTAGGAGGCATGAAATTCTGTCCTATAGCTATTATTTTTTCCCCTTGCAATACCGAAAAAAAAATTGCTTCATTCAATTGAAATGGTATGTCTAACATGACAGAATGCTGAAGAATCAATATTCAGTTGCAAAAGTACAGTTATTTATCCTCTCAGACACACAGTGAATGAATCTCAGGCATTGATGTGCTCAGCTTGTAAACGTAGTGCAATCTCAAGGTAGTCGTTCCAGTATGGTGCAGGATTTGAAAATTTTGTGTGACATTTCTGTCTTTGGTATCGATTCTCAAGGAAGTGTAAAAATAAAATCATTCTTTATTCTGCGACTCAGTTTACTGCTTTTACAAATGAGCACATTATATGGCAACATTCTTAGCACACAGCCTTGAGAAAAGCAGGCCAGTTGTTCTCCTTTGCTTATTTCCTTTAGCAAATCATCAATCATCGGCTCATCGGATCCCCATCCTGCAGAAAGCAAGTTCTCAGCACATGGTTGTTGCATCAAATACGTGGAGAGCAAGCGGCTTTGTGTTTGACCTTTTGAGATAAATGCTAAGTGGGAATCCAAGGAGCAACTTTGACAGGAGCTAGTATGGGAAGAAGGCTAGAGCGTGAAAGAAGAGATGGCAAGCTGGGGTCTGGGCTGATCCAAGGCCACTAGCTAAAGAGATCATAGGGAAGCAGAAGAGTGTTTTCTTTGCCTTTTTTTTTTGTCTTGTCTTGTCTATTAGAACATATAAAATTGACATTTTATGAGACACTAATAACATTTTAAACATTTATGTCAAAGATTCATCTCGTACCAATTCTAAGTTGCCTGAAAGTGTGTTGCTGTTGGTTGGCTTATTTAACTAAGTAGTATTATGAATATTTAGGTAGTTAACTAGAAACTGAAAAGGACCATTTTTTTAAGATTTCCTTAGTACTTTTATTTCCATTCACTCATTTATATAAAATAGTTTTATTGAGTAGGAAGCTAAAAATGAACACTGGATATGAGGTGGCTGTGATAATGGGACTTGCAGATCTTGGCTGTAGGTGGCATAATTGACCCAGAGCTCCACGATTGCACTTTGAAATACACCACCACATTGTGCCAAGGATGTGCGACAGTAGGCAGCCCACATCCCAAAGCCCAAGGCTACGCTTCCCCTGGGCTGCCCCTGGCCAATGGCTGAGTGTGGCAGGGACATAAGGCAGGCTCTTTCCTGAAAGACAAGGACTTCCTGTGATGGGCATCATGGTCCAGGACTGCCCTTTGAGAATCCAGGATACTCAAATCTCTTCTCTACAATGGGATAGTATTTGCATATAACCTCATCCTGTACATCCTGTATACCTTAAATAATCTCTAGATTACTTAAAATACCTAATACAATGCAAATGCTGTGTAAATAGTTGTTTCACTGTATTGTTTTATATTTGTATTTTTTTCCAAATATTCAATCCGTGGTTGGTTGAATCTGCGCATGCATAACCCATGGATATGGAGGGCCAGCTGTACTTTCTTAGAACCACACTGCAGTCTAAGACACTTGCTCCCAACCACCCTTCCCTCCTTCCATCTTGTCTCACCTCTGAGTTCTAATGGCCCTCAGCCTCCTCTGCCTTTCTCCCTGTCTTTCTCCCAAATCTCTTTCCCCTCTAAATCTGCATGTCTCCCTCTTGGAGAGTCCAAATTAGCACAGGGTAGGGGGAGAAAACTAGTCATTTATCATCTTGCTGAGTTCTTACAGGGGCCTACAGGATCTACAATCTGGCCCCTAGCTCCTAGGTGGGAATTCGTGTTAGAATAATCCTAATCACTAGATTAAAGCTTTCTGTACCTTTTCCCAGGAGACGTTTGACTCTCCAAGGTCAGTGGTGTTGCTGACCTGGTACCCTTTGTCCGGATGGCAATATGAAAGTCTTCTTAGCTTTAGCCTTTCTAATCTCTTTTAACTTTCACTTAGGGCATTTTCCTTTTGACACATCTTTACTTTAGATGTATCATCACTTTGGAGCCATATAAACCTGGAATAAATTACTTAAACTACAGGAATCTTAATTTCCCCATATATAACTTGGGAACAATAATAATACCTATGTTGTACGGTCATTCATTATCTGTTCAGTAAATATGTATTAAATACCTACTAGGCTCCAGGCATTATGCTGTAAAGAGAATTAGTTAAAATATATAAAGCATGAAGCTCACAAGTTGGCTCGTATTAGTTGTTCAATAAATAATATTATTACAGATTTGTTGTTATTTTTATTATTGGCATGATGATTGAATTGTAATTCTGCTCTTTAATCTGAGAAATATTTTACCTTTTTATGGTAATTTTTGCATATATGATCTTATACATTATTTGCTATTTTTCAAGTTTAATCCTTAGAATCTTAAAACCCCACTTCTCTCGGTTTATCACTCTCTCTTTACATTCAAATTTCTTGAAAGAATTGTCTATACAGCCTGACTTCATTTATTTACTTACCTTCAGTTAGTCTTCAGCATGCTTCAATCCAGTTTTCCACCTTCATCCTTCCCTGAAACAACTTTATCATAGGTCATCTATGTGCTCCTTGTTGTTTATATGCATTAGCTTGGGCTGCCATACCAAAGTACCAGAGATTGGGGGGGTTGAACCACAGAAATGTACTGTCTCACAGTTCTGCAGGCTGGAAGTCCCAGATCAAGGTGTCAGCAGGGTTGGTTTCTTCCGAGACCTCTGTCCTTGGTTTGTGTCTTCATATGATGTTCCCTCCGTGTGTGTGTCCTGATTTCCAGCACCTTGGGAGGCCGAGGCAGGCAAGTCATGAGGTCAGGAGTTCGAGACCAGCCTGGCCAACATGGTGAAACCCCGTCTGTACTAAAAATATAAAAATTAGCCAGGTGTGGTGGTGCAAGCCTGTAGTCCCAGCTACTCAGGAGGCTGAGGCAGGGGAATCGCTTGAACCCGGGAAGTGGAGGTTGCAGTGGGTGGAGATTACGCCACTACACTCCAGCCTGGCGACAGAGCAAGACTCCATCTAAAAAAACCAAAATCCCCGTCTCCAAATACAGTCACATCGGGAGTTAGGGCTTCAATGTATGAATTTTACGGGAAACAATTCAGTTCACAACATGCTACTTACTTTTTTCCTTTGCTTGTTTTACTTGACCTTACAGGGTAATTCGAGAGTACTATCCACACTTACTTTCTTGAAACCTCTTTTCTCTGGATTTCTGCAACCCTGACATGCCCCCAATTTGTCTCTTATTCCTCTGGAAAAGGATACCCTTTTTCAAAATTATCTTTCACTTTCTGACAATTAAATATTGAAGTTCTTCAAGACTTTGACCTTAACTTCTTCCCTTCCACTCTCTTTCTAGGTGTTCACGTCCATCCACATGGTTCAGCCTACGTAGAAAACTCTTGTTTTTTATGTGGAGACTAGAAATGTTGTCTTGACCTTTCTATGCATTTTCCCCTGTCTGGAATATAACAGACATTGAGGAAAACAGAGAGTTTTTTTTTTTTTTTCCTGTTCAGAATGATTGTTGTATTGAAACATATTTACCCCACAAAATCACCTGTTATTCCATTGTACCAATACATTCATAGGAGGGAATTTCCAGACTAATCTCAGATGAATTTGTGTGGCCCTTTACAGAGCTGACCCACATGTGCAGCTGTTCTTGACATGAAGGTGGTGGGGCAAGAGGGGAAATTCCAAGCTGCAGAGTGCATGAAAACAGTTTTTTAAAGTTGACTGATAACCATCTCCATTGCAACTATTCTGTGGCTCTGTCATTTTATGACTAAGGACTCTGATGCTGCTGCCACACACTGCCAATGGGGAATTTTTGTAGTCTGAGCTGAGTTATTTCATTTGCTAGGCTATGGTGAACAGTTTCAAGATATCATAACTCTTTTGATGTTAGATGTAATTATACAGTTCCTGAGATGGTGCATTACCATTACCAATTAGAAATGAAAATCCGAGAAGGGTGTGAGGATGGAGGGGGAGTGAGGGATGAGAAGTTGCTTAATGGTTATAGTATACCTTACTCGAGTGACGGTGACACTAAAAACTCAGACTTCACTACAGTATATCCATGGAACAAAGCTACACTTGTACCTCTTAAATTTATACAAATTTTTCAAAAAAAATGAAAGGGGTAAAATTCAATCATTCACAAAGGATGGGTGTGTTGAGTGGCTATACCAGGTATCAAGTATAGTGCTAGTGAGTGCAGAGGCAAGGAAAATGGAGGATGGGAGGGTCCTAGATACAAGCTCCTCAACCTCATCAATGTCATGATTGTGCCTGGACCAGCCCTGTTCATTACAATCAGAATCCTTCCTGTGCATCTTGGACATAAGCCTTAGCTGACCCACCTCAGAACAGACCCTGCCCGTGTTTGCCCCAAGGCAGCCTAACTCCATTTTTGACTTAGATATGCAATTCTGGCCATTCAAGCTTCTTTCACCAGGAACTATTTAATTATATGCATTCCATGTTTGTCCTGAGGTAAATTAGCCTAAGTGATTATTGTATCAAACCCTCCAACTAAATTGTGCTCAAGGACATCTAACCTATTCAATGTTATATAAATGAACATAACTGGACTTACATAATTTTTAAATAATACATGATATTTGTACCTATTTGGGGGGTACATGTGATTTTTTTATATGTGCATACAATGTGTAATGATCAAATCAGGGTATTTAAGATTTCCATCACCTCAAACATTATCATTTATTGGTGTTGGTAACCATTTCAAATCTTCTAGCTATTTTGAAATATACAATAAATTATTGTTAACTACAGCCACCCTATTATGCTATGGAACACTGAAACTTATTCTTTTATCTAAATATATCTATATATATATATATATATATAGATAGATACACTTTTAATGTATTACCCAACCTCTGTTCATCTCCCCAAAACACACCCTTCCCAGCCTCTGGTGACTATCGTTCTAATTTCTACCTCCGTGAGATCAACTTCTAGAGCTCCCACACGTGAGTGAGAACATTGGATGTTTGTCTTTCTGTGCCGCGTTTATTTCACTTAACATAATGACCTCTGGTTCTACCCGTGTTGCTGCAAATGACAGGATTTCATTCTTTTTTTTGTGGCTGAGTAGTACTCCATTGTGGATATTTACCACATTTTCTTTATCCACACATCTGTCAGTGGACACTTAGGTTGATTCTGTATCTTGGCTATTGTTAATAGTGCTTTAGTAAATATACAAATTCTGCCAGGCCATACCTGTAATCCCAGCACTTTGGGAGGCTGAGGCAGGAGGATTGCTTGAGGCCAGGACCAGAGCAACATAGATAATGATAATGCTTGAGATCATCCAGGGCGACATAGAGAGATTCCATCTCCACGAAAAACAAAAAAAAATAGCCAGTGGTAGTGACATGCCTCTGTGGCCCCAGCTACTCAGGAGGCTGACAAGGGAGGACCACTTGAGCCCAGGAGTTCAAGGCTGCAGTGAGCTGTGATCGCACCACTGAACTCCAGCCTGGGTGACACAGTGAGACCCTGTCTAAAAAAAGAAAGAAAGAAACAAGGTGTAGGTATCCCTTTGATGTACTGATTTCCTTTCCTTTGGATAAATAACCAGTGGTGGGATTGCGGGATCCTGTGGTAGTTCTGTAGCACCCCGGGGTGGATATGGGGTATGTCAGTGTTACTCCAGGCATGTGGGGTGCAGGGGTGGTTAGGACCTAAGGCAAGGTGTAATCTGGTGGGGGATGGGCTCCCCAAATGCACTGCACTGCCACTGCTTGGGTCCCAGGGGTGTGTAGGACCCAGTGTGAACCCATCTTTGGAACAATGCCTACTGCAGATGGCTGTCTGTACTAGTCTCAGAGCCCCCAAAGGCCAAGGGGCTGTTCTGCGCCTAGGACAGTAGGAGTCTGCTGTGCTTGTGTGTACCACTGGGGCCTCTCACTTACCTCTTGTCCCCCAGCCAATCCTGGCTGCCTGGCTGCTTTGCTGCCCTCTCCTTCCCTGCCCCCAGGGTCCCCTGTCACTTTCCTGCTGAATTCTAGTGTGGTCTCCTAGACGCTCTATTCAACGTGCGTTTTTCTACTCGCTGTTTTGGTTCTTCTTTGTGGAGGAGGCAAGTGCTGGGCGCCTCTTGTCAGGCGTCTTGAAGCCTCATCCACGCTGATGTATTTATATTCTTTCCATGGCTCTAACTCAAAATAGTTCCAGGAGATATTGGTTGATTTCTTGGATTTTTTGTTTCTTTCTTTTTGTCTAACAAGTTTAATTTTATTTAAGAACAAAACGGGCCACGATCCGTGGCTCATGCCTGTCATCCCAGCTTTTTGGGAGGCCAAGGCAAGAAGATCACTTGAGTCTAGGAATTCAAGACCAGTCCAGGCAACACAGCAAGACCCCATCTCTACAAAAAAATAAAAAGTAAAAGAAGAAAAAACAAAAACCAAAAAAATAACTCCACAAAACTTAGAAATCTCCCTCTCCTTAGGTGACAGGGTTCCCTTGTGTTAGCTTCACCCAGTAGGCGTTAGGGAACATCACCCCACCTTATCTAAAGCCTTAGGATAGGGACAAATGGGATTTCCAGACATGTGCCCAAATCAGTGCAAAGGGAAAACCTCTAACCAGTAAGAATGATGGAGACACAGATACCTTATGTGACTTTTCTTTGAAGAAAAAAGTAAAAGGAACAGGTTCACTTATTTCAAGTGCAGTTAAATGTGATCCAGGAAAATGAAGGTGATTCCTATGCTAGAATGATTTGTCCCTCCCATCTCTGTCCCTTTTCCCACAAATACCTATGTATATTTTCTGTATATGGGGCTACCACTGAATTTAAAAGGCACTTAGAGAAGTGAAGACTTCCACAAAAGAGGAAATGAGAGAGGGATAAAAATGAACTTCTGATTTCAGCTGAACTCACCCAGATGGCAAAAAGAAAAAAAAAAGTGACAATTTTGACCTTAGAAAGCAGTATAATAGCAAGAAAAGTCAACTTGAGCTCAACTCCAATTTCCTATTTGATGGCTAAATAAATGTTAAATGACTTCGTAAATACTTTTAAATGAGTGATTTTTCGAGTGGGAGTGGTGAAGAAAAAAGGGAAAAGAGGTTAACTACCACACATTAAACAACCAGTTCATGCAGCCTATGGCCAATTTTTACAGCTGGATTTTTATAAACTGCTTGAAGAGTTGGGCGAGGGACGGGTTTATGATGTTACCATGGCAGTCCTGCAGTTTTTTGACAAAATATTGTGACACTAAAGCAGATGTACTGTGGGAGGTAGACATAGTGGTTGGGACAAGTATGAAGGAATTTAAGACCCTCACTAAATATTTCGGCGAAGAATGTCTCACCGAACTGCCACTGGATTTAATTAGCTGTGGAGTGAGACGTGAAGGGTTAATCCAAGGTCAGTGTGGAGGACAAGGAAGCCCCTGACACATGCAGCTATTTGATATTTGCTGAATGCCACGTTGCAGTCAATTGGAATAGTAAATTAGCCTAGCAGGAGAAAGAATAGGCACTTAGTTTCTTTAAATCAATTGGATATGACGGTGTTCAATTATTTAATTTCCATATGTGTTTCTCTGAGCTTCTTTCTGTCAATCCAGTAATTTCTTCCGAAGTGTTAAAAGTGCCTGCCAAGCAAGGAAGACGTATTCTCCAACTTTCAAAGTGAGAAACAGTTTGATTGAGCTCAATTAAGAACAATTGAATTGTATTTAATAGTGTTTGGTGTCTACATTTGCCTCTTTATACTACTTCAAATGTTTTGTTTTGTTTTGTTTTTCTCATTCACGGGGGGCCGGGGGGGAGAAAAAGCTGTCGGGCTGACATTTTTTCCTACCCACAGAATTCAGAGCAAGCTTGTTTGCTTGAATAGAACAAACTCCAAAACTCTGTCTAGAATAAAGGAAAATTTCTCAGGAATATTGAGCACCTCAATCATTCATTAATTGAGTCAACAAATGTTCCTTGAGCATCTGTTATGGACCAGGCATTGTGCAATGCACTGTCTTCCCACCAATCAAACATAGAAACCCGATAGGCTGGGATATAAAACAATGGCATCTCTTCAAAGGAAAGCTCTCAGGTGGGCAGAAGGTATTCTTAGTCTACTAACTCAGAGTGATTACATTGTTGGTCACCGCTGTAACAAACCCAAGTTGCAGAGAGGTTAACTGATTTGTCAGAGATAACCAGCTACTTTAGTATGTGCAAACGAAGTAAATAATTGTCTGATTTCTATTCTCTGGTTTAACCACTAGATAGATTTTCCATGGTATTTCTCTAATAATTCTTTGTCTACATACTTACAGTAAGGGCACATTTTGACTTTTTTTCATTTTTTAAGAATTTTTACTAATAGTAAACTCACATACACACTCAAAAGTGAATATTTAGTCTGACTTGAGTGTTGTGAATGAGCAAATATCTTCTATTCCAAATTAATGTGGTAAGGAAGAGAGAAGAAAAATCAACGAACTTTAGCAAACTTACAGAATAGTAAACTCCCAAGAGTCCTCAGTCGTGTTAAGGTGAAAAGAAAATGTGAGTCACCATTTAACCCTGTTATCACATTAGGGATCAACCATGCATCCAAGCCAAGTTACACCAAGTTCAGTGTTAGCCAAGAAACGCTAGCCTTAGCAGAAAGCGCTGAGCAATTCTAACCACACTGATGTCTGCAGAAGTGCTTTCAGGAGCTCCATTCAGCAAGAGGCTTAGAGGGAATGGTTAAAGATTAGGCCTAAGGCTGGGTGAATTCTACTGCCTTTACCAGCTGCCCTTCAGGGCTGACCTTGGAGCTGAAACACCTGACAGCTGTGAACCAACCTCAGCAGTTATGGAAACACGATACCGCAGTTTCTTTACCCCTTATCCCAACAGCTCATGTAATTTGCTCGGTTGAAATCTATTTCCTGAATGCCTATTCTGCAGCAGGCATTGGACTGCCTGCTAGGAATACAGTTCTGGACAAGACAGACGGCACACTATCCTTGTATCATCCAGTAGAATCCATGGTATAGGAGTGTGTTAGTGATCCAGATGTTTCAGTCAATTGACTTTTTAATTATATGGAGTTCAGCGCCCTTTGTTCTGGTCCCACTAGAGATCTCTTGTCCTGGAAGACGCAAGGAACAAGGACCTCTTTTTCATGGAGGTCCCTGACAGGAGATGTGCCTTCCTACCCAGCGCCTACATGTGGCAGAATGTCACAGAGGGATGTGGTCAGGGTCCCCGGAGCCTTCTTTGGATTTGCAGTGCCTACGTGACTCTCACAGCGCTGCTAGGAGCTGTTAAATGCCTGCAACCTAACTGGCAGTGGTAGTTACATTCTACCCACCTTTGATGCTCAATCCCTCCTTGGGAGCTCTCCTCTTCTGCGAGTGACTCCTGCAGAAACCCATCAGCGTATGTGTCTGTGTCTGGAAGAAACATTAGGAAGAACAAGACCAGGAACATGGTGCTCAGGCTTCCATGATGTATATTTTCATGAGATTCTTAGTTGGCTGCATCATAAATGTTCAAACTAAACCAACATAAATTACTCTTATTGCTTCACGAATCTTGATCTTTATAAAGGAAGAGGCTTATTTATAAAGAAAAGAGGCTTATTTGGCGCACAGTTCTGCAGGCTGTACAAGGAGCATGGCACCAGCATCTGCTTCTGGTGAGGGCTGCCGGGAGCTTCCACTCACAGAAGGCGAAGGAGAGCAGGCATCACACAGCAAGACGAAGAGAGCGAGAGAGAGAGGAGGACCAGGTTCTTCAGACAACCAAGGAATAGATCTACTTAAACTAGTTGAAGCAAACGAGCATCAAAACTTCTGCCCAATGACTATCATTGTTAAATACTGAAACAGGAAAGATTCCCTTGTCCGCCTAGCAGGGTGCAGGACAGGGGAGTAGGGGAGTGGCTAGCGTCTTCAGCGCCCCGCTGCTCAAATCTCTAGGGGAGCACACAGACGGGCAGGCTGTGGGGCTCCGACCCCTCGGCCCTGTCTAGGGGTGAATGTTTACAGCTCCTGAAGCCCCAGTGGGCGTAGGTTGCAGGGTGCTCTTTTAGTTTGCCGTCTACAGGCAGTTTGTGTTAGCTCAGTTAGACCCTCTACCTTGTCGCAAGGACAGAGGAATTTCCGTATCCCGGGATGTCTAGCCCTAGTGGACCGGAAGAATCGGATCACGCGGGGGCTGGAAGAATGGAGTGAGTGCAAAGGTTTTATCGGGAAGTTCTCAGCAGAAGGGGGAGCCAGAAGGGAGACGGTTTTCTCCTGGAGTCGGCCACCTGCCCTGGCTCTCCTCAGACTGCCCCGGCAAACTCCACGTCGTTCTGCTGGTCAGTGGCCTATCGGCATGCCAGGGCTGGGGCCGGTGCGTTCGTCCGCCGCGATGTGCTCTTTTGGACCTCCAGCGGCTTCTGTCTGTGCCTCGCTAGGGTCTCGGGTTTTTATAGGCCCAGGATGGGGGTGTGGCAGGTCAGGGTGGTCTTGGAAAATGCAACATTTGGGCGCGAAGGCAGAAGTGCCGGTTCTCACCTGGGTCTGTGGGGGTGGAGCCCTAGCCAGGGGCCACGCCCTTCCTCTACCCAGCGCTTCTCTTCTCCCACTTCCCTATCATTTATAGCGACCACACTCTTCTCTTCCCAGCACTTCCGTATCAATACTACTTAAAGCTAGCTTTGAAAATTAGTTGTTTGTTCCCAGAAAGGGTGAAGGACACCAGCTCAGAAGTATTCCTGTTGAGGAGATGTAAGATGTCGATGTCAGTTAATCTGTTCCACTGACCCTCAGATAGCCCGACAATTATCAGAAAATTCTTCCTTTTCACTGGTAGTAGGAAAAGCACTTCCATGAACACAACTCTCTTCTTATAAAATCGGATGATTATTTGGATATGCTTAGTATCTTTTAAAACCATAGGTTAATATACAGCATAGAAGAAAAGCAATTTAAGAAAAGGCTGGCTCTGAAACTCCAAAGCCGTTAAGACCTTCTCGAAATCCATGGAAGAAAACAAAGGTGAGGTTGAATGTATTTCATATTTGGAAATCAAATAATAAGTAAGGGTTCCCACTAAGGTCTGCTATATTGATAATCACTTAGACTTTTTGTGAGCTAAATCTTCTGTGGTTGCTGCAGCAAACATTTATTGAATACCTTCTAAGTACGAGACTCTGTACTAGGATGTTTTAAAGATTATACAATTCTTATTTAAGATGTGATATATAGTGATTAAATCTCATTCACAAAAGTGGGGTATTAGTTGTGCTTGAGCTTATATGTAAAGGTATGTACATATACATGTATACGGTTTGGTCTTCTTATCTGCAAATGTCCATATTGGGAGAAAATGCCAGTGCCAGTCAAAGCCAACTGAATTGTTGTGCATTGACACATAGTGCGAAAAAAAGGGCACAGCAACAAAAATGTTCCAGTCCCAATCAAGTGAGAAACAAAATAAACAAAAGATATTCAAATCAACTTTAAAGAACCTGTTTTTGCTGAGTTTTGGAAGAACCATTAAGACGGTGCCTCAAGTTCCCACTTGAACATGAGTATTTGTTGTTATTTTTAATGCTAGTTTTAAGGTTGAATTCATTAATGTCATGGTTTTGAATAACTTGAATTTTATTTACCTCTGGGCAGGTGAGGCTCCCTACAAATTACCATGATGTAGAAAACACTTGCACACATAGTATGTGTCACATGGATGTATGGTATACTTCTTAGGTCAAGTTTTCTTTTCTTCTTTTATTTATTTATTTTTTTTGTGAGACAGAGTCTTGCTCTGTTCACCAGGCTGGAGTGCAGTGATGCAATCTTGGCTCACTGCAACTTCCGCCTCCCGGGTTCAAGTGATTCTCCTGCCTCGGCCTCCCAAGTAGCTGGAACTATAGGTGTGTGCCACCACGCCTGGCTAATTTTTGTATTTTTGGTAGAGACGGGGTTTCACCATGTTGGCCAGGATGGTCTCAATCTCTTGACCTCATGATCTGCCAGCCTCGGCTCCCCAAAATACTGGGATTACAGGCATGAGCCATGGTGCCCAGCCAAGATTTTTTCAGTTCGCATGAGAGGGAGGCCTTTGGGGAAACAGGTGGATACTGAGCTCTTCTTGGTAACAGGGAAGCCATTAGAATAGGAAGCAGTGAATCAGGTGAAGAATCAGAGTGAGGAAGGAGCCAGTGAAGCTGCAGTGGGTCAGAAGCATAGTCACAGGGAGGTTAGGAGTTATCTCGGTGCATTTGCTATAAAGGAACACCTGAGGAATGGATCATTTATGAAGAAAAGAGGCTTAGTTGGCTCACAGTTCTGCAGGCTGTACAAAAAGCAAGGTGGCAACATCTGCTTCTGGTGAGGGCTGCAGGGAGCTTCCATTCACAGCAGAAGATGAAGGAGAGCAGGCATCACTTAGCAAGAGGAAGGGAGCAAGAGAGAGAGGGGAGAGGTACCAGGCCCTTTCAAACAACCAGCTCTCAGGTAAGCGAATAGAGGAAAAACTCCTGCATTACCACAAGTCAGTACCAAGCCATTCATGAGAGATCCGCCCCCGTGACCCAAACACCTCCCACCAGGCCCCACCTCCAACAAGGGATCAAATTTCAACATGAGATTTGGAGGAGACAAATATTCAAAGTAATCAGGAACTCTGGCAGAACTTCAAATGCCAAGAGTAGAATTTTGAGGTTAAAATTAATGGCCATGGTAGTTACTAAAAGCTTTTGAAATATGAGTGGGTTTAATTATTTGACTGAGTTGATGTCAATAGCCTGAGATAGTAACAATGATGATTGTGTGCTGTTCTTCAGCTCTTCCCACTAAGGAAAGTTCTTCGAAGCCCACAGCCAGCTTGCAGGTGGACAGGGCGGATAAAAAAAAATGGTCATGAACATAAGCATGATTCTGCCATTTTCTATGGCTCTGGACAGACCAGTTACCTGAGATACCTCCAAAATTCATTTAGAAAGATGTGACAAGAAGGTTTCAGTGTTAGAACGTTGGCGTCTAAGTTATTTATGGCAGAGTCCCAGCTGCCGCCAGAATTCCCCTTCTTAAAATAACCAACAGGTGGGTGACCTGGTCTTGAAGAACATTGTGTCAAGAGTATGCATGGGATACAATATTGCCTTCTTTCTTTTCTTGCTTAGGTAGTACTACCTTTAGCTAGTAATAAAACCCCTTGAATTTTGGAATTCAGATATCAGAAAAAAGCTGCTAGCTCAGTGCCTTTTATATACACATAGGTATTTAATAGATATTTTTGCTTATTGATTGGTAAAAACTCCTAAAGATAGGTGCATGCTGGTGTGTGTGTATGTATATTGCAATCCTAGAGCAACCATTAAGAAAATAACTGAAAACTATAGTGAAAAATCATTAAAGGAATTAAAATGTTACAATAGAAAATACTCACTTAATGCAAAAGAAAGCAGTAAGAGAGGAACGAAATGGTAAAAGATAAGTAATAGAAAAAAGAGAAAGTAAAATGGCAGATGTAAATACAACAAAATGTAAATATAATGACATTAAACGTGAATGGATTAAACAATCCAATCAAATGAAGAGATTGTCAGATTGAATTGAAAAATAAGAAGATTCAACTATATTCAATACACAGGAGACATATATTCAATTCAAAGATAAAAATAGGTTGAAAGTATCACTCAAACAGCAACCATAAGAGAGCTGGAGTGAATGTGCTATCAGATAAAGTAGACTTGAAAACAAAAACAGATGCTCCTTGACTCATGATGGGGTTATAAACTAATAAACCCATTGTAAGTTGAAAATATTGTGGAGTTGACTTATGACATTTTCAACTTATGATCAGTTTATCCCGACATAACTCCATCATAAGTTAAGAAATGTACTCAATGTGTATTTCTTTGGCACCATTGTAAAGCTGAAAAATTATAAGTTAAACTTCATAACTTGGGGACTATCTGTAATATTACTAGAGATAACAGAGCCTTTTATCTGATAAAAGGGTCAATCTATCACATTATATTATAAAGATATAATAATTATAAACATATATGCACCTAACAGCAGAGCCCCAAAATATATAAAACAAAAACTGACAGAATTGGAAGGGAGAAATAGACAATCTAACAAAATAGTTGGAGATTTTAATACCCCACTCAACAAGAGCATAATATAAGTTCATCAGAAGCACACATGGAACATTTTCAAGGATATATATACCATTGCTTGTGAAAATGTAAAATGGTGCAGCCATTTTGGAACACAGCTGATAAGTCCCTCAAAAGGTTAAATATAGGGTTATCAAATTACCATATGACTTAAGAATTCTGCTCCTAGGCATAGATGCAAGAGAAATGAAAACACATGTTTATATAAAACTTACACACAAATATCTATAACTTTATTTATAATAACTAAAAAGTGAAAACAACCCAAATGTCCATGAATTGATAAATGGACAAGTCACATGTGCTATATCGGTATGATGAAATATTATTTGGCAAAAATATTTAAAGTAATCGTATATGTTACAACATGAAAGCCTTGAAAATGTTATGCTAAGTAAACTAAGACAGTCACAAAAGATCACAGGCTATGTTATTCTGTTTATATAAAATATTCAGAATAGGCAAATCTATAGAGATTGAAAGCAGATTAGTCATTGCCCAGGTCTGGGTAAGTTGGGAGAAAATGGAGAGTGACAGCTAATGGGTACAGGGTTTCTTTTGGGGGTGATGAAAATGTTCTAAAATTGACTGTGGCAATGGTTGCTCAATTTTGTTAATGCACTAAAAATCATTAAACTGTATACTTAAAATGAGTGAATTAGATGATATGAGAGTTATATCTCAATGAGATTGTGAAGAAATATTTCAAAGACCTCATTCTCCTTGCCCAGTCATTTTACTAGGTATCAGGTAATAAGGTGTAAATGGAAATTTCTTGTTAAATAAAAAGGTAAAACTTTAGATGAAAGGACTTTTGCCTCTGTGTTTTCTTTCCACCTTCAATTTTTATGTGATATTTGAAGCTTCAGTGGTCATCTTTTAGCCCTGAGGCAAGAAAAATGGGTATGAAAGCCAACCCACTAAGGATAGTGGAGAGAAAATGTGGAAAGAACTTGGCCCTTGGTAGCATTAATGAGCAACTGAGCCAGTGCTGACAATCGTCTTCATCATATATCTTGTTACATGAGCCAATTTTGAGGCTGGTTCTTCTGTAGTTGAAGACAAATGCATTCCTAACTTATAAGAGAAGAAAAGGTAAAAGGTTTATTTAAAGAAATAGGCAAAGAGCTAACTTCTTGAAAACTTATCACTGGTTATGCAAGAAGGAAGCGATTTCCTCAATATCTACCTCATACCAGGCATATATGTCTATTTTGCTATATTTAATCTTCCCAACAATATCATGAGACAGTTATGATTCTTTGCCATTTATAGATGAGAAAGCTAAGGCTTGATAAGATAAATAACTTGTAGAAAATCATGGGAAGGAGCAGAGAGGGATTTGAGCATTGGCTTGTCTGACTCTAATGTCTATGTTATTTATACTGTCTCATGTTACTCCTTTGTGCAATTGCCATGGCTTTGTTTTGATTACACAAAAATGTCTCATCATGGTCATGTTCACCTCTGAAAACTTATGAGCCTTTTCTATGAGGGCTTTTCTTTTTTGCCCTTTTTTAGAAAGCACTCCCCAAATTTTTGCCTCATTTCTAATCAATGCCTTAGCTGGGTCTTCTTATATAAACTGGTAATTTAGTACCCTAGCAACCAGTTCTATCACAGGATTAAATATAAAATTGCTTTAGTTACAGAACTTAGAGTACAAAAATATTGGCTTACACCAGAAATTGTTTTCTTAAGGTTCGACATCTCTTCTAGAAGAAATTATCTCCAATTAAGATTTAAACAGACAATGTTCCTTTTTTAACTTAACAATCTTAACTCTTGAGGCCAGTTTTATTTTACCTTATATGAAGACAATCTTTTTTGTTAGACAGAAGGAAGATAAGTTCATCATAAAAAACTTTGAAACTACAAGAGAGTTGGCTAAGGAAAAATATCCACTCCTTTCTACCTCTAACAAATAATATTTTGATGTATTTCCTTCTAGTGTTCTTGCTATTTATTACATGCCTAGATTTGCATAACTGTGATCTTACAATTTCTTTATATTTATCCAATTTTGTGTTACACATTTTAAATCAATTCTATCATCAGCATTTTCAATATATGAGATGTTTTTATAAGTTATGCCGTCCTTCACTCTCCTTCACTTTCTTCTTTTACGCTGTCAAAGCACTTCCAAAATATTTGAGAATAATAGGTAGTCACCAAAAAGTGAATTAAACAGAAATAATGTTGTGATAAATAGAGACTGTGTACGTGCATATTTATAAATACAGTATTTACCTATTGACTACACCACACACATTCTCCTTTCCACAGCTTAGATGTTTTAAGTTGTGTTTTTGTGTTAAATTGCTTTGTATATATTATAAAGGAAAAATATAATGTAAAAAATAAACATAAAAATGGAGAATTAGTGGAGGGTGATTTTCTCTGCAATAATTTTTGATGTTCTTCACCACAATTAGACACCAGAAAAGTTACAGAAAAATGGGTGAAATTATTTTACCTATTCCTAGAATGGCATAGAAAGGATAATAGAAAATTAGCCATAAAATATTCCTCCTTGAGGCTATGAATCTTTCTCCATTACTCCAAAGCACTTAGATCATAATTTGGTCATGGTGCATGATGTTATGAATAATGAACATTATGATTTCCTAACTGGTGTGTCATACTTTGTAAAAATCTTTAGAATTTTTTGCAGACGGAGATGTTTATAAGAAAACTGGAAAGAGAATTGAGTTATGTATGCTTGTGTGTGTGTGTGTGCACACACGCCCATGGGCATTCTTGTACTAATTGATTTGAATGCTATGTGTGTAGCAATTGGTGACTGAATTCTTTCTTGCCTTTGGCATTAACATGTAGGCCATAACCCAGAGACTAATATTAGTCACATTCTATAATTATCCTTTCAGTTATAAATATATAAATATTATAAATATATAGACCAATGCCTATATCTAGATATGGTTTATGCATATTTAAAGAGATAATTATACATATAATTATATATGTATTATGTAATATGTGTTACATATAATCAGTGCTATTTCAATTAGACTGCTCTGACTTTTAAAAGTTAGTCATTGCTACCCTGTCAGAGAATAAAACTAATTAACTTTCAGAAATTTGGGAATAGAAATGAGCTTGGTTTACTCATGAACAGGAAAATATTTGTTCTGGCCTGAGCAAAGGTTACTTGATGAGACTATAAAAAGTCAAGTCGAATAGATTGAGTGAAGTGCTAAATTATCAAATAATGAAAAATGTTAATTAAACTGTGGAGTTTTTTTTTTTTTTTTTTTGGCCTCTTCTCGTTTCTTTGTAGTTATAATTGCAAAATAGTCTCCCAAATATCTGTAAGTTCTGAACAGGTAAAAGGACCTGAGTTCCCATGAAGGTAAAGGAAAGATAATAAGAATAACTTGTGTTTGCCCAGGGTGGACCACTTTGCAGAGAACTTCCATCGTATTATTAAAGTGTCCACATTCCTTGTCAGAATTCCAACCAAAAAGAGCTAAACAATGGGATACTGGACATCAGAGAAAAGGAAGGAATGTTTTAGTTTCACACCACAACCTCAGCTGTTTCCCACCTTCTTCCATGGGCTTATTGCTGTGTCCTGTGAAGGCAACTCACTCGGGTCTGTTTCTGGTCGGTATTCCGTAGTTTAGCTTCAGCTTTCTCTTTGCATCTTCCATCTATCAATCTTTTGTCTCAGAACTCTGTACCTGCTTCTACTTTCCAAGTCGGCTAACTAGTTGATGAAATTCACAAATCTGCATCGATTTTTTTTTTTTTGATACAGAATCTTGCTCTGTTGCCCAGGCTGGAGTGCAGTGGCACGATCTTGGCTCACTGCAGTCTCTGCCTCTCAGGTTCCAGCGAGTCTCCTGCCTCAGCCTCCCGAGTGGCTGGGATTACAGGCACCCACCAACACGCCTGGCTAATTTTTGTATTTTTAGTGGAGACGGGGTTTCGCCATGTTGGCCAGGCTGGTCTCGAACTCCTGACCTCTGGTGATCCGCCTGCCTTGGCCTCCCAAAGGGCTGAGATCATAGGCGTGAGCCACCGCGCCCAGCCTGCATTGATTTCTTAAGATGATCTATGATGGCTAGCTTGTCTTCTCTCAGCATCTAAACTTCAAATCACCTTAATCCCTTTGTCTCTCTCATTATTTTTCATCTTTGGTTACTCATCAAGTCTTTTTTTACTTCCCTTCAGATTTTCTCTTTTATCCACAGATTATTTAGAAGTTTGTTGCTTCATTTTTTGGTGTTAGGAGATTGTTTTGGTCTTCCTATTATTCATTTTTGGTTGATTCCTTTGTGGTTAGAGAACACAGCTCTGAATAATTTCATGTTTTTGTTGTCTTCTATTTATCCCATTGGCAAGGGAGAAATTTCTACTCTAGGGTTCCTGCGATGGCCAAACTGAAGACACTCAATGCTGTACAGATGAGCTTGACAGCAGTTTATCAGTTACATATACCCATAGCCTGCAATAGGAGGGCACTGCGCACCATCCAGGGCTATATAGGTGTTGCACTTGGGAAAAGTGTACAACTGGGGGTTGTGTGAGGTAGGCTTTGCAGTATTAAGAGGATGGGGAATCCCCTGATTTCCACAGGCATATGTGATTGGCATGTTTGAATAATTCCATAGCTGCAAGGGTAACTTGCTACTCAGAGATGTGCAGGAACTGCATCTGTTCCTCTTCATAGGAGGGTTGCTTGGCTAAGGGGACCTTAGCCACACTAGCAGAGTGGGGAGGGGAACTTGTGATTAGGCCAGATGAGGCTCTCTCAATTTTACCAGCTATCAAGGCAGCACACAATATCGAGCCTTTATTTTAGGTCTTACACTACATCTCAATTATTTTCAGTTTTGGGGAATTTGTTTAACGGCTCAGGATGTGGTCTATCTTGGTCTATGTCCTGTGGGCACTTATATTCTGCTATTGCTAGGTGAAGTGTTCTGTAGATGCCAATTAGATTTTGTTAGTTGATGGTGATGAGTTCTTCAATATCCATGCTGCTTTCCTATCTAATCATTCTATTAATTTTTGAGATAAGGATGCTAAGGTCTTATAATGGTAGATTTATCTCTTTCTCCATTAAATTCTATCAGTTTTGGCTTTACATATTTTGAGCTCTGTTATTTGATGTATACACATATAAGATTGTTATATCTTCTTGGTTAATTGAAACTTTTATTATTATAAGTGTCCCTTTATGTTTCTGGTAATTTTCTTTACAGTCTACTTTATCTGACACTAATATAGCCACTCCTGCTTTCTTTTGATTAGTGTTTGCATGATTTTTTAATCCTTTTTCTTTCAATATGATTGTATTATTACATTTAAAGTGATATTCTTACAAAAAGTATATAGTTGGGTCATGTTTTAAAATTCATTCTGCCAGTCTCTGTTGTTTAATTGGAAGGTTTAGATCATTTAAATTTAATGTAATTATTGTTACGTTAGTCAGCCATCTTAGTTTTTGTTTCCTATCTGCTCCAGTTTTCATTTATTTACTTGTTCCTGTCTTCCTATGGGTTATTTGAACATTTTTTAGAATTCAATTTTGATTTATTTATAGTGTTCATGAATATATATCTTTGTAAATATTTTTTAGAGGTTACTCAAGGTATAACATTCTATACACATATGTTATCATAGTTTACTGGTATCACCATTTCCCAGTTCAAGTGAAGTATAAGAACCTTACTTTCTTTTATGTCCCTTTACCCTCCCCCATTGTAACACAATTATCTTAAATATTTTCTTTACATATTTTGAGCACCATAGCAAACACTGTCATATTTTTTCTTTCAATCCTCAAACATGATTTAGAGGATTCAAGAGAAGAAGAAAAATACGTTGTATTTACCTATATTTTTTCTTATGTTCTTTTTACATTCCTGACATTGCATGATTGTTTTATGTTGTTCCCTCTCTGTTTAAAGAGCTTCTTTTTTAATAGGTCTGTTGGTAACAAGTTCGCTTAGGTTTTCTTCAGCTGAGAATGTCTTGATTTCCTCTTCATTCCTTAAAGATATTTTTACTGGACATAGGATTCTGGGTTGATGGTTCTTTACTTTCAGCACTTGAAAAATGTGCCAATTCTTTCTGGCCTCCTTGGTTTATGTTGAGAAACCGATTATTATTCAAATTGTTCTCCACCTATAAGTAAGGAGTTATTTCTCTCTCAGTGCTTCCAACATTTTTTCTTTGTCTTTAGTTTTCAGAAGTTTGACTCCATACCTGAGTGTGGATTACTTTGGGTTCATCTTGTTTAGGTTTTTCTCAGCTCTTTATGGCTTTGATCAAAGTTGAAAGTTTTCAGCCATTATTTCTTTGAATATTTTTCAGTCTCAACGTCTTTTCCCTTCTATTTCTAGGACTCTAATGACACAAATGTTAGCTTTCTTGTAATAGTCCCATGTGTCCCTGAAGCTCTGTTCATTTTTCATTTTTTTTCTAGTCTATTTTTACTCTGTTGATACCATTGAGTAATTTCTATTCTGTCTTCAGGTTCACTGAATCTTTCCTCTGTTCCCTCCGTTGTTTTGTTAAGTTCATCTACAGCATTAAAAAAATTTCAGTTATTGTATATTCAGTCCTAAAATTTCCATTTGGCTCTACTTTATATTTCCTATTTCTTTGCTAAGACTTTATTTTTAAATTTGTTTTAAGCATGTTCTGAGTTGTGTGTTGAAGGACTTTTTATGATGGCTACTTTAAAACTTTTGTCAAACAACTCTAATATCCCATTAATTTCAGCGTTGGCATCTATTACTTGTATTTTTTAATGCAGTATGAGACCTTCCTGTTTCTTGGTATGAGTGATTTAGATTGAAACTGGTCATATTGAGTCTTATGTTATGAAACTGTAAATCTTAATGAGCTTTATATTTTGGTGGTCTTTTTCTGCTACCACTTTGGGAGGAGATGAGAGATATACCCTTGTTTCTGCAGGTGGGAACAGAAATCCAGGCTCACCACTCTGCCTCTATTGACACCTGGGGAGAAAGGTCCTTATTACTGTCATGGTGATGGGAGTTCTGGCTTCCCCTCGGCCTCCAGATATGCCTCTTTGAAATACTGGCTGGGAGGCATAGGAGTGCCTCAGTACCACTCACCATGTGATCCCTACTGACACCATGGTGGAGGGTTGGCTTGTTACTACTGGTAGTAGTGAAATTCTCAACTCTTCACAAGGCCTCTCGGACACTACCTCATCAGGAAGGAGATGTGCCTGGACTTCCACCCCCTTGACTGGGGTGGAAGTCTAGGCTCCCACATGGTCTACACTGACACCTCAAGTGGGACACTCATTACTGCTCATTGGGAATGGAAGTCTGGGCTTCCTACTCAACCTGGCAAAGAGATTGGGAAGCCTTTCTACAGTTTGATAAGGATGGAAGTCTAGGTTCTCAACTTAGCCTTTGCTGGTGGAAGTGGGAATGTGCCCATAGGGTCTTTTTACCCCACTGTGGTGCTTGGCTACAGTGCAGTGTTTACTTTTCTAAAAATTTTCCATTTTGCTAGACTGTTCCATTTCTGATCCTTTGGCTCAACAGAGAGGGATTTTGTTGGGCTTTGTTTGGTCTGTGTTTGTGGACATTACAAGATTATTGGCTTTTTTAGTACCTGATTTGGGATATATGGGGAAAATAAAAAAAGGTAGAGAACCCTCTGTCATGTCATTTTTTAGGTTCTGAGGTTTCTAGCTAGTCTGCCTTCTTTCCACCTTTCAGAGACTTCTCATGTTTGTTTCATATATAATGCCTGGGGTCGGGGAGCAATTTAGTTGTTCTTAGTGGAAGGTATAGAAAAAAAATTTTCTACTCCATCTTTCTGTATGTAGAGATGTCCCCATTAAGTTGTTTTGATTCTACCACCTAATTACAAAATATTATTGATTTTCCTAAGTGTTGGGTTATCACGTAAGAATTCCCCAATTCTTGAGTACATAAGAATTATAAATGCAGCATATTATAAAGTATATTTCAATTATTTTATAGTATCATGTATTATATACACAAAATATTATAAATATATATTATTGTGTATTACATATACATAAAGTGCTAACAATACAAAATATACTAGTTTTGGAAGCCATTGAAAGGTGCTGTTCAGGTCTTTCCCATGATAAGCATAGTGTTTGATGGCCCCAGCTGTCACCCTCTGGATTCACCACTACATACACTCCAAGGCCGTGCTTCCCACAGGCTGCCCCCAGCACAATGGGGATACTAATTGTTTTAGTCTGTTTTCACACTGCTGTAAAGGACCGCTAGAGACCGGGTAATTTATAAAGAAAAGAGTCTTGACTCACAGTTTTGTATGGCTAGGGAAGCCTCAGGAAACTTAATCGTGGCAGAAGGGGAAGCAGGCATGTCTTTTTTTTTTTAATTATGTTTTTTAAATTTATTGTTTTAATTATACTGTAAGTTCTAGGGTACATGTGCACAACGTGCAAGTTTGTTACTTAGGTATACATGTGCCATGTTGGTGTGCTGCACCCATTAACTCGTCATTTACATTAGGTATTTCTCCTAATGCTATCCCCCTCCCTTCCCCCACCCCACGACAGGCCCTGGTGTATGATGTTCCCCACCCTGTGTCCAAGTGTTCTCATTGTTCAATTCCCACCTATGAGTGAGAACATGCGGTGTTTGGTTTTCTGTCCTTGCGATAATTTGCTCAGAATGATGGTTTCCAGCTTCATGCTTGTCCCTGCAAAGGACATGAGCTCATCCTTTTTTATGGCTGCGTAGTATTCCATGGTGTTTATGTGCCGCATTTTCTTAATCCAGTCTATTATTGATGGACATTTGGGTTGGTTCCAAGTCTTTGCTATTGTGAATAGTGTCGCAAAAAACATACGTGTGTATGTGTCTTTATAGCAGCATGATTTATAATCCTTTGGGTATATACCCAGTAATGGGATCACTGGGTCAAATGGTATTTCTAGTTCTAGATCCTTGAGGAATTGCCACACTGTCTTCCACAATGGTTGAACTAGTCTACACTCCCACCAACAGTGTAAAAGTGTTCCTATTTCTCCACATTCTCTCCAGCACCTGTCACTTCCTGACTTTTTAATGATCTCCATTCTAACTGACTTGAGATGGTATCTCATTGTGGTTTTGATTTGCATTTCTCTGATGGCCAGTGATGATGAGCAATTTTTCATGTGTCTGTTGGCTGCATAAATGTCTTCTTTTGAGAAGTGTCTGTTCATATCCTTTGCCCACTTTTTGATGGGGTTGTTTGGTTTTGTCTTGTAAATTTGTTTAAGTTCTTTGTAGATTCTGGATATTAGCCCTTTATCAGATGGGTAGATTGCAAAAATTTTCTCCCATTTTGTAGGTTGCCTGTTCACTCTGATGATAGTCTCTTTTGCTGTGCAGAAGCTCTTTAGTTTAATTATATCCCATTTGGCTATTTTGGCTTTTGTTGCCATTGCTTTTGGTGTTTTAGTCATGAAGCCCTTGCCCATGCCTATGTCCTTAATGGTATTGCCTAGGTTTTCTTCTAGGATTTTTATGGTTTTAGGTCTAACATTTAAGTGTTTAATCCATCTTGAATTAATTTTTGTATAAGGTGTAAGGAAGGGATCCAGTTTCAGCTTTCTACATATGGCTAGTCAGTTTTCCCAGCACCATTTATTAAATAGGGAATCCTTTCCCCATTTCTTGTTTTTGTCAGGTTTGTCAAAGATCAGATGGTCGTAGATGTGTGGCATTATTTCTGAGGGCTCTGTTCTGTTCCATTGGTCTATATCTCTGTTTTGGTACCAGTACCATGCTGTTTTGGTTACTGTAGCCTTGTAGTATAGTTTGAAGTCAGGTAGCGTGATGCCTCCAGCTTTGTTCTTTTGGCTTAGGATTATCTTGGCAATGTGGGCTCTTTTTTGGTTCCATATGAACTTTAAAGTAGTTTTTTCCAATTCTTTGAAGAAAGTCATTGGTATTTGATGGGGATGGCATTGAATGTATAAATTACCTTGGGCAGCATGGCCATTTTCACGGTATTGATTCTTCCTATCCATGAGCATGGAATATTCTTCCATTTGTTTGTGTCCTCTTTTATTTCACTGAACAGTGGTTTGTAGTTCTCCTTGAAGAGGTCCTTTACATCCCTTGTAAGTTGGATTCCTAGGTATTTTATTCTCTTTAAAGCAATTGTGAATGGGAGTTCACTCATGATTTGGCTCTCTGCTGTTATTGGTGTATAGGAATGCTTGTGATTTTTGCACATTGATTTTGTATCCTGAGACTTTGCTGAAGTTGCTAATCAGCTTAAGGAGATTTTGGGCTGAGACAATGGGGTTTTCTAAATATACAATCAGGTCATCTGCAAACAGGGACAATTTGACTTCCTCTCTTCCTATTTGAATTCCCTTTGTTTCTTTCTCTTGCCTGATTGTCCTGGCCAGAACTTCCAGCACTGTGTTGAATAGGAGTGGTGAGAGAGGGCATCCCTGTCTTGTGCCAGTTTTCAATGGGAATGCTTTCAGTTTTTGCCCATTCGGTATGATATTGGCTGTGGGTTTATCATAAATAGCTCTTATTATTTTGAGATACATCCCATCAATACCTAGTTTATTGAGAGTTTTTAGCATGAAGGGCTGCTGAGTTTTGTCGAAGGCCTTTTCTGTATCTATTGAGATAATCATGTGGTTTTTGTCTTTGTTTCTGTTTACATGATGGATTACGTTTATTGATTTGCATATGTTGAACCAGCCTTGCATCCCAGGGATGAAGCCAACTTGATCGCAGGCATGTCTTACATGGTGGCAGGAGAGAGAGAATGAGCAAAAGCAGGGCAAAGTGCCTTATAAAACCATCAGATCTTGTGAAAACTCACTCACTATCACAAGAGCAGCATGGGGGAAACCCCCATGACCCAAGGACCTCCCATCAGGTCTCTCCCTTGACATGTGGAGATTATGGGGATTATAACTCGAGATGAGATTTGGGTAGGGACACACAGCCAAATCATGAAATGAATGCAGGCCATCTCTGAGATATTCAGAACTCCTCTGCTTGGTGATTTTGACTAGAAGACTCCAAATGAGCCTGGCAAACTATTCATGGAATTTTCTTGACACTTTCTTGGAACATTCCAAGAGTCTTCCTACTTTATGGATGTCCATCCCCCTCCTCTCCTTCACAGGTGTCATGTCTGCTCCATGGTCCGAAGGCTCTGCCTGCCTCCTCTGCTGCTCTCCTCCGTTTCTTCTTCATAGATTTGTACCTCATGCAAATCTAATCTCATCTTGGCATCTACTTTTCAGAGGATCTGAACTGGCACAGTCAGCTGGTGACACAACCACCAAGTACTTTATATATCTAGACCTAGTTTTAGGAATAGATATATTAAATAGATGGACCTGTAGATATATAATACATCGTACTATATAATCTGTAGCACTATGTACACAAACACATGCATTGTGCAGGATGATTTGATCATCACAGAGTATCATTGATATGAAAATTCTGGTGGGGGCAGGGACAATGTGGCTCACCAGTAGCCAACTAACTATCTCCCACATATCAATCCACAGTATGGTTCAAATTCATGCCTTTTTAATATTACAAATTCTAATGGCATCAACCTTCACAGTTAGTCATAAATTTTTGAAAGAACAAAACTCTACATAGCCTTTGTAGATGGAATGTTCTCCAAATGCAGACACATACTATATTTGCACAGTCCAATGAGGTTGCCACTAGCTAAGTGTGGCTATTGAATCCTTAAAATATGACTAGTGTGACTATGGAATTTTTATGCTATTAATATGTTTAATATTATTTAATTTTAATGAATTAAAATTTAAATTTAAAATTTAAGTAGGCACATGTGGCTAGGAGCCACCATAATGAACAGTATAGGCTATAGTATGTCACAAATCCTTACCTTAGCTCCTATTCCAGTAATTACTACCTGATATGGTTTGGCTCTGTGTCCCCACCCAAATCTCATCTTGTAGCTCCCGTAATTCCCATGTGTTGTGGCAGTGACCCAATAGGAGATGGTTGAATCATGGGAGTGGGTCTCCCATGCTGTTCTCATGATAGTGAATAAGTCTCAAGAGATCTGATGGTTTTAAAAATGGGAGTTTCCCTGCACAACCTCTCTCTTTGCCTGCCGCCATCCATGTAAGATGTGACTTGCTCCTCCTTGCCTTCTGTCATGATTGTGAAGCCTCCCCAGCCATGTGGAACTGTGAGTCCAATTAAACCTCTTTCTTTTGTAAACTGCCCAGTCTCGGGTATGTATTATCAGCAGCATAAAATCAGACTAATATACTACCTGAGACCAGGCCTTCATCCTCACATGCCTGGACTCTTACAATAGCTTTCCAAATCTTCTCGATGTTTCACCTCTCCTAACCCCCAGGTAGCCTCTAAGTTGCCACTATGGTGATTTTTCTAAAATACAAAATCAGGTCACTTCCCAGCTAAAAAGACCTCCCAGAGGTGAGACTGTGGCTGACTCAATTGATGCATTCTCTTCCTTTCCCTTATACCTGGCCCCGTATATACCTGGTTGCCTAATAAATGTCTAGTTGGAGAAAAATGAACATATTTCAACTGTGGGATATTCTGGAGATAGTTTGTCTTAAATTACCCGAATTTGAGGAATTAGGCCTCCTAAATTAGGAAGACAATGAGGGCATATTTTTGGGAGGTGACATAAACATATATAATCTTTATGAGACTTACTATATTCTAGTGGGCAGGCCTTGTTCCCAAGCATCCCCTGTCTATTATCAATGCAATGGACAGGAGAAAAGCACATTTCTGGACCTCTTCCAAAGTGACCCTTTGTGAGACAGCCACCCTGGCTTAATGTGAGGGAAATAAGATTCTCAAGAAGGGAAAATCTTATTTGTGAAACATTAGACACCATTTTCAGTCCAATGAATCACTTCATTATTTCACTAATAAATCCATTGCTTTCCTTAGTAAAGCCTCTCCTTAGCAAGGTGAAACATGAGTAAAAGGAATATGATCAATAGCAAAGCTTATTTAAGTTTGATCCTTGTCATAAAAAACATTTTGAGTATTAGCAGTGTTTTCTGTTTCTCAGAGACAAGTGCATGCACACACACATACACACACACACACCCTTGAGTGTATGTTTGAATACATGAAATCCCCAGATGTGCACAAGAATTTTCCTCTTCTCCTCCCCCCAAAATGTACTTCTGTTTTCATCCCATCAGTGGGTCTTCCCACAGAAAACACTCCTCCCTCCCATCGCAGTCTTCTCAATGGGGGATGCAGTTGGTTTCTCTGCTCAGTGAACTTTCCTTTTTTCAGGGAGGAAGATTTAATTGCAGGGTTTCACATTAAAAAATAATGTTTAGACTGGGAGGGATCAGCCACATTCAAGGAATGTGGTTTGCTCAGAAATGAGTGGCATAAATCCCCTGCTTTTTGCCGGCAGGGAACTCAGGAAGAAACTCTTTGGCTGTTGTTGAAATAATCCATATTTGATTACATTTCTTTCAAACAAGTGCTTGATTCACTTGGAACCCAGTTGTTAGGCTTGATGCATGGTCAAAAAAATCTACAGTTGTATATGTTGTTCATGTCCATGTGATTGGAAAATCCCATAATTCATTTGCTGTAAAGCTGGCTCCTAAATATTTTTTGCACACCGCAATAACATTTAATTATTTTGCAACTTGCAGTTATGACTCTGACTGTTCTAAATCCTTTGCCTTACTTTATCATTAGTGACAAAGTTGTACTGTTTTAATTCAGCTCAGGCATGAAAGATGATTTTATTATATGCTTGTCCCTTCCTTGACCAGAGGCTAAAAAAGTCACTTGTCTGATTAAGCCAGCTACAAACTGCAGGAAGTAAGATATCACCTGGGGTAGCCTGTTTACTGGGAATACACTAAAATAAAGTGGTAGGAAACAGCTCTCCCTGCAATTATACATCAAGCTCTAATTTTCCATTCTGAAACATCAACATTCAACCACTAATTCTGACTTTCTTGTGCATGTCACTAGCTTTATGCTTTAGCTCAGACAGTAAAATTTCCCAACTCATCCTCCTGCTGTTCAGCTTTTTGTTGTGGCTGCATAGCAAAGCTCATGTTATCTTACTCCTTTGGAAAAGGCACTGTGAAAGTTCCTTTCCCCCTGTTAAAAACCAGACGTGCTTATTGGCAGGCTGAAGCATATAATGCAGCCATGTATACATTTATTTCCAGTGTGAATGTCTTTACTCATTGTGAAGAGAGCAAACTGTTGCACTAGCAAACTGTTGCACTAGCAAACTGTTGCAGATGAATGATTTCCATTTCAACAGGACAATGATGTAAAAGGCTTGCTAATACGGACATATTTGTACAATCTCTACATACTTGAAAAAAGCCAGATGCAAAAGAGTATATACTGTGTGATTCCATTTGTGTAGAGTTCAAAACAAACAAAAAGAATCCCAGGTGTTGGAAGCCAGCATAGTGGTTACTCCTGAGGGGCTAGACTAGAAAAGGCATGAGTGGTGTTTCTGGGTGCTGATAGTGTCCTGATTTTTGGTCTTCATTATGGTTGCATGGGTGTGTTCACTTCATGAGGATGTATGGAGGGTGCACTTACAATACATGCACTTTCTGTTTGTATCATACATTTCAATCAGAGATTACACTAAAATACACCAAAAATGTTCTTCATGCAGGTCATCAGGATAGTAAGGATTTGAGGGTTTGGACCTAAGAGGTTCTGCATTTACAGCACAGGATGTTATTGCTGTTTTTCTTCTTTTCTATGTCTCATGACTATTAAGCACCAAAATGCCACGCTGTAAGTGACCAGTTCCAGTTCTTTTTCTGAGAACATAAGCTGATTGCTTGCTTTCCTGGTACATAAACATGAATCGAGTGTGATGAATTTTTCAAAAAGCACTCTATGGCTAAGACAGCTCCAAGAATAAACACCAAGGCCTCTGCCCACGAAGAGAAGCATTTTAAACAATACTCTCAACCACCCCCAATCCAACTGCCACCAAACGGTTGAGCTGAAGGGTAAAAGCCCAAGTGTGCTGCAAAACCTGTGAGCAGGAAGTCAGACAGCATAGGTAACGATATCTACTCAGAGCCGGATTCACATCCTGCTTAACTCCACGGGAATTCTCAACAGTTGGTCTTGACAACTCCGGCAATGCCGAGGCTCATTAACCTATTTGCAGGTGCTCTGCTTTCTAATCTGCCTGTGTTTAGAGAGAAACGTCCTCAAAATTCTCTGATGCAGGCTGCCACCTGGGTTCAGGGTTGAGTTCATGACGCATTTTGGGACTCGAGATGGGAAGTGAAAGCTTTGGGTGATTCTGAAGTCAAGAGTTTTTCAGTTGGTAATCCCATGAAACATTTAACATCAAATTCACGGTAATCAGAGAGAGACATGGTAGGTAGTCTTCAATGGTTGAGCTAACCTTCCTAGCCTGCTATTTATGAAACTAGGCTGTGCTAAAACCCCCAAATATCTGAGCCTTTTAGGGTAGACAAAAGAGAACCAGAGCATTTCCTCACGTCCTTCGTTTATTTCTTAGGACCTGTGTCTGTGTTTTTCTGCTGAACTGTGGAGTGGGATTTCTGAATTAAATGGTTCTGCCCCATCACCCTGGGGAGCTGGACAATTCTTGTTTGGTGGTTTCTATTATGGGTTACCTTTGAGAATCACATTATTTCTAAAACACAGGGACTACAAAATCTTTTGCTGGGTACTCTCCTTTTTGAGACATTATAGGATTTACAAATTGCCCTCAAGTAATTTCCTCTGTAAAAGGACCATTGAGTTAACCCTTCATAGTGGGGTTTCTGATATACAATAAGATTGTTATAACAAGGTATTTTCCAAGATTCACAGGAATGAGTGCTCTGGACAGGGACCAAGACTAGCTTGCTTGCCACTGACCCTGTGATAGATACCCAGAGAAACGCTGGAGACAGTCTCTTACGTATTAATGGTCTGCTCTGGTTTCTAAATCAATCTTTCTTTCTTTCTTTCTTTCTTTCCTTTCTTTCTCACCTTTCTGCTTTTGTTTCTTCCTTCCCTCCATCCCTCGCCCATCTCCTTCCTTCCTTTTTTTTTTTTTTTTTGGTTTTGGATCAAAACTTTAATAAGGATTCCAGAACAAATAACAGCTAAAATTATGGAGCCTCCAACAAATCAGAATTGGCATAAGCATACAGCATTTCTGATCTCCCTTTAAAAATCAGTCATCAGCCTAAGATGTGACCACCTTCACTTCAATTCAGTCAGGTTTTTTTTTTTTTTTAGGTCTAATACTAGAAGATAATTGTGCCTCAATTAAAAGACAAAGTCTCTTAAAGCTACAACTTTTTAGAAGTCATTAGGGAGCGAGTACTAACAGCAAAGGTCCTCATAGTACACCTGGCGACGTGGGAACTGCAAAGGAAGGCTTGTTAGTACAGGGTTCCACAAGGTTTTGCTGGATGAAATAATCGTGTGTATATATCCTGTCTTGGCCTTGGGAAAGAACAAGTTATCTCTGACTGAACTATAATCAAGAATTCTGTCAGTACCTCAGAGTACTAGACAAGCAAGCTCCTGGTTATCCAGGGACAACGTATAGTGCCACTGAAATGCCTTCTCTTTGAAATAAGTAATATGATTATTTGAGTTGTAGCATTTAGTGTGCTTTATCATACTACCGATTTTGAACAAATCTTTCCTTGCTGCAAATCGCCTCACAAATAACCTCTTTCCCAGGAGTCACTGGGACTAATTGTTTTGAGAACATGAAGTCCTAAGCTTGTTCCTGAGAGTGTATTCACAGAAACTCATAGTATTCAGGGCAAGTAATTGGATTGTGCTTTTATGGGCTTGGAGGGAGGGTGGTCAACCGTACTCTGCTTTCTAGGTGGAAAGAGGGCTCTGTTTCTTAGCAGAGCAAGGGTTGGAACCAGGACTGCTGATTCTTGTTGCAGCCCACCTTGTCACATACTTACTTTTGCAAAACCAACCTATATTAATCTTCTGAAAGCTGGAGTAAATGATCTACAAATCATGAGTGAGTGGCCACAGGATAGCAGGGGTTAGCTGGAGTGGCAGAGATAGAGGTAGCATTTGATGGAGTCTTGGCATTTTTCTGACAATACCCTGCAAAGATTCCTTGTTGAATTAACCAAAATGTTGAAAAGCTAGAAGGCAAATTTTTTGCTTCTATACCTTTCTGCTGGTCTCCTCATGATTCTTTATTTATGTGACACTGACTCTATGTCCTGTACAAACAGCTTTTAATATATGTAGTAGCACTAATTAAAGCAAGGGAGCTGGAGAAAGGTTTACCTCATTAAGAGAAGCAGCTTTTGTTTTGTTCTAAAGGGCAGTCTGAAACACATTTCATCACTGTTGCTTCTTGAAGGGTATGATTTGTCTTTGATGAGTTCCATTATGAAGAGTAAGTTCAGGGTCAGTGCTGAGAAGAAAATAACTGTGCTTATGTTTGGGATTGCATCCTCCAGAAAGAGAGGAGAGAAATGATTTATGTGATGTTGACATCAGATTGGAGGCCATGCATTTAGGGAAGATAACTGGGATGCCAACTTTAGTATGGAAAAACATGCATGGGTGAATGATTCAGCTATTCCTATCGGAGCTACTGATCTCATGTATGGCATGCACTGGCACTTTGGGGGTTTGGGCCACTTTTAATAGAGACTGGTTATTATCTATCCATTAAACCCACTGGATGTAGCTATAATCTGTTAAGATAAAAGGCAGATTTCACAGTCTTCAGATGAAACAACTTTTGTTTGAAGCTAAAACAAAACCTTTCAGCCCCTCTCAGGATAAAAATTAAAGTCTTTATAAAGACAGACAAAATGGACCCAAGACACTCTCCCTCACTCTGTCCTGGCAATCATTGCCCCTTTGCGGGTTCTTGAACACCCTAGCATGCCCCTTCCTCAGGGCCCACATTGCCCTAGATAGATATTCCCTTGATATGGGACAATCCTCTCCATTATTTTTTTCTTTCTTTTTTTTTTTTTTTTGTAAAGATGGAATCTGACTATGTGTCCCAGGCTGGTCTCAAACTCCAGGCCTCATGCGATCCACCTGCCTTGGCCCTTCACACTCACCTGGCTCACTTTTTAATTTTCTTTAACTCTTTTCTCACTTTCAATCTCAATGAGGCCCATGCTGCCAACCCATTTAAAATTGTAGCCCCTCGCTCAGCCCTCCTGGTTTTCGCTCCCCTACTGAGCATGGACGTGGATTCATTGATTTGCCCTGGTCTCCATCTGCAACCTGCGCGATATCTTCCCAGAGCACATTTCATATTCTAAAAACAATAATACTTACTAAGTCATTATGTTTACTTTAATTGTTGACTTTTCCCCCACTAGAATGTAAACTGTCAAAGAGCAGGGGTTTTTGTTTCTTTCGTCTGCTGATGAATCTGTAGAACCTAGAACAGTGCCCAACATAGAGGTGTTAGTAGTATATTTGCTGAATGAACAAACAAATGGTTGACTCTGTTGGAGCCCTGGTGAAGAATTAGGTACACAGAAAACTAAGCAATAAAAATGTAAGGTGATTATTACCACCATTAGAAAAAAAATCCCCAAAAGTTGTCTGAGTAAGAAAATACAATCTTGGCTCAGAAATAAGCAGTATTTATAGAATCAAGATACTGTCATTGCTGAATATTGATTAAACAAACATTTTGTTTTATCTTTATTGGGAAATGAGAAGAGTGGAAGGAAGGTGATGGTAATGTAAGAGAGCCAGGTCCTGATCTACTGTAATAGAAAGTCAAGAGAGAATGGTCTAAAAGTGATACTTCTAGAAATTATGGAGGAAATATGTTATTTAGCAATATGAATTGTCTCTGAGGGTGTGGGAAAGAATGGGGTTGGAAACATGTTTTTCATTATAAAATATATTACTCTTTGACTGTGTACAGCATACTACCTTGATAATAGTAAAAAAAACATGAAAAAAGGAAAAAAGGAAACATTCCACAAGCCCCTTATTCAGAAAGTACTACATTTCTCTTTGAATTTTTTTAACTTTTCTTCTTAAATATTTTCAGATGATTAATACTATTTATTCTCTGAAATATAAAATTGGATATCATGAAGTATTACAATTGCTAGATTATTAAAAATTGTTAAAGATTTAAGTATAATTCATAGTAGATAAATTATAAATTATCTATAATAAATAGATAAATTATATATGATGATTTAAATAATAATTACATTTTCTTTTCTTATATATTCCACATTTAAAATGATAACGTTGAAATATTTCCAATGTTCTTTGGATGCTTAGATTTTTTAAAATAATGTATTTATGAGGAATAAATGCAAATACAAAGTTACAAATAAATACAAAGTTTCAATTTGCTATTATTTACCCTGGCCTCCAAAAAAAACCTACACTTTGAAGAAAAACAAGAAAATGAATTCGGAAAATGTAACGACTGCTCTTTTGGCTGAAAGTTACAGCATCATTTAGGTGAGTCAGTCTTGGACGTACTGCGTAGCTCATGAATGAACTTTATTTAAAACAAAGCAAATAATAGCAACAATAAAAGAAAAGTCACTAAAACCACACATATGTATAAACATAAATAAATTATATATACATATATAATATATATAATATATACTTATTTAGATAAATATATACATACCCTTTTTCTAGCATATTGATCAAGCACAGAAGACTAAGACTCAAATTCCACCATCCATGTTTCCACGTACCATGACACAACCTTGGCAAAGTCATCCAGAACTTCTGATTACTGATGAGTGCACTTTGGATATGCTGTCAGAATCAGGAGCATTTAACAAATAGCATCAACTAAATCATTTTAATGATTACTCAGGCCATGGTAATGACCTTCAAAGGAACATTATGTATTTACCTATTTATAATTATCTCTATATATGTGTGGTTTAATGATGGTTTGGTTTCTTTCTAAATATTAGGGTAAAGACATATGTATGTATAAATAGATAAATATAGTCTGTAGACATGAAATTGTATAAATTATTAGGATATACACATACGTAGATGAATGTATTACTTTTAGTTTTTATCGAGCAATAGGTTGGCCTGTAATATAGCAACTTTTAATTCAATCAGCCCATGAACATAATTAATAAACATAACAGAGAATGTAAATTATCTAAGATAAATTATTTATCATGATTTAAACAAGTAATTATGTTTTCTTATAAAATTAACATTTAATTTTTTAAGTTAAAAAGTATGAGGTCTTTCAAATTAAGCCACATGTTTGCTCTATTATAATATTCATTGCCTAGTATTATAAATGACTCTTCTCTCAGTACCTGACTAATAGGTGACATTCAATTTGTGAAAAGGAAGGAAGGGAGGATAGAAGGAAGGAAGGAGGGAGGGAGGGAGGGATGGAGGGAAGGAAGGAAGGAAGGAAGAAAGGGAGGGAGGGAGGGAGGAAGGAAGGAAGGAAGGAAGGAAGGAAGGAAGGGAGGGAAGGACACACACTAGGGCACCAGGGAGAGATTCCCAGAATGAACAATTTGGGTATTGATATTGTTTGGCTCTGTGTCCCTACCCAAATCTCATCTTGTAGCTCCCATAGTTCCCACATGTTGTGGGAGGGACCTGGTGGGGGCTGATTGAATTAGCGGGGTGGGTCTTTCCTGCGCTGTTCTCATGATAGTGAATTTGTCTCATGAGATCTGATGGCTTTAAAAACGGGAGTTTGCCTGCACAAGTTCCCTCTCTTTGCCTGCTGCCATCCATGTGAGACGGGACTTGCTCCTCCTTGCCTCCTGCCATGATTGTGAGGCTTCCCCAGCCACTGGAACTGTAAGTCCAATTAAACCTCTTTCTTTTGTAAGTTGCCCAGTCTCGGGTATGTCTTTATCAGCAGTGTGAAAACGGACTAATACAGGTATCTTTTTTAGTAGATGAGAATCATATGGCTAATAGGAAACATTAAACTATTATTTAATTCTATCATGTTTGGGCAGCAAATTGTCTGGGCTGTGTTGTTAGTAGAAAATTCAAGTGAAAAACACCTCGTATGCTTTCGGAAGCTTACAGACTGACCTTACATCCAACAGAGAAGACATAGAGAATCAAACTAGAACATTCCAGGGAAGGCCACTGAAACAATCTCTAAAGGACTACAAAGGAGCTTTGAAGGGACAATCTGAAGCATGACTTCCATACAATGAATCACACATTGGTGGGCTCTGTGGTGTCAGGCAGACCGGTCTGGCACAGAGTGACTGTCACCCATTGACAGGGGATCTTTGAGCCCATGATGGGGTCTCTAGTTATGTTCTAATATGGGTGGTTCCTGCTCACTAATACTGTGTTAAGATTGGACAGCATATACCAAGAGTGGCCCAGTCTGGGACTTCACATACACAAGATACGTTCACTCTCAATCAGATGAATGAGAAAGTCCACCAGTCTTTCAGGGCTTAGTGAGTTTCCATAGACCCAGGAAGGCATATCCTGGGGCCCAAAGGCCAGTCAGGCAGGGATGAAGACTCCAGAAAATGTTCCTGGGATACAAAGAGTCAGAACCTGGCAGATAGTCTATGTGAAAACAAAGAGATGCAACAAGAAGTCTCCAGTATGAGACTAACTGAAGCCTCCTGGTGTCTCCATGTTTCTTCTCATGGTCTCCATGGTAGGGGAAGATGGATCCATTCTCTGGAGGCAAAGAGGACCCTTGGCCACTGTCAAGGAGTGAGAGCACCAGGAAGAAGCTGTTCTGAAAGAAAGTTCTTTTTCAGGACTGAATTGACAGGATCATCTCCAAGGTGAAGCCAGGGTGGGGGCGGGGGCTGAAAAACAAGAGGGAAATGTAGCTGCTTTGTAAAGCGTGTAAACGTTTTTCAGTCTGTTCTTCCACCCAGCAACAGGCAAGATGTAGGCCTTTCCATAATTGTAGACAAGATGAAACCACAGCAGCCTCAGGCCTAAAACACCAATCCTTCATGACAGTTCTCTTGCTTTATTCTTGGCTCAGCACTCAGAGTTCTGAAAAATAGACTGTGCAGTTCAACCTCCTGCTAATAGACGGTCGCCATCCATCGCACGCCTTCCACTCTTTTAGATGTGACAGTACCCTTTTAGGGTACACATCAAATCCATCTGTAGCAAATTCTCAGAGAATGTCCTAGAATTTGGTTGCAAGGAATATGCTGGAAAAAAGGGGAGGGCCATTGGCTGAGGATCAGGAATCTTATTATAATGACCACATCTACCATAATGTAATTTGACCTGTGTTCACATTGGGGATTAGGAGAAAGTCTTCAGAGACGACTTTTTAATGGCATCATTTACTGAACATGGCTAGATTTGACTTTATTCTTCCCACATCTAGGACTGGCAGTTTGGCTTTGGGTCAGATGTTCTTCCCAGTTCAGTTTCTCAGACACTGACTCCATGCTACAAGGTTTGGGTTGCAAATATTGCAAGGGAATGCTTAAACACAAACAGAATGTCTCACTGATTAAATGTCAGAGAGTAGTTTGCTTCCTGAAATTCAGGGAGGGGAGCCAGAGACCTGGGCTCCATGCCCAGCTCTTCTACTGACATTAGGGGTGACCTTGGGGGAAATTATTTAACTGTTTCCTGCCCAGTGAAATGTGACACTTTGGGGCATTGCAAACACATTCTTGAGGTTTGTAGGTTCTTTGCAGATTTTTGAGCAGTGACGGATTGCATGAAGTTCTTTCTTCTGTTCACTTTTCTACATGAACACCTGAGGCCCTTTATTAAAAAAAATGCCGGCCGGGCGCTGTGGCTCATGCCTGTATTCCCAACACTTTGGGAGGCCAAGGCGGGTGGATCGCGAGGTCAGGAGATCGAGACCATCCTGGCTAACATGGTGAAACCTCATCTCTACTAAACAAAATAAAAAAATTAGCTGGGCATGGTGGTGGGCACCTGTAGTCCCAGCTACTCAGGAGGCTGAGGCAAGAGAATGGCATGAACCTGAGAGGCGGAGCATGCAGTGAGCTGAGATCGCGCCACTGCACTCCAGGCCTGGGCGACAGCGAGACTCTGTCTCAAAAAAAAATGCCAATAAGGGGTTCTAAGTAGAAGGTATTAATGGTATCGACAACGGCATCATCTCCCAGAAGGAAAAGCAATGAGTGAACACATAACAGTGCTTTCTCTTGTATGTATTATTTTCAACCCATTTGCAGGAAAATCTATCTTTTCTGTAAAATAAGCCAAGCATGTCTATGGCACATAAAAAGTACCATTTCTTTGTTTCCCATAATATCATATAGCAAATTGCATAAGAACACAGACTGGGGTTAGACTCCCTGTGTAACTTTACTCTGACAGCTCCCTTCAACTCCTCTGTGCCTCAGTTTCCTCTCTGGTAAAATTGTGCCCATCTATTGGGCTTGCTATGAGGACAAATTCGTGCACACATTTGAAGTGCTTGGAACAGTGCCTGGCAGTTAGTAAGCATTCCAGAAACGCTTGCCTTTATTGTTGATGTTCTTGCTGCCATTAATGTGATGAGCCCTAGGAAAGAGTATATGTTGCTACATTTAGAAAACAAAGAGAAATTGGTTGTCTAAGGTGGAAGGAGTAAGTAAGTCAGTTACCAAAAAAAATAAATAAAAGTGTTTCTTTAATTAATTCAAAAGGTTGGAAGAGGCAATAGACCTTGGCCAGTCAACGGAACAGGAATCCATAGTTAGATGCCCTCCAGGCATCACATGGACACCATTAAACATTCCACAATATTACCTCATTTTGTACTTAAGGCTGCAAGTGTCTTCTGCTATGCTGATAGCAGGAAACTCAGCTTCAACCAGGAGAAAGGGTTTAATTCATATCAGAGCTGTAGCCAACCCAGGCGGGTACTTCAGATGCAGTGCACTGTGCCACGGTCACCAGACGTCCATGTGGCTGTGTCCAGCCAATGGCCTAATGCGCACCATGATCCAGTGAGATCGGGAATGCTTGCAGCGACTTTCCTTCTCAATGCAGCCCCTCTTACCTTTATTAGGAGTACTCAGCACCTTCTTAGACACTGGGCTCAGATTCAGGGCCCAGATCTGCCACAGCTCAACCTCAAATATCCCTTTTAATGGCTAACATTGTTCATGGCCCAGGGATATGCTTTTCAACATCTTTGTCTAACGTCCTTGAAACAGTAAATGACTGCATCTGAATGCTATGGGAATTTTGGGGTTGCATCCCTGCCGTCAGCACAGACAAAAGCACTACTCCAGAGTATAGGGAAAATTTAAGTGGTGAGATCATTTGGGAGACAGAAAAGGTAAGTTCATTAATTTGCCAAATCCTTCTATTCTTTTTCATTAATTGATTGATTGATTTTTTTGACACAGGGTCTCACTCTGTCACCTAGACTGGAGTGCAGTGGCCCGATCTCGGCTCAGTGAAACCTCCGCCTCCCAGGTTCAAGCAGTTCTCCCGCCTCAGCCTCCTGAGTGGCTGGGATTACAGGCGCCCACCAACAAGCCCAGCTAATTTTTGTATTTTTAGTAGAGACAGGGTTTCACTATGTTGGCCAGGCTGGTCTTGAACTCCTGACCTCAAATGATCCACCCACCTTGGCCTCCCAAAGTGCTGAGATTACAGGCATGAGCCACCGCACCCGGCCCAATCCTTCTATTCTTGTACAACAAAACACTGTTTCTCAGTGTTGCCCAGCATTCATTTCCTGCTTCTCCTCCTGTTTGTGGTTCTGCAGGTACTTGGGAATTAGCAAGTTCTTTTCAATAGTTGTGCATAGTAACTAAGAGACATTTTGCTATGTTAAACAATCATATTATTTTAAATTTATATATAGATCTAGAGGTTGCTTGAGTGATACCAATGCTCAATGTTGGCAACTAGATAGATATTGAAAGCTAGAACTGTGAATGGTTTTATTAAAACACTTAATAAGTTTAAAATGTTAATTCATTTAAATAAGTTTTATTTTAAAAGTTAATATTTATTAATCATAATTTCTATGTAAACAACTTTTATTATACATTTTGATTTCATGTAGCACAATTTCTATTTTTTCTCTTAGTTTTAATAGAAAACTAACTATTTTGGAAGAAAGATAACATTAAAAAAATTTAATTTTTCAATTTTAGTATTTATTTAAATTTGCTCTTAGATAAAAATATATTTATATTTTGTATATATTGCATACAATTACATTTTTAATTCTTTGATTTATTCTTAACCATAGAACAAACTATATGGAAATCTTTATTATAACAACATTATTGGTGTCTTTGCCGAAATGAAGGCAAGAAAAAAAAATATGGAGTATATACACAATACCTCAAGAACTGTGTGTATCTTTATAGTTCATCTAAACATGGCCAACCTGTTCACAGGACACCAAGACATCCATGATAATAATTAAAGTCTATTTTCTTTGATATTTCTTTTGATATTTTAGAAGATAATTTTTAGTCATCTAAAAACCATAGCTTTGCACATCTTGTTTTATTGTGTCTTTATGAATGTGTATTTCTTATGGTAGGAGGCCGGTACAGTTGATTCTTGTTATTTGTGGTAGTTGCATCCTATTAAGTCACAGAAAACACTGAATTATCAAATACTGAACAATTGCCCTGGGGAAATGCATAGTTAGGTTCCTGGTCACAGCATTTTTATCAACTGATGAGTACATAAACTGTTCCTGTTCAAAGACATCTTATTTAACATATATTGTTGATTTCATTAATGTCGAACTCAGGGCTAACAGCACTGTCACTCATGTCTGAGCAATGCCCATTGTATGCTCTCCATACAGCTCATCACTGCCTCCCTGCAGTTAGGGGCACTGTATGGCAGCAATCCCCTACCTTTTTGGCACCAGGGACTGGTTTAATGGAAGACAATTTTTTTCACAGACCTGGGGGTGGGGAATGGTTTCAGGATGATTCAAGCACATTATATTTATTGTGCAATTTATTTCTATTGTAATTACAATGAAATAGATAATGAAATAATTATATAACTCATCATAACGTAGAATCAGTAGGAGCCATGAGCTTGTTTTCCTGCAACTAGACAGTCCCATCTGGCAGTGATGGGAGACAGTGACAGATCATCAGGTATTAGATTCTCATAAGGAGCACACCACCTACATCCCTCGCATGTGTAGTTCACCATAGGGTTTGTGCTCCTATGAGACTCTAATGCCACCGCTGATCTGACAGGAAGCAGAGTTCAGGTGGTAATGTGAACGATGGGGAGTGACTGTAAGTACAGATGAAGCTTCACTGACTCACTGGCCACTCACTGCCTGCTGTGAGGCCCAGTTCCTAATGGGCGGTGGACCGGTATCCTGCTGTCTGGCACTTCAGCACGACACTTGGGGCCATTCTAAACAGCAAAACTACCAACAAAAAGCACTAAAACTTGAAACATGTGACACTAAATAGACCATAAAAAGGACACCCATTTACCAGATGAGAGCTGAAAGGAGGAGGCAGAGCTTCGCCTTGTTCATTTCAGCTGGGAACATACGCATTGGCAACTCGAAATTTTTGCCTTCTTTTACAGTCTGTGAATGTCCGCAACAGTGACTCAAGAGCTGATTTTGGGACTCCAAATGAATTTTAGCTAGTAGGCAAGTTAGCAAATACAGAATTTGAGAATAATGCAAATCAATTGTACATATTTTATGTAATAGTTTGTTAACTTGATTTATACTTTTAAATACTTAGCCATATGGTATGTGAACTTCTGTTTGTATTCTTAGGCCCTACAAATGTGAGGAATGGGACTGGAACACAACATTTGTTGCTGAAGTTACATATTTTGGTATGTTTGATAAATTTAGGTAAATATCATAAGAGAGATAATTCATTTTAGAATAGAATTTTTTAAAGACTAATTTAAATGCTAACGAAAATCTGCTGCAGCCAATATTCTAACAGAAAAAGTTAAAAAGATCCAAAAGTGTACTGTGCTGTTTTTCTAAGTGTATCATAAATTTTAATATTAAATGAATGTGTCTCCTAATAGTAGTAAAATAAGAAAGACTGTTGTACTCAAAGCAGGGTGACACACATTAATTGTTGAGTTTCAGGCAGCTGTAAGCAGTTTTGTGCCACTGGAAGGGAGAAAAATGACTCTGGTTGTGTGGAACGGACACAAGAAATTAGGCAAAGGATAACTCAAACCAGGCAACTTCTTTTTTTCTCTCTCTTTGCATTTTTTTATTTTTATTTTTATTTTTTAAAATTTTTTTATTATACTTTAAGTTCTAGGATACATGTGCGCAACGTGCAGCTTTGTTACATATGTATACATGTGCCATGTTGGTGTGCTGCACCCATTAACTCGTCATTTACATTAGGTATTTCTCCTAATGCTATCCCTCTCCCCTCCCTTCACCCCACAACAGGCCCTGGTGTGTGATGTTCCCTTTCCTGTATCCAAGTGTTCTCATTGTTCAATTCCCACCTATAAGTGAGAACATGCAGTGTTTGGTTTTTTTGTCCTTGCGGTAGTTTGCTGAATGAATGATGGTTTCCAGCTTCATCCATGTCCCTACAAAGGACATGAACTCATCCTTTTTTATGGCTGCATAGTATTCTATGGTGTATATGTGCCACATTTTCTTAATCCAGTCCCTCATTGATGGACATTTGGGTTGGTTCCAAGTCTTTGCTATTGTGAATAGTGCCACAATAAACATACATGTGCATGTGTCTTTATAGCAGCATGATTCATAATCCTTTGGGTATATACTCAGTAATGGGATGGCTGGGTTGAATGGTATTTCTAGTTCTAGATCCCTGAGGAATCACCACACTGTCTTCCACAATGGTTGAACTAGTTTACAGTCCCACCAACAGTGTAAAAATGTTCCTATTTAGGAACTGTCTCCAAAGCTGGCCCTGGAGAGCCCCAATTTCTCAGATGATAGCAATGAAGAAAGGGGGTTGTAAATCAGCTAGCTGTAGTTTAGAGACTAGAGGTTGTCAGAACCATGGTAACCAATGGATTGTTTGTGTGAGGTAGGGTGGGGGAGTAGATCAATAGAGAAACAGATAGTGTGCATAGGTTGACGACTGGACAGATTTTTTTTTAAGTCACCTCTAGTCCTATTTGTTTATCTTTACTTTTGTTGCCTGTGCTTTTGGTGTCATACCCAAGAAATGTTTCTGTGTATCAAAGGAAACAATCAGTAGAGTGGAAAGGCAACCTAAGGAATGGAGAAAATATTTGCAGATTACATAGTGGATAAGGGTTTAATATTCAGAATCTGTAAAGAACTCTTTACAACTCAACAACAAAAAATCCAAATGAGCAAAGGATTTGAATAGACATTTCTCCAAAGAAGATACACAAATAGACAACAAACATATAAAAAGATGTTCAATATCACCAATCATTAGAGAATGCAAATTAAAACCACAATGAGATATTGCTTCACATCCATCAGGATGACTACCATAATAAAAAACACACACATAGAAAATAACCAGTGTTGGTGAGAATATGGGGAAATTAGAATCTTTCTGCACTGTTGTTGGGAAAATAGATGGTGCAGCTGCCATTTAAAACTCTATGGAGATTCCTCAGAAAATTAAAAATAGAACTACTATATGATTTGGCATTTCAATTTCTGGGCAAATATCCAAAAGAATTGAAAGCAGAATATTGAAGAAATATTTGCACACCCATGTTCAGTGCATCATTATTCACAATAGCCAAGTTGGGAACAACCCAAATGTCCATTGCCAGATGAAGGAATAAACAAGAGATGTTCTACACCTACAGTGGAATATTATTCAGCCTTAAAAAAGAAGGAAATTTTGTCACATGCTACATTATGGATAAATCTTGAAGACATATGATAAGTGAAATACGCTAGTTACAAAAACACAAATAACGTATACTCCCATTTATATTAAGTATTTAAGGTAGTCAAATTCACAGAAACAGAAAATACAATGGTGGTTGACAGGGGCTGGGAGGAGAGAGAAATGGGGAATTGTTCAATAGGTATAAAGTATCAGTTTTGCAAGATAAAAATGTTCTGGAGATCAGTTTCACAGCAATGTGAATACCCTTAACACTACTAAACTGGATGCTTAAACATGGCTCAGATGGGCTCACATAAAATGGCCAGAAACATTACCTGGTGCTTATTCTACTCTCTCTAATGGGAAAGCAGCGGATTACCAGAGACTAAACTGTATCTGCCTCTATTTCGGAGAGACTCACATTCAACTCTGGCTCACAAAAAGCTGGGAAAAGTTCATGAGTCCTTTTATTTAAAAAAAAAATTAACATAAAACTATAGCAAAACAAAAAGCAATCGGAACTGTAGTAACACAGCTGAAACCATCTGCAGCAGTGGCAGCAATGGCAGGAGAGGAGGTTTAATTTAGTTGATTTTCTGTGGCTGTTGTTTTGTTCACTGGGAGCTGCACGTTTTTCCTAACGGACCGAGAAGCCGCTAGAGGTCTGGTTCTCCTGGAAACAACTCAATGCAAACCAAGGATCTGGGGCGTTTCATACCACTCTGAGATCTGAATGGGGGCATACCTTTTTGTTTGTTTCTTTTAGGAAGAAAGTCTTGCTCTGTCACCCAGGCTGGAGTGCAGTGGCCCAATCATAGCTCACTGCAGCCTCGAACGCCTGGACTCAAGTGTTCCTGCCACCTCGACCTCTCAAAATGCTGACATTACAGGCCTGAGCCACCGTGCCCGGTCGAGACATTTCATTTTGAAGACATGTGATACCACCCTCTTGCCGAAAGCACTGGTTCTCCTTTTGAAGCTTGCTAGGGATTACAATGGATTTGACTCAATTCAAAGCTTCTTTTATTTTCCTAAGGATTTCGTGAAGCCTTCTCACTAAAGGTACCCGGGACTTTCAGAAAGAAATTGAGTTTCTTAAAGGAATTTTTCCAAATGGAGCAGTGTATTGTATGAGACATATGAATGCTGACTGTTGGTACTTACATATTCCAGATTTCCCAGAGAGTGGGCTAGTAAGCCAGATCAAACCCTGGAAATGCTGATGAGAGAGTTTGACCTAGCAGTTAAGGAAAGATTCTTTCTCCATGAAAGACTGTGTCACTGCAGAGGATGTCAAGTGGACTGGAATTGGTGCCCTGACACCAGGTTCTGTCATTGATGCCACGCTGTTCAATCCTTGTGGGTAGTCGATGAAAGGAACAAAATTGGATGGCACTTATGGAACTATTCACATCACTCCAGAACCAGAATTTTCATACATCAGCTTTGAAACAAACTTAAATCAGACCTCCCGTGATGACCTGATCAGGAAAGTTGTGGAAGTCCTCAAGCCAGGAAACTGATGACCACTTCGTTTTTTTAAGGTTTTTGATTTTTTTATGTTTTAGAGACAGAGTCTCACTCTGTCGCCCAGGCTGGAGTGCAGTGGCATGATCTTGGCTCACTGCAACATCTGCCTTCGGGGTTCAAGCGATTCTCCTGCCTCAGCCCCCTGAGTAGCTGAGATTACAGGTGCGCGCCACCATACCCAGCTTATTTTTGTATTTTTAGTAGAGATGGAGTTTTGCCATGTTGACCAGGCTGGTCTTGAACTCCTGACCTCAATTGATCTGCCTGCCTCGGCCTCCCAAAGTGTTGGGATTACAGGCGTGAGCCACCGCGCCTGGCCCACTTTGTTAATCAGAGTTCTACACAGTGCTTTTTTGCCACAGATGATTGAAGGTTTTAAGTGTCTTGATTGTCAGAGTGTTATGTTCAATGATTATCATTTTGTTTTTAACAGTTTTGTTAAGAAGCAGCAACAGCACCATTGACTAAGAAAAATGAAGAAAAAATCACAAAAGGAGAACACGTGTAGAAAGAGGTGGCTGCTTTTTAGATGTTGAAACCAGGGGCCATGCTTTCCATAACTACTACCTTGTAGTTTCAGAAACCCTAGATATAATGAGAGTGTAATCGTTTTTGAATTGTATGTGTTATTATATCACGGAGTTAGATATATTGCGTGAATGCTCTCTTCTGCGTTTAGATATTCTTTGCCATTCTTGCTGTGAAATTGAAGTGCATATAGAAAAAACCTTTTACTATATGAAACTTTACAACGCTTGTGAAAGCAACTCAATTTGGTTTAGGCATAGTGTAATCTTTCTCCAGGTATCGTCCAAAATTCCCCACAGACAAGACATTTATCCTCAGCCTAACCATCTGGGACTGTCCAATCAAATTGCTGCCAGAATTTTACATCCAGTTTCATCTACTTTCCAGGATGTATTCTTTACTAACGTTATTGAAACCAATTTCTGCTTCACACAAATATTTTTTTGAAACAGCAATTAAAGTTTTTCTTCCATGAGTGAAGTCCTTTTGAAAAAAAAAGTGGTTAAGGTGGTAATTTTTTTTTTTTTTTGAGACAGAGTCATACTCTGTCACTCAAGCTGGAGTGCAGTGGTATGATCTCAGCTCACTGCAACCTCCGCCTTCCAGGTTCAAGCAATTCTCCTGTCTCAGCCTCCCAAGTAGCTGGGATTACAGGTGCCCACCACCACACCCGGCTAATTTTTGTATTTTTAGTAGAGACAAAGTATAACTATATTGGTCAGGCTGGTCTCGAACTCCTGACCTCAGGTAATCTGCCCATCTCAGCCTCCCAAAGTACTGGGAATCAGGAAAATTTTATTTCTACCTGTAGAGGGGGACAGGGGCCGGATGTCAATCCTCATTCTTCTGACTGTCTCTGCTTATTAGGTGAATGGTTCAGGTGGGCCATGATTAGTTCTTACTCTTTGTTCTTGTTCCTGAAATTAGTTATCTATTGCTGCATATCAAATTAGTCAGAAATGTAGTGACTTACAACAACAACATTTATTATTCTATTTCACAGTTATTATAGGTCAGGTAATCCTGGCTGGCCCATGGCTTAGCTGGGTCCTCTGTCTCAGGTCTTTTATAAAACTGCAATGGAGGTGTACACTGGGGCTGTAGTCATCTCAAAGCTTGGCTAGGGGGAGATTTGCTTTGACTGTTGCCCACGTGGTTGTCGGAAGGATTCAGTTCCTTGATGGCTGTTGGCAGGAGGTACCCTTCATTCTGGACATATGGGCCTCTCCATCAGGGCAGCTCACTTGAGAGCTGGACTCATCAGCGCAAGTGAGAAGGGCCTAAAAGATGTTGGCAAGACTGAAGTCATCATGCCTTTATAACCTCCTCAAAGTGGCATTCTATCACTTTTGCTGTATTTCATTCATTAGAGGCAAGTCACTAGGCACAGCCCACATTCAAGGGGAGAAGATTCTATAGGGCATGAAGACCATTGAGGGGCATTCTAAAGACTGCCTACCATACCAACCTTCACACAGATATGTTTCATTTGGGCCCGCATTTCTATTCAATTTCTAAAGGGGAAAAAGAGATTTGTAAGAAATAGGTGAAGTAGGAATGGAATCAAAGGTGTATCCATGGAGATGGGCTATAGATCCAAGAAACATTGAGAGAGGAGAGTTGGACGGGTTCAGGAGTTACTGGGATTCCAGCCATTGAAAAGATGCAGGTCTATGGAGAACCCTGAGGACCTAGAGGGGCGATGCATTGGTGGCAGGAACATGTTAGTGGTTTTCAAATATCTGAAGTTATATACGGAAGAGGAATTCTATTTACTTTTTTTGATTCCAGAAAATAAAGTCAGGACCAATGGGTAGCAATTACTCAAGAGATAAATTTCTGCCAGTGGAGTCATGAACCAGTGGAATGGGTACCGCCACGGTGGGTGCCCTCACTGCACGGAAATGTTCAGGAGGAGGCTGGGCAGCTGCAGACAGAGACTGAAGTCTGGAACACTGTTCCTGCTGCTGCTAATGCCCCTGGCCGTCAGTTCTCCTGCCACGGGTAGGATTCATGCAAGTGAAAAGGGCCCGATGAAATGAGGGGCAAAGGAAAGACCCCGTCATGCCCAAGGCAGGGTTGCCCTGACAAGCGGTCTTGGAGTGTGAGGCACAAAGTGAAGCCCTCCACTCTCCCCTTTCTCACCCTCCCCTGATGTAGATGGCTGAGATTACAAGGCAGATGCAGTGCATTCAATTAACCAGCCCTACAAAGATCAGAATTGAGAGTACTGCCCGAAGGCCAGAGCCTGTGAGTGTATACATTGCAAAGAAGGAAATAGAGATCCACTTGATTCTTAATAATTGCTGCTTGGTATTTTGGTGTGGAAATGTTTGTCTAAACAATCTAATATTGATGAAGGTACTTAGAACACTGAAACAAAATAAAGCAATATTTTGCATATAGAAAAAAATCAAATTAAATGATCAAAGAGAAAAATCCAGACCTTTCATAAAAATTGATTTGTTGTTCTTATTACGTAATACAGTCATATATTTACATAGTTCCAAAGGTATATGTTCAGTAGTGTCACTCCTGCAGATTCTACCTCCAACTCCTGACTCTACAGGTCTCACTCTTTTTTTATTGTGCTAAATATACATAACATAAAATTTATAAACTTAATATTCTAGGGTATAGTTCAGTGGTATTAAGTACATTCATGCTGATGTGCAACCATCACTATCATCCATTCCCAAAACTTTTCATCACCGCAAATAGAAAAGCTGTACCCATGAAACAATAACTTCCATTGCCTCCCCCTCAGCCTTTGGTAACCTCTATTCTACTTTCTGTTTCTATGAATTTGACTGTTCTAGGTACCTCTTATAAGTGGAATCACACAATATTTGTCCCTTTGTGTCTAACTTATTTCACTTAGCATGTTTTCAAGATTTATCTGTACTGTACCATATCAGAATTTCATTCTTTTTCAAGGCTAAATAATATTCCATTGTGTGTATGTATCATATTTTGTTTAACCATTCATTTATTGATTGACATTGGAGTCCTTTTCATCTTTTGTCTATTGTGAAGGAAGCTGCTGTTAACACTGGTGTATAAATAAATTTCTGTTTAAGTCCCTGCTTTCAGTTCTTTTGTGTATATATGTAGAAGTGGAATTGATGGACCGTATGCTAATTCTATGTTTAATTTTTCTAGGAACATAGACAGATACTTTTATTAGTTTCTTGTTTACTCTATAGCTTCTTGTGCATAGGTAGCCACTTTTATTAGTTTATTTATATTTTTAGTGATTCTTTATGCAGAGAGAGCAAAAACAAGCATATGTACAGCATATTGGATTGATACACTATCAGCAACACTTTTCTGAAGATATTTCCATATCAGTATGCAGAGAGCATTCTCATTCTTTTTTCTTTCTTTCTTTTTTGGTAGCTACATAGTATTTCACTCAGTGTCTGTGCCATACTTTAATTAACTATTCATTTACTGAATGACATTGTTTTAATTTTTTATTATAAATGTCACCATAAAAAATATTGCACACATATAATTATGTAAATATGAGGTGTATGTTTAGGATAGTTCCTTAGAATTGGATTACTGAGTCAAAGAGTAAATGTATTTTTACGTTTGGTCAATATTGTTAAATTGCTTTCCATGGGGAATGTGAAAATTTACACTATTTTATCTGTCATGTCACATTTTTATCACAGATTTCAGATTTTTGCTACCTGCTAGATAAAATCTCATATCTTAGCATAATTTTAACGTGTGTTTCTCTTATTATAAGTGAGGCTAAGCAACTTTTCCAGCACTTAAAGTCTATTTGTCTTATTTTTCTGTGAACTTTCTGTTAATATCCTCTGCCCATTTTTTTTTTTTCTACTGATTACTGGCTGTTTCCTAAGCACCATCTAGGAATTCTTTATACACTTGAGAGATGAGCTGTTTGTTTGTCTGTGAAATAAGTTAGAAATATTTTTCCCAGTTTGCCATTTGTCTTGTGACTAGCTCAGGATGTTTTGCTCTGAAAATATATTGATTTTTATATACTTGAAATGATACCTCTTTTTTGTTTTTTTGATGTCTGGATTTTGAGTCTGTTAGAAAGTGCTAAAGGATATTGTTTATGTTTTCTTTTGGTATTCTGCTTTAATGGAATTTTTAAAAACCACATTTCTTTTCTAGAATTTTTTGAAGTGTATCTGGAATACAGTGAGAGGTAGATATTCTCTTTTATATTATTTAATCACTGCTTTGTTATCCCCAAAATGTTTGTTAAAAAGTCCTCTTTCACCCCACTGACTTGAGATATCATCTTTACTCTCTGTTAATTTTAGGGACCATTTTGGACGATGCATGGGCTCTCTATTATTTTCCTCTTGTCTGTCTGTATTCATGCCACAGTGCCACACTGTTTAAATTATTGAGGTTTTATAGCATATTTTACAATATATCTAGTATAAATAATAACTGCTCTTCTTTATCAGTTTTCTCTAGTTGGTATTTTGCTTGGAACATGTTACGTTTATAAAATAACTTAGGAGAAATTAACATCTTCATGAGATGGAGTCTTCTAATTTACCACATTAAGTCTTTCCATTTGCTAGTTGTCACTTTTGTATCCATCAGAAATGATTTAAAATTTTCCTCATAAAGGTTATATACACTAGTTAGGTTTTTTCTTGGTAACTTACCTGAACTGCCATTTTTGGTCATTTTTTACACTTTATTAACGCTATTGATTTCTGACATGTTCTACTAACTTATTGATCTAATTTATGGCTTGCAAGTGTTTTGGAAAATTCTCCATGATTTTACACTTACATAAGCATGTTATCTACAAATAGTGGTCATTTTTCCTCCTCTTGCCAATTTCATACCTCTAATTTATTTATCTTATCAAATTGCATTGTTGAATACTTCCAGGGAAACGTAAGAGTAAGAGTTATAAAGGACATCTGTATCAAGTCCTGTAGTTCTCTACTGTGTGATTATCTATTTCAGACAGTATCCGTTGACTTCTACTAGGAAAAATTAAGACTTTTGCTTAAATACACTATCTTCTTTCTCTATCCCTCTATCCCTCCCTGTTTCCCAGTTTTGGTTAGTCATATTATCATTTATTGCTAACATTTATGACATTTAAATTCAACTAGCCACCTGTAACTGCCTTCCATGTTTTGTCCTTAGATATTTACTCTGAAGGAGTACTGGACTATTATAATTATAGAAACATTATTCATAAAGGAATCCATAAAAGAGTAATATGATCCTGTGCCACACACTTTTGCTGCTCCAAGGAGAATGTCCAATTAGTATTTATTTAATTCTTTTTAACTTTGTTTGCAGCTTCCTCACCTCTTCTTGGTCACACTTCATTGTCACACTCTCTTATGTCTCATGTTCTTTGAAAATTGCTTTATTTTGGTAGTGAGAAAGCCCCCGGGGAATACTTTCATATGGGATATAGGAGTGATGTACTTTTTGAGTTACTGCATATCAGGAGGTGTTTTAATTTGACCGTGTACTTTATGATTGTTTGGCTGGGTATAGAATGCAATGACCAAATTCGTTTTTCTTCAAAACTTTGAAGCTTTGCCACCCTATCTACTAGTGTCTTCTGTTGCTAACAGAATGTCTGACACCAATTTGTTTTGCCTCCCTTGGCATGTGGCCAATATTCTTCCCTCTCTTAGCAAGTTTTTAGGCTTTTCTATTTATTCTGCAGAATTCTAAGATTTCATCAACTTGAATCCAGGTGTGAGTTTTTCATCTACCTGCTTAATCCTTAGTAGACATTTTCGGTATTAAGACTTCTAACATTTTCAACTCACAAGAACTCTATAAAATATGATTATTATCTCCAATTTACAAATAAGGTTCAGAGAGATAAAAAAACAAGTGCCCCAGGTCACTGCCTGGTCTTTCCACTGAATTATGTTTGGAGTAAGGAAATATACCTGAAGGCCATGATTAAGACTATACTTGGTGCAAAATATAAAGCACTTTGATTTTACTTTAGAAAGCTGGATAGTTGCTACCTTGAAATTTTGATGTTCATAACACTAACGATTAATAATAAATTGATAAATGTATATGTGAAAGTTCTATCTACTGTAAAAACATGGAGAAACACTTGAATAGTTACATCCTTATGAGCACTCTCCCTGACTACACTTCAAGCAAAACACTTCTTTTATGGGTCCTGAAGGTGAGATGGATGTAGAAACAGTGAAAATAGGATCTGTTGGAGTAGGTCAGCAGTAGCATTTGGGGTTCATCCCCTAATCAAACCCTCCCTGTTGATGGAGGAAAAGGTAGGCTGACACACCACACACACACACACACACACACTATATATATATATATATATTTCAATAAATCATAGTTGATTCTTTTAACGAATTAGAAGAATAAACTGAGAGAGACAACACCATGTGCTCTCAATATGTCACAAATCACGGAGAACTCATGAGTCATTATGTTTTTAAGCCAGGGAGTTCCCCAAGGTCATACTGCAAATCAGTGGTAAATACTAGGTATTTTTTTTAAAGATATCAAATTCTTTTCCCATTATATCAGCTGAGAATCGATTTCTTTGCCTCTTTTCTCTATAGGCAGCCAGGAAATTTGACATGACTAACAAGGATAGCACCAAATTCTGTTTAACATATTGAGCTATTTAAGCCATAAGTAAAATGACCTAGAATCTCTCACTTCCAACTTGGTGGTCAGTTCCCTGACTAGACATGCACAGAAACGGGGGATGTGTATTCTCAGGCCAGCAGGGTTATAATTGCAAAGGCCACTGGTGGCTGCTCTGGGTATATTATGGGCAACATTCTCTATCGGATGGAACAAACTGTAGTGTTGTCATGTATAACCAAGATAGATGCTCTATACCAGGGTCTTTCAGCCTTGGCATCATTGAGATTTGGGGCTGGATAATTCTTTGCTGTGGGGCCTGTCCTGTGCATGGTAGGAGGTTTTGAAGCACTCCTGGCTTCTGCCCACTCGATGCTAGTTGTGACAACCACAAATATCTCCAGTCATTGCCCAATGTCCCCTGGGAAGCAAAGTCACCTCTGGTTGGGAACTACTGATCGATGCAAATTCAATAAATTTTTTTTTTTTTTGTAAATAGCTCTGGAAAATACACAATGGGTTTTTAAAAACACATTCTACTTTTCATATCGGAGTCTTTGAAGATTATGTGCTAAAATATAAACATTCCAAGCTCTGGAAAGAGGCAAGGAATCTTTATATAAACACAATGAACCCTTGGGACCATCAGATAGCAATAATGAAATACTCACAATAAAACTCTGTGTGTCGCATGAGAAATAACTCCCTGAGCAGATTATTAATCTCAGCCTTGTGTTAATTATAGTCACACACGACAATTAATTTCTCTGTGCATGCCTTTAAGCTTTGCAATGTTTAAACATCGTCTATATATATATATTATATATATATATTCTTATGTGAAAATAGAACAACTATGTGTAAAGATGTTTCAGTCCCCAGGATGCTGTGGTTGGCACTCCCCTAAATTCTATTTTTGCTGAGAGGAGCAGCTGCCTTAAAAAAGAGACATTGAACCTTGGAATATGTTAAACCACTTTTTGCTGCACAGTTTTGCTTGGATAAATTTGCTTAATGGGCATAGCTTGTGCCCTGAAGATAATCTTGTGCCAAATGTTTGGAAGGCAAATGAAGGAATTACTCAGAAATTACTAGGGGGCTGAAATGGAACAACTTCCAGAAACTCATTTGAATTTTTTGACTGTTGCCTAATATTGACATTTCTGACTTCTGTTGATTGTATTGACAATGGAATGTTGCCTAAGTTGCCCATAAAAGACATTTTCTAGCACTAATCCAATCTGTTGTTCCAGGGTGGGGGTGGGAGGGAAGCTAGCAGGGTGGTGAGGTGGGGAGGGAAAACAAAGTATAAAAGGTTTCTAGTGAAAGAAGGGGAATCTTTAAGTGAAAATGGCTTGTTTATAAGTTCAAAGTGTTTTCTATGCTAAGCTTTTTTGGAGTGTTAGATCCTTAGACATATATACTTAAATGTCTATGTATATATCTATATAAACACACACACATATATATACATCCATATATATAGAGAGAGAGACACACAAATAGATATAACTATATTTGATCTCTAACAACATCTAGTCCTGAAAAACAAACATCACAGAGCCCTACGGAAGATGAACCCTGTTTGACTTGTGGGATGATGAGGTTGTAAGTAAAATTTTTCTGGTTTTTTAGTGTTTAGTAACACCTCTGTAAGGCCATTTGCTAAATTAGCCAGTCCATTAATTAATTAGCCAGCCAGTTGGCCTCAAAGGATCTGGAGGTCTGCAGTAGGATAAGGCTCCAAGCTTTCTGGAGGAACACGTGTCCAAAAGCTTGAATTGGAAAAAAAATCCACCAACTCAAGAATCCTGACTCCAAGTCTCTTTGCTGGCCAGCACTTCTGAATATTTATAAGACTCTTATTTAGAGGAGGAATAAACAAGGAATACATATACTCCCCAAGAGAGTGGAGAAGACACGAACAGCTCCTTTGTAATAGCAGGATAAAGAAGATGTGAAGCAAAGTCATGAAGAAAGCCGGCACAGCATGAAAGAAGGAAGCTCCTGCCAGAAGTTCAAGGCTTTGATAAAACCCAGAGACGCCATTTTTAGGCCTCTGCCTGGTCTAACCTGTTAGAAAGGGAGAGGGTGCATCCTCTCATTTCTCCCAGCTCAGGAAATAGAAAATTCAAAGGAAAACTTGAAATGAAGAAGCAGCAAAGGTTATGTGGCTTCTTTCAAAGTAGATGTAGCAGCTTCAAATCAGGCCAGAAATGTTCCTAAAAATAAAGAAAAACGTAAATAAATACACAGCATTTCCTCAAGAGGCTATCACACCAAGGAAAGCAAATAGAGGAAATGACGTGTTGAGTGTCGGTCCTTTGAACTACAGCAGTATGAGAAGTCTTCAGGCTGTCTTCTGCGAGCAATGGAACAGGGAGAACAGCTTATTTCCTCAGCAGGGCAGTGCTGAGGGGGTGAGAGGGGGCTTTCCCTTGACCTATTAACCCTGCTCCCTCCTCTCCTCCACTCTCATTCTGCACTGCTGCAGCAAAATTGACGCAAGAACCTGACTCTCTGCACACCCCAACTAAATGCGTCTGTTGTACGTACCTCTAATATTCTCAGTGTGAAATGCTAACTATAAATACCTGAAAGAATATATGTCAAAAATGTTTTTTGAACCAAAATGTGCTATACAAAGTGGAGTTATTAATATCAAGAATACAAAGACATGTGAGGACCTGGTCATGAAAAGTTTCAATCTGCCTCCACCGTTAGTGGAGAAACCGAAAGCTGCAGCCCCATATTGTCTGTCAGCTCATGGCTTTGGCGACTGTTTTCATTCAGCCATCAGTTGGACAGTCAACCATGTAATCAATTATCCATGTCAGTAAACCTTTTTAAAAAATCTTAGGCCAACAGAAATCTTTCTGGGTTTGCCGTATTTTCCACTACTTTTCCACCTTTTCAACCCACCACATTGGTTCCCTGTACTATTAAGAGTAGATTCTGTCTTAACCAAGAAAAGAAAAATGCTCAAACCCCCCTTGAAAAGAGTGCGTGAAAGAAAACAACCTGGATATATTTTGGGACAAACAGAGTATTGCCTATGATATATCCATTTTTGCTGTTATAAACTACCCCACAGCACGGTGGCTGAAAATAACAATCATTTATTAGTTAATGATTCTGATACAATAGTTGGAACTGGGCTTAGCTGAGCAGTTCTGCTGGTCTTGCCTGGGCTCACTCATCCACCTGTGGTCAGTGGGCCGTTCATCTGGGATCTGCTTGGTTTACGATGTCCTTACTCACGTGTTTGGCTGTTGGTGCTGGTTGTTAACTGGAGTGAGACAGCTGGCTGAGTCAAGAGTCTCCAGCTCGCTAGTCTAGGTTCATGGCAGTTTCAGGATTCCCAGGGGCAGCATTAGGGAAAGCCCTAGATGCAAGCACTTTTGAAGCATCTCCTTCACAAATGACTCACATTTGCTGATGCCCCATTAGTCAAAAAAAAGTCACAGAGCCAAGCCCAGATTCAAGGGGTTGAGAAAGAAACTCTTGATGAGAGATGCTACCACACCACGATGCAAAGGAGTGTGCATAAAGGTATGGGAGGAATTTGGGGTTATTTTTACAATCGACCATACAAGGCTAATGGCATATTTTTTACATGGAGGGAAGAATGCACATTAGAAGTTCATTCAGGCCGATCTCCCATCTAAAGATTGAACCAACAACATATTGGTAAATGTCTTTCTAATTATTGATGTGACTATTCTAAATCCCTTGCTTATAATAAAAAATGTGATTGTATCCAGCAACTTGCACCTGTTGGTCTCAGTTCTACCTGTGGGACCAATCACACAGACCAACAAGATCTCACTTCCATGTGACAGCCCTTCTGATATGAAGGACGACTTGCCGTGGCCCCTGGACCATCCCTTCTGCAGGCCGTTCATCCCAGATCCTTCCAGTCTTTCTCCTTAGACATGGTTACAGGACTCTTAAATACTCCACTTGCTCTTTTCCACCTTTGATCCACCTAGAAAGTCTGGTACCTACCTGAGTCAAAAGGAATATTCCAAGTGTGATCCATCAGCATGCAGAAAACGGGACTACCATTTCCTTCATTATCTGTTCTTTACTTCCTTTAGGGAAGCCTTAAATCACACCATTAACTCATAGTGTGGGGAGCCACAAGTTCCCTCAACCTACACACAGATGCTGTTTGAGAAGATGCTACAGAGCCTTATATTTTATTCTTGTCAAATTTCATCTGACAACATGCATACCATTTCCTCTTATTATTGAATCCTCTCAGGTTCCTTATATTGGCTTGCAAAGTATTTTGATGACAGATGTTATCTATGAATCCACTCCATGTGCCTTGTTGGATAAACTATTAAATAGGACAAGGTTGAGAACAAAACTCTAGGACTAACCACTAGAAGCCTACTTGCATTTCCCACTAACAGACACCAAGACAACATCCTCTTGCTTTTCTGTGCTCACCTCATTAGAACAGAGTAGTGTAGACCTTGTCAAATGGACCACTGAAGTCTAGGTACATGGAGTCTGTCTCATTTTTTTGATTCAATAGACTAATTAACCTATCCCACAAGAAGTGAGATTCCAATATTCCTGGTGAAAACAACTACCTTTTACTAAATATTCACAAAATGTTATTATCATTATTTCTGAGGTTGACATGAATCTCACCAGTCTGTATTGAAAATCATAGTACCTATCTCCTCTGAATTTCTGGTGTTTTTTCTGTGCCCATAGTTTATTCCCCTAAGAACACTGACAGTGGGTTGAGATGACTTTGCAGTCAGTTTTCTCACCATTTCCTGGGATGTTACTCCTCTTGGCCAGCAGAGCTACCGATGGCTCGTCAAAAAACTATATGCACCTTTTGCTTAGCTCAGACATCAAACCCTCATACAAATCCATTCCTCCTGCAGCAGCCCGTAGCTCTCCATTCAATGTGCCTTTATTAAACATCTACTATGTCATATGCGCTGAGAGACGTTGGGGATAAATATGCACAAAAATGAAGTCTGTGTAGGATGTTGGCACTATGTCTGTGGGTGACACTGACATTCTGTCTATGAGGGATGTTGTCACTGTATACCCCACTGTATGGGTGACGTTGATACCACATTTGGGTGTGATGTTGACATCTTGCTTAAAGATGAGAGAACATGTGTTGTGGGCGTGGGTCTCTGAGAGTATTTGGGGGGTGTTAGTGAGTGTGTGTATGGGAAAATTTGTGTGGGGTACAGGCCAACATACACGCTATGTGTATGCAGGAGGTTATCTAACCATGGCCCTGGGCCTTGTTGATAGAACTATCAAAGAGTTTATATTCTAGTTGAGAAGATAAAAAAGTTAATTGAGGTTTGCAACAAAAACAAACATGACGTTATGGAGATATGTTCAGGGTGCTGTAGAAACTCAGAGGGGCACCTTGTTCGGGGTGGATATCCGGGAAGGCAGATGGCGACTGCAGTAAGATGTGGAGGTAGACACATGAGGTTGGCATATTCAGACAGTGCCTGTGGGAGTTTCAAAGAGTTTGTTTTGGCTGGAGGCCCATTTGGGAATGAGCATGCCTAGAAATAAAGCCAGATAATTGCTTTTTATACCATGCTTTGGAGTTTAGAATTCTTCTATACACAGTGGGGATGTGACGACTAGTTTCAAGCAGGGAAGTGACGTAATCAAATTTGTGGGTTAAATAGATCTCTCTATAAAGAATTTGGAGAATGGTGTAAGGGTGTAAATTATGAGGCTTCTGCAGTAAACTATGAGACACAAAGCAAAGAATTGAATTAAGGCAGCAGAAGTGGAGATGAAAATTTAGCTATGGAGATATATTTAGCTATGAAACATTTAGGAATGGAAAGGTTTGGGTAATTGATTAAATGAGATGGAAGTGAAAAACAAGATTCTAGGATAATTCTCCTTAGTTCTGGCTCTATCAATTAGATAGATGGCTATACATTTACTGAGACAGGAAATAAATTATTGGTTTTTAAGTTACTATTTCCAGAGTTACACATATTTTATCACATTTGGATTCTTCTGAGAATTTTCTGTGTAATTACAATTATTTCCCTATGTTTCTTTTTTTCTTACTATTTAGTGTCTATCATGATGGCATAATCAGATGAAAAAATTCTAGGATACCCACTCAAGCTCCTGAACTCTTTGCCCTTTTAGTATCCCATGCAGATGAGACACTTCAGTGTTTTCCTTAGACTTTTTAAAGCCTATCTGCCACTTGACCATGTGCTACCCTGGTACTGAGAATTTACTTTTTCCTAAAGTTCCCATTGAATTCACTTCCCTGGTAAATTTCTCTAAATCCATTCCAGATCTAGATTACCTCCCCCACTTACTATCTAGGACATGAAATGATTGAGAGTCAGTCTAGAATTTCTTCAGTACTCTGCATTTTTGCTGAATGAGATTTAGAACCGGTGTCTTGATGCAGAGAGTCCATGATCACTCACTTCTATTTCTTGCTCTTGTGCCAATTTTATGGTTTATTTCAAAAGCACATTATCCATTCCCTACATCTGGCCAAGAAGTCTGTAGGATATAATCCTACCATGTATGTATCTGAGGGAGACACTGAATCATACTTGGAGAATTTCAGGCCTAGAAGGGACTAGAGAGTCCACCTAATGCTTGTTCTGCAGGTAAGGAAACCAAAGTCCGGGGAGATTATGTGATTTGTATAAGATTGTATGCCTGGAGAGTTAGGGACAGAGCCAGGGCTAGAACATATGTCTCCTGGTTCTAGCCAGAATTTGTATTGAGTTTTTCCCTTGGTAGGAAGTCAGACACTAGGACTTAAGTAAAGAATTTAGAATATTCCACTTGCAGCACTGCAGGAGCCCAATGACGCACAGAGGGTATAACACGGAAGTATGTGATCCTGAGAGGCCGTGAAGCTGTCCTTATATAGTAATAGGAGACCCTCGGGTATGGATGGAGTTTCAGTTACATCCTTCAGCTGAAAGAGCCCACAGCTCTGCGAATATTTGACCCAGCAGCTTCTTTACTTCCCAGGGGCTACCTTGACCACTGGACAGGTCTCTGAAAATTCACAGCAGCATCAAGGAGCTGTGTTCACTTGCTGTGTCACTAACTATGTACATTTCCTTTTGCACTGCCTTATCTAGTTCAGTAGTAAACCTAAAAGAAAGTGTCATCTAACAAAACTCAAGTTGTTCTTCTTGCTCGTCTCTAAACTCAAACTACCCCTTTGTGGTCTGGTCTATTTCAGGTGAATTCCAGAAAGTCCCTTTTCACAACTGCTCCTCGGAAGCGATGCACCAATTATGTCTTGTAGTAAGAGAAAATAAAATAATAAAATAAAGAAAAGGAGCTCCAACAGAGAGAGGGGCATGTTTCTCTGAGAGGGGTCACATAGATTCTATGAAGAGCCTGGAAAAGCTCTTCATAGAAGCCCTTGAGCCATGAGCAGATGGGGTGACATATAAGCTGATTCATGTACGACAGTCTGGCCTGTTGTATCAGTCACTTTTCATACAGCTATGAAGAAATACCTAAGACTGGGTAATTTATAAAGAAAAAGAGATTTAACGGACTTACAGTTCCACATGGCTGGGGAGGCCTCACAATCATGGCAGAAGGCAAAGGAGGAGCAGAGGCACGTCCTACATGGCAGCAGGCAAGACAGCATGTACAGGGGATCTCCCGTTTATACGACCATCAAGTCTCGTGAGAGTTATTCACTATCATGAGAACAGCATGGGAAAACCTGCCCCCATGATTCAATTATCTCCCACTTTGTCCCTCCCATGACATGTGGGGATTATGGGAGCTATAATGCAAGATGAGATTTGGTTGGGGACACAGTCAAACCATATCACCTGTCATTGTCATTGATTGTATTCCAAGAGCTAACAAATGAGCCATCACCACTTATTAGAATGCAAGGGTGGCTTCCAGGAACTGTTCCTAAAAAGAAAGAATGCCATCTGAAAGAAGACGCCAGCCCACCTACCTGAAGGGATGTTGTCAGTCACTGAGGATGCAGTAGCTGTGAGTTGGCCATGCCACTGGGGGAGATCTACCATCAGGGCCCTGGAGGGCCAAGATGCAAAGTGCAGATGGAGCCCTGGAATATGGTGCCAGGGACCTTACAGGTGGTCATGTGTTTTAAAACACTCTCCCTCTGGGACATTGGAGGATTCTTGTAGGACCAGGAAACACTGCACTTATAACAGCATTTCTATGTACTATCTGTAGAACAGACAGCAGCCACTGACTTCCCACACTTTAAATTTTTCCTCCCCAGGGCAACTGAAACAGAATAGGAATGACTCTCCAGTATGAGGAATGATCTATGTTTGGGGAGGGAGGAATGTACCTCTACTACTCTCCCTCACCCCAACTAATGTTAACCTAGAATGTTCTTGCTGTATGTGGTTTGGTATTAGAGGCAGTAGTCTGAAATTAAGAGTGAAAGGTTGGAGCCAAGATCCTCAAATCTTATTTTCTGTTCTGTTGGTGGCTCATTGCCTAACCAAAGTTTCTTTGACAAGGACAGCCACAGACCTGGGGGACAGATGCCAGAAGTCACGAGCCACATTGATAAACGGTTGCAATGCAACACAGTTTGTTTTTCAAGTGTATATGTAATAATAGGACAACACCATCCACATTGGTCTTTCAGTGCTTCAAGCTTGCTTTACTCTCTGGAGAGCTACGGGCCGCTGCAGGTTTTCCGGGAGGCTGCCCCAGATCTGTGCCCACATAGCCTGAACCTGTGAAAGGATTGCATTCCTTGGTTCTTTCTCAACAGAACTGGTCCTGCCAGTCAAATTCTTTGAGTTGTGAGGACAATGCACCTACAGATCATATAACTGTAAAATGAAAATTGATTTTAAGTGTTTATGGAAATGTGGGGTAGGAGGATTGTTTTCCATCTCACCATCACCTTGGATTTTAGACCTTCTTGTCCTGGAATCTGTGACATATTTTTGATTCTACCAAGAAAAAATCTCAGTGTCCCTTAGGAAATGAACTCGAGCTCAAGTGACTAGACCTTTTTGCGTTCACCTAGCACTTACACTTTCCAAAAGAAATAATCAGATTAAGATGACCTCATTGCCAAGCACTTCCACTGGCTAGTCAATGCCTGCCTATAGGGGGTAGATCTCTCTCTAGCCCAGTGGCATCGGGTAGGCTAGCAGTTCTTTTCCAATTCCAATCTGCTATGTCCAGAGTAAACATGACAACTGATTTTACCTCCCAAACTAAGCAGCCTGTGCAAGTCACAGGGTCTACTGAGGAAGCTCAAAGGATTTAGGGCCATTTCCTTAAAGATGGGATTGTGCCATTGCAGGCATATATGTCTTCATGAACTCTGCCATAAGTGCATACAATGCCCACATCCCATGTGACTACCTCCGTCCACTAAAGCGCAGTCACCATTTCAAATCACCTACGCTGGGCTCCAGAAGGGATTTTCATTACAGTTGATCATCTCCAATTCCCAAATTCAAAATCCAAAATGCTCCCAAATCTGAAACTGTTTGAGCCCCAAAATGATGCCACAAGTCGAAAATTCCACACCTGACCTCATGTGACAGATCACAGTCAAAATGCAGTCAAAGCTTTGTTTTATGCACAAAATTATTAAACATATTGTATAAAATTACCTTCAGGCTATCTAAAGCATAAGTGAATTTTGCTTGGGTCCTATCCCCAAGATATCTCACTATGTATATGGAAATATCCCCAAATCTGAAAAAAATCAAAATCCAAAATATGTCTGGTTCTAAGCATTTCAGATGAGGAATACTCAACCTGTACTGCAAAGTTTAGTCTCACTACACATTCTGAAAATGTTACCAAAGGACTTACCTGTCAGGGCAGCTCTCTGAAGTTCATAAGAGAAAGTTTCAGATGTCCTTACGATTCCCCAGATGAAAGGGATGACAGAAGTGCAAATTATTGGCATTAGATAGGAAAGAAGATCATTGGAAGCTCAAGTGCAGTTTAGGGAGAAATTAAAATAAGAACAAAGGAAAGGAAATTAAATTCAGGACTGTTCTTTAAAAGGTTGGGTTCTGATTTTGATCTTGAAAAAAATATCTTCGAGGAAAGGCTGTTTCCAACTCTGTCCATCTTCTAACCTTTCATAATGTCTTTCATCTGTTGCATGGTGGGGTGGAGGGAGGGAGCTGATGGTGACAAAGTCATCCTAGGACTTAACATTTAAAAATAACAGCTAGTTTATATAAAATGATGGGAACTGTACACATCTGTCACAAATTTCTAGGTCAGTGCAAACAAAGAGTAAAGAAATATAACTTGCACAAGTAAAACAAAAAGGCAGGAACAAATGTAGCATTCTTATTCTAATATTACTCTTTTGCTATTAATCTCTTTGGTAAAGATATAATTTTCATTTTCGATAGAAAAATATAAGCTGTGTCGGCATTGGAAGTTGTGATATTGACATCATGGAATTCTTTGAAGATTCAATGTATGGCTCTCCTTTTTTCCTCTTCTTTTCAGCCCTTCTGGGGAATTTGGCCATAATGACAGTTACATTTACTGCAGCAACAATTTAGATTCAAGTTAAGTTTGAGGGATTGTTATAGTTTATGCCCTCATTAATAAAAATAGAAACTATTTTCCAAAAAATATTTGTCTACAGTAAATGAAAAAAATGTTTAATGTTAGCCTTAGGCTTAACAAATGGAAGAAAATTACAGTTTTCTTTAGTGGTTTAGAGCACAGGATTATGAGGCTGAAGACCAGCTCCCCACCTCCGTTTTCAGTCGAGAAGATAATATCTTCTGCCTTGAGTCTCTCAAAGGTACAAAGAAACTAAACAAAGTAAAGGATGTGATGATTCTCTGAAGAGTTTTAATTGATGAACATTAGAAAAGAAGGCACAGCCATAATGCTCATGTGTCTGTATGACTAATCAGTAGTGAAGAAAACCATTCTTGGTGGTGGAATGGCTTCAAGTAGTGCCAGCTTCCAACAAAGTGAGAAGTAATGGGATATTATTTGGAATACCTGCAGGTTTCCTACTGAGAGCCATTTTTCTCCATTCTGCCCACCAAACACAAATATAGCAGCATCCCCCACTCACCCTGATTCCCCTCTCCCTGTCTCCCCTTAAAACTTTCTTATTTCAGGGCTCTAAAAAGCAGTTTGAGATGCTGTGATAATGTGATAATGTTTTTCTTTGTCATTCTCTCCCAGGTCTTTTTGCATTTATACATGGAACAGTGTCTTAACCCATAGAAATTATCTTAATGGCAGAGATCTTGGGCTCCTGTTTATTTATTCATTACTGTATTCTTTAATCTTTTGATCATGGATTCAACAAATATTTATTGAGCAACTGACACTGCCAGAAAATGTGTTAAAACTGGAGATGCAGCTGAGAAAGAGAGGAGCATAGTCTGGGCTCTCATGAAACTGACTTGGAAATAGATGCTCAAATAGGGCAAAATAATTCATGAGGTGGGGGCTTTGACAGAGCGGCCTGGGATGCAGTGAGAAGCCTCCAGAGAGGGTGAAGATCTTGGGAACAGGTGGCTTGGAAGACGATGGAGGCATCTTTTTTAATTTTTAATTTTTTATTATAATTTAAGTTCTAGGACACATGTGCAGAACCTGCAGGTTTGTTACATGTTACGTGCCATGGTGGTTTGCTGCACCCATCAACCCATCATCTACCTTAGGTATTTCTCCTAATGCTATCCCTACCCTAGCTCCCCACCCCATGACAGGCCCTGGTGTGTGATATTCCCCTCCCTGTGCCCATGTGTTCTCATTGTTCAACTCCCATTTATGAGTGAGAACATGCAGTGTTTGGTTTTCTGTTCCTGTGTTAGTTTGCTGAGAATGATGTTTTCCAGCTTCATCCATGTCCCTGCAAAGGAAATGAACTCATCCTTCTTTATGGCTGCATAGTATTCCATGGTGTATATGTGCTACATTTTCTTTATCCAGTCTATCATTGATGGGCATTTGGGTTGGTTCTAAGTCTTTGCCATTGTGAATAGTGCTGCAATAAACATATGTGTACATGTGTCTTTAGAGTAGAATGATTTAGAATTCTTTGAGTATATACCCAGTAATGGGATTGCCAGGTCAGATGGTATTTCTGGTTCTAGATCCTTGAGGAATTGCCACACTGTCTTCCACAATGGTTGAACTAATTTACACTCCCTCCAACAGTGTAAAAGTGTTCCTATTTCTCCACACCCTCTCCAGCATCTGTTGTTTCCTGACTTTTTAACGATCGCCATTCTAACTGGTGTGAGATGGTATCTTATTGTGGTTTTAATTTGCATTTTTCTAACGACCAGTGATGATGACCTGTTTTTTCATGTTTGTTGGCCACATAAATGCCTTCTTTTGAGGAGTGTCTGTTCATATCCTTCGCCCACTTTTTGATGGGGTTGTTTGATTTTTCTTATAAATTTGTTCAAGTTTCTTGTAGATTGTGGATACTAGCCCTTTGTCAGATGGACAGATTGCAAAAATTTACTCCCATTCTGTAGGTTGCCTGTTCACTCTGATGATAGTCTCTTTTGCTGTGCAAAAGCTATTTAGTTTAATTAGGTCCCATTTGTCAATTTTGGCTTCTGTTGCCCTTGCTTTTGGTGTTTTAGTCATGAAGTCTTTGCCCATGCCTATGTCCTGAATGGTATTACCTAGGTTTTCTTCTAGGGATTTTATGGTTTATGTCTTACATATAAGTCTTTAATCCACCTTGAGTTAATTTTTGTATAAGGTATAAGGAAGGGGTCCACTTTCAGTTTTCTGCATATGGCTAGCCAGTTTTCCCAGCACCATTTATTAAATAGGGAATCTTTTCCTCATTGCTTGCTTTTGTCAGGTTTGTCAAAGATCAGATGGTTGTAGATGTGTGGCATTATTTCTGAGGTCTCTGTTCTGTTCCATTGTTCTATATATCTGTTTTGGTACCAGTACCAAGCTGTTTTGGTTACTGTAGCCTTGTAGTATAGTTTGAAGTCGGGTAGCATGATGCCTCCACTTTGTTCTTTTTGCTTAGGATTGTCTTTGCTATACGAGCTCTTTTCTGGTTCCATATGAAATTTAAAGTAGTTTTTTCTAACTCTGTGAAGAAAGTTAATGGTAGCTTGATAGGGATAGCATTGAATCTATAAATTACTTTGGGTAGTATAGCCATTTTCACGATATTTTTTCTTCCTATCCATGAGTGTGGAATGTTTTTCCATTTGTTTGTGCCCTCTCTTATTTCGTTGAGCAGTGGTTTGTAGTTCTCTTTGAAGAAGTCCTTCACATCCCTTGTAAGTTTGATTCCTAGGTATTTTATTCTCTTTGTAGCAATTGTGAATGGGAATTCACCCATGATTTGGCTCTCTGTTTGTCTATCATTGGTGTATAGCAATGCTTATGATTTTTGCACATTGATTTTCTATCCTGAGACTTTGCTGAAGTTGCTTATCAGCTTAAGGAGATTTTGGGCTGAGAAGATGGAGTTTTCTAAATATACAATCATGTAATCTGCAAACAGAGACAATTTGACTTCCTCTCTACCTATTTGAATACGCTTTATTTCCTTCCCTTGCCTGATTGCCCTGGCCAGAATTTCCAATACTATGCAGAATACGAGTGGTGAGAGAGGGCATCCTTGTCTTGTGCCAGTTTTCAAAGGGACTGCTTCCAGCTTTTGCCCACTCAGTATGATATTGGCTGTGGGTTTTTCATAAATAGCTCTTATTATTTTGAGATATGTTCCATCAATTCCTAGTTCATTGACAGTTTTTAGCATGAAGGGGTGTTGAATTTTATCGAAGTCCTTTTCTGCATCTATTGAGATAATCATGTGGTTTTTGTGATTGGTTCTGTTTATGTGATGGATTACATTTATTGATTTGCATGTGTTGAACCAGCCTTGCATCCTAGGGATGAAGCTGACTTGATCATAGTGGATAAGCTTTTTGATGTGCTGCTGGATTTGGTTTGCCAGTATTTTATTGAGGATTTTCACATCTATGTTCATCCAGGACGTTGGCTTGAAATTTTATTTTTTTTGTTGTGTCTCTGCCAGGTTTTGGTATCAACATGTTGCTGGCCTCATAAAATGAGTTAGGGAGGATTCCCTCTTTTTCTATTGTTTGGAATACTTTCAGAAGGAATGGTACCAGCTCCTCTTTGTACCTCTGGTAGAATTCGGCTGTGAATCTGTCTGGTCCTGGACTTTTTTTGGTTGGTAGGCTATTAATTACTGCCTCAATTTCAGAACTTGTTATTGGTCTATTCAGGGATTCGACTTCTTCCTGGTTTAGTCTTGGGAGAGTGTATGTGTCCAGCAATTTATCCATTTCTTCTAGATTTTGAAGTTTATTTGCATAGAGGTGTTTATAGTATTCTCTGATGGTTGTTTGTATTTCTGTGGGATCAGTGGTGATATCCCCTTTATCATTTTCTATTGTGTCTATTTGATTCTTCTCTCTTTTCTTCTTTGTTAGTCTGGCTAGCTGTCTATCTATTTTGTTAATTTTTTCAAAAAACCAGCTTCTGGATTCATTAATTTTTTTGAAGGGTTTTTCATGTCTCTATCTCCTTCAGTTCTGCTCTGATCTTAGTTATTTCTTGTCTTCTGGAGCTTTTGAATTTGTTTGCTCTTGCTTTTCTAGTTCTTTTAATTGTGATGTTAGAGTGTTGCTTTTAGATCTTTCCCACTTTCTCCTGTGGGCACTTAGTGCTATAAATTTCCCTCTAAACTCTGCTTTAGCTGTGTCCCAGAGATTCTGGTATGTTGTGTCTTTGTTCTCATTGGTTTCAAAGGACTTATTTATTTCTGCCTTAATGTCCTTATTTACCCAGTAGTCATTCAGGAGCAGGTTGTTCAGTTTGCATGTAGTTGTGTGGTTTTAGTGAGTTTCTTAATCCTGAGTTCTAATTTGATTGCACTGTGGTCTGAGAGACTGTTCTTATAATTTCCATTCTTTTGCATTTGCTGAGGAGTGTTTTACTTCCAATTTTGCGGTCAGTCTTAGAATAAGTGTGATGTGGTGCTGAGATAAATGTATATTCTGTTGATTTGGGGTGGAGAGTTCTGTAGATGCCTATTAGGTCTGCTTGGTCCAGAGCTGAGTTCAAGTCCTGAATATCCTTGTTAATTTTCTGTCTCGTTGATCTGCTTAATATTGACAGTGGGGTGTTAAAGTCTCCCACTATTATTGTGTGGAGTCTAAGTCTCTTTGTAGGTCTCTAAGAACTGGGTTTATGAATCTGGGTGCTCCTGTATTGGATGCCTATATATTTAGGATAGTTACCTCTTTTTGTTGCATTGATTCCTTTTCTATTATGTAATGCCTTTCTTTGTCTTTTTTGAACTTTGTTGGTTTAAAGTCTCTTTTATCAGAGACTAGGATTGCAACCCTTGCTTTTTTTTTTTTTTTTTTTTTTGCTTTCCATTTGCTTGGTAAATATTCCTCTATCCCTTTATTTTGAGCCTATATATGTCTTTGCATGTGAGATGTGTCTCCTGAATACAGCACACCAACGGGTCTTGACTCTTTATCCAATTTGCCAGTCTGTGTCTTTTAATTGGGGCATTTAAGCCATTTATATTTAAGGATAATATTGTTATGTGTGAATTTGATCCTGTCATTATGAGGCTAGCTGGTTATTTTGCCCATTAGTTAATGCAGTTTCTTCATAGTGTTGATGGTCTTTACAATTTGTTATGTTTTGGCAGTGGCTAGTACCGGTTTTTCCTTTCCATATTTAGTGCTTCCTTCAGGAGCTCTTGTAAGGCAGGCCTGGTGGTGACAGAATCTCTCAGCATTTGCTTGTCTGTAAAGGACTTTATTTCTCCTTTGTTTATGAAGCTTAGTTTGGCTGGATATGAAATCGTGGATTGACAATTCTTTCCTTTAAGAATGTTGAATATTGGCCCCCACTCTCTTCTGGCTCGTAGGATTTCTACAGAGAGCTCTGCTGTTAGTCTGATGCGCTTCCTTTTGTGGGTAACCCGACCTTTCTCTCTGGCTGCCCTTAACATTTTTTACTTCATTTCAACCCTGGTGAATCTGAAGATTATGTGTCTGGGGTTGTTCTTCTCAAGGAGTATCTTCATGGTGTTCTCTGTATTTCCTGAATTTGAATGTTGGCGTGTCTTGCTAGATTGGAGAAGTTCTCCTGGATAATATCCTGAAGAGTGTTTTCCAACTTGGTTCCATTCTCCCTGTCACTTTCACGTACACTAATCAGATGTAGGTTTGGTCTTTTCACATATTTCCATATTTCTTGGAGGCTTTGTTCATTCCTTTTCATTCTTTTTTCTCTAATCTTGTCTTCATGCTTTATTTCATTAAGTTGATCTTCAATCTCTTATATCCTTTTTCCTGCTTGATCGATTTGGTTATTGATACTTGTGTATGCTTCACAAAGTTCTCATGCTGTGTTTTTCAGCTCCATCAGGTCATGTATGTTCCTCTCTAAACTGGCTATTCTAGTTAGCAATTTGTATAACCTTTTTTCAAGGTTCTTAGCTTCGTTGCATTGGGTTAGAACATGCTCCTTTAGCTTGGAGGAGTTTGTTGTTACCCACCTTCTGAAGCCAAACTCACTCTCCGTCCAGTTTTGTTCCCTTGCTGACGAGGAGTTTTGATCCTTTGGAGGAGAAGAGGCGTTCTGGTTTTTGGAATTTTCAGTCTTTTTGCGCTAGTTTCTCCCCATCTTTGTGGATTTATCTACCTTTGATCTTTGATGTTGGTGACATTAGGATGGGGTCTCTGAATGGACGTCCTTTTTGTTCATGTTGATACTATTCCTTTCTGTTTGTTAGTTTTCTTTCTAACAGTCAGGGCCCTCTGCTGCAGGTCTGCTTGAGTTTGCTGGAGGTCCACTCCAGACCCCGTTTGCCTGGAAATCACTGGCAGAGGCTGCAGAACAGTAAAGACTGCTGCCTGTTCCTTCCTCTAGAAGCTTCGTCCCAGGGGGCACCCACCAGATGCCAGGCCGAGCTCTCCTGTATGAGATGTCTGTCAACCCCTGCTGGGAGGTGTCTACCAGTCAGGAGGCACAGGGGTCAGGGACCCACTTGAGTAGGCAGTCTGTTCCTTAGCAGAGCTTGAGTGCTGTGCTGGGAGATCTGCTGCTCTCTTTAGAACTGGCAGGCTGAAACATTTAAGTCTGCTGAAGCTGCACCCACAGCTGCCCCTCCCACCAGGTGCTGTGTCGCTGGGAGATGGGAGTTTTATCTATATGTCCCTGATTGGGGCTGCTGCCTTTCTTTCAGAGATGCCCTGCCCAGAGAGGAGGAATCTAGAGAGGCAGTCTGGCTACAGTGACTTTGGCTTTGCCAAGCTGTGGTGGGCTCTGCCCTGTTTGAACATCCCAGCAGCTTTGTTTACACTGTGAGGGGAAAACTGCCTACTCAACCCTCAGTAATGGCGGACACCCCTCCCCCACCAAGCTCGAGCATCCCAGGTCAACTTCAGACTGCTGTGCTGGCAGCAAGAATTTCAAGCCAGTGGATCTTAGCCTTCTGGGCTCCATGAGGCTGGGATCTGCTGAGCTAGACCACTTGGCTCCCTGGTTTCAGCCCCCTTTCCAGGGGAGTGAATGATCCCATCTTGCTGGTGTTGCAGGGGCCACTGAGGTATGAAAAAAATTCCTGCAGCTAGCTCAGTGTCCACCCAAATGGCTGCCCAGTTTTGTGCTTGAAACGCAGGACCCTGGTGGTGCAGGCACCCAAGGGAATCTCCTGATCTGCAGGTTATGAAGACTATGGGAAAAGCGTAGTATCTGGGCTCAAATGCACCGTTCCTCACAGCACAGTCCCTCATGGTTTCCCCTGGCTAGGGGAGGGAGTTCCCCAACCCCTTGCACTTCCTGGGTGAGGCAACGCCCCACCCCCCCTTTGGCTTGCCCTCCATGGGCTGCACTCAGTGTCTAACCAGTCCCAATGAGATGAACCAGGTACCTCAGTTGGAAATGCAGAAATCATCTGCCTTCTGCATTAATCTTGCTGGGAGCTTCAGACCAGAGCTGTTCCTATTTGACCATCTTGCCTAGGTCCCCTCAGCTGTGCAGGTTTTGATGCCATCACTTAGGAGACTGATGTCTTCCACTTTCCGATAGGGCTGGTTCTGTTAAGAAACTGATGGGGGGCCAGGCACAGTGCCTGATGCCTGTAATCCCAGCACTTTGGGAGGCTGAGGTGAGTGGATCACTTGAGGTCAGGAGTTCGAGATCAGCCTGACCAACATAGTGAAACCCCCATCTCTACTGAAAATACAAAAAATTAGCCTGGCGTGGTGGTGAGAGCCTATAGTCCCAGCTACTTGGGAGGCTGAGGCTGGAGAATCACTTGAACCTGGGAGGCAGAGGTTGCAGTGAGCCGAAATTGTGCCACTGCACTCTAGCCTGGGTGACATAGTGAGACTCCGTCAGAAAAAAAAAAAAAAAAAAAAAAAAAAACTGATGGGGAAAAGAGAAAAAGTGTTGAATTGAGAGTGGAATAACCTAGACTGAGCCTCAGTCCTGCCTTAACGAGCTATATTTCTCTGGAGAATTCACTCAACTTTTCTGAGCTTCACCTTCCTCCAGAAGAGGAGAATTTGGTGGTCTTTATCAATTTAAAAATGTATATCAACATGCTTTCTAAGGCCTATATTAACCTTTTCAAGCTGAGGGATTATATTCTAAATCTAAGGTCCAAAAATGCAGTTTTGCTTGGTTCTATCCAAAGGATGTCTCATTGCCTACCTATTTTTCAGTGAAATAATTTCTTTATCACTGACCATGACTGCTCCTATAACTTTCTTGAAAATCTGATGCAAGGATCCTGGTCAGATAAATGATAAATATGTGTTCTGTGTTGTCACCCACAGGCAATGAAGAATGGGCTGATAACCAACCTGAGATGCTCAATAGACATCTTATTGTATCAGGATCAGAATCCTTAGATCCATTGCACATGGCCAATTTAATGAACCTCGCTAAGGGGGTAATGTGAAAACATTAAAGGAAATAATAATTCTAAATCAGATAAGTATACTTTGTCATGCAAACTTTCCTTGTTATCAAGCTTTAAAAAACATAACCCCAATAGGGCCAAATTACAATGACAACTTCTCTCAGGCATATAATTATAAAAAATTAAAGGCACTTAAGAGGTCATTTGATCCAAACCCTATACTTCAGAGATGAGGAAATTGAGGCTCAGATGGGATAAACTATTTGGCCAAGAACTCACAGCTGCTTGGAGACAGACTAAGACCAGAATTCTGATTTTCTGATTCCCAGGCTCCGGGGCTCTCTGTTTCACCTCGCTATCTACCCTAGATTTTAGCTGTGTTCTTTAAGCTGTACATTTCTAAAATGACCCTTCCCACTCCTGGGATCTGTTCTGGCTCCTCACCTATAACCGAGGTTACCACCACGGCTTCACTGACTTTGTGAGTGCCTCTCTTGCTTGGAGGGCCTCTGTTCCTAGCCTCTGGAAATCCCATTTCCTTTGATCTCTGTTTTCTTCGTGACCTAGCATTGTCCCTGCATCCAACCAAATGCAATCTGGGTTTGACACAAAGGAGGATTGTTGAAGAACCAGTTAGGAGACTTGTTTCCTCACCACACATTATTTTTGTGTTTTCATGCATCCCTTGGGATTTGAATGTCATTGCTGTGGAACAAATGCTAGAGCCATCAGGGAAACCACCAAGGCCAGAGACAGACCTCAGTGCCAATTGGGTAATGCCTTTAGTGGAATTGGGGTCTGGGCCAAACTCTTTCATGTTTCCTGCTCTTAAAAGGGCATGCTGAAAGACAGGGGGGAAAGGTGGCCAGTCCAGCAACCCCAGGCTTCAGGACCGGCTTTCTCCTCTTGCCAGTGAGCAGTCAAACCACAAGAAGAAAAAAATTCCTGCTGCCCAACCCTTTTTTTAATGTCCAAAGAACACCAATTTTAATTTAAATGATTTCTGGAAAATGAATTGTCATTTTTTCTGAGAGAAAGGAAACACGGTCATGTTCGCATTCTCTTAAGAAGATGCAACAGCAAATACTTTTGGTACATACATTACAGGAAAAAAGTCAACAAGAAACAAGAAGAGCAAGATAAATGGATGATCATATTGATCTAAATAGAACAAAGACAGTTCCAAACCCATAATCTCTAAAAATCATTACACACACATACACACACACCAGCATGCACCTATCTTTAGGAGTTTTTACCAATCAATAAGCAAAAACATGTATTAAATACCTATGTGTATATAAAAGGCACTGAGCTAGCAGCTTTAGTTTTTTAACATATCTATAATACCTGCTTTGAAATCATTGACATCTGGACTTTCTCATAAAACATTATTTTTTTCTCCCCCACCCCAACCCTGTACAGGTTGTACTTTTCCCATTTCTTTGTATGTCTTATAATTTTTTTTGAAAACTGGACATTTTAGATAATACACCGTGGTGACACTTGATATTGTCCTTCTGCCAGAAGTATTGTTGTTTTGTTTGCTTGTTTATTCATTTAGTGATTCGACTGGGCAATGTCAGTAAAATGCGTCTACCTTGTAGCGTGTAGCCTCTGATATTTCTCCTCAGAGGGCACAGACTTGAGTATGCATATGATTACCCTGGGAGGACAGTGGTTTTACCAGAATTATAGTTGAATGTCTCCTTCCCATGATCTCTCTGTTAAGCTTCTAGCTCCTCTGCCTCTATTAGTATCACAACGGCAGTTAACCTCCTCCAGTATCCAGCTGATTTCTCTATTGTATTCCATAAAATCATGCATCATACATTTCTCCACAGTCTGATTCAGCCCCCTTTGCAGAAATAATCTTTGAGGCTTGGCAGTGAGATTATTTTCCGACCCCAGTAGGGCTCTTCTTAGCTCTTTTTTCCCTGGTTCTCTCTGTTAAACTTCTAGCTGGTCTTCAGTTTAGCTTGTTGCTATCATGAAGCTCTCCTCTTAATTGATTACCACCAAAATCACCATTAATTTAAACATCACCCTTAGGTTTGAACCTCCCCGTGTCTGTTCTTAGGCCTCGCCATCCCCTGAACAAAACCTCTGCACCACAGCTCTCGTGCTAGAGGTAGAGACAATGGAACCCTTGTCTTAGAGTAGCACTCCTGATTTACAAGTGGGATACTGAATGGGGGAGGTAGCTCTCATGGCTTACGTTAGGGTCACTTTTGGTGTCCTGCATGCTAAGGATTTGAGCAAATGTACAATGACATGTATGCACCATTATAGTATTATCCAGAATAGTTTCACTGCCTTAAAATCCTGTGTGCCCCGCCTATGTATTTCCTCCACTTAGCACCTGGCAGTCACTGATATTTTTACTTTCTGCATAGTTTTGCCATTTCCAGAATATCATACAGTTTAAATCACAGTATGTAGCCTTTCAGATTGGCCTCTTTCAGTCAGTAATATGTATTTAAGTTTCCTCCATGTCTTTTCTGGCTTCATAGCTTATTCTTTTTAGTACTGAATGATGCTCCCTAGTCTGGATGTATCAGTTTATCTACCCATCCACCTACTAAAGGATATCTTGATTGCTGCCAAGTTTTAGCAATTATGAATAAAGCTGCTATAAACACCTGTGTGCAGGTTTTTGCGTAGACATAAGTTATAATCTTTGGATAAATACCAAGGAGTATGATTGCTGGGTCATATGTTAAGAGTTTCTTTAGTTCTGTAAGAAACCACTAAACTATCTTCCAACATGACTACCGTTTTGCATTCCTTCCAGCAATACATGAGAATTCCTGTTGCTCCACATCTTCACCAGCATTTGTTGTTGTCAGTGTTTCAGATTTTTGCCATTCTAATAGGTATATAGTATTATCCCATTTTTGGTTTTAATTTGCATTTCCCTAGTAATATGTGATATAAAGCATCTTTTCATATGCTTATTTGCCTTCTGTCTGTCTTCTTTGGTGAGGTATCCGTTAAGGTCTTTGACTCTGTTTTCTTTTTTTTTTTTTTTTTTTTGAGACAGAGTCTGGCTCTGTCACCCAGGCTGGAGTGCAGTGGCGCAATCTCGGCTCACTGCAAACTCCGCCTCCCGGATTCGTGCCATTCTCCTGCCTCAGCCTCCGGAATAGCTGGGACTACAGGCGCCCGCTACCGCGCCTGGCTAATTTTTTGTATTTTTAGTAGAGACGGGGTTTCACCGTGTTAGCCAGGATGGTTTCGATCTCCTGACCTCGTGATCCGCCTGCCTCAGCCTCCCAAAGTGCTGGGATTACAGGCGTGAGCCACTGCGCCCGGCCTGACTCAGATTTTTAATTGGGTTTGTGTTCTTATTGTTGAGTTTTATGGTTCTTTGTATTCTTTGAATAATAGTCCTTTATCAGATATGTATTTTGCAAATATTTTCTCCCATTCTGTGACTTATCTTCTCATTCTCTTGATACTGTCTTTTGCAGAGAAGAAGCTTTTTATTTTTTTTTCTTTTTGACGGAGTCTCCCTCTGTCGCCCGGGCTGGAGTGCAGTGGCGCCATCTCGGCTCACTGCAAGCTCTGCCACCCAGGTTCACGCCATTCTCCTGCCTCAGCCTCCTGAGTAGCTGGGACAACAGGTGCCCGCCATCACGCCCGGCTAATTTTTTTGTATTTTTAGTAGAGATGGGGTTTCACCGTGTTAGCCAGGATGGTCTCGATCTCCTGACCTCGTGATCCTCCTGCCTCAGTCTCTCAAAGTGCTGGGATTACAGGCGTGAGCCACCGTGCCTGGCCAGAAGCTTTTGATTTTAATGGAGTATTGCTTATGAATTATTTCTTTCATGGATTCTGCCGTTGCTGCTGTATCTAAAAAGTCATCTTTATATCCAAACTCATCTGGTTTTTCTCCCATCTTGTTGTCTAGAAGTTTTATAGTTTTGTGTTTTATACGTTGGCATACAGTCCATTTTGAGTTGATTTTCATGAAGAGTATAAGGCCTGTGTCTTTTCTTTTTTTCTTTGCCCGTGGATGTCCAGTTTTTTCAGCACCATTTGTTGAAAAGACTCTCTCTGCTTTGTTATACTGCCTCTACTTCTTTGTGAAAGATTAGGTAACTATATTTATGTGAGTCTGTTCCTGATCTATCTTTTTCCATTGATCTATTTGTCTACTTTATGCCAATACCACACTGTCTTGATTATTGTAGCTTTATAGTAAGTATTAAAGTTGGATAGTGTCACTCCTCCAACTTTGTTCTTATCCTTTAGTATTGTGTTAGCTATTCAGTGTCTTTTACCTGTCTATATAAATGCTAGAGCAAGTTTGTTAATATCCACAAAATAACTTGCTGGGATTTTGATTGGGATTGCATTGAATCTATAGATCAAGTTGGGAAGAAAGAGAATTTTGACAATATTTAGTCTTCTGTTCTATGAACATGTAATCTCTATTAGTTCCTCTTTGACTTTATTCATCAGAGTTTTTTACTTGTTATAGATCTTGCACATATTTTGTTACATTTATACCCAAGCCTTTTATTCTGGGGGGCTGCTAATGTAAATGGTATTGTGTTTTTAATTTCAAATTCCACTGTTCATGGCTGGTATATAAAAAACATGATTGACTTTTGTGTATTAATCTTGTATCCTGCAACCTTGCTATAATAGCTTGTTAGTTCCTGGAATTTTTTGGTGGTGGTTATTGTTGTAGTTGTTTATTCTTTTGGATTTTCTAGAGACTATTATGTCATCTGTGAAGAAAGATAGTTTTATTTCTTCTTTCTCAATCTGTGTACATTTTATTTCCTTTCCTCATCCATTGCATTAGCAAGGACTTCCAGTACAATGTTGAAAAAGAGTGATGAGAAAGGACATCCTCACCTTTTTTCTAATTTTAGCAGGCAAATTTCTGGTTTCTCACAATGTTAGCTGTGGGGTTATTTGTAGATTTTTTTTTAATCACATTGAGGAAGTTTCCGTCTATATCTAGTTTGCTAAAAGTTTTTATTATGAATGGGTATTGGATTTTGACAAATGTTTTTTTCTGTATCCACTGATATGTCCATATGAATTTTCTTCTTTAGCCTGTTAGTGTGATAAATTACAATTTTCAAATGTTGAATCAGCCTTGTATATCTGGGATAAATCCCACTTGGTAATGGTATATAGTTATTTTTATAAATTGCAATTTAATTTACCAATATTTTGTTGAGGATATTTGCATCTATGTTCACTAGAGAGATTGGTCTGTATTTTTTTTGTAATGTCTTCGTTTGGTTTTAATATTAGCATAATACTGGCCTCATAGAATGAGTTAGGAAGTGTTCCCTTTGCTTGTTCTCTGAAACAGATCATGGAAAATTGATAAAATTTCTTTTTTAAATGTTTGATAGAATTCACCAGTGAACCTCTTCAGATTTGTTACTTTCTGTTTTGGAGGTTAGTATTACTTACTATTGACTTAATTTCTTTAATAGATATAAGTTTATTCAGACTGTTTCTTCTTGTATAAGTTTTGGTGGATTATGTCTTTCAAAGAACTGGTCCATTTCATTTAGGTTATCAAATTTGTGGGCATAAAGTTATAATAGCATTTCTTTATTATTATTCCTTATGATCCTTACAGTGTCCCCGGAAACAGTAGTGATATTCTGTCTTTCCTTTCTGATATTAGTAATTTGTGCTCCCTCTTTTTTTTTTAATTAGTCTGGCAAACGGCTCCTTAATTTTATTGATCTTTTCAAATAACCAGTTTTTTGTTTCATTGATTTTCTTTGTTGACTTTCTGGTTTCCATTTTATTGATTTCTGCTGTAATTTTTATTATTTCTTTTATTCTTACCTTGAACTTAACTTCCTCTTTTGTTCTAGTTTCTTAAAATGGAAGCTGAGATTATTGATTTATATCTTTTGTTTATAATACATGCATTCAATGTTATAAGTTTCTCTGTAAGCACTACTTTTGCTGCATCCCACAAGTTTTGGTAAGTGTGTTTTCATTTTTATTTAGTTCAAAATATTTTTAAAGATCTCTCTTTTGACCCATGTGTTACTTAGAAGTGTGTTATTTAATTTTCATGTATTTCAAGATTTTGTAGTTGTCTCTCTGTTATTGGTGCCTAGTTTAATTTCATTGTGGTCTGAAGGCAGACATTGTATGATTTCTATTCTTTTAGATTTTTAAGATGTGTTTTATGGCCCAGAATGTGATCTATCTTAGTGAATGTTTCCTGTGAGCCTGAGAAGAATATGTACTCTGCTTTTGTTGGATAAACTAGTTTATAGATATCAATGATATCCAGTTGATTAATAGTGTCATTGAGTTAAACTATGTTCTTACTGATTTCCTATCGGTTGGATCTACCTATTTCTGATCTAAGGTTGTTGAAGTCTCCAACTATGATAGTGGATTCAACTATTTCTTCTTATAGTTCTATCAGATTTTGCTCCACGTAGTTTGATGCTGTCGTCAGGCACATACATTTGAAGAATTGTTATGTCTTCTTGGAGAATCGCTAATTCTCAAGGGTTCCTTGGAGAATATAATAATTTTATCATTATATAATACCCTTCCTTATCTCTGATAATTTCTTTTGTGTTATATTGTCTCTATCTGAAATTAACATAGATACTCCTGCTTTCTTTTGATTAATGTTAGCATATTATATCTTTCTCCATCCATTTACTTTTAATCTAGATGTGTCTTTATATTTAACGTGGGCTTCCTGTAGACAGCATGATTTTGGGTCTAGTTTTTTGATCAATTCTGACAATCTCTGTCTTTTAAGTGGTATGCTTAGACCATTGATGTTCAAAGTAATTAATATAATTGGATTAATATCTATCATATTTATTACTATTTTCTATTTATAGCCCTTGTTGTTTGTTTCTTTTTTTATCTTCCATTATTTTGCTGCTTTTCGTGGTTTTAATTGTGCATTTTATATGATTATGGTCTCTTTTATTTAGCATATCAGTTATACTTCTTTTATTTTACTTTTTTTAGTAAGTGCCTTAGAGTTTGCAGTGTACATTTACAATTCATCCAAGTCTATTTTCAAATGACAGTATATATACCACTTTACAGTGGTAAATGTGAGTTCTTTATACTAACCAAACAATCCTAATTCCTCCCTGTTGTCCATTGCATCATTGCTGTCATTCATTTCACTTATATATAAGCACACATAAGCAAATACATATTTGAATAAATTGCTACTATTTTGAACAAACTCTTATCTGTTAGATCAATTAAGAATAAGAAAAATCAAAGTTTTCATTTTATCTTGACTTATTCCATCTGTAATGCTCTTTCTTTTTTTTTTGAGACGGAGTCTCACTCTGTCACCCAGGCTGGAGCACAGTGGTGTGATCTCGGCTCACTGCAACCTCCATCTCCCCAGTTCAAGCAATTATCCTGCCTCAGTCTCCCGAGTAGCTGGGACTACAGGTGCGTGCCACCACACCCGGCTAATTTTTTGTATTTTTAGTTGAGACGGGGTTTCACCATGTTAGCCATGACGGTCTTGATCTGACATTGTGATCCGCCTGCCTCAGCTTCCCAAAGTGCTGGTTCTTTCTTTATTTATGTAGATCTGAGTTTCTGACCTGTACAGTTTACCTTCTCTATAAAATATTTTTTACTTACAATGTTGTTTTGTATTTTGCTTATTATAAGTTTTATGTCATTGCCTAAATAGATTTCATTTGCATACATTTACAGGGTACAAGTGCACATTTGTTACATGAATATATTGTGTCGTGGTGAAAGAAAATAGACATTTCTTGCAAAGCAGGTTTACTGACAACAAATTCCTTCAATTTTTGTTTGTCTAAGAAAGTATTTCTCCTTCACTTTTGAAGGAGAATCTTACAGGGTACAAAATTCTAAGTTGGTGGGTTTTTTCCTCTAAACTCTTTGAATATTATACTCCACTCTCTTCTTGCTTGGATGGTTTCTGAGGACAAGTCAGCTGTAATTCTTATTTTCTTTTCTCTATAGGTAAGGTATTTTTTCCCCTCTGGCTTCCTTCGGAATTTTTTTCTTCATCTTTGATTTTTCTATAGTTTGAAAATGATATGCCTAAGTGTGTTTCTTTGGCATTTATCCTGCTTCTTACTCTGTGCGCTTCCTGAAGCTGTGGTTTGGTGTTTGACACTAATTTGGGGAAATTCTCAGTCATTTTTGTATCCAATATTTCTTCCATTTATTTCCCTTTCTTCTCCTTCTGACATTCCCATTACATATATGTTACACCTTTTGTAGTTGTCCCACAGTCCCTGGATATTCTGTTTTTGTTTCTTGCAGTCTTTGTTCTCTTTGCTTTTCACTTTTGGTGGTTTCCAGTGATATGTTCTCAAACTCAGAGATCCTCCCCTCAGCCAGTCCAGTCTACTAGTAAGCCCATCAAAGGCATTCTTCATTCCTCTTACAGTGTTTTTGATCCCTAACATTTCTTTTTGGTCTTATCTTGGGATTTCCATTTTTCCGCTCACATTGTCCATCTGTTCTTGAATGTTATCTACTTTATCCATTACAGCCATTAAGTGTATCAATTACAATTGTTTTAAATGTCTGGCCTGATGATTCCAAAATCCCTTCCAGGTCTGGTTCTGAGGCTTCCTTGGTCTCTTCAAATTGGTGGTGGTGGTGGGGGTGGGGGGGTTTCTACCTTTTAATATGCATTGTAATTTTTTCTTGATAGTCAGACATGATGTACTGGGTAAAAGGAACTGCTATAAATAAGCTTTGTTAATGTGTTGGGACAGGGATAGTGTTCTGTAGTCTTATGATTAAGTTTCAGTCTTTCACTCAACCTTCTCAACTGTGAACTTCTCAAGTTTTTCTCAGTTTTTTTTTTTCTCTCCCCTCTTAGGTGGGAGAGAATGGATGGAGTGCGCTGGAATTGGGTTTTTCCTTCTTTCACATGGAAGGTTAGAGCTGATCAGAGTTGGGTATGTCCCTTCCCCCAAGTCAGTTAGACTCTGACAATATCCCAGCAGGTGAGGCTCTAGTTAACTAGATTCTCCCGAGGGTAATCCTTGTTAAAAAGAACAGATTGCTCTGGCGTAGTTTTAAATGGTTCCTTTTGCTCACCCCCTGCTGAAAGCATGAGGAGATTCTTCTCTGATATTTTCTGTGAGAATCTGATCAAGCTCCTGGAGGTAAAACTCACAGATATTTGGTAGTCGCTCTAGACTGGGTTGCTCTGGAGTTTTTAATTCTCAGGCTTCTTCACCCTGATCCTCCAGCAATTTGTAAGTTAGAGCCCAGGTTTTCCTGCCTCAGCACTGGTCCCCACAGTGGTTTCCACAGGTGAGTCTCTGCTCTGGAAAACGGTGACTGCCTGCACTTGCCTGTCTGTCTCTCCAATCGTGGGAATAATGTCCTTACCTGTCTTTCAGATCCTAGAAGAGTTGTTAATGTTTTAGTATGCTCAGCTTTTAACATGCTGTTAGGGCAGACTGGCAACTTCCAAGCTTCTTATCTTACATGCAAAACTTGCTTTTTCTGGTTTGATGCGTTTGTGGTTTTAGTACTGTAAAAATGTCGGCGCACTGTATTCCGGCTTACATGGTTTCTGATGAGATTCAGTCGTTCTTATCTTGGTTGTTCTGTACATAATGTCTTTTTTCTCTGCCTGCTTTTATGATTTTTCTCTATCACTGTGTTTTAGTAATTGCATATCATGTTCTTAGTGTGGTTATTTTTGTGTTTATTCTACTTAAGGTTTTAGGGGCTTTTTTATATCTGTAGGTTTATAGTTTTCATCAAATTTGTAACATTTCTGACAATTTTTTGTTTAAATATTTTGACATCCTCCCCTCTGTGGCCCTGCTCCTCCAAGACCCCAAATACACATGTGTTAGAATGCTTTATATCTTTCCAGAAGTCACTAAGTGTCTATTAATTTTTTCAAATGTTTTTTTCTCTCTGTGATTGAGTTTGGATGGTTTCTCTTGCTGTGTTTTCAAGTTCACTGATTTTTATTTTTAGGAGAAGGACAAGTTTAATTAGTTCCTTGCAGTGAATGTTTTAAGATGAAGTTACATATATATATATATATTCAGTATATATATATATTCAGTATATATATACTGAAGTTATATATATATATTATATTATATATTTATATATTATATATATACTGAAGTTATATATATATATTCAGTAAACTAGGATGATATATGTATATGTAAGTTCCATTTGGGCCTTTTTAAAATGTTCTTGTCTGCTAATTCCATCAATTCTGTCATTTCTTGGTCTGATTTTATTGTGTTTTTTTGTTTGGGGGCTTTTGTGTTGTTATGGTTAATACTTGCTTCATTCATTGCATGCCTCTTAAGTTTTGGTTAGATGTTAGACATTTTAGATTTTTACATTTTTTAGTTTGGGATTTTGTTTTATTTCTGTAAAGAGTGCTGGACTTTGTTGTGGCATGTTGTTAAAACTTTTTGCACATCTGTTCTATCTGTTTATGTTCTTTATAAGCAAATTTTGAGTCGGGTGTGGAGCAACTTTTACTCTAGGGCTAATGAAGTCATTGTACTAAGACGGGACTCCTCTGAGAACTTTAACAAATAACCGTTGCCTTATGAGGTCTCTACTTTCTGGCTGGTGATAAAGCAGTTTTTTCTCAATGTGAATGAACTCTGGGAAGCATTTGGCTTACTCTTTTCTAGTGGTTCTTTCCTTGGCCTCATGGAGTTTGAACACCACCCAGGTGTTGGCCGGAACTCAGTGAGAGACTCCAGCAGAATGCTCTGCAGATCTCTGGAGATGCTCATGTGTGCAGTTCTTCTTCTTGATACTCGGACTCACAAATTCTAGTCACCTCAGCCTTGTGGAACACTGAGTTCTGCCTCCTCCACTCACTATAACTGGCTGGTTCTGTTGGGGTTTCCCCTCTCTGCAGTGAAGTTACATACACTTACAATAGTTAGCTTCTATCCTATTGGCCAGCATTTAATAATGTGAAAACACCTAGGTATATACAAGACTGAGAAATGCAGTTTTTATTTTGAGTGGGCCCAGCTCAGCTGAAACTCGGGAGGTCTAATTTTGAGAAACAAGGGAAAAACAAATACTTACAGATTAACAGCAATCTTTTACATAAAAATTTTCCACCCCAAGTAAAAATAAGTAGCAATTTCACTTTATCAAAGGCTTTAGACTATTTTGTTTCCTAGAAATGTATTTATTTTCATTAATAGATTATTGGATCTGACCTCCAACTCGGATAAAACCATTGCATTCCATTTTTTATTATCCCTATGAGTTCTATCCCAAGAATATGAAATAATTCAAGATTCCATTAAGTCAGGCACAAATTACACTTTAATTATATTAGTAGTCTATCATCAAAAGTCTATAGAGTGAAAAGGAAAATACATAAATGTATAATAAAAGCCAAGAAAATGTAAAACTATTCATTCTGGGTAGGAGTTGCAGGCTTCTCTGAGTTCACAGATATTTATGTAAGATGTGCTTAGAAGACCAATATCTTTTTAAGCTTTGCATCCCATGACATATTAACGTTAAAATTTAAAAGGGACTCAGTAATCAGCAAAATGACTTATATGAGAATGTTCACAACTTTTTTCATACTAACCGAAACCTGGAAATGGTCCAGGATGGATCCATAGGTGAATGGATTAGTTGTAATATATGCATACAAGGGTATATGCATACTCATCAATAAAAAGAAACAAACTATTGATACATGCAACAACATGGATATGTCTCAAAAGCATTATGCTGGATGAAACATCGTTTATACAAAACAGTACATGCTGGCTTTACTAATGTCAGTGGCTGATTCCACTAATATCAAGCTCTAGAAATAGCAAAATTCATCTATGGTGGAAAAAAGGTAAAACAGTCTCTGCAGGTGGGGGAAGGAATTGACTTGGAAGAGACATGAGGAAACTCTAAGGGGAGATGGTAATGTTTTATATCTTAATTATAGTTTTAGTTATACAGGCGTGACCATTGGTCAGAACTCAGTGACTGTATGTTTCAGACTTATGCATTTGATTGATTTTTAATTTTATATCAAAAGAAGAAAATGTATATTGATACTGAACTCCAGTTAATATTATGTCTGCTGAAATACTTAGAAGGAAGTACATTTATGTCTACAATTTCTTTTAAAATGCATGAAAATAATGAGTTGATTAGAGGACAGAGGGATGGATGAAGGAAAAAGGTGATAAAGCAAGCATAGTAAAATGTTAATAGTAGAGTCTTGGTGGTGTGTATACGAGTGTTCACTGTACAAGTCTTTTAATATTGCAGTTAAAAATTTTTATAATATATTGAGAGGAAAAAGTGACTGTGAGGGTAGCTTTGAGGCAAATGTCTGGATAGAATTTTTAGCCAGAATAACTTCAGTAAACTAGGATGGTATTCGTCTTCTTTAAAGTGTATGACTCTTTTAGCCTGGGGGGAAAAAGGTATAGAAAGGTTTACACAGTCAAAACCACAGTTTAATATTTCCAGATTGAGAAGGATTCTGTGTATATTTAGTATTTCATATTGATGTAATGTTTAAGAGAATGTGACCTAATAGAATGATAATCTCATAACTCCAATTTGAAACATGTAAATAAGTAACTGAGATAGACTTCTGTTTTTTTTTTAACTTTTATTTTAGGTTCAGGGGTACATGTGAAGGTTTGCTACATAGGTAAATTGATGTCACGGTGGTTTGTTGTACAGATTATTTCATCACCATACTGGGCTTAGGTATTAAGCCCAGTTCCTAATAGTTGTCTTTTATGCTCCTCCCACTCCTCCCACCTTCCACCCTCAAGTAGATCCCAGTGTCTGTTGTTACCTTCTTTGTGTCCATGAGTTCTCATCATTTAGTTCCCACTTATAAGTGAGAACATGCAGTATTTGGTTTTTTGTTCCTGCATTAGTTTGCTAAGGATAATGGCCTCCAGCTCCATCCATGTTCCTGCAAAAGACATGATCTCTTTTTTTTATGGCTGCATTGTATTCCATGGTATATATGTACCACATTTTCTTTATCCAATCTGTCATTGATGGACATTTAGGTTGATTCCATGACTTTGCTATTGTGAACAGTGCTGAAATGAACGTTCATGTGCACGTGTCTTTATATAGAATAATTCATATTCCTTGGAGTATATAGCCAGTTATGAGATTGCTGGTTCAAATGGTAATTCTGCTTTTAGCTCTTTGAGGAATTGGCATACTGCTTTCCACAATGGTTGAACTAATTCACACTCCCACCAACAGTGTATAAGTGTTCCCTTTTCTCCACAACCTCGCCAGCATCGGTTATTTTTTGGCTTTTTAGTAATAGCCATTCTGACTGGTGTGAGATGGTATCTCATTGTGATTTTGATTTGCATTTCTCTACTGATGAGTGATATTGAGTTTTCTTCATATGCTTGTTGCTTGCTTGTATGTCTTCTATTGAAAAGTGTCTGTTCATGTCCTTTGCCCACTTTTTAATGGAGTTGTTTGTTTTTTTCTCTTTGTATAAGTTATACATTTGTATAAGTTTCTTATAGATGTTGGGTATTAGACCTTTGTCAGATGTATAGGTTGCAAATATTTTATCCCATTCTAGTTCTTTGAAGAAAGTTATTGGTAGTTTGATAGCAATAGCACTGAATCTGTACATTGCTTTGAGCAGTATGGCCATTTTAATGATATTGATTCTTCCTATCTATGAGCATCGGCTGCGTTTCCATTTGTGTCTTCTCTGATTTCTTTGAGCAGTGTTTTGTAACTCTCATTGTAGACTTCTGATTTTAAACTAAAATCTTACTAAATTTAGTTTAGTATTGGAAATTTTACAATATATAAGACTTAAATGCTCAGAAAGATTTTGTTGTTGTTGAGAAAATTGAAATACATGTCCTATAAAACAAAATTAAACGTGTCAAATTTATAAACAAAATTTTAAATGTTTGAAGATTTAAACATTTTAGCAAAATCTGTAAATATGACCAAACTGAATTTAAAAATCCCTTAAAAATAACTGATAAAATTTACTAGACTTAAAAATAGAGTAAGATTTGTAAGCTACATTGAAAGCCTATGAGTTGCATTTTTTTTAAACTGCCTTCAAGTTTTTCAAAAAGCTCGGATCAATAGAAAGAAGCTTCACTACCAAAATATTTCTCAGTGAATATTTTGGATCACAGAGGTAGGCTGAAATAGCTAGCTTTCCAACAGATTTTTTAACATTCATGGGAAATATCAACCCAATCATCAGCTAGGCTATCTTCTAAAGTATATAGAACTATATTTAATAAGCAAAATATTCCAGGACTCTTTTTAGGAGTTTAACAATATAGCTAACTTCAAAATCACTGCTACTCAATGTTAGCGAAAGTTCAGGGAGAGAAGCACTATTTACCAAATGTTGCCTAAAGTATATGCAATTCATCCATTTCTCCAAGTAACCTAAACTTTCTTCAGAATTAAGCCAGACCATCAGAAAGCTGGTCTCCATTCTCCTTGTCCTTCCCATTTAACACCATAGAACTTCTTTTTTTTTGGCGGGGTGGGTTGGGGGGCGGGAATAGCCTTGTTTATTCTCTCTTTTTTTATTATTATACTTTAAGTTCTAGGGTACATGTGCACAACGTGCAGGTTTGTTACATATGTATACATGTGCCATGTTGGTGTGCTGAACCTATTAACTTGTCATTTACATTAGGTATATCTCCTAATGCTATCCCTCTCCCATCCTCCCACCCCATGACAGGCCCAGGTGTGTGATGTTCCCCTTCCTGTGTCCAAGTGTTCTCATTGTTCAGTTCCCACCTATGAGTACGCACATGTGGTGTTTGGTTTTTTTGTCCTTGTGATAGTTTGCTGAGAATGAGGGTTTCCAGCTTCATCCTACAAAGGACATGAACTCATCATTTTTTATGGCTGCATAGTATTCCATGGTGTATATGTGCCACATTTTCTTAATCCAGTCTATCATTGATGGACATTTGGGTTGGTTCCAAGTCTTTGCTATTGTGAATAGTGCAGCAATAAACATATGTGTGCATGTGTCTTTATAGCAGCATGATTTAAATCCTTTGGGTATATACCCAGTAATGGGATAGCTGGGTCAAATGGTATTTCTAGTTCTAGATCCTTGAGGAATTGCCACACTGTCTTCCACAATTGTTGAACAAGTTTACCATCCCACCAACAGTGTAAAAGTGTTCCTATTTCTCCACATCTTCTCCAGCACCTGTTGTTTCCTGACTTTTTAATGATCTCCATTCTAACTGAACACCATAGAACTTCTTTGAATAGACTTTTTTTCAAGATTGTGGCATCAACCTGCATGCATTGAACTTTGGGATACAAATCTATGAAATTTGATGTTGGACACACTCTTGATTAACTGAGGACTCCATTCACTGCATCACACAGGGTCTTCTTGCCAGAGACCCACAGGAGGAAATTTGTTGGGGACATAGTACCAGGGAAAGTTGTGTCTTGACCTTAATTATTTTATGAATCAGATAAATAATCATTACATCATCTTCCTCTGTATTGGCTGCTAGAAAGCTCAGAGCCACATCCATGGACTTCTACAAACTATGGTGATTCTCATGGCCCACATATTATAGATTGAGCTCTCCTTTGACTTGGCTTGACTTGACTTTTTCAACTTATTTTTATTTCACTAAATCATGTTTACTTATTTTCATCTTGTGTTATAATGTATTAATAGGTATAAATAAGTATATATGCTGTAAGTCTGTAAATCACTCTTAGAATGATTAATGGAACACAGTAAGTCGTAACCGTATTGTTCATCAGCAAAAGTGAAATTTCAAAACCAAAGGGAAGCAATGCAGACAGAGATGAGACAGAGGCCCCTACATGACAGCTGAAAGTAGGTTAAAAAAAAAAACCTATAAAAAGATGCATTGTTTTTAATTGTCTTCTGAGAAAAGTTTGAAAGGTGGGAGGTTGAGGGAGAAGGGAATATGTGAAAATTCGATAAACTTCTCCTTTCACACAATAACGACTTATTACTCTGTGCACGTTTCATGTTTCAAAATATCTACAGAAATGCCAATTTATATTTTCTGGAGTTTGAGGTACAGACAACCTTTAGTTATTATAAATCCTATCTCTTGCTAAGTTTAAATTAATTCCACATTTGCTCAGGGAGGTCAAGACCAAGTCACAGTGCTGAGTCGTCAGCATATAATCCTTTGTTTCAGTCCTCACCTCTTTTGTGCAGGAAAAATCTGTGGTAGTTCTTGCTCTTTCAATATTCAGAAGTGTTTCAATATGTTCTAAAGCACACTCATTGCTAAGAGAAAAAAATTTCAGCATACATTATTTCTAGTGGACACTCAAGGTTTTGTGTCCTGAGTAGACCACATATGTTGCACACTGTTTGCTAAACAGACTTTCTTCTGGAAAATCACAGCCATCCCCCATCAGTCCATATGCTTCCAGATGGAGATGAGTCCTCTCCCAGCCCCAGTGATGGGATATCCCTGGCCTTTAAGCCAATTAGCAAACCTGATACCCCTAGCCATAGTGATTGGTTCATATTACACAGCCAATAATACATATTGGCAAGCCTGTTGGGAAAGATAGAAAGCAAACATTCTCTCTCTTCAGCTAGATTTAATGATGTGAGAATTTAACATTTGTAGCTGCTTTAACCATCTGGAGAAAGCCTGGATCTACTGGGAGCACTACATATAGCCTGGCTTACGGCTAACCCAAAAGAGAAAGAGGGCCTTGGGAGAGAACAAAGTGACATACTTAAACCCTGAAGCAGATAGTGCCTGAGGCTACCTTTGTCCATAAACAATTCCAGGTAATAGAGTCAATACATTTATTTTTGCTTAAACCAATTTTGAATGGGTATTTCTGCCAGTAGTGTACTACCTAAAGATATCCAGAGTTAAATTTAATTTTGCCTTCTTGCCTACCATTGGCAAATAGAAAAAAAAGTTTATTTTCTTTTTCTCTGTATCTCTTCTATCAATGTATATATACCATACTTGTGTGCATTATTTCCTTCATTCTTATATCTCCTACCCTTTCAAAAAGGTGAGCTGGAAGTATGCAATTTTTTTTCTCTCAAGTAATTCTTTCTTGACAGTGAGATTCAGGCAGTTATTTGAAGGCTGCTAAGAACAGGTGAGGACTTATGCATGAGCCTGCTTGCTGAAAATAAAATAAAGCATGCTCAAGTCCTTCTCACATTTCTTTCTTTCTTTTTTTTTTTTTTTTTTGAGACAGAGTCTCACTACATCACCCAGGCTGGAGTGCAGTGGTATGATCATGGCTCACTGTGGCCTCGACCTTCCCGGCTCAAACGATCTCACATTTCTTAAATTGCTCTTACCAAGGCTTTAAAAGTCCACCATATGGGAGACCATGATCCAGTCTGCAGCAAGTCTAGACCCCTACAGTTCAGAGTTAGCAAAGTGTGGTCCGAGGTTCCTTGGCATCAGCATCACCTGGGGTGCCTGGGACAAAGTAGTTCACTGGCTTTCTCCCAGCTTAGAAATCCTAATCCGTAGGAGCCTGGCCTGCTAATCTCAGTTCTAATAAATTCCCCAAGTGATTCACATGCACAGTAATGTTAGAGAATTCCTACCCTAGCTTCATCCTGTCAACAGCGGCAACATGAAAATTACTTCTGTAATAGTTTTCTATCACTGTGAAAAATCCATCCCCCTCATTTATGGGTAATGTAGCTGCTTTTAAATGTAAAATTACAGTAATGGGAGAATTTTAACTGGTTGGAATTGAATGAAATGCAAGGAACACTGAAGGAATTTCAAAAACACTTTGCACCGAATCATTTATTTTGAATGTCTTTCTTTATCTAAATCAATTGTTCTTAACCTCGGCTTTATGTCAGCTTTTTCGAATGCTGCTGTCTAGGCCACATGCCAGAATGATGAATTCAGAATCTCTAAAGATGAGACTTGGTCATTAGTGTTGGAACTATGGCTAGTCAAAGCCCATAGAGAAGACTATTTTCATGATTCTAGAGGCAAAATTCATTATGATGAAGACACCAGACCTGAGAATAACCCAAAGAATATAAAACTCCATTGAATGGGAGATCCTGGTCTATCTCCACTACTGTAATTCCTACTATCGTCTCCAGGATATTTCTTCACTTCTGTGTATCTTTTCAAATCCAATTTTTCTGAGATTATTATGGCAGATTTCAGAGCTAATTAAGATATCAATTTCCCAAGACCATAATCACATCAGAAACAGGTTTATATTTTTAAAGATTTACTATACCCTCATCTGGTTACATTCATATCACAGAAATATACAGTTGACCCTTGGGACTAGGATTGGGAGCAGCCATCTCCTACTAAGTCAAAAATTCACATACATCTTTTGACTCCCCCCAAATTTAACTACTAATAGCCTACTGTTGAATGGAAGCCTTACCAATAGCACAGTCAATTAACACATATTTTGTACGTTATATATATTTTATACTATATTCTTAAAGTAAATTAGAGAAAAGAAAATGTTTTTAAGAAAACATATTTACTATTCAAGGGTAAGCTGTGGTGGCTCATGCCTGTAATCTCAACTTTGGGAGGCCAAGGCAGGTGGATCACTTGAGGTCAGGAGTTCAAGACCACTCTGCACAACATGGTGACACCCCCTCTCTACTAAAAAAATTAGCTGGGCATGGTGGTGGACACCTGTAATCCCGGCTACTCAAGAGGCTGAGGCAGGAAAATCACTTGAACCTGGGAAGTGGAGGTTGCAGTAAGCTGAGATTGAGCCACTGCACTCCAGCCTGGGTGACAGAGATTGTCTCTCTCTCTCTCTCTCTCTCTCTCTATATATATATATATACATATATATATATATCCCATTCATTAAGTGGAAGTGGATCATCAAAGGTTTTCACCCTTATTATCTTCACATTGAGTAGGCTGAGGAGGAGGAGGGAGAGGAAGAGTTAATCTTGCTCTCTCAGAGATGGCAGAAGTGGAAGAAAATCTACATATAAGTGGACCCACAAAGTTCAACTCGTTTTGTTCAAGGTCAGCTGTACGTACAGACAGTCCCTGACTTAGGATGGTTTGATATACAATTCTCCAACTTTACAGTGGTACGAAAGCAATACACATTAAGTAGCAACCTTACTTTGAGTACCCACACAACCATTCTGTTTTTCACTTTCAGTACAGTATTCAGTAAATTACGTTATGTATTCAACATTTTATTATAAAAGAGGTTTTTTGTTAAATTATTTTGCCCAACTGTACATTAATATAAGTGTTCTGAGCACATTTAACATAGGCTAGGCTAAGCTATAATGTTCAGTAAGTTAGGTGTATTAAATCCATTCTTGGCATGATATTTTCATCTTATGGTGGGTTTATTGGGATGTAATCCCATTGTAAGTCGATAGCATTTATATTTTTTGATTCACTATACCCACTTTAGCAAACAAAAACCAGAGGAAATGAGCCAGTTTTTCACATAGCCATTTCAAGAGGCTGAGGATGTTCGATGGATAAGATCTCTGTCAAAGACCTAATGGCTTTAATGAGCTCAGCAATGTAAAAGTATATGGGCAAAAATTGCTCAGAATGCACTAGTTCCTTTTTCCTGATGTCAGAATACCACAGCATTATAGCAGAGCTGTGGCTTGATTAATTGATTCAGAATGATTCCTGTTGAGCAACTGTCTTTTTGAAGGGAATGCCAGTGCAATCTGCTAACAACTGTCACTTTATATTAAGTATGAATTATGCTGTATAATGGGTTCAGGTGCTCATATAAATTGACTGTCATAAAATCCTTATGTGTGATATTTCAGTAAAATCATCCATTCAGATGATGAAAACAAAGGAGCAGAATAGGACAGGACTATAAAGGTGTTATCCTTCCCACTGTTGATGAGAAAAACACGGTCCAAAATTACTACCGCTTTATTGTTCACTTAGCTCGGTAGTTAGCAGCCCCCTCCCCGAAAAACTTTTGGGCACAGAGATGATGTTATGAGAAAAGACAAGATAGAAAACTCTCATGCACTGTTGGTGTGGATTGATTACAACCAATCATCGTGTATCAAAATATGTATTAAGGTGTAATACTGCATACCCTTTGACCCAGTAATTTTCACTTCTAGATATTTAGCCCTAGGAGATAATACCACAAGTGCAAAAGAGTTTATGCATAAGAGCCTTTATTATAGCATTGCTTAGATCAGTAAAAATTGAGAAACAACAAATGTTTATAGCAAAGTGTTGTGTATAGCAGGGGTCCCCAACCCCGGGGGCCACGGACCAATACCAGTTAGGAATGGGCTCACACAGCAGGAGGTGAGTGGTGAGCGAGCATTATGGCCTGAGCTCCGCTTCCTGTCAGATCAGTGGCGGCCTTAGAGTCTCATAAGAGTGACAACCCTATTGTGAACTATGCATGCGAGGAATCTAGGTTGCATGCTCCTTAAGAGAATCTAATGACTGATGATCTGAAGTAGAACAGTCTCATCCCAAAACCATCCTCTGCCCCCTTCTGGTCTGTGGAAAAATTGTCTTCCATGAAACCTGTCCCTGGTGCCACAAAGGTTGGGGATGGTGGTAGAACATGTATATGATGGTATTATGAAAACACTAAAAATGATTAATAACTGTGGTAAATGTATTCACATGGAAAGATGCTCAATACATTTAACTGACTACAAATAAAGTTTATAGAACAGTATATATGGTAATGCTTCATTTGTGTAAAATTATATACATGTATCTACATGTGAATATAAAATAATATCCAAAAGAATGGCCGTTAAAATTTTAATGTAGAATCTAGAGTGATTTCTACTTTTTTTCATTACTTTTCTCTGTTGCTTGAATTTTTATAATGAACACTCAGCAATTTTGCAAAAACAATAAAGCTATTTAAAAAGAAATGAATATGATAAGAAACTTTATGTGATTACAAATGAGGTGGAGGAATTTGAAAAGGTTCTAACGATTACACCTCCATTCAGAGATGATGATAATGACAATGATGGATGAATTGTATAATAATCTTGCATGATAGCAAAAACATTAATTTACAATTTATTAGGAGTAGCATTAGGCACTTAGCACTGTAGAAACAATAGTAATAAATGGACTTGGAACAGAAATTAAATAAACAAGCATGAAAGCATTTGCAAGCATATCACTTGGGGAGATTGAGGCCATTCTGTGGGGGAAATACGACAAATCATCTGAGAATTGCAGTGTCAGAGTAACAAGCAGGGTTTAACACAATTCAGGAGAGTTTGTCTTGGCGTGGGAAGAGCTTTTGAGAGGAAATGAACGTGAGAGGTGAATTTAGAAGTGTGAGGTAGACAGCTTGTTGGAGAGGAAGTTAAATAGAATATTTCATAGAGCCCAAAGTAAGGAAGATGAACATTTTTGCCTCGGGATTTCCAAAGAATAAATGTGAAATGTGTCTCCATTCTGTGGTCACGGCCAAAGTCTGCAGCCTAGCTCTGTCAGCCAGTCATACTTTCCTTCAAACACTTTGGCAGGTACATTGTATAGAAACTACTGGAGAGAGATTCCCCCATCACCAGAAACACCACATAAGTGAAATCTTCGGGAAGCTTCTGTTATCTCTTGCAGACCACAAAGCTATTACTGAAGGCACAGCTGAAGCACTTAAAGGAATGTTTTGTATTACCATATAACAGTCTTACAAGTAGGCTGAATCTCTTTCTGCTTAAATGTTATTTTGAAGGCGTCAACCATTTCATTCCTTCCCCAGCAGTCCTTTGCTAGAGCCTGAATTCCCTTTAAATATCCGTTTTTGGGGGGTATGATGTTATTGCATCTCTAAAGAAGGTTCAACAAAACAGCTTTTTATCAGCCAGTAATGACAGCATGGTTTCTTTGATTAGATAATCAGAATAACTCCCTTATCCATAGTTTTGCCTTCTGCAGTTTCAGTTACCCATGGGCATCTGCAGTCAGAAAATATTAAATGGAAAATTCCAGAAATAAACAATTCATAAGTTTTAAATTGCATGCTGTACTGAGTAGCATGATGAGATCTCATTCTGGACCACTAGGACGTGAATCACTCCTTGGTCTAGTGGGTCCACCCTGTATACACTACCCACCCACAAGTCACTTAGTAGCCATCTAGGTCAGTGGTTCCCAACCTTTTTAGCACCATGGTCCAATTTCGTGGAAGACAATTTTTCCAGACAATAGGCTTCGGGCTCCTAGAAGAATCTAATGCTGCCGCTGATCTGACAGGAGGTGGAGCTCAGGCAGTAATGCTCACTTGCCAGCCACTCACCTCCTGCTGTACAGCCTGGTTCCTAACAGACCGCAGACTGCTACCGGTCCATGACCCAGGGGGTTGGGGGCCCCTGGTCTAGGTGATCTGATCTAAAAGATAGTGTATGTAGGGTTCGATACTATCTGCGGTTTTTGGCATCTCCTGAAGATCTTGGAACATATTTCCGTGGATAAGGCGATCTACTAAGCCAAGGAAATGGGATACGATTAAGATATTTTGGTGGAGCTGGAGGCCAGTCCTATACTGGGAACTGGGAACTAGAGGCAAGTACAGCCAAGAGTATTTTTTATGAAATACAATCTTTTAATGTATGAAATCTATTTTAATTTAATATGTATATAATCTTGTTCAAATGTCAAAAATAGACAAATAAGTTTAGCAACTCAGACCTAAGCACAACACTCATCACAGGGTGTTGCTGTTTATTTCTTATATTATTATAGTTGTGATTATTTATTCTCTGCTTTCCCCTCCAATGAATAAGCTCCATGCAGGTTGGATTCCATTCATCGTGCTCATCTCTGCACCTGCCGCAGAGTGCACCTGCCACAAAGTAGGTGCTCAGTGGAATTCAATGAGTGATAGAATGAATGGCAGCCTGGGCAAAAAAGAGAGCAAATATTCAAGAAGTGGGAGGAGTTGGGAGAAAGAAGTTGGTGGAAAGAGGGGCCCCAAGGTGGAATAACCTACTTTTGGGTTTCACCTACCTGGTATAAACATATGTATATATTATCCTGATTTTGTAAAGAGACAGTTTCTTTCTTTCCTCTATTCTATTTTTCCTACCATGCAACTTTTATATGACAATTGAATTTTCTCTACAAAAAGTGAATGAATTACATTTACAGAGTAGAATTCAAAAGGTAAAGGTCAAAGAAAATATGAGGCTATTTAATAATGGTGGTTCTTAACTTTTCTTTTAGATGCGTATTAGCATATATGTTTTTAAAATATTCCTCTTCCTTTCTTTTCTTATTTTTTACCTCAAAATTTTGATATAGTAAGTATTTAACAGTTTATTTCTTATGTGTCAATAATGTAGATATCAGTTTTGGGGATTTTTTTGTTTGTTTGTTTTTTTGTTTTGAGATGAAGTCTCGCTCTGTCACCCAGGCTGGTGTGCAATGGCAGGATCTTGGCTCACTGCAGCTTCCGCCTCCTGGATTCAAGTGATTCTCCTGCCTCAGCCTCCTGAGTAGGCGGGATTACAGGCGCCCACCACCATACCCGGCTAATTTTTGTACTTTTAGTAGAGACGGGATTTCACCATGTTGTTCAGGCTGGTCTCAAACCCCTGACTTCGTGATCCACCCGCCTCGGCCTCCCAAAGTGCTGGGATTACAGGCGTGAGCCACCGCGCCTGGCCTCTATCAGTTTTTTCTACACTTCAAATACTGTTTTCCTATAGCACATCTTTATTCCCTGCTATAATACCTGTCAAATGACATGTGGGGAGGGGGGAGGTATGAGAAGGGAGCGATGACACTGTTATCCCTGTCATTAGTCACCCCTTCCCATAATACAGACATTCATTTAATCAACAAATACTTATTAAATGCCTACTACTATATGCTCTGGCACCTGGGGACACAGCTGGGGACAAAGTCCCTGAGAGCTAACATCCCAATCCACTTGCAGCTAGTTTTCTCAGGATTGAGATTTATTTCTTATATAAAAGTTTGCTGAAATATTGACAATTATTTATGGATAGTACAATTGGGTTTTATTTACATTTCACATTGCAGAGATTAAAACAATAAAACAAAACCCTGTCATCAGCATCGCAGGCGGCAGTTGTTAGTCATCATGCACTGGATGGGAGGGACTTGTTTTTTTTGGTTTTTTTTTTTTGAGACAGGGTCTTACTCTGTCACCCAGGCTGGAGTGTGGTGGCGTGATCACAGCTCACTGCAATCTCAACCTCCTGGGCTCAAGTGATCTCCCCTCCTCAGCCTCCTAAGTAGCTGGGACACAGGTTGTGCCACCACACCCAGCTAATTTTTTTTCTTTTTCTTTCTTTGTAGAGATGGAAGGTCTCACTATGTTGCCACAGCTGGTCTCAAACTCCTGGCTTCAAGTGAACCTCACACTTCAGCCTCCCAAAGTCCTGGGATTACCGGTGTGAGCCACCTCACCCGACCAAGATATGCTTTCTAACCTAAAGATGAGTAAGAGCAGAGTCTGTAGTGAATCTCCAGAGCCTCGTGGTAGAGAGTGACTTGCGGTGCTGTTTCCAAGGTGGGGGTGTTAAAGAGGACGCACCCCATGTACCAGTTCCCAGGATGCCATTCAGGGGAGGGAAGGAGATGTGGACGACATTCCTTCTTTTACGTGCCTTACCCCTAGCCACAGAGTTTATCCTGAGGGCTGTACGATCAGGGAAAAGAACAAGGTGTTCTGATTCCCTCATCTTCCCCCATTCCCACTCACAGCTTTCAACTGACTGGAAATATGAGATCTTCACATTTGTGCCTTAAATATTCCTGATCCTTCATGCCTAGGTTTGTGTTCCCCCAGAAGCAGACCCTGAGGAAAGGCTTTGAGTTCAAGAGGTTTATTTGGGAGTGATCTCAAGAAGCATGGCTGAGGGAGGGAAGAAATCAGGCAGCAAAGGCAGGGCAGTGAGTTCCCACGCTTGCGTCTGCTGCGGAGCCAGTGCACGGTGCGCCCCGCAACCTAGTCCAGCCCGGTGGTTGAGGGAGCTAGATACTGGCACCTCAGGGAAGATGGTTTCCAAACGTGAGGGCCGCAGTTCCTCCCGGCCCTGTATGCATGGGCCTGCCATTCCTCCCCACGAGAAGTGGAGTCTATTTCTCGTCTATTCATACCCAGACTAGCCTGTGACATGCTTTTATCAGGAGAAGGCAGCAAATACCAGGCGGACGGATGCTGGGCCCATTCTGAGACATCTAGAAGCTTCCATTTCGATGCTGTCTGGGGATGACAGCCGTCATCCTGCAAAGAATCTGGACTCATCTACTAAAAAAATGAGACACCACGTAAAGAAAAAGAAGCCACAGGGGCCGGGCGTGGTGGCTAATGCCTATAATCCCAACACTTTGGGAGGCTGAGGCGGGCAGATCACCTGAGGTCGGGAGTTCGAGGCCAGCCTGACCAACATGGAGACACCCCGTCTCTATATATATAAAAAAAAATTAGCCGGGCATGGTGGCGCATGCCTGTAATCCCAGCTACTCAGGAGGCTGAGGCAGGAGAATTGCTTGAACCCAGGAGGCAGAGGTTGCGGTGAGCTGAGATCGCACCATTGCACTCCTGCCTGGGCAACAGGAGCCAAACTCTGTCTCAAAAAACAAAACAAACAAAGGAGAGAGAGAGAAAGAGGCCACCGGGAGGAACACGCAAGTGCCAGCCATGGGAAGGAAGCCTTCTTGGGCTTCCAATCCTCTAGGGGCCAGCTGAATGCAGCTGAGCATGTGACCCAAGATCACAGAGACCTGGAGCCAGCTGAGCCCTGCCCAGATTTCTGACCTACAGAATCATAAGAAATACTAAAGTGTTGTTGTTTTACAGAGTTACTGCACATTACTTTTTTAGGAAGCATGGATATCCAATACATACACCAATGGTCAGTCATTGGCTGAGAGTTGCTCCCAGGGGTGTTATTTTCCTGGAAGTTCTGGCCTGCTTCATAGGTAGGCAAAGCAGCCTTCACACTACTCAGAGAAAGCCTCAGGCAGTGAAAGGAAGGTTCTCTGGCCCTTGGAGGGAGGGCTAGTGTGCACGGAGCTGGCAAAGGCATGCGGATGCAGGTGGGACCCAGAGAGCCAGGGGTCTCCACTGCTTCTGATGTCTAAACGTATTCCTTCCAGTTGGCCAACTGCCCTCTCCGTGTCCCAGGGCAGATTCCTGCTTCTCTAGAAACTGAAATGTGGCTTCTCCCTACTCCTGATCCCTTGAGGCTTCGAATCCGACCATTTTTTTCCTGAAACATTTAACACTTCTATGCCAGTCAGTTTAACAACAAATAAATTCTAACTCAGCATAAAGTGTATGAGGTAATGTGGAATGTGTGTGTGTGTGTGTGTGTGTGTGTGTGTGTGTGTGTGTGTGTGTGTTGGAAAAGCACAGAATCAAATATATATATCTATACAGTCTCTTTTCTCAAGCAGTTCAAAGTCTACAAAGAAACAAAAGCCAATCCAGAAGCAGTTACCATCCTGCACTGTTATCAAGATAAAGCCACCCCATAAATGTGTTGCTTCATAGATAAATGTAATCCTCCATCTAAGACAGAGTGCCTGCTATTTTCCTTGTTTTTCTGTTTGTGGTGATGAGGTCACCCAGAGGACTCAGTCTCTCCCCTCGTTGCCCTGGTAATGAAAAGCATGTAATTAAAAGCTGGCTGGTGAGAGCAACGAATGTGATTCTGTGACCCAAGAACAGTTTTTTCCTAAGCAAAGCTCATTAGATCACATTAAATTCACAATAGGTTTAAATTCACAAAGTGTACACTGGAATGATCAGAAGCAGGGGGTTTTAGCCGGAGAATTCCCTAAACACAGAGCAGGTTTGGAACCTGCTTCTTTGAAAATGTGAGGAACCCGAATTGAAGTCGGCTTTTCTAGCACTTAAGGCAGGAGTGGGGTGCGGGGGTCTCCTTGCAGGGGAGCCTGATTCTGAGGCTGGAAGCCGGGATGAGGGAGGGGTAAAGAGGGATGAGGTACCATTAGCTGTCTCTGCCGAGAGGATCTACAGTGAGGGACGTCTGGCGATGACACAGTGGGGCTGGGCTGGAGATGACTTATTCCTGGATCACATTCGTGTTTAGATGATCAAGCCAAATCACAATTAGTTTAGTATTTTCTATCACCTAAATAGCTGGCTCAGGTCACCAGGCCAAAAGATGGGATATATGTGATTTTTTTTTTTAAGTTTCTGAAATACCAGGGCTTATTCATTCACTTCTGTTGCTGAGACAGTAGGCCCTACCTTTTTTGTTGTAGTACAGATCGAACATTTCTAATCCAAAAATCCTAAATGCTCAAAATCCAAAACTTTGTGGCTGCTGTTATGACACCAGAAGTGGAAAATTCCACACTGGACTTCATATGGCCAGCAGCAGTCAAAACACAAGTGCATCCCCCAAGGCTATCCAGTGTCCTCATGAGAAAAATAAAATTACCTTCAGGCTTGTGTGTATAAGGTGTATACGAAACATAAATGAATTTCCTGTTTAGTCTTGGATCCCATCCCCGAGATATCTCATTATGCATATGCAAATATTCCAAAATCCGAAAAAATCCCAAAGTCAAATCCAGACACTTTTGGTCCCACGCATTTCGGATAAGGGATTCCCAACCTGAAATTGCTTTTAAAGAAAATTTCGAGAAGAAAAAAGCTGTGCAAATTCCACATGCCTTTAAAAAAAAAAAATGGATCCAGACTTTTCTGTTTTGACCAGATCTCTCTAATCACTCTCCTAAATTTTCCCAGAACGAACACCCTCAAGCAATCACTGGATTTTTCCTTCACCAGATGTTTGCCCAGAGGGCAAAAAAGAAGAGTGACTAGTGAGCAGAGCAGATATTGCAGCCTGCTGTCTCCAACCCAGCGGCCATAACTCAACGTTCAAAGGGACAACTGTGGACTCCTCATGGAAGTCTGCATAGAGTAAGATGGCTTCATATCTTCCTGGGTTTGAACCTGCTTGACTTTGAGCCAGCTATTTAAACTCTCTCAGCTTTCACGTCCTCACCTGAATAAAGGGATGGATAACAATATCTGCCTCACAGAGGTGTCGTCAAAGTACTTTGCATGGTGTCTGTGACATAGTGAACAGCCGTCTAGGATGACTAGTCAATGCATCTAGTCAATGCTAGCAGCTACTATCATTATTGTTAGCACTCTACACAGGCAGTGTGGGGATTAATGGCATGATGTGCTTTGAGAGGGAAATTTCTCAGTCAGCCTATTTTTTGTTTATTTGTTTGTTTAAGAGACAAGATCTCCCTCTGGAACCCCCGGCTGGAATACATGGCACACTCATACCTCACTGCAGCCTTGAACTCCTGGGCTCAAGTGATTCTCCCATCTCAGCTTCCTGAACAGCTGGGAATACAGGCGTGCCTCACCACACCCAGCTTCAGTCAGCCTGTTCTTGATGCCTGCAGTCCCTTATTAGAGAACTTCTCTGGTTTTCTAAATATTGTTCCTTATTTAAAATGCAACTTAGCACCTCCGGAAGTGTCTGTAGTGCTCCCTTGTCCCCATAAATGGGTTTGTTGTGTTCCAAGACGCATCCTACCTTGGGCTGAGTGTCCTGGGTTTCTCAAGACATATATTTCAATGTTAGGGCATATGTACACAGGCAGTTTTAGTAGGGCCCAACCTTCTCGTATATGTCAGTGCATAAGCATGGTGTGACACAGAGATACTTAACTCATGGGCCCCAAAACAGGGCATTAGGAGATCTGTGAGTCCCTCGATATTAGATGCAAAATTGCCTTGGTGCCCTTGTACCTCTTTGGAACGAGGAAATCCATAGCTTTTATTGGATTCTCAAAGGGCTCTATGGTTAAAGAGCCACGATCATGGGAACAGCTACCTGGAACCAGCCCTCCACAGCCTCTTTCAGGTATGGTGGGTTTGCTAGGGGGCCTGTAGAGATGTTGAGGTGGTATTCCAGTCTGGGAGCAGGAAGGGATGGGTGGAGAGATAAAGCGATGAGATCAGTGACAGTCAGATAAGCCCAAGGCCCTGGGTGTCCTGGTGTGTCAGGGTGAGAGAGCAGACCCATATAGAGCCAAGCCAAACCCTGCTGACTCACAGCTTTCCTCTGGAAGCTGCCCTGCAGTGAGCGTGCAGATAGAGCTTCCAAGCAGCTGGAGAAGGAACAAGAGCTTTCTCAGCAGGCAAGGGCGAGGCTGAGGCTGAGAGTGGAGCCTCTGGCCCTGGTGCAATCCTAAGCCTCAGGGGCACTGAGTTCTAGGCCCAGCTGCCATCTCATTTCACACCAGTTCCTCCATCTACAAAGAAGGGGATTGAGGAGCTGACACTAGAGGTTCCTTAAAGTTTCTTCCAATTCTAAAAGAATGATTCTAATGATCCCATCAGCTTCCTCTTTGAGTACTTCTTACCCAGGAGGAAAATCTGGTAGATTCAGCTTTTATGAAGCCTGAAGTATATACAATTTGGGGATAGAGTTACCAGAGAAATTCCTGATGCCCAGTTAAATTTGAACTTCAGCCAAACAAATCAGAAAATGTTAATACATATATGTCCCAAATATCGCCTATGACATACTTATGCTAAAAGGTTATTCACTGTTTACCTGATTTTCACATTTAACTGTGAGTCCTGAATTTTATTTGGTAATTCTGACAACTGTAGTTGGAATGAATTCTAAGTAAAAGAATATAAAATTAGGATTACAGAATTAAATACAAATGTGAAGGTTTATTGGAATGAGGAAAGAAATCACAGGAAGTCACCGGAGCTTTGAAGATTTAGGCCTGTTTCAGCAATTGGAACATTCTGCAACTCCTGGAACTCACAGGGATCCCCAGTAAGGGAGAGGCCTCAAGCCTCAGGTTTATAAGCATCACAGCCAATTCACATTTCCTGGGATGTTGGCATCTTTTCTAAAGCCTTCTCTATTTATGACCTTAGTTTCATTGGTTCTCATGGCAGCCTCTCAAATTATACAACTGGGTATTTTTGTAACTCCATCTCTTCATCTCTCATTTTTTAGTCTTTTTTTTTTCTCTATTGGAGTTTGGATCTTTAGCTTTTCAATTTCATGAAAAAAACAGATTTTAAATAATATTTATAAAACAGTATAAGCCTTTCAGTTTAGACTATTTTAGAAATATCAGATTATATTAGTTATATGAACGACTGGTAATTTTATTATCTACATTTTATAAAGTCCAAAAAGAGAAACAAGGAAGAATAAATTTTTCTTTCACTTAGAAACTGCTTTAGAGAAACATTTAATTTTGACTGTAGCCTGCAGATACTTCAAGATCTTTGTGTACGTAAACACATATGCATATGTATATGTTTCTGAATTCTATGCAGGATTACCTTAAAGCGTAACTAAGTCCTCCAAAATGATTTACCAGTAGGAAATCAGTCAAATTAGACAAAATTATTCTGTCCTAAGCATATATTAAAATGTTTATGAGTAAAATGTATGTATATTTTAATTATCATAAATGAAGTGTCCGTGGAAGATATTTTGTTATCTTTCATTTTAAATTTGAACTAGTAGGTTCAATTATTTTCTTACTGAAAGAAAGTATTCTTGAGCACTGTTACACAGATTTCACATTATTATAGCAGATAATGTTTTTGGCCTTGAAAATTCTTAATCTCTTCCTAATAATGCTAGCAATTGGCTTAAAATGTAATATGATAGAAAATTAAAGTGACTATAAAAGCAAATAAAAGTAATTTAAGATGGAAGAAAAATGCAGAACAAGATAAGCAGAAAGAAATAGAGAGGAAATACCAAGAAATGAAATCTATTTTGCAATTTTTGAAAAATGGCTTGAAATAAGTTGTGTAATGTATTACTGGATTCACAGTGGTAATTGAATAAACTAGTTCACTATTCTGGATATACCAGTTTAACAATGTCATAGTTTGTGCAGCCATTTGCTTGCTTTTTCCCTCTAAAATATTTAAGGCACTCCACTGGGGTGTATGTGTATAAGCATGTAATGATGGCGGTGGTGGTGGTGCTGGAATGTATAGCTGTGTGTAAGCATGTAGTCGTTGTTATGGCAGTGATGGTGTGTGTGTGTGTGTGTGCGTGTGTGTGTGGTAATTGTGGTAGGGCTGGTGAATACCACGTAACTTCTCTAATTACTTCATGATATTCATCTTGCTTTTTATTGTACACATTAATAATTATAATTAACTATTAGGCTTTCTTTTTCTGAAATATTTAACAAGGAGTAGAATTATATCATCTTTAATCTTTAAATTTCCCTTTCTTTTTGAAAAGGCAATTAATTAAATGCCCAGTAGACATTTTATACTATCTTAAGGTTCCCACCTTTTCTTCTTGCTTTAAATTAGCTTATTTATTGTATAGGTAATTATCTGGGCATCTTTTATGCATGCATATGGAGTGCTTGTGATTTTTTGTTTTTAAGCTGAATATACAACTGCTGATGAAATTTTTATCCATGTATACAGCTTTAGCTAGGGGAAAGTAAGTAACAAATATTGCCTCACCAAAGGTACTTTTCCTTATTGTCTGACCCAAAGATATTCTACAGCTTAAAGTTGCTGAAAATATCCGCCTCTTCTTTTAGGACTATAATCTCTTTACTTACTACGCTGCTAATATATTTGTTCTTTCTCTGAGTGTATCTGCCCCAAGTTTGGTTATTATTTAGTTAGCCACTTGTCATTGTATGAGGTCATTGCATTTTCAAAATTCTTCTTAATTATAGTTATTCAACTTTATGTATAACAGATTTCTGGAAATCCTGTTCTCCAACTTTGCACGAGAAATCCTAATATAAATTAGCTGCAGTAAATGATGCTTCACTGAAAGGCTTATACATATATATATATATATAGCTAAAGACGAGAATTGCAGAATACATTTTCCATCTTTTGGAAATATGCAAAAGTCTAATTTGAAGGTAACTATTTGCCTGCACAAAGATACGTTGTTTCAATAATAGCTCAAAAATAATGCATTATACAGCATTTGAACACTAAAATGAGCATTACATTTAGCAATAAGAGAAATCTATGTATTGGTCTTGAAAACATGCAAGGCCTTTATTGTTTGTGGTGGGAGTTTTCAGATGCAAGAAAATGTTTTTGAATGGATAAAAGCTGCTTGAAGACGTAGGAAAGAATAGTTGAAGAATCTGAGAGTTTTCACCGCCATCAGACTGGTAAAATGTTAATATTGGACCTTTCCAAGTTTAAAAGGACTGTCCTACATTGCTGGTGGGAGTACAACTAGGACAGTTACTTTAGGGATAATCTGACAATACTGAATCAACTTGAAGATGCTCATACCCTAGAGCCCAGCCATTTTATTCGTAAATATATGCCCTAGAGAAATTCTAGCCTACATGCACAAGGAGACAGAATGCTCATTACAGTTATTTTTGCTATTTTTAAATAGTGAAAAGTGAAATGAATACTGACATTAGATATATAAAGACATTTAGTGTATTCATATAATGGAATGTTATAGAGCAGTTAATAAGAATAAACTACATGGATTACTATAGAGAAATATCAGAAATCTAATACCGAAGATGAAAAGTAGGTTACAGAGGCTCAGCTGAGTGTGATGGCATTTATATAAAATTTAAAGCAACAAAAAACAGTATTGAGGGGGCACACAAGGACTTGCAGTTAAAGTGTTAAAAATGTACAATGGGCCGGGCGCGGTGGCTCATGCCTGTAATCCCAGCACTGTGAAAGGCTGAGGCAGGCAGATCACAAAGTCAAGAGGTTGAGACCCTCCTGGCCAACATGGTGAAACCCTGTCTCTACTAAAAATACAAAAATTAGCTGGGCGTGGGGGCCCACGCCTGTAGTCCCAGCTACTTGGGAGCCTGAGGCAGGAGAATCACTTGAACCCAGGAGGCGGAGGTTGCAGTGAGCCGAGATCGTGCCACTGAACTCCAGCCTGGTGACCTGGCAACGGAGACTCTGTCTAAAAGAATAAAACTAAAAAAAAATACAAGGGAAATAAAAACATAAAATTAAAGGATGGTGGTTATTCCTGGGGAGGAAAGGGGGGACATGGAATCAGATACATAGGGTATGTTGCCTGTGTCTGTACTATATAATTTCTTTTTTATAAAATAATACCTCAGCAAGGCAGTGGTCAGAGGGAAAAAAAACTGAGATGTTCTCCGTACCATGAATGAATGTATGAATAATGAATAAATTAAAAAGTAAATACAGACGAAAGCAGGTGCTATTGATAAGAGACATGTAACTTCATTTCATGTGCTTGATACAACACAGATAAAGATGAAGACTGCTAACCTTGCTAGAAATGATGATTCTTTATTCACTAGATTTAACCTGATGGATTGCTTTCAGTTGTGAAGGAGACAACAAAAAAGAATGGCAGGCTTGGAAGTATATCATCAAGCATTATATCTAAAAGGAAGGTAATATTATTAAGGATTTTTTAAGAATTTAATTTTTTGGCCTAATATTTCTCTATTAATATAGAAGCCTGTGGTCTGACTTTATCGTGTCTGATTTTCAGGCATGTTTTCAGGTAAACTTTACATCAGGAAAATGCTACCTGCCAGCTCCCAAGAGTTTTTTTATCACACACCTTAATAAATACAACAGAATGATGATCACACTCCCCTCCCCCACCCCCAGTGCTATTTCTCCTCCTTTTTCCCCGCCTTGTCCTCTCACACTGCAGGCGCTCACCCAGGCATGCAAGCTAGAATCTCCAGGCTGGGGCCCTACTCACCCTTCACCTGCCCCTGGGCTGCCAACCACAGCCTTCTTGCTGATTTTGCCCCCTGTAACATCCACTGCTGCCTCCCTCAGGCACCAGCAGCGTTGAATTGCTGGCAGTAAAAGCCCCACTAGGCCGCGCACTAAGCCATCATCCCGTGACGCTGCACCCACTGCTTCTCCCTGGCTCCTCCGCATGGGTCTGCCCTTCACTCCCAAGCAGAACAGGTGGCTCATGAGATGTTCTGATGTTCTGACCCTCTTGTGTCTCTTGCTCTGTCACACTGTACTGTGTCATCTGTCCCTCCTCTCTACTGGACCTGCACTCCCTGAGGACAGGAACAACGTCCAAGGGCATCTTTGTCTCATATATAATGCATTGCATGAAATCCGACTGGGCGCTGTGGCTCACGCTTGTAATTGCAGCACTTTGGGAGGCCAAGGCGGGCAGATCACTTGAGGTCAGAAGTTCAAGACCAGCCTGGCCAACATGGTGAAACCCCCATCTCTACTAAAAATACAAAGCTTAGCCAGATGTGGTGGTGCATGCCTGTAATCCCAGCTACTTGGGATGCTGAGGCAGGAGAATTGCTTGAACCCAGGAGGCTGAGGTTGCAGTGAGCCGAGATAGTGCCACTGTACTCCAGCCTGGGCAACAGAATGAGATTCTGTCAAAAAAAAGAAAAAGAAGGAAAGAAAGAAAGAAGGAAGGAAAGAAAGAAAGAAAGGGAAAGAAAAGAAAGAAAGGGAGGGAGGGGGAAAAAGAGAGAAAGAGAGAGAAAGAGAGAGAGGGAGGCTGAGGCAGGAGAATTGCTTGAACCTAGGAGGCTGAGGTTGCAGTGAGCCAAGATAGTGCCACTGCACTCTAGCCTGGGCAACAGAATGAGACTCTGTCAAAAAAAAAAAAAGAAGAAAGAAAGAGAGAAAGAGAAGGAAGAGAGAAAAAGAGAGAGAAAGAAAGAAAAGAAAGAGAGAAAGAAAGAAAGAAAAAGAAAGAAAGAAAGAAAGAAAGAGAAAGAGAGAGAGGGAGGCTGAGGCAGGAGAATTGCTTGAACCCAGAAGGCTGAGGTTGCAGTGAGCCAAGATGGTGCCACTGCACTCTAGCCTGGGCAACAGAATGAGACTCTGTCAAAAAAAGAAGAAAGAAAGAGAGAAAGAGAAAGAGACAGAGAGAGACAAAGGAAGAGAGAAAGAGAAAGAGACAGAGAGAGACAAAGGAAGAGAGAAAGAGAAAGAGACAGAGAGAGACAAAGGAAGAGAGAAAGAGAGAGAGAAAGAGAGAAAGAAAGAGAGAGTGACAAAGGAAGAGAGAGAGAGAGAGAAAGAGAGCGAAAGAAAAAGAAAAAGAAAGGAAAGAAAGAAAGAAGAAAAAGAAAGAAAGAAAGAAAAAGGAGGGAAGAAAGAAGAAAGACAGAAGGAAGGAAGGAGAAAGAAGAAAAGAAAGAAAGAAAAAGAAAAAGAAAGAAAGAAGGGAAGAAAGAAGAAAGAAGGAAGGAGAAAGAAGAAAAGAAAGAAAAAGAAAGAAAGAAAACAAAGAAAAGCAAAGAAAGAAAAAGAAAAGCAAAGAAAGAGAAAGAAAAAGAAAGAAAGAAAGAAAGAAAGAAAGAAAAAGAAGAGAGAGAAATGCGTAGTGGGTGCTCCATAAACTGAACTGGGAAATGATTGATAATCCAGACTCAGTGCAAACTGTTAAATTTTTTTACAATGTTGTGCTAACTGGCAAAATCCTTAAGTGATCAGATGCCCAGCCTGGTTCTAACTACATCCTCATTTTCTCTTGTCATTTTGACTCCCCATCATCTTCTGAAATTCCCTCTTTTTTCTCTCTCTCCTCTACTGTCTACATTCATTTGCACTGAAATACTCATTTCCATGTATCTGGGCTGATAAAATAATTGCAGAGATTTTTCATGCAATTAACTCACAGAGTAGACTCTAAGCACTCTGTTGGATTTTCTATAGCACCACATACTGCTAAGTCTAATTTGCAACCATACAAATCCATGACATGTTGGAATTTAAGGAGGTTCATTAGCCTACAGTGTTTACTCTGCAAAAATGTTTGCTGGAATTGAAAAAATAACCTCCCTCACTTCACAGAAATCACTGACTCCCTTTCTGTTGCTTCAGGGCAACCGCCAGATAAACTCCCCAACTTGCAGTGTAAAAATCTGGAATGGTGTTTGCTTAGTCTTTTCTACACATTTACAAGGGGCTACAATGAGGCAGAGAGTAAATCACACATAGATGGAACCTGTATGTCCAACACTGGAGCTTATTTGGGTCACCATCTTCTTGCTGGGTCTTTTCCCAAGAGATCTCTTTGGAAATGGGAAGTTATGTCTGGAAGTCAGGTGGCAGAAGGCCACCCATGTGCCTACTGTTTGGAAGTCAGGGATGGAGGAGGGTGCAGGAAAGCATGTTGCATTGGCACCACCAAAATGATGCGCTCTAACCTGAGGCCACACACAACACACACACACACATGCTTCTACAGGACGTATGCCAATCCTCTAGCCATGTGGCCCATGCTCATTCACAGGTCCTGAAAGCTAGCCCACCATGAGGCCAGGAGGAGGTGTTTTAGAAGAGAATAAAAAACTAGGATCAGGCACTAATAAGGGATGAAAAAGATGAACAGAGACTAATGATGAAACAGAATAAGGGCAGAGGAGAAATGTGTTGAGTGTGTGGGCAGAAGCACTAGGAAGAGTGGGATTGTAGAGGCACATATGGTGTACAGGGGTCCCGACACAGCCGTGGCGAGGAGATGCTCAGAGCTTCTGTGGCCAGGACACAATTGTTGCCAAAAGAGAACAGCTGCCAGGGACATTGTTGATGGAGAGGGACACAGCGGTCCTGCGGCACTTTGGGATAGGGAAGTAATTCCCTCACTGGGGCAGTTCTTTGTACCTAAGGGAAGTTCCGAGGTCAGTATTCTTATTTAAGAATATGTTGAGGTTATTGCGATTCCATATTATTATGGAAATAATAGTTGTGACATTTAGTACTTCTGTTAAAATAATAATCAAGTCTACATATAATGATATTTAAAAAGGTTTTTATATGTACAAGTAAACTTTTTTAATCAAAGGGAATTTTCTTCAAATTAGACTTTGAAAATGGAGAAATATGGGCATTAACTGCAAAGATATGAAGAAGGACTAAAATTTCAAAATCTAAACAAAAAAATCTTAATTTCACTTAATATTCTAGAATATACACATTCTGATCAGTTTCTGTCTACAAGAGAGCGGATTCGTTTTTGTTTTTTGTTGTTTTTCGTTTTTTAATTGCGTGAGCCCGGGAGGCGGAGCTTGCAGCGAGCCGAGATCGCGCCACTGCACTCCAGCCTGGGATTCGTTTTTAAATGTTGACACAGGTATAATAAAAAGGTCAGCTTTTTATTACAGTTCTGTAACTGCAGATGGTTGATGGAACCTGCATGTCTGGATATGTACACATGCCCATTCACAATCAAGACGTGTTTGCTACCAGCTCTGATTGGGGGATAGCTGTGCGCAAAGCAGAGGCCCCGGCCCTGTAGACATCCTAAGAGAAGACACACTTCTGACATCCGCTTAATACCACAATTCCCATTAAACCAGCGCACTGAACATAAAACAACCTGACCCAGAGTAACATTGTATTTTATTTTATTTTATTGAGTTACAGAGTCTCACTCTGTCACCCAGTTTGGAGTGCAGTGGTACAATCATAGCTCACTGCAGCCTTGACATCCTGGGCTCAAGCGACCCTCCTGTAGCTGGGAGTACAGGCGTCTGCCACCATGCCTGGCTAATTTTAAATTTTGTTTTATTTTATTTTATTTTGTAAAATGGGGTCTCTCTATTTTGCCAGGGCTGGTCTTGAACTCCTGGGTTTTCCTCTCACCTTAGCTTGCAAAGTGCTGGATTCAGGTGTGAGCCACCACGCCCAGTCCTTTTTTTTAATTGGAAAGATAATTACAACAAATAAGTATATACACGAATATAGAGAAAAGAGACGAGTTATCCATAAACAAAGGCAGAATAAATAGGCTTGCCATTGGCATGTTACTAAGACACATTGCTTTAATAGAGTAAGCTATATTTTCCCTAAAATGTTTATACTTGTGTCATAAACATGTATGTGTCACAATACTGTGAACCACTGCATCACACCCTCTAACACACTCACTCACACACACACACACACAGAGGGAGAGAGAGAATGAGTCTGTTCTCATATAGTTGTTACATTAGCCACAAGGTTAATGATAGACTTCCAAGATCGCATTATTCTTAATCTTCAGTGGACTGGGTAAGGGATACCCCTCCACTTCTGACACTTATTTGGCAAGCAAAATCCAGTTGCGTTCCATGACGCACCATTCCAGCAACTCGTCAAAACTCATCTCCAGAGTGAATTATGTCCCTAGGGAGTTGAGTGAGTCACACCTTCCTCCATCATTTATTATCAACTCCTAGATTCCTTATTTAATTCCCAGAAAGTCCAGGCTTTTTGAAATAGAATGTTGCCTTGAAATAATCAATATGAGATTAAATTCAACTCATGAAGATTGTTCAACACAGAGACATTTGCAAAAGAAGACGATTTTCATGTGGCCGGGTGTGGTGGCTCACGCCTGTAATCCCAGCACTTTGGGAGGCTGAGGCAGCGGATCACTTGAGGTCAGGAGTTCCAGACCAGCCTGGCCAACATGGAGAAACCCTGTCTCTACTAAGAATACAAAATAGCCAGGCATGGTGGCACATGCCTGTAATCCCAGCTACCTGGGAGGCTGAGGCAGGAGAATCGCTTAAACCCTGGAGGCAGAGGTTGCAGCGAGCCAAGATCGTGCCACTGCACTCCAGCCTGGGTGACAGAGAGAGACTCCATCTCAAAAAAAAAAAAAAAAAAAAAAAATGATTTTCACACAGCTGGAACATGTTTCTTTTAGAACATTCATAAAAGTAGCATTAAGAACTACTATTAGTAAGCTGTGTTCACAAAGAAAAATATTCCACTATATCTGCACCTAAAGTCCTGTCTGTATGAGATCCAAAAAACAAGACAGGAAGGGGAGGATGAGCTATCCAGTGGTTCTCAAATTGTGGGTGCCAGGATCCCCATAACATTTTCAGAGGCTCCTCAAGGTCAAAACTGTTTGATAAGAATGTCAATATGTTACTCTGCATTGTAAATATCATTGTCCCACGAGTGTGTAGGGTGTAGTAAACATGAACTGTGACATCACAACCAGCTCAACTGACTGAATACAGAAACAGATATGAGAATCAAGCTCTCTTCTCTTAAGCCAGATATTAAAGAGATTGGTAAAAATGTAAAACAATGCCATTCTTCTCCCTCATTATTGTTGTTTGGGAAAATAAAATTATTTTGCATAAAAATGTGTTATCTACATTAAAATAATGGTTTATTACTGTTATTTTAAATGAATTAAATAATAATTGAAAAGATTTCTCAGTTTTAGGCTGGGCATGTCTATAATCCCAGCACTTCGGGAGGCCGAGGCAGGTGGATCACCTGAGGTCAGAAGTTCGAGACTAGCCTGGCCAACATGGTGAAATCCTATCTCTGCTAAAAATACAAAAATTGGCTGGGCGTGGTGGCGGATGCCTATAATTCCAGCAACTTGGGAGGCTGAGGCAGGAGAATTCTTGAACCCAGGAGGCGGAGGTTGCAGTGAGTCGAGATCATGCAGCCTAGGAGACAGAGTGAGATTCTGTCTGAAAAAAAAAAAAAGGAAGGAAGGAAGGAAGGAAAGGAGGGAGGGAGAGAGAGAGAGAAGGAAGGAAGGAAGGGAGGGAGGGAGGAAGGAAGGAAGGAAGGAAGGAAGGGAGGAAGGAAATATTTCTCAGTTTTAATTTCTAATGCAATAAATGTTGGTAGAAACAGCCTGCATATAACAAAGCTCTCTGGGGTCGTCAATTATTTTTAAGAACACAGGTTTCCTGAGACCAAAAAGTCTGAGGATGGCTGAACTCTACGAATGGCTGAATACATTTACTGTCAACTTGGAAGCATTCTCTCCTAAAAAATAGTGTTTGAAAAAAATGTTTTCTGTGACTCAGAGGGGAGTTTTCCGTAGAGTAGCCTTTTGCCTGGCTGCACCTGGGCTAGTTTCCATCTGACCTTATCTCTAACATCCTCTATAGCTCCCTTCAGGCAAACAAAGTAGAAGGACTTGGTGGGGGCTCAGACCCAACAGCATATTATTCTTGGAAAAGACTTGCCCTGGGTCCTGGGCCTCCTCAAAGCTTAATCAGTTTAAGCCAATGCTTCCAAAGAGGCCCACCTTCTCCACCTGCCTATCTAAAATTCATCATATTTGAGCTTTTCTTGGAGTACAAGCGGCCATTTGAAAATACAGATCTTCTGATTGCATCAGAATTACCTGGGACATTTTTTAAATATGAAGGTTCCCAGGCCTCATACTAGACCTAAAGAATGAATAGCACAGAGACGAAAGGAGCATGTCTGCTCTCTATGACAAGCTCTCCCATGACTCGTGATGCACACTCTCCCCAGAAGGCACAGTCTGTGACAGGAGATCAAAGGAAGCTGGAGACTGAGGCAGCCCCCAGCACCTACCAGTGAAGTCAGGCCTCGGAGGGGGCCCAAGCATACAGAAGCCCATGCAAGGAGAGGTGGGCCAGGTGCTCCAGGGCCTTGGAGAATCTTTTCATTAGGAATAGTGACTAGACGGTAAGAGGAAGAAAAGGGAGATCAAAACGGAAGAAATACCAGGTTAAGAGAGAGGTTCCAGACATGAGGGCCCAGGAGGGCTGACCTTGGAACATTTCACACCCCCAGTTTTGTTTAGAGCCAGCTCCAAGCCTTGATGTAGTGAAGACTCAGTTTAGACTCTTAATTCAGTCCAAAAGTCTCTGATGAAGACTCCTAGGAAACATAAGCAGAGAAAAAAATATATTTTTTATTTTTTAATTATTTTTTTAAATTTTGTGGTACATAGTAGGTATATATATTTATGGGGTACATGAGGTGCTTTGATACAACCATGCAATGTGAAGTAAGCACATCCAATTACATTCTTTAATAAACAAGTAAGTTATTATTGATTTTAGTCATCCTATTGTACTATCAAATAGTAGGTTTTATTTGTTCTTTTTTTTTTTTTTTCATATGTGCCCATTAACCATCCCCACCTCCTGGCTACAGAGAAAATTTTAAAACCAGAAGGAGTGATCCTATAAATATGATCTAGAATGATTACATAAATAAGCATGAAAGTGGCCATGGAAAAACTAGAAGATCCAAAGTCAACCACATTTTCACCTACAAAGTATGTTTGGAGGAAGAAATTCTGTGTCTGCATGTTCTCCTGGCCAGGTGGTACAGGAAGCAGGGAGCCAGAGGGAGAAGGTTCTAGGCTCTAGGCCTGGCCATTCTGCCATTACCTATTGTGGGGTACCTTATAAAACAAACAAACAAACAAAAAACCTCAGCCAGACATAGCCTAAGAGTATGTATGCTTTACTCACTTTCTTTGCTGTTGGTGCCATGGATTAGTCAATGATGCTTTAATGCAAAATAGTTTAAAGCAAGCAGGTTCTATATGCAAACTCTTTCCCAATTTTTCAATTGTCCTTCAATTGCAAATTGTTTTCAAAGAAGGCTTTAACCTGGTAGCTCTTTCCTTGGCTCCTTCTGTTCCTGAGCATCCAGTGAACATGTAGGCCATTCACATATTGATGATTTTTAAGCTAAAAATATTGCATTTCAGGAAAGGCCTAGTGAATTTGGGAAATATGGTAAAAAAGGTAGAATCCAATTTATTGGGACAATTTTTGGATGCCAGAATACTTTCAACCTTCACTTATTATTGTTATTGCACAAACAAGATTGGGCTGCCCTAGCAAGTCTTACCCAGGTTTTGCAACATATTTACAAGTACAAATCTGTGTGGCAAAGGGTACTTTTTGTACTATGGGCAGCTTTGATAACAAGCAGAGGTAGGAGGAACTCAATTTAGCCCAATCTGTAGTGCCTTTGCAAAGCTCTTGCTGTCTGCCTTAACCTTCCCCATACTCAAGATAAGATAGAAAAATAAAAGAAAAATGTTTACCTTGTACAGGCCTTTCAGAAGATAGACTGCGGAATTACAGAATGCCTAATGAGAAGCACAATTCTTTTCTCACTGGCTTGCTGCTAAGAAGGATCCATTGTTCATCTTGTTGGAAGATATGAGATGCTTTTGACTACATCAGATCTATTTAATACATGACCTTTTCAGTGATTTCAGCAGTAGATACTCCTAAAGCATTATGAGACATCTTCCATAAACATTTTTTCTCCCCAAATCAGTTTTTAGAGTACTTTATGTATCTGTTAGACATCCCTAGTTTCATAAAAGTATATAACATCACTGATCCAGCTGGTTAGAACCATCAGTACTTCACTTTTGATGAATTATTTTTCAGTACCTTTCTATTCTTTTTATCCCCCACCTCAAAGGAACTTTCACATGATAGGTACTCAGCAGGTGAAGGAATGCCCTGTATGGTAGCCTAGTTGAACATGACATGTCAATGAAGCATTTAAGATAATTCAGAGAGCTCTCTCCGGATGACATGCTCAAGGGAGGTGAGGTCCTTGGTATAACGGAGATCTCAACCTGCATCTAATGTGGAGAAGGGTAACACGGGACCATGGAGAGGGTAACATGGGACCATGGAGAGGGTAACACAGGACCATGGAGTGGGTAACATGGGACCGTGAGGCACCAAGAGGCAGACTGCACTCCATGACCATGCTGCCTGTTGACATGCTGGGACAGGGAGGATCTAAAAACTCCATGTTCTCAGCTGGGCACGGTGGCTCACACCTGTAATCCCAGCACTTTGGGAGGCCGAGGCGGGCAGATCACCTGAGGTCAGGAGTTCGAGACCAGAGTGGCCAACATGGTGAAATTCCCTCTCTACTAAAAATACAAAAATTAGCCAGGCGTGGGGGTGGGTGCCTGTAATCCCAGTTACACGGGAGACTGAGGCATGAAAATGGCTTGAACCTGGGAGGTGAAGGTTGCAGTGAGCCAAGATCAAACCACCGCACTCTAGCCTGGGTGACAGAATGAGACTCTGTCTCAAAAGAAAAATGAAAACAAAAAACTCTATGTTCTCTCTTGAGATCACTCTAGAATTAGTTCTATTTTTTCCTGGATTTTTAACCTGTAACATTGTTTTCTGTGAAATTTTATTTATTTTGTTAAGTATTCATGTTTATATTTTATAGTTTTTTTCATCCAGGCATGAATGAACTCATTTATTCAACAGATATATATATATATATATAAAATGTACCTATCATGCTATGAGATGGAAGGTCTGTTCATTTTGTAACAACTGAAAGGTATATTTGATTCATGTGGCAGTCTAGACGCATGTTTGTATCTATGCATGAGCTATTTGTTTGTTTGCATATTTATTTAGTTTTAGTTGTCTATATGGGAATTCATAATCAGCTTGAGGGCAGAAGCTGTTGTTCTACTTATCTCTGTATCATAAGATCACATAGATAGTAGGTGATTAATAAACATTGAAATAATGTTAAACAAATTACACCAACTTTCTTAATGGAATTGAGACAAATTATAATTAAAAGGTTTATCCCATCAGTACCAAATTCAAAGTATCAGGGAAAATCTTGCAGAAGAAATCGGAAAAGATATTAAGATGTAGTTAGTGCAAATTTAGGCTGCAAATTAGACTCTGAGCTTCCTGATAGCCAGGGTAGAAGGAAAATTTGCCAAAGTACATTGGAAACAGCAATAGGTCCTATTTTATTTTTTATTTTATTTTATTTTATTTTATTTGAGATAGAGTCTCGCTCTGTTGCCCAGGCTAGAGTGCAATGGCACAGTCTTGGCTCACTGCAACCTCCGCCTCCTGGGTTCAAGTGATTCTCCTGCCTCAGCCTCCCGATTAGCTGGGATTACAGGCACCTGCCACCACCCCTGGCTAATTTTTATATTTTTAGTAGAGACAGGGTTTCACCACGTTGTCCAGGCTGGTCTCGAACTCCTGACCTCATGATCCGCCTGCCTCAGCTTCCCATATTAGTAGATTTTTATTATTATTTTACTACATTAGAGGCCTTTTCCATTTATAATTACACATTTTTTGGGATAATAAATATTGATTCCACAAATTGCTTTTTTTTTTTGCACACACTGGGTACTTGTAGTAAAAAGGAAAGCATCAAATAATCTTATGAAAAAATAAAAGTTCATCTTTCTGAAAGTGGAACCTCCTTAGCCTTTTTAATTTAGAACTGATTAAATTCCTTCCCTGTTTGAGATGATAAACTTCACCTATAAACTGTGCCTAAAGAAAACCAAAAGCCTACCCCAAACTCCTACCAATGAAAAATACCTAAGAAGAAGATCAAAATACCTGGAATGCTTGATTGACCCCTAGAGTAGATGTGGGCATTATGTGTAAGAAATTTTCCTCCAACAGTGAGGTACAGTAACTCCTGAGAAAATACACCTAGAACCATCTATGGATTCTCAAATGAGGAAAATATCTAAACAGTTCAATGAAAAAAGAGCTCTGGTTGCTAATTAAGAACTGACAGTAGAGGTTTTTGATTTTTTTCTCCAAGATCATTTAATGTTCAGGTGATCCTAGGGAGGTCACAAACCTTGTGAAGCCTCAGTTTCTTAACCGGCAAAACGAGAATCATAATACCTGCCTCATAAGAAATCAATGCAGTCAATGAGATTATGTACATGGACAAAGTTTACAAATTATAAAGTTATAATTTTAGTCCTATAGATTCTAGCATTGACAGCAGTTAAATTTGAGTTGGGAAGTAGTCGATTTTTTGCAACCATGCGTATATGATTAATCAAATTCATGTAAGTGTAACTAATTTCATCTGCTGCTGAGATCCACTTAATTTTTTTGCTCCGTAAATGTATACAATTTAAAAATGTATTGAGTTCAGTGGCTCAAATGAATCTGTATTGCAATACTTGCTACACAACTTGATTTTATATTTTAAAGTCTTGTCTTCTGTAAGAAACATGAATTCACAGTGTCTCTCCATAGATTTAATACCTATTTATGTGCAATCATCATGCAGGATAGTCTTATGTGTGATGCAGTTCTACTTCTTTTTCCAGCATATTCTTTTCTTGGCATTATTTACACTTGGTCTGAATAAGCACATTTAGATAGCTTAATGGTGCAAGTGATTACACCATGCTTTTGAGCTTTTATGAGGAAAATTGAAGTATATAATTATACTTTTGCACAAACTGGTTTGACTGTTCTCAAAACAAAACAAAAGAAAAACCCTGACTCTACTAATTTTTCAAATGGCTGCACCAGCATGTTTAGAAGCAATCAATCAGCAACAATCACATTTCAGATAAACCTCAAGGCTAAGATGTCACCAAGGCGAATAGGAGAAAATGATCGACTCCAGTGGACATGCAGAAACAAACTTTTTAAACGAAAGCAAAGATCACAGAGTCCCCAGTCCATTCCCTAGGGCTACACAGTGAAAAAATGGATGCTGGTGAGAGCTGGAGAAATGCTACAAAAGGAACCAAACTGTCCCTTCTGGTCTGCCAGGCTGGCACACAGACAGGGGAAGGGAGCAATTGCCAAGGGAGCAGAGGCACAAGCTGGGACAGAGCATGAAGGGCTTGAGAGCGTCCAGTGGCAGGAAGACAGGGAAATAAGGAACTTCCTTATCCTAACAACATCTGAACCACCCCCACTGCTATAGGGGGAACAAGCCCAGCAGTCATGGTATCTGAACACCGCGGGCTATGAACCTTGGCGAAGCCACTTTCCCTCCGGAGCACCTGCTGATCTCTTTTCTTGACAACTCCCTCTGTAAGGCAGGGGGTAGGTGGCCCAACAATCCCCTGAGTCCTTGTCTCATTCCTTCATTCTCTTCCAACTAGGGAGCAACTGCTGGGATGGCAAAGGTTTGTTTATGTATTTATTTATTTATTTTTGGTATTTCATTTTCTTTAATCTAATTGCTTGTGTCCAGCAAAACAAAACAAAACAAAACAAAACCCTATACTTCTATATGAAAAAAACCCTAAATATGGCTGGGAGCAGTGGCTCACACCTGTAATCCCAGCACCTTGGGAAGCCAAGGCAGGTGGATCATGGTGAAACCCCCTCTCTACTAAAAATACAAAAATTAGCCGGGTGTGGTGACACACGCCTGTAATCCCAGCTACTCAGGAGGCTGAGACAGGAGAATTGCTTGAACCCGGGAGGTGGAGGTTGCAGTGAGCCAAGATTGTGCCACTGTACTCCAGCCTGAGCAACAGAGTGAAACTCGGTCTCAAAAAAAAAAAAACCACACACCAAAAAAACCTAAATATGGAATATCTGTTGCTGCATATACAAATAAAGTGTGAGACTTCTGGAGCCAGTTCCTTTCATGTGTATGAAGAGGGGTAGAGATTAGTAATAGTGCTTAAACATGCTTACAGCCTAGTGCCAGGTGTACATATTCAGATTTTTTTATTTCTTAATTTGAGTAATGCCTTTTAAGCCACATGAGGTATTTCTTTGACAATAGCAAAAAGAAAAAATATATATCATTTATGATGTTTCACAAAATCTCAGTCTCACCATTTATAAAGATCACAAGTTTACAAATGGCTAATAGAGATTCCCAAGAAATTACCTGATAATAAGAGTACTTACCTGTGACTCTTCAACAGTATTCAGTATTACAACAATCTTCACTATTTTAAATTCCAGAAGTCATTGAAGTGCTAATTTTATAATAATAATCGTCAGTCAAGGTATTAGTAGGCTGGTGATAACAGTAGTACTTGTGAATATTCTATTCGTTCTACTTCTTCCAGCCTCCTTGCAGTTAGACAGGGTCACATAACTGTTTCTGGCCAACGGATGTGAAAGGAAATGAAGTGTGTCACTTCCAGGCCAAGACATGGAAAAACTTTGAGCAATTCTCTAGTTCTTTAAATCTGCAAGGTTGACAGAAGTCTATGAGATAATGGAGACTTTAGATTGAAGCAACCTCCATTGCAAATCACTGCACTGGGCAGTGTTTCCCAGACTCATAGTGGGCATTACCTGAGTGAGAAATAAGCTTTTTCTGTATTTTAAAAAACCCTGAAATTTAGGAGCTGTTATTTACTGTAGCAAGCGTAGCCTGTCCTAATACAGAGAAGAATGGGTTTCAGTTTTGAGAGCTAACCAAAAATCTAGTTAGACTCTTATACATTTCAACCTTTTAATTAAAGGCTTAGTAGCATATATCAATAATTGGCAGACTTTTTCTACAAAGGAACAGAAAGTCAATATTTTAAGGTTTTGTAGGCCAGATAATCCCTCTCATAACGACTCCACTCTGCCATTAAAGCATGCAGGCAGCCATGATAATTCATAAAGTAATGATCATGGGTATGCTTCAATAATTTTGTATTATGAAAACAGGTAACGAGCAGAATTTGATGCACAGGCCACAGCTCACTTCCCCCTGTGATAGAGCATCATTGTTAAATGTGATAATCTTGGCCGGGCATGTTGGCTCATGCTTGTAATCCCAGCAGTTTGGGAGGCCGAGGCAGGCAGATCAATTGAGGCCAGGAGCTCGGGACCAGCCTGGCCAATGTGGTGAAACCCTGTCTCTATTAAAAATACAAAAAAATTGGCCAGGTGTGGTGGCAGGTGCCTGTAATCCCAGCTACTGGGAAGGCAGGAGAATCGCTTGAACCCGGGAGGCAGAGGTTGCAGTGAGATGAGATTGCGCCACTGCACTCCAGCCTGGGCAACAAGAGTGAAACTCTGTCTCAAAAAAATAAAAATAAAAAAAGTAATCTTGAATGCTTAGTGCTCTAGTTTCCCAGGGCTGCTGTAACAAAATGCCATTGGATTGCTTAAAACAACAAATATATATGCAATATATATTATATTATTAATATATACACAATATATATTATTAATATATATTATATTTATAATAAATTATAATGTATTTATTAAATACAATAAATATATAATTATATAATAAATTTATATTATAATAAATTATAATATAAATTTATTATATTATTAATATATAATCTAATATATTGATAATATAAAGTATATATAATATATAATACACACATATACATGTATAATATATAAATATATGTATTTAATTTTTCTCATACTTCTAGAGGTTGTAAGTTCAAAATCAAGGTGTTGGCAGAGTTGATTCCTTCTGGGAGTTCGGGGAAGCCGTCTGTTCCATGCTGCCAGCCTCACTTCTGATTGTTGCCAGCCACCCTTGGCTTGTGGCATCATTACCCCAATCTCTGCCTTGTGTTTCCATGGCCGCCTTCTCCCTGTGTCTCTCCCTTCTTCTTTACAAGGATACCACTCATGTTGCATTAAGGGTCCACCTTTTTCTCCAGGATGATTCACCTTAACTAATTATATCTGCAACAACCCTATTTTGAAATAAGGTCATATTCGGAGGTGCTGTGGGTTAGGAGTACCCCAGTACTACTATTTGTTGAACAACAAATCATTTTGGGGTACACAATTCAATTAATAATGCTTGGCGTTTTAAAAAACATATAAACATATTTCATTTAGTAAATGGACAACAATGCAAGTGAGTTTTTTTTTTATTTCAATAGCTTTTGGGGTATATGTGGGTTTTTTGTTATGTGGATGAATTACATAGTGGTGAATTCTGAGATTTTAATGCACCAGTAACCCAAATAGTGTACATAGTATCTAATGTGCAGTTTTTATCCCTAGCCCCTGTTCCAGCCTCCCCCTTCTGAATGTCTAAATTCCATTATATCACTCTGTATGCCTTTGCGTACTCATAGCTAAGCTCCCACTTACAGGTGAGAACATAGTTTTTGGTTTTCGACTCCTCTGTTATGCAAGTGAATTTTAAATGAGCTCATATGCCTTGGCTTTGTTCAGAGAGGTCAGTTCAATTACCTTGATGACAAGATTGAATTGTTCAGGCATCTAAGAGCAATGAAAAGAAAAACTGAGTTCATAAGTAAAATAACACATAGAACTTGGTAATGCACATTTACAATTCAGTATTATTGTTCAGGCTTCTATCTTTTCTAAATCATCGATTGATGCTTTAGATGAGAAAATTAGATTTGATTTACATATTTTAAGTTACTTCTTAAGACTGTTATTAAAGCATGGGACTGATGAAATGATTATTTCTTAGAATCTGAATGCAGGCATCTATAACAATTTTTGGAAAAAAAATCCGCGATTTTCTTGGCAGGTTTTGGAACCTTGAAATGTGAAAAAGCAGCACACAGGTGAGAAATCAAACAGGTGCTTTAGCCAGTACATATGAGTAGTTCAGAGGAAGGAGAGAGCATCAGGGCCAGTAGGGCTCCTTCCTGGAGGAGGAGGCACCTGAGCTGTGCTCAGAAGGTGGCCAGGATTTGGATAGTCTAGCCAGAGAGCATCTGATATGAGCAAAGGCAGGAAATGACATGTTTGTGGGGAGGATCAGAGATAGCAGGAACATGTAGGAGAAAACAGAAGTTATTACTGCTGAGTGCTTGAAACTGATATGAAAGACCTTGAATGTCAGCCTAAGAAGAGTTCAGATATTACATAGGTGAACAAGAGGTTTCTGTGCAAATAATATGATCAAAGCTGTGTGGCAGCATATACAAGATAAAAGACGCAATGGATTGATGAGGGCTTATTACAATAGTCTAGTCATTACAAAAAGAGGTGCTGAGCAACATGACAGAGTGATGGGGTAGCATTAAATGAGTAGGATTGGATCAAAAGAAGTTTGATGATCTTGGTGAATGGAGTTATGAGACAGGGAAAATCATGAAGGAGAAAAAGATAACCCAATGTAGCAACAAGAGTGAGGGAAAAGAGAAAGGCGGCACACATAAATACAAGGAAGGATCACAGGTCAAACTCCAGCTAATTACAATTAGAGTGAAGACTAATTCATCAATTCTATTTGAATTCGTCAAGACAGAATAAGGGGCCAGGCGCAGTGGCTCACTCCTGTAATCCCAGCACTTTGGGAGACCCAGGCAGGCAGATCACCTGAGCTCAGGAGTTCAAGACCAGCCTAGCCAACATGGTGAAACTCCGTCTGTACTAAAAATACAAATAGCTGAGCATGGTGGCAGGTGCTTGTGAACCCAGCTGCTCGGGAGGCTGGGGTGAGAGAATCTCTTGAACCCAGGAGGCAGAGTTTGCAGTGAGCCAAGATCGCGCCACTGCACTCCTGCCTGGACAAGAGCAAAACTCCATCTCAAAAGAAAAAAAAAAAAGATAGGATAAGGTATCCATGGTTACAAATAAACACCCATATTTCAATAGCTTAACACAACCAAGATTTATTATGTGTTCATGCTGTATATCCAGTGCTTATTAGACGGGAACTCTGTCTCACTGATTCATTCAGTTGGATCCAGGATAACGGATATTCCACCATGTTGTGATGCTGCCACCTCAACATGGAGCTGTATGAGGGGAAGAAAGAGCATGTGCCACTCACATCACTCTGAACTGCATCTAGCCCATTTGCCAGAACTAGTCACATAGCCCCAACCCAATTGCAAGAGAGGTAATTGGAAAACTGGTAGTTTTAAAAGGTAGGAGAAGCTCATGAACTATCTGGTCAGTTAGACCTGACCTGGGGAAAGAAGAGAAATTAAAAATGGGTTGAGTAATCAGATGTGAACTAAGGAAGAAGGAAAAGTTTCAAACTGTTTGAAAGCTTGGCATTTTGATATCACATTGTCCTGGACTTTCTTCCATCTGGAAGAGACAGAGGACTCATTATCTGAGAGAGAAGCCAGTAGTTCTAGGACATGCTGATACTTTACCAAGATGCAGGAAGACATGGACCCACACAGCAAGGTTTGCAGAAGCAGTAGTGAAAAAAAAAAAAGGTGTATTTTTCCTTGCACTCTATATAATCTATCTCATTCAATAAGCCTATACATGTAAATATCTCTGTGACACTAATACATATGTCATAGGTTGGTAAATATGATTTACACTATAAATAAAAATTCTAATATAATATTAAATCCTTGTGAATTATTTTCATTGGTGATTGATTTGATGGGTGATTATGTTTTTAGGAATTTAAAGTGTGTGTAATCAGATATCCATTAATTAAAACTATTTAATTGAGTGCCTATAGTTGAGTATCCACCGTACCCTACCAAAAATCTTTATGCTACTTTTTCAAGCCTTTTACATATGAGAGAAAGAAGCAGACAAATAACTAATCTTAAGACAGTGTGACAAGGGCTATAAAAAGAATGAAAATGGTAATATTAGATCAGAGAGTAAGGGTACATTACCTCCCCTCCGTGGAAAGATCCAGAAGGCCTCCTTAGAAGGTGATACTTAATCTGATGTTTGATGTTTTAATTTAACCATTAACCAGAATGGGTTGAAAAAGGGTGAAGATTATTCTTGGAAACAAAGCTATTTAACCCAAAGTCACGCAACAGAAGAACCCAACTTCTCAGAGAGTTGTAAATATACCAGCTTGGTAAGAGTACTGAGTAATATTCAGTGGTGATGGGGAATGAGACTGGAGGTATTCAGAACATAGATAGGAAATAGACCTGTGTGACATGTTAAGGAAACTGGAGACTCTTTTAAACCATTGAGAGTAAAATAAAAGGATTATTGCTCTTATGTTTATATATGTGTTTTAAAAATAGTATAATTTTTTTAAAAACCTTTTATATTGTCACTATCCAGAGAGGATTACTAAATATATTCTGGAGTATTTTCTTCCATTATTTACATACTTATGCACTTTTTATCCTACTTCAATTTTCATATTCTACATTTTTTACTTACTATTATACTGTATCTTCCAGCATCATTGAATAATTTTTGACAACCTGATTTCTAATGAGTGACCAATATTACAACAAATGACTCTACTAATTTTGTTTAACCTTTCCTTTACTGCTAACAATTGGGTTGTTCCAAATGCTTTGCATAAGCATCCATGTATAAAAATCTTTTTAAGTAAAAGTGCATTTTTATGCCTTTAAGATAGAGTTCAGGTTGGGTGCAGTGGCTCATGCCTGTAATCCTAGCACTTTGGGAGGCTAAGGTAGGAGGATCACTTGAGCCCAGAAGTTAGAGACCAGCCTGGGCAACATGGCAAACCTGATCTCTAAAAAAAAAAAAAGGGCAAAATTAGCCAGGTGTGGTGGAGTACACCTGTAGTCCTGGCTACTCAGCAGGCTGAGGTGGGAGAATCGCCTGAGCCCAGGGGGAATTTGAGGCTACAGTGAGCCGTGATTGCACCACTGCACTCCAGCCCAAATGACAGAGTGAGACCCTGTCTCAAAAAAAGAAGAGAAGGAAGGAAGGAAGGAAGGAAGGAAGGAAGGAAGGAAGGAAGGAAGGAAGGAAGGAAGGAAGGGAAGAAAGAAAGAAAGAAAGGAGTGAGTTCATAAATTGAATTGCTATGTCAAAATGAGTAAATTCTTTTGAGACTATGTTTTACTAATTTCTAAATTTAATTCCACAAAAATTTTGCTTATTTACACCTTTCTGTCTTGCCTCAGTAGCAGTGTAAATATTCTATATAGGCTTATCAGTCAGACAAATCATTTGCTTTTATTAAAAAAGCTTGTTAGATTTTTTAATAAAGTAAGTTTTTAATGGACATTTTAAGAAATAATCTTTGTTAAATAAAATTTGATTTTTTAAATAAAAGTATTTTTAAACAAAAGTCCAATGAAAAAATGTTGAGGAATGTATACAAATGCAAGGAAGAAAAATTAAATAATTTTAATTCTATTTCCTACAACTAAGGACTGGCAACATATTGGTATTTAGCCCTCTAGTCTTTAAACTATCTCTCATTAAATACGTTTAACAAAATTGAGACCTTACTGGTTGTAAGTATATATTCTGCTTTTTTCATATACTATAGAGCAAGTGTTGCATGAGATCATTAATTAGTCTTCAAAATATGGCTTGTAAGGGCTGCATAACATCTTATATGAATGGGCCGTTTTAAATAACCATTCCTGTATTATTGGCTAGTTGGTTTGGTTCTAATTTTTCATCTTCACATTAACATCCTTGTGCATGCTTCTCATTAATTCCTTGAGATAAATTGCTAAAATGGAAATGTTGAGTAAAAAGATTTGAACGTGTTTTATGACTTTTAATTCATTTTGTAAAATGGCTTTTCAAAAAAATACTCATGAGTGGAAGGAAAGGTATTGTTTCACAACATTCAGATCTTATTCATATTTTAAATTTTCCTATTTGACAGGTAACAATTTTTTAATTCTAATTTTATTATATATAATATTAAATTGCATTTTAGGTCTTTCTGAGCAATGTTTATTTGGTCATATTTTGAGGATTTAGTGCCTTTTTTTGTTGTTGTTGTTGTTCAAAGTCTTTCTCAAGACCACTGAGATTATTAACCATTTATCTGTAATAATTATTCACAGTGCTTGTTTACCCTGTATTTCAAACTGCTGAGTTACTGGATTTTACTTGTGTCTAAGCTGGCTATCATATATCTTTGAGTAAATTTTTTAGGAAGTATACAGGGGTACTTTCTGAGCCTTTACACGTATACAATATCCCTTCTGTTGCTATCACATGTGAATAACACTTTGCAGGATACAGAATTCTTACACCGCAATCTTTTCCCTCACAAATGTATAACTATTGTTGTTTGAAATACAGAATAGTGGAGACAAAGTCTGAGGCTAGCCTTTGTATGTGTGATGGTTAATTTTATGTGTCAACTTGACTGGGCCACAGGGTACCCATTTATTTGGTCAACTCTTATTCTGGGTGTTTCTTTGAGGGAGGGTTTGGATGCACTTTACGTTTAAATCACTAAATTGACTTATTGCAAAATTTACACTTCCTTTTGTGAGTGAGCCTTATCCAATCACTTGATGGCCTGATTGGAACCCTCAAAATTTCCCTGAGTAATGGAGAGAATTCCTCCTGTGTGGTGGCCTCTAAACTGAGACATTGGTTTTTTCCTGCCTTTGGACTTGAACTAAAGTATCATCTCTTCCTGGGACCCACACCTGCCAGCCTTCAGTTCATACTGGAACTTAAACCATTGGCTCTCCTGATTCTCCAGCCCAGTGACTCAATTCCCTATAATAAAGCTCTTTATACACACACACACACATGCACACACACACACACATCCTATTGAGAACCCTAAGACAGTATGTTACCATTATCTAGGTTTTTTCTTCTGCTTTCATGCTTATATAATGTATCTTCTTCATCTGTGAAATTAAAAAAATTTACTATTACCTAGGAATGGGTTGCTTATAATCATTTTATTTGGAACTCAGAATGGTTTGAATGGGTGGGAAGTTGCAGGACCTCCTGCGTGAAAGCTGTTCTCTCTATGGAGTGCAGTGAGAGAGGTCATCTACTAGGAGAAAGGAGGTGCTAAATTCTGTGACTTGATGCTGCGCCTTTAGAGTTCACATCTCTGTTCTCTGTTCCTGTCAACCCAATTGTGTTGTTTACAATGCTACTTTTCTAGCTTAGTATAGGCCTTCCGCTCCTTTGATTCAGGTGCGGTCTAGGTCCAGCTCTCTAATCTGAACCCCTTGCCTTTTGTGTTTAGCCATCATATTTCGTATATACTCATGTGCTGCATAACAATGCTTTGACCAGTGACAGACCACATATATGACTATTGTCTCATAAGATTATAATGGAGCTAAGAAATTCCTGTCACCCAGTGACATCATAGCCATTACAGTGTCATAACACAACACATTATTTCTATGTTTAGTATGTTTTGACGCACACATACTTAACACTGATTACAATTGCCTATCCTATTCAGTATAGCAACATATTGTACAACATCTCTGTAGCCCAGGAGAGATAAGCTGTACCATCTAGCCTAGGTGTGTAGTAGGCTCTACCACCTAGACTTATGTAAGTACACTCTATGATGTTTGCACATTGACAGAATTGCCCAATGGGATAGTTCTTAGAACATATTCCCCTCCGTTAAGTGACACATGACTGGTTTTATGCCTTTTTTACCCAGACTTGGATTTGAGCACAGGAATTATCTTTTTTTCTTTTTTTTGAGACGGAGTCTCGCTGTGTCCCTCGGGTTGGAGTGCAGTGGCGCGATCTCAGCTCACTGCAAGCTCCGCCTCCTGGGTTCACGCCATTCTCCTGCCTCAGCCTCCCGAGTAGCTGGGACTACAGGTGCCCACCAACGCTCCTGGCTAATTTTTTGTATTTTTAGTAGAAACGGGGTTTCACCGTGTTAGCCAAGATGGTCTCGATCTCCTGACCTCGTGATCCGCCCGTCTCGGCTTCCCAAAGTGCTGGGATTACAGGCATGAGCCACTGCACCTGGCCAGGAATTATCTTGTATGCACCTTTCATTTAGTAGGCTATTAGTTATGTTTGTTCTCTGATTTAAATTAAAAATAAATTGTTATATACATATATGTATATATACACATAATACAGTATTATTCAGCCTTAAAGAAAAGATAGAAATCCTGCCATTTGGAACAACATGGATGAACATGAAGGACATTATTACTTTAAGTGAAATAATCTAGACACAGAAAGACAAATACGGCACGGTTTCACTTATATACGGAATCTAAAGAAAGTCAAATTCATAAAGCAGAGTAAAATGTTGGTTGCCAAGAACTGGGGGTTGGGACAAATGTGGCTATGTTGGTCAAAGGGTGTTATGGTTCTTATGATTCTTCATTCTTATGCACAATGAGTTTTGTTGTGCACAATGAGTAAGTACTGGGAAATCTAATAGTGCACAGCATGGTGACTATAGTTAATAATAATGTATTGTATATCTGAAATTTCCTAAGAGAGTTCATCTTTAGTGTTCTCAACACACACACACAAAAGCATAACTATGTGAGATGATGAATATGTTCATTAGTTTGATTGTCATAATCATTTCACAATGTATATGTATACCAAAACATCATGTTGTACATCTTAAATATATACAATTTTTATTTGTCAAGTATACTTTAATCAAGCTGGAAAAAAATAAATTGAAAAGGCTATCAAATTTTCTCGCACTGCAAAAACACACAGTTACATATTTTTAAATCTCCAGCGCCTTTGGATCACTATTGATAATAATCAAATTCATGTCTCAGGCTGGCCATCAGGCTTTGTCATTTTAAAAAACTGTATGTATATATGCAAATAAGTATATAGAATTGTCATAGGCAAAGAGACAAAATTGCATAAAAATAAAAATCTCATTGAAAAGTGTACCTATCCTAATGCAAATGTTTTCCAAGTGATTTTGTCAGAGATGTACGAGAGAACACAAGTGGTTCGATGCTACTAAAATTCTGTAGTTGAAAATTTCTCTTTAATTGCCTACAGCTTCATTCAACAATAAATATTTAGTAGGACCTACTATGCGTCAGGCACTGTGGCATGTGAGACTTATCAGTGGTCATATCCATATAGATTTTTGAATTTATGCCACCAAACCCTGCTACCTGCATAATACATAATAAAAACCACATATTGCTCAGTGTAATTTAGTATTCTATCATTCACAATAAAATTACTGCTTTACACAGGTGACATTATGCTTCATGATTACTAGAGACGTAAGTGGCTACAATCAATATAACTCTTACATATTCAAAACACATTTTGTAGCTTATCGCTTCTCATTGTTAGGGTTGTTTTTGTAACTCATATCTCTTATGTTCTGCACAGTGTAATCCATACATAGGTATGTGCACACATCTATACATAGCCGCATTCCCTGAAAAATAACCTGGAGTCCTACATAATTCTATAGAGAATTCTGGGAGCTCCTGTTTACACACAATGCCCTATGTTCCAGGAATGTTGGTTCTTATGATTCTTCGTATTTACTGAGCTTATTTTCTTCTATCCAATTTCTACCTCACTCCTGACGCTGTTAGGCAGCACCTAGCTGTTTCCCACCCATTTACTTTTAATCACGCATCAGTTACTCAACCAGTCAGTTAACAAATATTTCCCACAAGCCACGGACCACAAAACTGGATCTAGAGACACATACAAGGCTTAATCTTCGCTCACAAGAACATGATTGTTCAGTACCATCCAGGAAGGCTGTTCTCTTGTGTCCTGGATGCCATGGCCTGAATGTTGGTGTCCCTGCAAAATTGCTATGCTGGAATCCAACTCCTAAGGTGACAACATTAAGAGGTGGGGTCTTTGAGGGGAGTGATTAGGTCATGAGGGCTCTGTCCTCATTCATGGCATCAATGCCCATATAAAAGAGGCCTGAGGGAACCTATTTGTCTCTTCCACCATGTGAGCACACATAGAGGGCACCATCTATGAGGACTGGGCCCTCGCCGGACACTGAATCTGCCAGCACCTTGATCTTGAACTTCTCAGCCTCCAGAACTGTGAGGACTACATTTCTGTTGTTTATAAATTGTGCAGCCTAAATAAAGTATTTTCTTATAGCAGCCCAAAGAGACCAAGACACTGGATATCAATGGGCCTGAAGCAATGGATGATCCAATCACTGAAAAATTGCCTTAGACATCTATAGCAATAACTCCATGCTGTAAAGAGAGAGGAAACAGTTAATAATGGATTTTTAATTGCTGGAATCTGAGCCTTAGGAGACAGAGGAAGAAAAGAGTATAAAAGAAGGCAGCTGGTCTTGTGCTTGGGGAAAGAAAAGGAGAAAAAAAATCTGGCATTGCGGAAACACTTACACAAGGTAAAGCAGTCTCTTAATCCTGAGGCTGGAACTCAAAAATAAACAGACAAAACATTGAGCAATACCTCAACACTCTTGTCATTTCTGTTAATAGGCTTATAATAAATCCAGCTGGACCAGCCCAAAGATTATTCTTCCAGAAAGAGCAGAGCAGAGCTGCACATGGAAATAAGCCCTCTGTCTTCTGATACCTCCGTCTCCACATCACTCTAAAACAACTCATGGATTAGCTTTTAAGTCCTTTCTGTAAAAGTGGTATGATTTCCATGATAACAAATGGTAAAACAATCCACCTTTGTAAAAACAACAACAACCAAAAACAATTACAACCATTTTGTTAGCCTTTCATTAAAAATTTGAATTTAAGAGACTTAAAGCAAGAACAATGCTGACAGGCTACTTGTACTCTAGTGGAAACTTGTTGGTAACAGACCCTTATTTGATATTTCAAGTAAAACGTAGCTTGAAATCAAGCTGAGGTGAAACACCACAAAAGCAAAAGTCAGAAAGCTTGGAGCTTCATGGTTCCAAAAGCCAACTCAGCCTGCATCACAGTTTGGTCCTTATACTGTGAACTGTGAATTGTGTATGGACATGTAGAAGCTGGGTCAGAAATATTTTAAATCACAAGTTCTGGCTGCTTATTGGAAATATTGCTCTTTAGTTTAATTAGATCCCATTTGTCAATTTTGGCTTTTGTTGCCATTGCTTTTGGTGTTTTAGATGTGAAGTCCTTGCCCATGCCTATGTCCTGAATGGTATTGCCTAGGTTTTCTTCTAGGGTTTTTATGGTTTTAGGTCTAACATGTAAGTCTTTAATCCATCTTGAATTAATTTTTGTATAAGGTGTAAGGAAGGGATCCAGTTTCAGCTTTCTACATATGGCTAGTCACTTTTCCCAGCACCATTTATTAAATAGGGAATCCTTTCCCCGTTTCTTGTTTTTGTCAGGTTTGTCAAAGATCAGATAGTTGTAGATATGCGGCATTATTTCTGAGGGCTCTGTTCTGTTCCATTGATCTATTTCTCTGTTGTGGTACCAGTACCATGCTGTTTTGGTTACTGTAGCATTGTAGTATAGTTTTGAAGTCAGGTAGCATGATGCCTCCAGCTTTGTTCTTTTGGCTTAGGATTGACTTGGCGATGTGGGCTCTTTTTTGGTTCCATATGAACTTTAAAGTAGTTTTTTCCAATTCTGTGAAGAAAGTCATTGGTAGCTTGATGCGGATGGCATTGAATCTATAAATTACCTTGGGCCGTATGGCCATTTTCACGATATTGATTCTTCCAACCCATGAGCATGGAATGTTCTTCCATTTGTTTGTATCCTCTTTGATTTCATTGAGCAGTGGTTTGTAGTTCTCCTTGAAGAGGTCCTTCACATCCCTTGTAAGTTGGATTCCTAGGTATTTTATTCTCTTTGAAGCAATTGTGAATGGGAGTTCACTCATGATTTGGCTCTCTGTTTGTCTGTGATTGGTGTACAAGAATGCTTGTGATTTTTGTACATTGATTTTGTATCCTCAGACTTTGCTGAAGTTGCTAATCAGCTTAAGGAGATTTTGGGCTGAGACAATGGGGTTTTCTAGATATAAGAAGTTGTATTCATCTGCTGAAGTAGTCACGCCAAAATACCGTAGACTGTGTGGCTTAAGAGAAACTTATTTCTCACTGTTCTGGAGGCTGAAAGTATAAGATCAATGTTCTGGCTGATTCAGTTTCTGGTGAGGGCCCTCTTGCTGGCTTGCAAATGGCCATCTTCTTACCGAGTTCTCACATGGCAGAGAGAGAGAAATAAGTCAGTCTATTCCTCTTCTTATAAGGCTACCAATCCTATCAGACTAGGTCCCCACCCTTATAACCACATTTAACCTTCATTACCTCCTAAAAGCCTTATCTCCAAATACAGTCACACTGGGGGCTAGGGCTTCAACCTATGAATTTGAGTTGGGGGGACATATATCAAGATCGACTACTCATAGATTATTTTAGCCCTGCATATTTAATCATATTTGTAGATAGCACTGTTGAAAAACACAGAAAAATTATGATAATGAGTTACATTTTACTTGAAATAGCTTAGAATCTTAGCAAGTCCTTTTTAATATAAATTGTGGAGAGGTCAGTCACTTAGGTCTATTTCAGAGAGAAACTTTCTAAGAAATTCTCTAAATAAGATTCTTTGGTAACAAAGTAAAATGTTACCTGACTTCTCATCCCAGTATCTCAATTTTTTCCTAGGGCAAAACCTTTTTCCCTTGAAGACTGGAAATATTATCCATGTTGTCTTCCTGAATATTTTCAATGACTTGTGCCCTGCCAGCTCTAGCTTTTCAAGGGTCTACACTCATCATCAACGAGTAGACTGGTTTTTACAAGTGTTTTTTACTGTAACTTCGTTTCCTGTTTCAAATGTGAAATGGATCAAAAATGAGAAGAGTAGTGACATAGTAAAATTGATAGGACCCATTTCAGAATGTCGTTTAGACACTCTGGGAACTATTCTTTTCTCACCATGAGGCCACTTGATGTTAATGTGAGTTGTGGGAACAATTTAAGCATTCAAAATCCTTGTAAATTTAAAGAGAAACTTTCTCATCTTAACACATTTGAAAAGAGAAAACACATAAAATGTAATCGATTTGGAGTATAATTTTAAGTTCAATTATTATTGCAAACATATGTGTATAAATCAGTTCTTCACAACCCTCCACAATTCCCCTTGGTGCATTCCTCAAAATAACAGCATCTGGGGTTTTTTGTTTTTGCTTTTGTTTTTGCCTCAAGCTCACTCGTATTGTTATAAACGTTTTTACTTTGTTGGACTGAAAGAAAGAAAACATCCTCTGAGAACTATTTTTGTCGTTGACAAATAGGAAAAGGGATTCAGTAAAGTAACAACCATAAAAAATCAGTATATTTTCTAAAAAAGATTTATTACAATGTCTTCTGCAATATGAAGACCCCTTTTAAAGAGTGTACTACTTATTCTGTGGTAAGAATGTTTATTTTGTAATTAAGCAGTAAACCCTTCAATGTTTTGTGAGGTGGCGTTTTTATAGATCTCCTTTTCAATCAAACAACTCAGAAATAATTTCCAGTTCATTAAGACACAAAGCAGGATCATATTTTCCACATTTTGATGTTTATAAATATCTTGAATCAGGATAAAAATTCATGACTAACTCATATCCCCAGAGTGTAGTCTTGGTTACAATAATACCATATACTCATCTCCACTTAACTATTTCATTATAGATGACGTGCAGTTAAAAATATATCAAATGCAAAAGGATGGAGAAAAAATTTGGAAGGGTGACTATGCAAGTCTGAAACTGGGGAGAAGTATTTGATTTGAAGAAGATGAGGGTTACCTGTGAGACTACTGTAGATGCATGAAGTCTTTTTAACTTTCCTTGGAAATAGCTAGGCTCTTCTACCAGCTTTGCAGAGCTCCCAAAACTCAAGGCAATGATCCAATTTACCATTTCCTAGGTCTTGTTCTAGCCAAGACAAAAGAAAAAAAAATGTGTCTAGAATGTGAATTAAGATTTAGGAATTTGGCTGGGCACAGTGGCTCACGCTTATAATCCCAGCACTTTGGGAGGCCAAGGTGGGCGGATCACCTGAGGTCTGGAGTTCAAGACCAGCCTGGCCAACATGGCAGAAACACCGTCTCTACTGAAAAATACAAAAATTAGCCAGGCGTGGTGGCTGGCACCTGTAACCCCAGCTACTCAGGAGGCTGAGGCCAGGAGAATTGCTTGAACCCGGGAGGCGGAGGTTGCAGTGAGCCGAGCTCACGCCACTGCACTCCAGCCTGGGAGACAGAGTGAGATTCTATCACACACACACACACAAAAAGATTTAGGAATAACAAATTATAAATATAGTAAAATAGAATTGCTGAAATTCTACAGATACATGAACTCAACAGGGTGTCACCAATTATGAGCTGATTTCCAAGTTGATTTTTTGGAAACAATTTCCCACAGCAATAACAATATATGTGGAATTTCAGTTTCAACCCACAAGATATATACGTTGTGTTATTAACAGTTAGTAGAGCCTAATCATCACGTGTGCCATTGTTTTATGGGAAAACAAGTTTCACGTTTCAATTCCCAGGTGCTTCATGAGCACCTCTTTCCGTAGCCCACTTTTTAGTGAGAATAAACTCTTCCTTTTCTCCAGCCTCAAAGAAAATCTGAATCCTAAGGCATCATTAAAACAGGATCCCAAATCTCCATAGCAGAAGAGAGATGAGACACTGAAGGAGTTTAAAGATCGGGTTTTCAATGCATGACATATAACTGTCCATTTTCAGACTGGAAAAATGAATGGCTTTCTAGGAGGCTTACTGTTCAACTCACCTTTACAACTTTCAATTGCTGTGACTGAAATAGAGTCGTGAAAGACAAGATGTTGATAATATTTATAAGAGAAAGAAGAAATAAAATCCCTACTTTATGTCTACTTCATGTAACCAGATCTGAAAACCTCAGTGACCTCTGTGGATTAAACTGTATTTATAATTGTGGAAATTAGACATGGTAATGAAACACTGGTTCTTCCATTTTCCAGAGGCTGTTTTAACACCACATGAGTAGGGTGCCTAATTTTTCTGACCTTTGGTTATTTTATTCATACAAGCCATGCTGACCAAATGCCTTCCTGTGTTAACTAGAATGACTTCAGTTAAATAGCAACAGTGGAGAAAAAAATAAATTAATGCCTCTTCTCAGCAGTGACCTGACATTACACTTCCTGTCTTTTCTAAACTCTCCTGTAAAATATATACAATATTAAAATTTAAAATCCTGACATTTATAATACTTCCAGTAATTTGTTTCTTCCCTCTGGCAGCTTAATCACTGCAGGCCTGGATTTTCTCACTTGTAAAATAAAGGAATTATATCAAATAATATCCGAGGGTTTTTTTAAATAAAAATGTCCATAATACTACTTAAGTTTATACTGGGATTGAACAAATATGTAAATATAATGTGGACAATGAAAGTCGGGTTTTTCACTTTGGGAGAAAAAAAGTTACAAATAAGGAAAGGGGCGAGAATGGAATGAACTGTGTGGTATGGTATTAAAACTAAAGGTATTAGTATGAATTCATGGTTTATGTATGTATATGTATATATACACATATATTTACATATGTATATATACACACATATATTTACATATGTACGTATGTGTATACACACAGATGTACATATGTAAGTGTATACACACACAGATTTACATATGTATGTATGTGTATACGCACAGATTTACATATGTATGTATGTGTATACACACACGTATTTACATATGTATGTATGTGTATACACACACGTATTTACATATGTATGTATGTCTATACACACACGTATTTACATATGTATGTATGTGTATGCACACACGTATTTACGTATGTATGTGTATACACACATATATTTACGTATGTATGTGTATATACACATATATTTATGTATGTATATATGTACATATATATGGATAGACAAAGATATATAGGTATGTGCTTATGCACAGATTAATATACAAACATATTTCCTAGCTCTGTCTGCTGAAAAAACCTAGAAACAACGACAAACCAGTAGCAATTAGCATACCTAGAGCCAAGATATTGGTTCTAAATGTGATTCTCTGATAAAAAGAATAACAACTTCTTGGAGAAATTATTGATTTAGGGCTCTGGCAGGGAAGATATAAGATGAGCCCAGAACATCTTGTGGTGCCAAAAAATAAAGACACGTTTGAAAAATGATAGAGCCATGTCAGAAGAACAGAGGAGCCAATTTGTAAGAATTCCCAACGGCCAAAGCTGGAACAATTTGAGTGGCAAAATAAATAATGATAATATCAGATTATAACCCATCAAATAAAGTAAATATCTAAAAGTCTATACTTATATCAATCAATCAATAGGGAAGAAAAAGATACTCTTCCTTACAATAGAACTTCATTTCACAGACATAAAAGAAATGAGGGACACATAAAATGACCATTAGGCAAACACAAGAACAACCCCAGAATGATAAAATTATTGGGCAAAACCATGAAAAGAAAATAAGGTGAATATTTGCATAGCATTAAAGTATCTCCGTACAAGATATTTATTAATTGAAAAGAGAACATCCTAATTTTACTCTGGAGAAACACAGCAAACACCACCTTTATATAGTACTGAAAGTTAACATCATCAGTTATAAGACGGCAACATCATGTATGTCTTGGTGTGTTACACTGAGGACACAATATCACTCGTGCATTCATACCAGAAATGCATCATCTCAAGCTAATGCTGAGAAAATAACAAACAAATGCAAAATAAGGGACAGTTTACAAAATGACCCACCAGCACTCTTCAAAAGTATCAAGGCCACGAAAACACAAGGAGAGAGAAATTGTCACAGATTAAAGGAGATTAGGAGATGTGACAATGAAATACCATATAGTCCAGGATCCAAACAGACACTAGTGAAAAAACTGGTGAAATGTGAAGGTTTGTGAAGTAATTAATTGTGTCTCATCAGTGTTGATTTCCTCCTTTCTATAATTGTGGTGTTGTTATATAGGATGTCTACATAAGTGGAAGGTAGGTGAAGATAGACAGGAACTCTCTGGAATATTTTTGCAACTGTTTTCTAAGCCTAAAATTATTTCAATTTTAAAAGCTGCAAAAAGGATTGAGTTGTAATAATTTGCCGATTTTAATCGATGACGACATTTATTTCACAAGTAATGATTGAATGACTTCTCTTTGCTAGGCACCATACCAAGAGACATCTAAAGATGCACAAGACACACACACACACACACACACACAGACACACACACACTTCCAGTTATTTTAAGCAATTCTTAATCACTAATATTAAGACAAGCATTCTTATTTTTCCAGAAATGAGAACCAAACATTTCTAATTATAATGGTGGTCTTATGACAACAAGAGTAATTAAGATTAAACATACGTCAAATTATCTATAAATTTGATGTAATTCCAACTTTAAAATCCTCACCAAATTATATAGGGCTTCATAAGTGGATTCTGAAGTTCATTTGGAAGATAAAATATGTAAGAATAGCTAAAGGAATTTTAATAACTGGCCCTAGAAAATATCAGAGCATACTTGAAATCTATAGCTATTAATGGTAACATAGGAGCACAAGCAGACATCAATGGAACATGATGAAGGGCCAGAAACAGACTTATCTCTCTATGAGAATTTAGTAGAGGATATTGATGATAATTTCATCTAGTGAAGAAACAGTTTGCTATTCAATAAATGATATTGGCATAATTTGAATCCTTTGGGAAAATTAAGGTCATTTATTTATTCAACAGATATTTAAATGCCCACATGTTTTGGAAACAGGAATTAGATCTCTAACCAACTCCATGTACAAAAATAAATATCCAATATCATAAAGAGCTAAGTCATTTTTTAATCTATAAACAGTATTATGATAAAACATGGAAGAACTTTTTTTAATAATTTCAACTTTTATTTTAGATTCTGGGGGTTCATGTGCAGATTTCTTACTTGGGTATATTGTGTGATGCTGAGGTTTGGAGTTCAATTGATTTCATCACCCAGGTAATGAGCATAGTATCCAATAGTTAGTTTTTCAACCCTTTCCGCCTGCCCTCCCTCCTCTATTAGTCCCCAGTGTCTATTGTTGTCCCCAAGTACTCAATGTTTAGCTCCCACTTATAAGTGAGAGCATGCAGTATTTTGTTTTCTTTTCCTGGCTTAGCTTGCTTAGGATAATGGCCCCCAGCTGCATCTATGTTGCTGCGAAGGACATGATTTCATTCATTTTTCATGGCTGCATAGTATTCCATGGTGTCTATTGCCACATTTTCTTTATCCAGTCCACCACTGATGGGTACCTACATTGATTCCACGTTTTTGCTATTATGAATGATGCTGTAATGAACATATGAGTGTGTATGTCTTTTTGGTAGAACAAATTATTTTCTTTTGCATATATACTCAGTAATGGGAATGCTGGGTAGAATGGTAGTTCCATCTCAAGTTCTTTGAGAAATCTCCAAACTGCTTTTCATGGTGGCTGAATTAATTTACATTCTCACCAACAGTGTATAAGCGTCCCCTTTTCTCTGCAGCCTTTCCAGCATAGTTGTTTTCTGACTTTTTAATAATAGCTAGAGGATAGTTTTTATCATCTTGAGTTGGGAAAGAGTTTTCTACCTAGCATTAAAAAATCTGCAAGGTCTAAGGAGAAAAACTGAAAAATGTAATTTCATAAAATTTTAAATGTTTACATGATAAAATATACCATAAACAAATTAGAAGACGTGGAACAGGCTGACAGCATTTTAATGTGTATAAAAGATCAACTAGAATAAAAAATAAATAAAAATTTTCTATAAATAAAAAGACAACAGAAAAATGGGGAAAGAATATAAATTGGCAATTTACCAACAAAAAAAAAAAAGGCAGTGGGAAATGTATATACTCAACCCCTTAATAAAGAAATAAATACAAATTAAAACAATACTGAGATGCTTTCACCAAATTGGCAAAAGTGTTTGAAGATTATTCCTACTCAGGGCTGACGATTGTATGAACGTGAAATCAAAAACTCACACAGATTGTTGCTGTAGATGAGATGCGCATAACTTTTGACCAAAGAACTTAATTTCTATGAATCTACCAAAATACTCAAATGTGTACAAAAGAAGCATGTACAGGAAAGATCATTTGAACTGTTTGTAACAGCAAATTACTGGAAACAGCATTAATATTCCTTAAAAGGAGAATGGTTAATAAAAAGCTATAGAACATCCAGGCATTGAAATATGTTTCAGTTATTAAAAAAAGAATGAAACAGTGTTACATGTATAGATATGGAAAGATCTTCAATATATTTTGCTGTGTGTGTAACAAACAAGTTGCATATCAGTTGATAGAGTATGATTACATACATATATTTGCATGCATACCTAGATAGAGACAAAGGAGAATTTACATATTTTAATTTAGATTTGCTTCATGTAATTCTTGGTTTGAATTTTTATATTGGGAATATATTCATTTATGATATATGGAACTAAAAATATAAAGTAAAAAATAAGCTTCTGTATGATTTAGAGCAGCTTTATGTAAATATAGCTATTTGGTTCAACTTTTAAGATCAACCTTGAAAGGGGGAAAAAATGGGCTAAAAGTAGAATATGCAACCAAAAATATGTATTCCTTGGTTTAATCTAGGATTAAACTAATCTTGGATTTAATCTAAGATTAAATTAAGGATTAGGTTCTTTTGGTAAAGCTTGAAAATATGAATGAACACAGTTCATTGAGCTATAGGTCAGGTAAATTGGTGGAAGGAATATCTATATAATTTTATGTTGGAGGGCAAAATAGGGAGGAAGAGGCCAGTGGTCCACACAGCTCCCATTAATAGCCTAGCTGTTCACATGGTATGTTCTGTGGACTCATGCAACCACACTCCTAGAGTTCACTAAATTGGAATGGTAAAAGCAAAACAAATTTAATTATGTGAATGCATTTCTTGTACACATGGAAGTAAATATTAGACTAAATTAAGAAGCAAGATAATCAGTTCTACAAAGCCAGGTGTAAGTAAACTATTAAGTAACATGAAAATTAGAGAATAAGACTACAGAACCAACACAAAACTAGAGGAAATACTTGAGAAGCAGCGGATGATGATGAAGCTATGATCACACCATTTAAAAGCAAGCCTTTGAATTCCATAAGAAAACCCATGGGGGAAGTCTAGAAACAGAATTCTCCAGCCATCCACCCATTGCTCAAACCAGAAACTGGGGATCATATTTTCTATTTCCCTTCCCTCTCCCTCACATCTTATCCATTAATCCAACTTCCAAAACATCTCTGAAATCATTCTACTGAGTTCTACCTTCTATGCTTAGTCCCACCACTGACACGTCTCACTAGGACGACCACAATGACCTCCCAACCTTCTCTCAGCCTTCACTTCTTTCCCTACAGCCCATCCACATAACAAGCACAGCGATCTTTTAAAAATTTAAATAGCCTTGTCCATTTCTGTTTAAGGGAATTGTGCTGCCTTGACCCTCAAGACAGCAGTTCTCGCCCAGACACACTCTCATTCTCCACCTACTTCGTAAGTTGCTCTCCTTACTTACCAAGCCAGCGTTGCTTCCTTTCCCTGTCCACTTCCCTCCTCAGAGACTTCATGCTCACTTTCCCCAAATTTTTACTGCATTGATTCCTTCTCATCATTCGTGCCTCAATTTAAATATTTATCAGTGACTGCTTCCCTGATCACACAATCTAAAATAGCCCCACTTCCACCATTTTGATTTCTGATCTTTCCTTTATAACACTTACAGACATGTGTAATTATATATTCACTTGAGTGTACGCTTGTTTAATGACCCCTCCCACAACCCCCACTTTCCCATATAGACGGAAGGGAGGCAGGAACCATGTCTGTCTTGTCTACTATTATATTCCCAGTGCTGAGCCTTGTACCTGGCATGCAGTAGGTGTTCAATGAATGAATAAGTAAACAAGCCAGAATAATCGGACCCAGAAATATGCTGAAGGGATATAAATGCCTAGCAAGAAGAAGGTTAGTAGGAATAACTATTATTTGTGTGATTTCAAGATAGAAATGATGATGTAGGGATAGACACAGGGCCCTCTCGGGAAGCCAAATGGCTGCACAAACAGCGTGGTAGGAGCACAATGTGGCCACTGTGTCTGCGCTGCACTGATTGGATATAAGGATAATTTTGTAAATGCACCCATGGTGATTAGCAACTGGCTCATACTGAATAAACTCATGACAGATTTATGTGTGCACTGCAATGCCAACTTATTAATTCATAATAAAAAATAAAACTATTAAGTCAACATGCAGCTCAATCACCCCCTATAGGAGAGAGACAGGTAGCTAAATTGTATCCAAATGATTAACTGCTCAGAAAAGATTCCTGGTCACAAATTACCTATGCAGCTGAGATACCACCACCTTAGTCTAAGCTACCGTTGTCTTATGTCTGGATTCTTGCAACAGCCTCCTGACTGTTCTCTGCACTCCCCGCCTCTGAAATCCATAAGGCACCCAGCAGCAAAAGTGTTCCTTTTAAAACACAAATCCAATCACGTCTCCCCTCTATTCAAAACCCTTCAGTAGCTCCCCATTATACGAGAAAGAACTCCAGCCCTGACTTGTGGTTTGTAAGGTTTGGTATGATCGGGCCCCTGCCTCCTCTCCAGCCTCATCAAGTGCTCCTCTCCCCAGCACTCCAGACTCCCCAAAACAGAGGTGTGCGTTCAGATTTGAGAGTCTGACTATACAAATGGACAACGGCTAGACCATAAATAAAAACAGAACTCTGACCCCCAACCTGCAGCAACCAGCCCAGGAAGCCAGCCCGTTATCCAGAGGAACCAACCCAGGAAGCCAGCCTGCTCTCTAGAAGCCAGACTTGTAGGAAGCCAGACCACTGTCTCTAGCAGCTGATCCAGAAAGACAAAAAAGAACCCCTCAATAACAGGACCAAAGTGGCCAGGACTTGACTGACGACTAACTGACAGCTTCCCTAATTTTTGTCCCTACTTCCAACAGAGGAACAAACAGAGAAAGCCAACGGTGCACCTGATGCCCCACTTCCAGTGAGCTGCCTCCAGCTTCCCATGCCAACAGCTTCCAATCAGCACACTTTTGGAGCCTTCCCTTCTCTCCACTATGAAAGCTTCCCCACTCCTCTGACTGCCTTTGAGCCTCTGCCAAAACTCAAGTGATGGTAGCCGACTCCCTGCTACCACAAGCTTGGAATAAACAGCGTTCGCTTTTCTCATCTGCTTTGTCTTCGTTTATTTCCACAAGATCCTTCACAGTGAGAAGATGCTTCCTCCCTTGGAGCCTTTCTAACTCTGCACCCTCTGCCTGGAATGCTTCCTCCATCCTCCACGTGGTCAAACCTCTCTCTGTTTTCCAGATTTCAAGTTGTGAGTTGAAGACACCTTCCCTAACCACTCTGTAACCACTCCCTTCTCAGCCTCTTTTTTGGTTCCCTTACAGTGCTTGCCACAACTTGCAATCATTTCGTTTATTTTTTTGGTTTGCCTCTTTTCTACCTATCACCACCACTAGAATGAAAGCTTCATGAGGGTAGGGCTTCACTTCTGTTTAATCTGATCCTGAGGACCTAGAATAGAACCTTAAAAACAGCAGGTACTGCACAAATACGTTGAAAGATTGACAGGGTAAATAAATGATTGCATGCCTAAGGTAAATGCAGACTTAGTGGAAAAAACAATTGTGGCCAGCAACCCATTGAAAAAACTGGATTTTGAATGAGTCCACAGTGCTGCAGATTTGCTGATCTCCTTTGTGGACCAGGCACAGGGTTGGGAGTTGGCTTCCTGTTGATCCCCTGTGATGTAAAACGCTCCACATCAGAGCAGTGGATGACGAAGAGACAAGGCCCCAGGATGCAGGGCTGCATCTCAAAGTCTCACAAAGTCTCCAAACTCTGAGCACTTGGGTTACACAAGTTCTCTGGCCACCAAATATTAGCCCTCCAGGCCTTCCCAGAATCCAGACCTCAATGCCAGCTTCGTCTATCCAAGCTGCTGAGAGAAGAGGTGGAATTTCATGGCTTAATAAGCCACAGGCCTTGTCCTTGAAGGACTTATCAAATCTAATCATTGGCCACAATTTCTTTGCAGCCAAGTGCATCAGTCAGGGCTCACCACAGAAACAGAACCAACAGGATATACATTAAGAAATTTAATTTCAGGAATTGCCTCACATAATTGGGAGGGCTGGCAGGTTCAAAATATGCAAGGCAGGCCCAAATGTTGGAAACTCAGACAGAATTTCTGTGTTAGAGTCTTAGGCAGAATTCCTTCCTCTCTAGGAAGCCTCATTTTTCCTCTTCTGGCCTTCAACCAATTAGGTAAGGCCCACCCACATTACTGAGAGCAATGTCCCTTACACAGAGTCACCTGATTGTAGATATTAACCACATCTACAAAATAATTTTCATAAGCCAGGTGCGGTGGTTCATGCCTGTAATCCCAGCACTTTGGGAGGCAGAGGAGGGCAGATCACCTGAAGTCAGTTGTTCAAGACCAGCCTGGCCAACATGGTGAAACCCCTTCTCCACTAAAAGTACAAGAAAAAAAAATTAGCTGGGTGTGGTGGAGCACACCTGTAATCCCAGCTACTCGGGAGGCTGAGGCAGGAGAATCGCTGGAACCCAGGAGGTGGAGATTGCAGTGAGCCGAGATCACACCATTGCACTCCAGCCTGGGCGACAAGAGTGAAACTCCATCTCAAAATAATAATAATTTTCACAGAAGGATCTAGATTAGTGTTTGCCCCAAAAGCTAGGCACTATAGCCTAGCCAAGTAGACACATAAAATTGATCATCACATGAAGGTTTCAATGTTAAATCACTCATTTTTTTAAATGAGTAAGATTATGACATTCTCTGTTTAACACCCTCTGGGGCTGGCCATCACTCTCAGTTTAAATTTCCAGTCCCCTATCATGACTGGAAATGGCACAGCCTGATGTGACTCAGAAGGCACCTCTCTGGCCTGATCTCCTGCTGCCCTACTTGTCACTATTCTACAGGGAGCACCTCAGCTGTCCCAGTCACCATCCTGCCTCAAAGCCTTGCAAGTTTCCTCCCTTTGCCTGGATGTCTTCTCTCTATCCCTATGGCTAACTCCTTCTAGAATTCAAGCCTCAGCTTAAATGTTTCCTCCCTTAAATGAAGGTTGGCTACTATGCTGCATAAAGTGACTCTCTTTAACTCTTGATCACATCACCTACTGTCTCCTTCATCACCACATCACTATTTGTAACCACTGTTCATATAACTTGCCTAGAATTTAATTGGTGATTCTCAACCCGGGGCAAGTTTGGCTTAGGTGACATTTGGCAATGTCTGGAGACTTTTTAAAAAAAAACTGTATTTATTCATTTATTTATTAAATATGAACTTTATTTTCTAGAACCGTTTTAAGTTTTTAGCAAAATTGAGCAGAGGGTACAGAGAGTTCTTGTAGACCCTCTGCCCCCACATATGCTCAGTGTCCACCATTTTCAGCATCCCCCACCTGAGTGATACATTTTTTACAATCAATGAACCTGTGATGACACATCATTATCACCCAGAGTCAACGGTTTTCATCAAGGTTTCCTCCTGGTTTTGTACATTCTGTGTTTTTTGACAAGTTTAATCACATGTATCTAGCAATGTAGTATCATACAGAATAGTTTCACTGCCCTAAGAAGAATCCTTTGTGGTCCACCCATTCATCCTTCTCTCCCCCACCAACCTCTGCTAACCACAGAAATTTTTACTGTCTCCATAGTTTTGCTTTTTCAGAATGTCATGGAGTTGGAATCACACAGTATGCAGCCATTTCCAATTGGTTTCTGTGATGGTTAATTTTAGCTCTTAATTCAAGTGGACTAAGGGATACTCAGATAGCTGATAAAGCATTATTTCTGGGTATGTCTGTGAAGTTGTTTCCAGAAGAGGTTGGCATTTGAATCAGTAGACTAAGGAAGATCTGCCCTCACCAATGTGGGCAGTGCTCAGATAGGACAAGCAAGCAGAGGGAAGGTGAATTCTCTCCTCTCTCTCTCTCTGTGTCTCCTGGAGCTGGGGCACCCTCCTTCTCCTGCCCTTGGACATCAGAACTCCAGGTTCTATAGTCTTTAGACTTAGGGACTTGCACCAGCTATCCTTCAGTTTCTCAGGCCTTTGGCCTCTAACAGAGTTATGCTATCAAACTCCTCGGTTCTGAGGCTTTTGGACCTGGACTGAGCTGTGCTATCAGCTTCCCTGGTTCTCCAGCTTATAAATGGCCTATTGTGGGATTTCTCAGTCACTATAATTATGCAAGCCAATTTTCATAGTAAATCCTCTATTATCTATCTAGCTGTCTGTCTGTATGTCTATCTGTCTATCCCATTCATGTAATCCATTATCTATACATTAATCCATCTATCCATCCCGTCCATCCCATCCATCGAATCTATATCTGTCTATCTATCTATCTATCTATCTCTAATCCATCTAATCTATTTATCTACCTATGTATCTAATCAATCTAATCTATCTAATCTATCTATTCCATTCATCTAATCTATTATCTATCTACCTATCTGTCTATCTCATCCATCGAATCTATTATCGACCTATCGCCTGTTTGTTGTCTCTCTGGAGAACGCTAATACAGCTTCTTTCACTTAGTAATATTAATTTAAGTTTCTTTCATGTCTTTTAGTGACTTGATGGCTTATTTCTTTTTAGCTGTGAATAATACTCCATTGTCTGGTTGTACCACAGTTAATTTATCCTGAACCAAAGAACATCTAAGTTGCTTCCAAGTTTTAACAATTATGAATAAACTGCTAGAAGCATCCTGTGTAGGTTTTTGTGTAGACATGTTTTCAACTCACTTGGGGAAGTATCAAGGAGTGTGATATAGTTTGGATGTTTGTCCCCTCTGAATCTCATGTTGAAATGTGATCTTGAGATCAGACCTAGTGGGAGGTGTTTGGGTCATCGGGGTGGATCCCTCATGAATGGCTTGGTGCCCTCCCCAGAGTAATGAGTGTGGAGTCCTGAACAGCAGGTGAGGAATGTGTAAGAACATGGAGTGATTCGCAGAGTCAAATGAAGCCTGAGAGCCAACCAATGTATTTCACAATGTAGAGGCCACTGATGACCTCAGTAAGAGGGGACTGGGGATGAAATCCTATTTGGATGGTATCTTAGTCTGTTTTGTGTTGTTACAACAGAATACTACAGACTGGGGGATTTATAAATAATTTATTTCTCACAGTTCTGGAGGCTGGAAAGCTCAATATCAATGTACTGGCATCTGGTGAGGGCCTTCTTGCTGCATCATCCTATGGTGGAAGGAAAGAGGGTGAGAGCAGGTGAGAGAGAGAGATTGAACTTGCAGCCCCAAGCCCTTTTATGATTGGTATTAATCCATTCATTAGGATGGAGCCCTCATGGCTTACACACTTCCCTTTAGGCCTCACCTCTCAGTACTGTTGCATTGAGATTGAGTTTCCTGTACATGCTTGTTGAAAGACACATTTAAATGACAATAGATGGGTTAAAGAAAGAACTAGGGGGAGGAATGAAAGACAGAGAGTAACAGTAACACGAAGAGTTTTGCTGCCAAAGGGAGCAAATAAATGGGGCAAGTGATGTGAGGGGAGGTCAAGAGAAGGCTTTTGTTAGGCAACAGAAATAATGCAAAGTAACCCAAAAGAAGGGGGAAATGACGGAGGAGACAGAAGGGAGAGAACTGCAGGAGTAGATCAGAGCAGATGGGATTTAGTGTAGGAGAAGAAAGGAGCTTGGCTAGCTCTGCCATGGTAAAGGGCAGTCTCAACATGTGGAAATGTGCTGTCTATGAATTCTACATGCTCACATGACAGACTGCAAAAGAGCTAACTGCGTGCATGGGGCTAGAACAGTCAGAAGCAAATGTTACTGTGGACCTTATCCCTTGGTGACGTCAAATGCTCCTTTGTCAATACGGTTAGGGATTTGTTCTGTAGGTGCCCTTTTCCTTCACAAGGAGGCAGAGACCACATCTGTTTCTACCTCAACTCCCCCAGACAGACAGTGGCATTTGAAGCAATCACCTTGTCCCTGTCTGTGTTTGGCTTCTAGCTGCTCTATTCCATTTCCATGCTGCCAAGCTCCTGCCCTTTGCCTTCAGCTCATATTTTGGTCCTTTTTTGGCCTCTTAGAATTGGTACTTGGATTCTGGTTTCTGGCTGGATTTCAATATTCACTACTAACTTGGTTAGGACTTTCCCCCAGAGCTCCTGGCTGCCTTGAGCTGCATGACCTGCTCTATTTCCAGCTCTTTGAGGCCCAGTCCCTGACCCTGGCTTGCCTGGCTAATGCCCTAGTCTGGATCCTCCATCAGCCCTCAAAAGGAAATTGATATGACCAGAGACAGCTCAAGTTTTGTGGTGAGACACAAATTCAAAAATAACAAAGTGAATTACCATTGATACCTACTCATATATGAATTTTTGCATAATGTAGCCCAGATTCATATGTCAATAATAGCTGGAAGTATCCTATTGATGAAACAAATCATACGAGATGCTTTAATAGGTAGAAGTCTAAGATAGTCCCCCAGATTTCCTTTCCCTCCATCCTCCATATATACCTCCTATGTGATCCCTGGGGCTATGAATGTGATGGAATTTACTCCTGTGATTAGGTTAGGATATGTGACGCAGTTGCCTTTAAGAGGGGAAATTGTCCAAGTGGCATTGACCTAGTCACATAAGTCCCTTAAAAAACAGTGTTCTCCTGTGTCCTCTCAGAAGAAGCCAGAGATTCAAAACACAGGAAGGATTCATGGACATGCTGTTGCTGGTTTAGAGATGGAGGGGGGTCACATCTCAAGAGACCCTGTGTGTGACCACCAGCTGACAACAGCAAGGAAATGAAAACCTTAGTCCAACAACTACAAGGAACTGAATTCTGTCAACAACAAGAACAAGCTTGGAAGGGGATTTTTACCCAAAGCCTACAGATGAGAAGACAATGTGCCTGACATCTTGATTTCAGCCTTGGGAGACCCTGAGTAGAAAATTTCATTATGCTGTGCTATACTTCCCACCTGAAGAACTGTGAGCTAATAAATGGGTGTTGTTTCATATTAGTCAGGGTTCTCCAGAGGGACAGAACTAATAGGATATATATAATATGAGATATATATATGAGATATATATAATATGAGATATATATATGAGATATATATATGAGATATATATGAGATATATATATGAGATATATATGAGATGTATATGAGATATATATATGAGATATATATGAGACATATATATGAGATATATATATATGAGATATATATGAGATATATATATGAGATGTATATGAGATATATATATATATACACACACATAAAAATATAAAGGGGAGTTTATTAAGTACTAACTTACACAATCACAAGGTCCCACAATATGCTGTCTGCAAGCTTGAGGAGCAAGGAGAGCCAGTCCGAGTGTCTAAACTGAAGAACTTGGAGTCCGATGTTTGAGGGCAGGAAGTGTCTAGCACCAGAGAAAGATGTAGGCTGGGAGGCTAGGCCAGTCTCTCTTTTTCACATTTTTCTGCCTGCTTTATATTAGCTGGCAGCTGATTAGATGGTGCTCAACAGATTGAGGGTGGGTCTTCCTTCCCCAGCCCACTGACTCAAATGTTAATATCTTTTGGCAACAGCCTCACAGACACACCCAGGATCAATACTTTGCATCCTTCATTCCAACCAAGTTGACAGTATTAACCATCACATGTTTTAAGCCTCCATATTTGTGATCATATGTTACACAGCAAAAGAAAATAAATACAGATGCTCTTGGCTGATAACAATTGGTGCTTCACAATTGAGCTCTAGCGCTCCCTTCCACGCAAGGTAGATAGCCTGTAGAAAGTAGCTACGAAGTGTTCCTGCAGCCTTTTGGAAGGACAGGCTCCATCTTTTTTCCTTTACTCCAAATCTTCGGTCTGTGGTCTTGTTTCCCTAGTTCATCTTCCGCATTCCACCTTAGCTCCTCTATCAACTGGGCTGGACATTTTCTGTGTTTGGGCTTTGGCTCCTTACACACATACTGCTCCTCTTTGGGTCATCCATGACTTCCCACTTTCCACACAAGGAGCAGACTATCCCCTCCCCTGAAACCACCCTCTCCCCACTTTCCTGACCCCAGCGCCAGGATGATATTTCCTGAACTCTGAATCCCAGTCTGGATCCAGCACAATGGGTTCCCATTTGTCTGGACTCTGGAGAGGAGATTGGGACTGGTCGAGGCTCAATTTTATGAAAGGAAAGAATTAAATGTATGCAGTAGCCCAGCAAGGCCAGGAATTCCTGCTTCGATCTTTCAATCCTCTTCCTTTTTTTTTTGAGACAGAGTCCCACTTTGTCGCCCAGGCTGGAGTGCAGTGGCGTGATCTTGGCTCACTGCAACCTCCATCTCCCAGGTTCAAGCGACTGTCCTACCTCAGCCTCCCGGGTAGCTGGAATTACAGGCACCTGCCACCACGCCCAACTAATTTTTAGTATTTTCAATAGAGATGGGGTTTCACCATATTGGCCAGGCTGGTCTTGAACTCCTGACCTGAGGTGATCCAGCCGCCTCAGCTTCCCAAAATGCTGGGATTATAGGCGTGAGCCACCACACCTGGCCACCTCTTCCTTTGAGGAATTAATACTAATAACATTGGCGTGACAGCTTAAAACGGTGACACTGAATGTTTCAAATTCATATTTTTTCCTCTTCATCTCGGGTATCTATAAAATAACATAGAAATTATAAAGAGTTCCAGATCTAAAACTACATCCTTGGATAATCAGAAAACCCTGAAACTACAGGGTCTTTTTCAATCACCTGAGCTGTGGTATAAGTTAGTGGGGGAAGAATTGGATCTACAGGCTCTCAGCTCAGCATTGGTAGTGCTGATCTGTGGCTATGGTACAGCATGATTATTTGCTTCAGCCAGACCCAGCAAGGTACTGAGCAGAGTAGGCAGAGGAAGAGGAAACACCCCACAGTCCCTAAGGAGTCAGGGTTCTATTGTGTCCGGAATTGCTGGGTTCTTGGTCTCACTGACTTCAGGAACGAAGCCGCGGACCCTGGCAGTGAGTGTTACAGCTCTTAAGGTGGCGCGTCTGGAGTTTGTTCCTTCTGATGTTTGGATGTGTTCAGAGTTTCTTCCTTCTGGTGAGATCATGGTCTCGCTGGCTCAGGAGTGAAGCTGCAGACCTTCGCGGTGAGTGTTACAGCTCACAAAAGCAGTGTGGACCCAAAGAGTGAGCAGTAGCAAGATTTATTGCAAAGAGCAAAAGAACAAAGCTTCCACAGTGTGGAAATGGACCCAAGCGGGTTGCCACTACTGGCTCGGGCAGCCTGCTTTTATTCTCTTATTTGGCCCCACCCACATCCTGCTGATTGGTAGAGCCCAGTGGTCTGTTTTGACAGGGCGCTGACTGGTGCGTTTACAATCCTTGAGCTAGACATAAAGGTTCTCCACATCCCCACTAGAGTAGCTAGATACAGAGTGTCCACACATTGGATCCTGAACCGGGGCTGCAGGTGGAGCTGCCTGCCAGTCCCACATCATGCGCTCGCACTCCTCAGCCCTTGGGTGGTCGATGGGACTGGGCGCCGTGGAGCAGGTGGCGGCGCTCATCGGGGAGGCTGGGGCCGCACAGGAGCCCATGGAGGGGGTGGGAGGCTCAGGCATGGCGGGCTGCAGGTCCCGAGCCCTGCCCCGCAGGAGGGCAGCTAAGGCCCGGTGAGAAATCGAGCGGAGCCCCGGTGGGCTGGCACTGCTGGGGAACCCAGTACACCCTCCGCAGCCACTGCCCCGGGTGCTAAGCCCCTCATTGCCCGGGGCCGGCAGGGCGGGCCAGCTGCTCCGAGTGCGGGGCCCGCCAAGCCCACGCCCACCCGGAACTCCAGCTGGCCAGCGAGCGCCGCGCGCGGCCCCGGTTCCCGCTCGTGCCTTTCCCTCCACACCTCCCTGCAAGCTGAGGGAGCCGGCTCCCGCCTTGGCCAGCCCAGAAAGGGGCTCCCACAGTGCAGCGGTGGGCTGAAGGGCTCTTCAAGTGCCGCCAAAATGGGAGCCCAGGCAGAGGAGGCGCCCAGAGCGAGCGAGGGCTGTGAGGACTGCCAGTATGCTGTCACGTCTCACTATGACTTCAGACTTTCTTCCAGATCTGACATTCAGTGGGTGAGTAAGAGAGGTCAGGACTGGGTGAAGGCCAGGCAGGAGAAACGAGACTAGAAGTAACATGCCAAACTGAGATCCAATGCTAAGAGCTACTGAGTTGGCTTATTGGGGTCCAACAACAAGTGGATAGGACAGCTGGGAAGATTGAGGACCACAGAACAGTTGAGGAAAACCACAGAAAGTTACAATGGGGAACTTGTATTTACTGAGTTCCTATATCTTACCAGGTATCACCACCTGCCATGCATTTTCTTCTCAACTCCCTTGCAAAATTAGGTACTATCATCTCCACTTTACAAATGCAGAAATTGAGAAGCCTCTGAATGGATAAATGACTTATCTTTTCATACCTAGCGAAGTGACAGAGTTAGAATTAGAATTCAAGTGACTTAGATTGACCTCACCCGCCGTGCTATTTCCTGATGGCTCCTTGCTTATTTAAAAGAGGCACTGATGACTCCATGACAAGTAAACCAAGTCTATTGAATGAAAATGTCCTGAGCTCCTACTGCATACCAGACACTATTGGGAAGCTATCTGCTTCTGTTTGCCTTGTAATCCATGATCCAGGGGAATACATGGTAGAGTAATAGCAAGGGGAAGCAGGGATTTCTGTGAACTCTACTTTCTGTGGTAGCAGCAATCACGACATACATATCAGGCTTACTGAATGCCTACTATGCTTCAGGCACTATGCTAGATATCAGAAGTGCCATAGGTACTAAAACAGTCTTATTTCACACCTATGCTAAGTCCTTTGCTGTTACTGCACCGCAAAAGCCTTTGCAAACTTCAAGAATGGTTGTAAATAGTTTGACGCTCTTAAGTGAAACATCCTGAGGAATTGTTCTCAACTAAAAGTGAAAGTAGACCAGTTGACCCAAATGGAATCAGCAGAGAGAAGCCAAGAGATTTCCAGTAAATACATGGGAAAGTTTGGGCAAGATCCAAACCCAAAAAGTCCATCTCATTGTTATCTAAAGAAAGCAGGGAAAGAATGTGATTGTAACCAAGAAAGCTGGAGTCTAATGAGTTTATCCCGTCTGGGCAAATGTATTAAGAGAAGATGGTCTGATTGGAGCTTTAAAAAGGGATGTTATAGTAGAGATTGAGAATTTATTAGTGTTAATCTAATACTGCCAACTGAAGCCATATATTAAAATCATTAGAGAGGTATAGGCTGCTGGAAGGGTGATTTTTTTTTTCTGATTCATATGGGTCTTAAGATTATCCCACCCTCTTTATTTCTAATTCCATGTACATAAGCAGTCTTCCAATTAATATCTTGACTTTGGGTATAAGAACTTGGGGTCTGGGACGGGCACGGTGGCTCACACCTGTAATCCCAGCACTTTGGGAGGCTGAGGCGGGTGGATCACCTGAGATCAGGAGTTCGAGACCACCCTGACCAACATGGAGAAACCCCGTCTCTACTAAAAATACAAAAAATTAGCCTGGCGTGGTGACGCATTCCTGTAATCCCAGCTACTTGGGAGGCTGAGGCAGGAGAATCGCTTGAACCCAGGAGGCAGAGGTTGCAGTGAGCCAAGATCGCACCATTGCACTCCAGCCTGGGCAACAAGAGTAAAACTCCATCTCAAAAAAAAAAAAAAAGAAAGAAAGAAAAATTAGGGCCTGGATTCCAGACAAATTATTAATTTGTAAGTCTACCGTATACATCAGTCTTTTATAAATTTGATTAACCTAAGTCAGTTTCAGAAAAGATGTATAATCACCTAGGAAAAATCCTACACTCCTACAGTCCAATAGTACTGACAATCTAGAGGATTGCAAGTCATTTCTCAGGGTCTGGTCCTTAGATTTGAAAGAAGTGGGAAGGAAGAAATTGGATTTTGAAACTAAGAACCAAGCCTGAGAAATGGGGGCCACGCCCAGGCATTACCATCTCAAGGGACACTTTTGAGAGATTGTTCTGTACTTCTCTGATATCATCGTGATCTTGCTAATGGCAAAAATCCCTCAGAGAAAGTTCTTTAAAAGTGAGAATATTAGTAAATAATGGGTCATGCCTGCAATTTACTTCCTTCTTAGTCACTTAAGTGTTCTACAGGATTGCAGGTCTTCTCATCCTGGGACCTACAGCTAGAATACAACTCCTGGGGCTTCACTGCCCAGGGCTGCTTTGGTAGTTCTGTACTTAATTCTGATTGAATTTATATGACATCTTTTTTGGGGGGGAGGCTGAGGACAGAGTCTCGCTCTGTCACTCAGGCTGGAGTGCAGTGGCGCAATCTCGGCTCACTGCAACCTCCACCTCCTGGGTTCAAGTGATTCTTGTGCCTCAGCCTCCAGAGTAGCTGGGATTAAAGGCATGCGCTACCATGCCTGTCTAATTTTTGTATTTTTAGTAGAGACAGGCTTTTACCATGTTGGCCAGGCTGGACTTGAACTCCTGGCCTCAAGTGATCCACCTGCCTCGGCCTCCCAAAGTGCTGGGATTATAGGCGTGAGCCACCGTGCCTGGCCTGACACCTTTTGTGCAATGATCTTTCTTTTTAAAGAATTGGCTTTCCACATTCTTGAATTTGCAGTCGGAAAATTGAATCTATCCTGAATGTAAATGCTGACCGAATGGAGAGTTACCTGTCTCAATCTGCAAACCCTCTGAATTATGTTTATCTGTTTGTTTGTTTGTTTTACTTTTACTGGTTTGTTATAAAGAAATTACAAAGGATGCAGATGAAGAGATGCGTAGGGTAAGGTATGTGGGAAGGGGCGCAGGGCCTCCATGCCTTCCCTGGACTTGCCATCCTCCAGGAGCCTCCACATGTTCAGTTATCCAGAAGCTCCTGAATTTTGTTTTTCTTGTATCCTCCTGACTTTATTGGAACCTTACTGTTTAAGAGGCAGCATTTATATTAAAAACAACTGCTTTGATTTTCTGTGGCAGGCAATGAAGCTCTTTCACTGGCTAGAGGCTTTAATTGCATGCCCCAAATGAATCATTTTAATGGCATTTTGGGGGACGTGGATTGTACACACAGGGTGATCTGAAATGTCTTCCAGATTCCAATGTTGAAGTAGATGACCACAAAATGAGAGCAATGCTTACAATAGACTGTGGATTCCATTTGATAAATGTAATGTCCAAATGATGGCTGATGAAGCTGATCAACAGTATGGCTTTTTTGTTTTGTTTTGTTTTTGAGACAGGGTCTGGCTCTGTCACCCAGGCTAGAGTGCAGTGACACGATCTCAGCTCTCTGCAACCTGTGCCTGCTGGGCTCAAGTGATCCTCCCACCTCAGTCTCCTGAGTAGCTGGGATTACAGGCGTGCACCACTATGGCCTGCTAATTTTTGTATTTTTAGTAGGGACGGGGTTTCTCCATGTTGCCCAGACTGATCTCAAACTCCTGAGCTCAAGTGATCCGTGCACCTCAGCCACTCAAAGTACTGGGATTACAGGCATGAGTCACCACGTGCAGCCCCTCTACAAAATGTTATTTAAAATATTTAACTTTTAATTGTGGTAAAAAATTGTATAAAATGTACCTTCTTGTCTATTTTTAAACATAGAGTTTAGTAGTGTTAAGTATATTCACAATGCTGTGAAGCCAATCTCCACTACTTTTTCACCTTGCAAAATGGAAACTCTATGCTCATTGACCAATAACTCTTTATTCTCCTCTCCTCCCAGCCCCTGGTAACCACTTTCTGTTTATATGAATATAACTACTCTAAGTACCCCACATAAGTGGAATCATGCAGTATTTGTCTTTTTGGGACTTGTTAGTAATATGCTTTTAACAATAAAACCAGTTTCTCAACCGTACATCCCTTCAGCTGAGAAGTAGCAGCAGACGTTACTACCTCATCAGGATAACAGCTCATCTTTGCTTCAGTGTGCCAGTCAGAGAGTGCTAAGAGCTTTATATTTAGGATCTCAGTTGGTCCTCCCAACAGCTCTGAGAGACAGACACTCTGATTCTCTCTGCTTTACAGATGTGGACCTGAGACTGAGATATTCAGTAACTGGCTCAGTATCACACAGGTAGTAAGTGTTAAAGTCAGCATTCACACTCAGGCAGTTAAGCCCCTGAGCCTGTGTTCTCCACCACAAGACCACACTGCTACTCATCACGGTTGGTAATTTGCCTGGGATGCAATGCTATTCCTCTTCCAGACAGGGCAGACATTTCTCAGATAAGAACGCCAGTAAAACTAACATCCAATTTGCAATGTGTTCAAAGCAGTCGCCCTAAGAACAAGGCTTACCCAGGTTTCTGCAAGGAAGCTTCATGCATTAGTATAGCAGATGCTCTATGTCCGCTGCACCTGAGCTCACTTCTGCATTGGCAGAGGTCAATTTCTGAGCACCTGATAACTTCTCCCTCAGCAGCCCTGCCTGGGTTTTTCTCAAGTGCCCAAGTCATGCCAGCTTGCCCAGCCAGCATGCGAGGCAGCGGGACTGCTGGGGATGTAAGACCCTCGGGGTGGGGGTGGGGGGACAAATGCCCTATTTACCCAGGGCATGACTCCTCTCTTTCCTCCTTCCCCACTGCCATTCCTCCCTTTCCCCATGCCCTCATGTGTATTTCCTGGGTCAACCCAGCAAACTACCTTCTATGTCTTTGTCTCAAGTGCTCTAGAGAACGCCAACTGAGACAATCAGCAAACATGAAAGCGGAATTGCAACACCGGCTACTCCTCAGATTGTTGTTGTTGCTATTTTTAACAGAACTGCATCCTCAGACCAGGTGTTTGTTGGAGTGTCCGGGGATGCCCAGTCTTGACAGTGGGGCATTGGGCAAACATGACTCTGAGCTAAACACCTAATTCCCCATAGCATGAAAATACTGGAATTCAAAGAAAACCGACCAGCCTTGTTCAACAGCCCCCTGGTAAACAGAACAGATACTGTGTCATTTTTAACAACAAAGGGCATAAATTAACTTTGAACCAAAGTGTATGTGTCATTGTTGGCTCTTTACAGAATAAATGAAATGCAAGCTGAGCAAATCTAAATGGCAAATCATTTTCTCTCTTTCTGAAGAAGCCACCTGTGGATCTCTGTTCATTGGTACTAAGCCTCACCCTCAGAGCACCATAAGTTGTTAGACAATGGGTCTCCATGTATTTCCCATTTATACTACCACTGAGATAAATGAGGCATTCAAGAGAAAACAAAGCAATAAATGCATGTTACAAATCAATTTTATCAGAGACATTTTACCTCATCAAAAAAAGAAATAACTACATTGGACTCATTAGAAAGTGAGAAAAACACCATTTTGTCACAGTCTTAAGCAGCTGGTTCTGCTTTCAATGATTAAGTGGAAATTAATCAATCATAAACAATCAAGCAAAGACCCTGTTGGACATTTACCTTTAAATAAGCAGTTGTCTACAGCTAACCTTACAGAAAGATGGCAGCCAAGCCTTGACATAGTGTGAGAGGGAAGATGTTTTCATGTTTCAGGAGCCCAGTGCATAAACTATGCTCAACGCATGAAGCTCGGCCCAAGAAATTCACAAGCAAAGATCAACCACTCATACCAAATACAATAAAGTGATTCTGTAGTGAAAAGTAGTGGTTTCAATTTCTCAAAAAAGTTTGATTAAAGGGGACATGTGAATAGGGATGAAGACAAAAAAAATTGAAATGCAGGATGGTTCTAAGTGATAAAGAACCTTTAAAAAAAATGTCATAATTAGATGGAAAATTTCCACACCATCATTTGCATTGAGAGATTTCCCTTAATCTCCTACTGCCATGACAGTAATGAAAGAAAAAGAATGATGGGAGAATAGGATTCATCAAAAGGTAAAATCAAAATAAATAATTCTTTCTTTCTTAAAAAAAAAAAGATAGGGAGGAAGCTTTAAGAAAGAAGAGAGTAGAGAGCTAGAAATTTCTTAATTTAGTTTGGAATATTTCCATTGGAATGAAGTCAGAAATACTCATTCTGCTTGTCTACATTCTTATCTATCTCTAGGTGTGTCAAGTCTTTTCTATTTTTAGAATAGAAGACTCTTAAGGATGAAAATCATGATTTATTTATGTATAATGGAATAACATTTGGTGGATAAATCTAGAAACAATTCTCTTTGCACTAATTAGAAGAGTTATTAATTTTTTGCCTTCAGATACATAGTGCTGTGTAATTATTGAGTGAGCCTGTTTAAGAAGATGGATGGTCTGAACACCTCCCAACTAGAAAGGGACCATCCTCAGGCCTGAATCGCACTTTGAGGTGTTACTGCTAGTGAGTGAAAATATCTGACCTGCCAGTGTCGCAGGAGAGTCCAATAGAACTTTTTACTCTGCATAGCCATTAGGGAACAAACCATCCTATATAGGACAGGAGTGTTGATCTTTGACTACGAACATTTAAAATCTTTGAGCTTTATAAAAAAAATACAACAACATGAAAATGCCTGAATGCTTACATACATTGTGTGGTATATAATTAAACCTTTTTGGGTGCAAAAGTATTATTTCAGCTCACAAACATGTTTTGTGTTCAAGATAGTGCGTGAAGTCTTAGACATACAGAAATGGGATTAAGGCTTTTTCTCAATGAGCTTACACTCTGATGATGGAGTAGCTATATCAATTTTTTACAGAAAGAGGTAAACAAAGATATAGATGTAAACTGTAATCTGTATGTTAAAGGAAAGACACAAAGAGATATCTAGAATGACTTCTGGGTTTCTGGTCCAAGTTACTGTGTAGACTGTGGACCTGTTTGCTGTGATGGGAATGAGAATGTACCCCCAAGGATGAGCACTAATGGAGTGATGACGAGCTCACTTGTGAGTTCTAGAGATGATGATGAAGATGATGTGGGATGAGTGGCCCCAGCAGTGGCCCCAGCATTGATTTATCGAGAAAGTCATTGACTTGAGCATGCATTTTTGGCATCTAGCTTATTATTATAAAAACGAAACAAGGCTGGGAGTGGTGGCTCATGCCTGTAATCCCAACAGTTTGGGAGGCCTATGCTGGTGGGTTACCTGAGGTCAGGAGTTTGAGACCAGCCTGACCAACATGGTGAAACCCCGTCTCTACTAAAAAAAATTTAAAAATTAGCTGGTCGTGGTGGTGCACACCTGTAATCCCAGCTACTCGGGAGGCTGAGGCAGGAGAATCGCTTGAACCCGGGAGGTGGAGGTTGCACTGAACCGGGATCACACCACTGCACTCCAGCCTGGGCGACAGAGCAAGACTCCATCTCAGAAAAAAAAAAAAAAAAGAAAAAGAAAAGAAACAAAATCTTTCATACACCACACACACTTTCACACATTACTCGTGTTTCAGAGGACTTTGTATGTGTCCTTCAGTGCACGTGGCTGTTTGTCCCCTCAGGGTAGGAAGCAGCTGTTCTAACTTCCGTCTTTGCTGAAGGTTGTCATCTCTGTGGTGAGAGCTCTGCAGAATCACCGCTTCTTTGACCACATTCAGATTGCTGCCAGGGCTAAAGTCAGGGCTTACCTCTTCAGCTCTCTACCAAATTGTATTTTCCTTGACCTGTTTCTTGCCAGTCTTTTAATGTTTCTCATCCTCCAAGCTAACAACCCAATAAAAATTAGTCTTTTGTTAACATGCACCCCAATGCTTCTCTTCTCAGAGGCCAAAGGACCTGCCTCGGCAACAGGGCTCTCATCTGCACTTGGTATGTTCAGAGTTAGGAGTTCCCAGTCCACCGCCTTCTTGCCTCTGGAGAGGGTGAAATGAGGGGTGTTGTCCTGGCTCTTCCCCATTTCAGTCATTTCACAAGTCTGCAGTGTTCAAGTGCCTCAACTTGCAAAAACCATGGTTTTATAACGTGTTAATCTTGAATTTGGTGTTTTTACTAAAGGCAAGCATCTTCAACTATAAAAGTTTTATTTTATTTATTTTTTTTTTACCTCAGATTCTGCCAAGATATTCTTGAAACGATGATTCTTGTGCCATAATAAACCTGGAAAATAGCAAATAGATACTACGCTAGTTTCATATTATGAAGAGATTTGTATGTGCTGTTCAGGAGGCTGAAGTATATTTAGAAGGCAAAGAAAAGCCCTAGCAGGTTTCAGTCAGAGAACAACAGAGATCTTCCTCTTTCCCTTGCTCGCCTCTTCCCAGGAGAAAAGAAGCCAGTGTAATACATTTCCTTCTGAGAACGAAGCGCTGTTTTCTGGCCTCCACTGTATCTCTGAAAGTAGCTTCTCTGTGCTTTTAGTTTTTCTAGGAGTTGAGAGAAAGACCACTCCAGAGGACAGTGAGATTAGCCCCGAATGGGGGCCCTTTTGCTTTGTCCACACCAGATCCATCCCTGAGTGCACTGTGATCAGCCACTTCTCTATGTTTTTCTGATATTTTCACTTCCTGCTTGCCCCCTTCTCCTCCACAGTGGACATATGATGTCTTATTCTTTCCACTAAGCTCAACTATGTCCCTTTGGGGAGAATCAACACTTTTCTCATCTGATTTGCCATATAATTGATTAGATACCTCCATTATAGTTCCTATCATACGGTGTTGTGATTAGTGTATGTAACTATCACATGGCCAGGGAGACCTACTCTAGGTATCCCCAGAAACCAGCAAAGAACATGATACTTCTTGGCCTCAGCATGTACCTGTTGAATAGAAGGAACTAATTGAATTAAACAAGGATAACTTGGCTGGCATTTTTCTTCCTTTGAACATTACAACTACTTGTGGGAAAAGGTAATATTATCAGCATCCTCAAACCAGAAGAAATGATAGACAATGAAATATGACAAAAGCATACTCCAAGTGTTACAATTGCAGCATTTGTTCTCCCTACAATACCAAATGATATGTAGTAAAAAGACTTAATCCAGGGAGGAATCAGGATTTACATAAAGTAAATATTGAGAAAAGGAGTGACTTAAACATCAATGAAGAAAAAGAAAAGAATTATCTGCATGCTACCATTCAGCCCAGTTCAGGGCCTATATTTTCCCAAAATTTGTTTTTAGGTTTTTGTATGGGATTCTTTATTACACAGATCACCGCACTTGGTTAGGCCTGGCCCTCACTCTGATGCCAGACATGACACCTCTCGGCCAAGCTGGGACCAGCAGAGTGATTAGTTTGGTTGGTGTACATCTGTTCCACTTCCTTCAATTCCCTGTGTCTGATGATTTTTTTTCTGCATCTTCCTAAAATGCATTTTTTCTTTTTTTTCTTTTCTTCCGAGACAGAGTCTTGCTCTTATCGCCCAGACTGGAGTGCAGTGGTGTGATCTTGGCTCACTGCAACCTCCACCTCCCAGGTTCAAGTGATTCTCCTGCCTCAGCCTCCTGAGTAGTTGGGATTACAGGTGTGCACCACCATGCCCGGCTAATTTTTGTATTTTTAGTAGAGACGGGGTTTCACCATGTTGGCCAGACTGGTCTCAAACTCCTGACCGCAAGTGATCCACCTACCTCGGCCTCCCAAAATGCTAGAATTAGAGGCATGCACCACTGTGCCCAACCCTAAAATGCATTTTCCATTATTCGTTCTCCGTGACTTTGTTAATTTCCCCTTCTCTTTTGGTATGTTATTGTCTATATGACACTGGCTAAATTTCGTGATGATCATTTGGAAATGTCGGCATTATCTATACACCACTTTTGGACAATATGTTCAAACACAATTATAGTAGGGTTTATCTATTACTTTATACATGTTGCTTAGAAAAAATGCATATTAGTAATTTCTCAAGTAATTTTAAATTTTAAAGGCAACCAGATCTTAGCACTTCTATTTTAAAATAAGTAACAGTAAATTATTGTATTTCATTGTGATACCAGAAGATCTTCTAAAATGTTTATATATTTCATATGTATACATAGCATATATATGCCATGTATATTTATTTGCCACTTATGTACTAAAAAGTCACATATATTTATGTATTTGCCACACTCACGTGTATGTGTACGTATATGTGTGTGGGTGTGTGTGTATTTGTCACTTCCCTCATTTGTCATTTGCCTCTTAACTGTAAATGGCATACTTGGGTTACCATTGTTTATGGCGCTTATCTTATTTAACTGATGAATATTTTCTTTACCAGCTTGCCTTTACACATCAGAGAAAGAGTTACCATAAACTTTAGGTTCCAGGGATCCTCACTTACATGGGCCATTTTCAAGGCTCTGGAAGGAGTCCTAGTCATGTGTTATTCTGGTCATAAATCTTCCAAAAGTCAGATACTTTAACAACATTTAGTTTCTTTTCACTTTTACTTCCAGTCCATTACACTGAACTTCATGTTAAATGACATCAGAGACTAAAGGCAGTTAGAGGTCTAACTAAGGGAAATTGAACTTAAGATACATTTAGTTTAGTAGGATGCATGTACGTGGTTTGCTCTCATTTCTGAGTATAATTTAGTTCTTGCTAGCTGTCTCTGTAGCAATGACTTCCAGGAATAGGTACAATATGCTGAAAATGTACAGACCTGGGAGCTAGTCTGCAAAATTATAAGCATAGGGTTTGGTTTTCATCAATGCCTAGTCATAACAGAAATTTTCTCCTGTTAATGCACAAAAATAATTCCAACTTGATAATGCAATATATATAATTGTGTATATGTCCATACAATAAAAGTATGTGCTATGTATTTCAATATGTCAGTAGAAACAATTCTGACATTTAGAAGCAAAATATAGCCAAAAACCCTCACCCAATACTGAAAACAGAATTCATTAAAATAAAGAGATAAATTTCAAATATAAGTGGGGAATACACCATAGAATTGTTTGATTTTCCAGTTAATAAAGAGGAGTGTAACAAACTGAAAAAAAATATATTTTTCACTAATTTGTCAGGAAATACAAACATCAAGAAAGATAAATACAAATAATGTAAAAAAATACAACATTACAATACCACCAAGGACAGTTTGTTAAATTAGTGTAACCAATTCAAAGAATGTCTTAAGGTTAGACTTTATAGAGGAGAACTTGAAATGCCCCAAGGTCTTCCACTTCATATATGAAGAAACTTGTTAGAGGTTTTCCCAATTCAGCAACAACACTAAAAATTTACATCATATTATCTATTATGAGTTGTGAAGTTGTAAGAAAAGTTTCCAGTCTATCAATTTAAAGAACGTGCTTTGATGAACCATGACAAAAAGGACTGGTGTATATTTTTATTTTTCTCTGTAGAAAATGATATTACAAAATCATTGTCATAGGAGGAAGCAATCAAATATACAGCCCAAAAAAGTAGAAGAAAATATTGTAGAGTATGTTAATAAAAATGCTATGTTATTTTTCTGGGATTTTGTGATGTCTATGATATTTATCAGCTTTGTTTTCTCATTCTAAGCAGATATTCAGTTTTGTTTCTAATTTTGCATTTACATTTTTACATTACTTCGTTTAATGAAAATTCTAAAATTGATTAAGCTTGGTTCCCACAAAATCTGTATCCAACCCTTGTTTGAGGCTTAGAGAATTCTTTTTTTTGCTCCACCTCCTGGGCTCACGCCATTCTCCTGCCTCAGCCTCCCGAGTAGCTGGGACTACAGGTGCCCGCCACCACGCCTGGCTAATTTTTTTGCATTTTTAGTAGAGATGGGGTTTCAACCATGTTCTCCAGGATGGTCTCGATTTCCTGACCTCATGATCCGCCCACCTCGGCCTCCCAAAGTGCTGGAATTACAGGCGTGAGCCACCACGCCCGGCTTGAGAATTCTTGATTATAAACGTAATTCATTTTCTGTATTCAAAATATTTAATCTTGAGGCTAGGCGCAGTGGCTCATGCCTGTAATCCCAGCATTTTGGGAGGCCAAGGTAGGAGGATTGCTTGAGGCTGGGAGTTCAAGACCAGCCTGGGCAACACAGGGAGAATCTGTCTCTATGAAAAATTTAAAAAATTAGCCAAGCATGGTGTCATCTGCCTGCAGTTCCAGCTACTTGGGAGGCTGAGGAGAGAGGATCATCTGAGCCCAGGAGGTTGAGGCTGTGGCGAGCTGTGATTGTGCCACTGCGCTCCAGCCTGGGCGAAAAAAAAAAAAATGAAGAAAGAAAGAAAAAAGATTTAATCTATCTGGAATTTATTTTAGATTATGGTATAGGGTGGAAAATTTGTCCTACTTTTTCAAAGCAGGCCAACTGTTCCAGCACCATTGTTAAGTAATATATATATATTTTCTCATTGTTATTAAAAGTCACTTTAGCATAAATTCTTAAGTATGCTTGAAATCCTCCTAGGATTTTTGTGCTGTTTCATTGTTCTATCTATTCCAGTACCATTGTTTTAATTGGTTGTATTTTGATAATATATTTTGAAAACCATTAGCGCAAATCTCTTCTCATTCTTAGTTTTCAAAAATTTAATTATTGCAGTATGTTTATTTTTCTAGTTGAAATTTGAAATCACTGTTACATGGTTTTTAAAAAAAAACCTCACTAAAATTCTGACAACTTATAATTAATTTAGCAGAACTGATAACAATGCTAAGTCTCATATGCAGCATCATTTTTTTGCAGTTGTCTTATGTCCCTCGGAAAATGTTAATGATTTCTAATGGATTTTAGGCATTCCTAATTAAGTATATGTCTAGGCAGTTGATATTAGTTGTTAGAAAACTGTTTTAAAATTAATGTCTGTATGATTTGTAAATGGCCATTTTACTGAAATTGCCTATTTAAAGAAATCAACTGCAAACATTGATACTTCTTTATTTGTGTATTTTGAAACTTATTTAGCTTTTCCCATTATATTGGCCAAGATTCACAAAATAGTAGTAACTGTTTACACCAAGTATTTATGATTTCCAATGGAATACCTCTGAGAGAGAGACAGAGAGGTCCATTTTGATATGTATGTATTTATCTATGTATATATGAAATGTTGAAGGAATATTCTTTCCAGTTTCCTTAAATACTCTGTCAAACATGGTTGTTAAACTAAATTAGGTACTTTTGGAAGATATCTATCGATACTATCTTTTTAAAAGTCATTTGTATCTATTACGTTATTAGATTTCTTTATACTTCTTGATTCCAAGAATAAACTCTAGTATGGGGGTAATTTATTGCTCTTTTAATACGTCTGGGTTGGTGATTTTATTTAGGATTTTTTAATTCTCTATAATCATAAGTGAAATTTAGCTATAGTTTTCTTTCATTGTGATAATTTTATCAGGTTTTGGTATGAGGTTAAAATAAACTGGGAAGATTTCCATCTTTATTCTCTGGGACATTTTAAATTGCAAAAGAAATCTATAATTTCAGAGTCTAAAATAACATCCATAAAATCATCTGGTTTTGGCAAATTTGAAGGGATAATTATCATCTTTTTCAATTTTATTCATGGTGAATCTTCTACATTTTGAGCCAATTTTGGTTATTTATATATTCCAGGCAGACAATCTATTTCATCAAGATATTCTCACTCAGTTGCATAAAGTTTTATAGAGAAGTAGCTCCCAACGTTTTGTTCTTGCCTCCAATCAGTTAAAAATGCTTGAGTAGGCACCCCAATTTACTTATTTAATAATTGCATGTATTTACTACTAGACTCATGGATTACATAAAGTATAAAACACTCTTGTAAATCGAAGAATTTTAAAGATAAGATAAAGATGAAATAAACTATTTAAAAATAATTTATATTTAGTTTAATCATGAAATAAAAAACTTGTTGCTTCTCTATAATAGTCTTAATATTAATATTTTAGTAAGAATTATGTCATTAAATAGGTTTTATTATTTTTTCAAATCTTGGTTTAATAATTTGTGACATAGTGATCAAAGATATTTTTCCAAATTTAATTTCTTTTGGTATTTGTTTTAAAAAGTTACCCTAGCTCTAAAGATACCTCACAAATACACATAGGTCCAAATTGGAAAAAGTAAGTTCATCATTGGCAGTCTTACTAAGTCATCATGTGCATTCTTTTCAGTCCCATTTACTAATCATGTAGATATTGGTTGAAATATTAGAAAATATTTGCTTTTCCTGATGTCAATCAGAAGCTGTTGAATTTTTAAATTTTTAACAAATGAGTTTAAATACCACTGGGACTGTACACAGGTTACAAAGCAGGTTATATATTTTGTAGTCCTGTTTCTAGAGTAGGCAGATTTAAGAAATTTTGTAAGTGGCAAACATTGTTTTCAGCAACAAAAATCACATAATGATGGAAACATTTCCAAACAATTATTCTCAAAATGCTGTCTCCATTGCAAAAGTTTGTTTAAAAAGCCAATTATTTTCTAGTCTCTTGTAAAAGCATATCACTTTTACCTTTGAGTGGCAGTTTGTGCTAATATTTTTTCAGTGTTGGCTGGGTTGATACAACTGACAGCCATTTACCTTCACAGAAATGATCAGCTAATTTGGGACACAAGTCTCTCTATAAAGGACACATACATCACTCACCAATAGCTTAAATCAGTAAACAAATTAAAATAGCTTAAAATTTTTCTTCAAATTTAAATCCCAGACATCCTGCAAGAGGAAATGAAATTCTATGTATTCTTCATTGATTTTTTTAGGTGGCCATCTCATAATTGTTATCAAAAAATTACAAGTTTGCAAAGATGTAATTTGTGGAATTTGATAACCACAGACATTAAAAAAATAAAACTTAAGTCCCATCATACTCAATGACATTCCAATACCATAGCAATTTGACACCCACACTGTCCATTCTTAAAAATGTATGTATCAGATTTTATCTAACAATGGGAAATTGTAATTTATCCCTTTTTCTTCCTGGACTTTTATTCCTATTCCACTTCAAGCCCCCATTCCCAAGAATGTATTTAGTATATATTTATTTTTGAAACTCTGTTAATCATCAATATTTTCTATGATAAAAATATGCATATAAATTGAAAGATTAATTTTTTAATTACCTGTGAACATAAGGCTCTAAGTGTTAATTGCCTCTCAGAGAGAGCTATCATTGCGACTGTCAGTAGTACATAATTAGTCAAAACAACGTAACTACATTACGGATTTTCATAGATAATCATTAAACAACAATTTTTAAATTATCAAAAAGAAAGCTCTTAATGAGATCAATGGGGTCAGGTTATTTTCATTTGCCCCTAGATAAATATTGTTCATGATTTGAATGAGACAGGGCTCACATCAATTCTTTTCATATCTTTTATGTTTCTAGATGTAAGCCCTGAGAAACCTTGTTCATACAAATAGACAGAAATGGGAGTTCTGTGGCTGCTCAATGTATTTACCCACTTCTGGGTTATTTGCTGAGAAGTTACTGACTGATGAAATTAGTTCTAATAATCTATCTTTTGAAACTTCGAATTCATTCTTCAACTGTGACAAAAACAAAGAATGAATGTGCTCCGCAGTGGTTAGAGTTTGTTCACTTAGGCTTCATTGAGATTTATCAAAGGATTATTATATGAGTCAGCCTTTTCTGTGTAACCAACCAACAGAATCTCAGTGGCATGTAAGAAAAAAAGCAGTTATTTTTCTCCCTAGCAAGTATGCAGGTGAACTGGGGCAAACCTGGGTTCGGCTGCAAGTCAGTGCCAGCCTGTTCTGTGTGGTTTTTTTTTTTTTTTTTTTTTTTTTGAGACAGAGTCTCACTCTGTCGCCCAGGCTGGAGTGCAGTGGCGTGATCTCAGCTCACTGCAAGCTCCACCTCCCGGGTTCACCCCATTCTCCTGCCTCAGCCTCCCGAGTAGCTGGGACTACAGGCGCCCGCCACCACGCCCGGCTAATTTTTTTGTGTTTTTATTAGAGACGGGGTTGCATCGTATTAGCCAGGATGGTCTTGACCTCCTGACCTCGTGATCCATCCGCCTCGGCCTCCCAAAGTGCTGGGATTACAGGGGTGATCTGTGTTTCTTATTCTGGGGTCCAGGATGAAGTAGCAGTGGCTCCCTGAGGCATACACTCCTTGTGTCAGGGGTCAAAGCACACAGTACATCTTAAAGCCTAAACTTCTTAGAATGAGCACACAGCCACTGGCCAAAGAAAGTCAGAGACCATGCCCAGCATCAATGGGCCGATGAATATTCTTACCATGGATGTGTGAGATGGGGGAGTGAATGTTTGCGGAATAATCTAATCTAACATACCTATTAGCTATTATTCTTGTTGTATATATTGTTTTGCTTTGAATCTAGTTTTCACTTAGCAATAACTTGTTCAAATCAATATATGAAAAAGAATTGGCAGATTAAGAAGTGATATGAGAAAGGCTTTTGATATGCTAGCAGTGTTTCTTTTATGTTTTTACCTGTGTGGTGGATACGCACATGAGTTCACTGAGTGATAATTCAGTGAACTCTACATTCATAACCTATGGACTCTTTCTGTATGTTATACTCCAAATAAAAGCTTATTCTTAAAAAGGAGTTGAGAAAATCAAATTACTTTTTATATCAAAAATTTTCTAATGGAATATATTTATTATGATCCCTTTTACCTTATTAAATGCTTTAAATATGTATTTTTATATATTTACAACTAATAATGGAACCAGTTTATTGAAAGCTATAGCTTTAGAGCATTCAATTTATGGAAAATGTCTGCTATGAAACCTAATTAACAAAGCTATTTCTCATTTTGAAATCTATCAACTGATAGAGATTTAGTTTGCATCAGAAAATCACTCACTGCATTTTCCAATTCAAGTAAGTGTCAATGTTGATTTACAAGTATTATAAATAACATGTATATAAACATGTTAATATTTCAAGGAATGTGATGAAAACACTGCAAAATAAATTATGGAGCACATTTTGCAACACAGTTTACTAAAGGTGATTAAGATTAAAATTGTGTAGATTCAATATAATGAAATTATCCACTTTACAAATTAAAAAGCAAGAGTAGATCTATATACTGTTTCTTATATCTTAATTTCTAAAAAGAAAATGTAATATATAGATAAAGTGATGTTATGAAGGGAGGAATGTGATAAAAACATATTTATTATATGTGTGTGCATCTTATGTATTGAATTTTGGTATTTGGCTTTTTGAAATAGTTAACTAAAAATCATATTTACAAATCCAAAAATTGCTTCCTTAATTTTGTTTGCATTATTAGCAAACATTTTCTGTAATCAGTGAAAGGTTTTATACACCGCTAAAAAAATAACTGTTCTAGCAGCTATTACATAACATAAAATATTTAATAATGGGTAGAAAATGTAGACAATTTAGAAAATGAAAAAGATATTTTTAAAATCTGACTTGATAAAATATATTTTAACCAAT